>NC_138378.1:37163447-37191823 GCF_054177405.1 Leptonychotes weddellii
GAAAAAAAAAAGAAGAAGATAGCAGGAGGGGAAGAATGAAGGGGGGGAAAGCAGAGGGGGAGACGAACCATGAGAGACGATGTACTCTGAAAAACAAACTGAGGGTTCTAGAGGGGAGGGGGTGGGAGGATGTGTTAGCCTGGTGGTGGGTATTAAAGAGGGCACATTCTGCATGGAGCACTGGGTGTTATGCACAAACAATGAATCATGGAACACTACATCAAAAACTAATGATGTAATGTATGGTGATTAACATAACAATAAAAAATTTTAAAAAATCAACGGCAGGAGGGCAAGACCTTCTGAAAAAAAAAATTTCCTTAAGTCCTAGAATGTTAACAGAATACAGAAATCTCAAACACATGTTGTTAAAATAACAGCAATACATAAATCATTGACACTTACATTAAAGACTGTGATTTACCCTGTTTTGAAGGTTACATGGTACAGAAAATAGTCACAAAAGAATCCTATTTGCTTTACCTTTGTCACCATCTTGAGTTGAATGTACATATCCTCAAGAAACTGAAGAATCAGCACATGACATTTGATGCTTTTTATTTTACTAACAACTTTAATTTTTTTCTAATAACAAAATAATAACCCCACACTATGTAAAATTTTAAAAAGTACAGATAAGCACAAGAAATCATTACTAAATCATTACTCAGAGATAATCTCTGTTAACTTGTTGGTAAATTTTCATAGGTATTGATTCTAAATTTCGGATTGCAGGAATAGATGATGTTAGGGATAAACAGTTATAATTAGTTAGAAAACCAAAATTTCTGTATACATTATCACTGCTACTGTGGAAACCAACATCTGACCTATATGTAATAAGCAAGTATGTTTGATGAGGAGGAAATGTGAGCTGGTAGCATCATGGAGGGCTGCTGGGTGGAGGGGCCTGTAGCCTTTGGAAGCTAGCTGTGCCCCAAGCAAGGACCCCAAGAGGAACGTGCAGTGCACCCTGATGTCAATGTCAGGACAGAGAGCCTTCAAGGTATGGATCTGACGAAAAGGCAGACATGTCTGATCCATCCACAAACCCCAGGCCCTAGGGCTCCGCCCCAACCACATGGGACTGTTCATCACTTATTATGTCAAGGCAGGTGCTCCTGAAGTATCTGTTGAATGTATGAGCAATGGAGTGACCAGGACCAAAGTGGTCTTTCCCCAAACTCTTTCTCTTCCATGTATAAATGGGCCTTAATCAACCTGTGAGTGTTATTATGATACAAAAGATTCAGTATAACAAGCTGGTTTTGTTTTTCCCTGAAAACACATCTCCCTGGCTCCAGCAATGCCTTCAGAACTAGGAACTTTGAACACAATGGAATTCTGCACTAAGGTGCCTGTTAGAAAATGTCGAGCCATGGATGACCATGCTCAAGAAGTAATTTAATAATAGCGTGCTCTGGTTTGGGGCCATTTGCTAAAATCCAAAAAAAAAAAAAACAAAACAACCCAAAACAGCATTTTTACAACTGAGTGACAGTAACCTAAATTCATCCTGGAACCCTCTTCCTATGCAGGTCTAGAGGGTAAAACTACTAACTAAAATTTTTATAAGACCCCTCCATGAGTTTTCTTTCACAGAGAGTTGCAAAATTTCTCTCCTCTTTGTGAATTTTTGCACAACCATCCGATTCAAGAACTATAGAGTCCCTTAAAATATTTTCCTTTTTTTTACTCCAGTTGAAGATGATCTGTTGACAAAGGCCAGATAATAAGGCCCAAAATTTTACTATGACATTCCTAAGCAAGTTAAAACAACTCCTTTTGAAATTTAGTTACTAATTGTTTCAAAGAAACAAATTGAAGAAAAAAACAGTAAGTAGGAAATAAGAAAATAAAAATAATAAGAATAAGGAAGAATAAGAAAAAACAATAAATAAAAATAAGAAAAAGAATAAGAAAATAAAAATAAGAATAAGAAAGTAAAAATAATAAGAAAAATAAGAATAAGAAAGAATAAGAAAAAACAGTAAGTAGAAAAATGTGAGGTCCTGATGAAAAGAGTAACTTGAATAAAACATACTAGGGTCAGATCTGTAAGCTCTTGTGGTCAGTTATTAGATAAAACTTGGGAGCCACCAGTTCTGGATCAACAACGATGAGTGAGGTGCTAACACCCAAAGAGGGCACACTTGTCTAGTCTCATCTGCAACGTAGGCATGTAGCTCTTCTTTTATTCCTGCTCAAAGGATCAGCCCACTGTCTTAACATTCTTTGCAAGGTCCTCCCAGTCACCTATGCGATTTACCAGTAGGATTCTCCTTATGCAGTTACCAAAGCAGCAAATAAAATTCTACCTCCGACTTCCCCCTTTACCATGATTTTGTGAATCTGGGGGAGAAAAAAACACTCACTTTTGGCTTCATCTGTGTGCACTTGAGCCCCTGTTGGAGGGGGTGACTCATTTCATGTTTTATGTAAATACAGGGACCACTCTGAACTTGGCTTGAAAAAAAGTCTTCATTTTCCTGACTGATATTTAGCATTTCCTTCCCCTATAAAGCTTGGAAACAATCCACAGCACTATTAGCATTATTTGTGATTTTGTCACTCACAGAAGCCGCAGATAATTTCATGACACATTCATTTCAGGTGTTACAGCTCACAAAATATTGTTTACACCCATCACCACTTCAAAATTAGGGTAGCTACATAGTAGAGTGGTTATTTAATGCATGAAGTAGGTAGTTATTTACTATGTTTATTATGTAGCTGATTATTTTTTTTTTTTTTGAGAGAGAGAGTGCATGCATGAGGGAGGGGAGGAGAAGAGAGAGAGGGAGAGAGAGAATTTTAAGCAGGCTCCATACCCAGCCCAGAGCCTGATGCAGGGCTTGATCTCATGACCTGAGATCATGACCTCAGCTGAAATCAAGAGTCAGTTGCTTAATCAACTGAGCCACCCAGGGGCCCCTATGTAGCTGCTTATTAAATGCATTCATAAGAAAACACCCATTTTTATAGGAAATGCAGAAGCATGATCTAATCATAAGATATACCAGATAAACCCAAATTAAAGGACATTCTTAATATAACAGACCAGAATTCTTCAAAAGTGTCTAGGTCACAAAAGACTAAAGAGACAGAACAGCTACATAAAATGTGGGACTCTGGATTGGTTCCTGGAACAGTAGGACATTGATGGAAGAAAAATAGTGAAATCCAAAAAAGTGTACAGTTTAGTTCAGAGAATTGTATCAATGTTAATTTCTTCATTTTGATAAATGGCCCATGATTATCTAAGATGTGAACATTAGGGGAATCTGGGTAAAGGGTGTACTGAAATATTCTATACTATTTTTACAACATTTCTGTAAGTCTACAGTTATTTCAAAATAAAAAGTTAAAAAGGATTACATTTGGGAACTGAAAAGAAAACAAAGAACCACATATATTATTCTATCACAATTTGTTTTTCTAATATTTTGATAAAAGTATTTCAAAATCATTATTTTCCTTTGAAATCCTGTGTATTTTCTGCTTTAAAAATATCATCCCAACAGGGAACCCACTGCTTTCTCAGACTGCCAATGGGATCACGGCACAAAAAGATGAAGAATCATAAATTAAGGAATTTGAAAGTTGCAGATACCAAATGCCAAAGTGACTGGATTAAAATCTGTGAAAAACAAGTAGCCAGAGGAACCTCTTCACTTTGGCCTCCGTTTGGAATAAGTTAGCCTGAATCCATGGTCTTTTCTTGAGCGCCCTTCAATTCCCCTCCACAGCTGTGTCCTGGAGGGACACTGACTCAGAATGGTAGGCAAGACCAACACTCTGAGGGCTTCTCACCAGGAGCCACATCCCCATTCACTGAACACTCCCCACACAATGCTGCAGACCACTCATCTTTCTTGATCTGGCACATTTCTTTTGAGCTTGGTTCAGGGTTTAAATTATTAATCACTTCCCAGGATATTTGTGTCTCAGATCGGTTTCCAAGCTGCTTTAACATGCACACATGGGCTTTATCCCTCTGCCATTTGCAATTATGCAAAAAAACCCGTGTGGATGTTATTGGGCACCTCTGCAGGTGCTGGTGATGGAGCCAAATCAACAGAAGAAGCTAATTGGAAGCAACATGCTAAGATGCTTTTAGGAATGGATATTTATCCAAATGGCTACATAATACAAGAGGCAGAGAGGAGAAAAAAGCAGTGCCAAGAAAGAAAGGTGGGATGAGGGGGTGTGGCTGCATGATCAGACCTACTCTAAAGATGGCCACAAAGTCTGCCCCCCAATATGGGATGGGCTTCTGGGCACAAAACCTACCTCCCTTTCCTCCCCTGCTCTGAACTCAAGAGGCTGTGGAGCCCTTACTGGACTCCAGTGCACTTCAGTGGCTCAAAACGGAAACATGAGTTTTCTCTACTCAGTGTTAAAACATGATTAGAAATAATCTGGTAAAATTACGTGAAAAAGTACAGGCTGTTGGGTTTTGCAGTACTGAATTATGGTTTGGTCAACATGAAGGGAAGTAGAACATTAAAACTCTATTGTCAGGTGGTGTAGGGTCAGTTCACAAACTTAGAGGACACATCTCCATTCAGACTTTCAGAGCAGGGACACTCCAGCATTTTGCCTGTGTTTGGCCAGTTAAATGTGGGATGTTGCAGCTTGAGGGATCATGACTATCTGTGAGAACTAGTGATGCTCAATGCAGAGTCAGAACGGAGAAGGACAAAAGGGAAATCTTAAAGGAAGACTGAATATAAATGTTCAGTGAGGGGTTGGAAGCATCTCATTTGGAGATCTTGAGGGAGATATTTGGAGGAGTGCCTGGTAATTTCACTCAGGTATGAAAAGAGGGTTGGGCTTTTCTAAGCCCTCAGGAACCTCATATGCCATGGAGACTTAAAATCTAGCTATGTGCTTTCTCTGTTAAACAGAATTTAAAATGAGGCAAGTGTATCTTGCATTCCCCTTCAGGGAACTCCTGAACTACTAAATGGAAGGTCACATGGGTCACCTCCAGTGTGCTAGACATTGTATTAGATGCTTTACAGGCACTATTTCCTTTAGTCCTTGTTTTAGTCTTAGGAGTTGGGTACTATTGGTCCTACTTTACAGAAATGTGTGAGCTCTTTGTGGAATGGTGCTCTGTCTTTAGCACCAAGCTACAGCTTCCTGGCTCCTGATTTCAAGGCAGCATTCCAAATTCTGATCTGGTTGGAAATTGTGAATTTCCCTTCAAAGTGATCCATGTTCCTTTCCCTTAAGAAAATAGTCACATAAAAAAAGAAAAGACTCACATAGATATTTTCAGAGAGGAGGTGCTAAAACACTCACATTATGCTTAAAAGCTTGTAATTTTCTTTTAGTTGTGCAAATTTGTTGTGAATAATCTTTTAGATGAATACATTACAGAAAAGAGTTAAAGAATCCACCAGTTTATGACAGTGAGGGTGAAAATATTTCCAGGTCAGACAGGAAGATTTTAATTGTGAGAGAGGACATCTCTGAATTAATTAACAAGGGCCATGAACTTAAAAAAATGGTGCCATTTCTGAAATGCTGGTGCTGGTCAAGTGTCATTGTAACCGGATGAGAAATTAAGTGCCTCATTAAGAACTCCTGCCAACTCTGAAACCAATAGAGGATAATGGATGGATGGATGGAAAATCCAGCTAAGGGCAAAAAGATATGGGCACTGTTCTAAGAAGCTTCCTTTGGGGTCCAGCTCAGGGTAACAAGTAGAGGGCTGAATAGAGGGACCTTTGAATACAAGGTCAGGTTTCAGGTCTGGAGGCATCAAGGACCCAGGTAGGATGACCACAAAGTCTAGCTTTTTTGCCCAACTCTGCCCAGGGTGACCCTTTAAGGTAATCTTTAATAGTATGGGGTTTAGAGTTTAAAGAACAGCATTCAAATCTCTCCTGTGCCACTTAATAGCTCTATGATATTAGGCAGATCACTTCACTTCTCTCATTCTTAATTTCCTTGTTATGAAAGAGGACTACAATACTACTCTCTAAGAGAGTTTCATGAAGTTTAACTAGTTAATATATGTAAGGAACTTGGCAGATTTCCTGGCTGGGTGCTCAATGAATGGTAGAAGTTACTATTGTTAACTCTTCTAGCCAAAGTTCTCCACTCTGGGCTGGACAGATGAAGGGGAGCTAAAGGAACAAAAAAAAAAAATTTACAAGAGTTAAACTGATACACAAATGGATAAAATGTACCAAAGTGTCAATTCTGCAGGAGTCATATTAACACAAAATGTGTAAAGTATCAGATATAACATATTTTCTCATTACATATTTTATTTGCTACTTTATTATAGTAAGTGGACAAATACCCAAGTGAAAGAACTTTCATAGGTTCATGAACAGACTCTTCTCCCATAAGGTCTAAAGTTCTTCAATATTACATTTAGGACAACATAATCCTTGAGGCTGGAGAGAAACCTAGTAACCACTGCCCTCAAGGAGATCACAACCTGGGGCTAAATCCACACTGGGTAAGGAAAAAAAAAATGCTTTCTTTAAAATATTTGTAAAGCATTAGCTCTATCTTTACATTTATCTTCTCTAGAATAGTTGTTTTCTTTAGAATTATTTAGTAATATGCATGCTTATGGAATAAAATATTTATTCATTTACTATTTTTAAATAATAATTCTCAGAAAAGGGTAGCCTGGCAAAACTTCTATGCCTACCCAAAAGATTGGCCAATTGGTTGTGGGCCCCACTGGTTTGAGTGGTGAAACCATTCATTATTCAACAGACATTTAATGTGCACCTACTATGTTCTAGGCACTTGGTAGACGCATAAGGCCAAGAGATGAGCCTGTCATAGAACACACGTTCCAATGAGCAGGATGGAATAGCACCAAGAGCAACCACACGCCATGCTTCATCTGAGCTCTCCCCCCATGGGTAACCACTGCCTGGGGTAGGTTCTATTATTACACGGAGAGCTACACTCGGGTACAGAGAGGTGACCCACCTATGATCCCACAGCTAGAAAGTGGCAGGACTGGAATTAGAACCAGATGGTCTAGTTGTAGAGTCTAAACACTTAACCATTAGGCTCTACCACCTCTTTAAAAGAGAGAAGAAACTGGTAAACCAGTAAACATAAAAAGAGAGAGTTTCAGAGAATGAGAGTGCCACTATCATACAATAGTGATGACTATTATGAAGAAATTAAACTGGATATTGAGAGGAGATGTCAGTGGTAAAGATTTCTGCAGGAGGTATGTGTGCACTGAGATGGGCAATGAACATGAACTCGTCATGGCCTCATTGGGCAGGGAGGTGTTTTTGGACAGGTATTGGGGTGATGGAACAGAGACAAAAGTAAGACAAAGTTCTAAGGTGGGAACAGGGTTGGTGCATTCCACAGGCCAGAGGGGCTAGAGCAGCAGAATAGACGTCAGGTGGGGTCCGAGGGCTAGACAGGACCCCGAAGCTCATTCTCAGAGCTGTGGGAGCCTATGGAGGGTTTTCACATGACCAGACATTACCCAACACAAAGTACAGAGGTAAGACCATGGAATTACTTTATTTTGTCTTGTAAGAAAAAAAGCCATCCTATTCTTGGTACTTTTGACATAGATGGAACCTCTGGGGTGCATAGTCCTTCTCCCTACCTAAATCACAGATGTCACTTGACCACAGGTTTTCTGCTCTACTCATTTCCATCAGCTGACAGACCAAGCAAAAGCTCCTTGCTCCATAGGACAGGGATCATGTGTTCTTCTCTATCCATTCTAACCTCTGCACCCGGAAATGTGTGCCAAGGAGAACAAAGTCAGAATGAAAGGACATGGAGATGAGGAAAAGATGAGGTAGGAGGAGAGGGAGGAAGAGAAGGTAGGAAAGAGGAGTGCTCAAGGTTTCCAGAGAAACAGAATCAATATAGTGTATATACATACACATGCATAAAGAGATTTACCATAAGGTATTGGCTCAGACAGTTACAGAAATTCCACGGTCTGTCGTCTATAAGCTACAGACCCAGGAAGGCTGTAGTTTGAAAGCTGGAGAGCTGTTGGTGTAGATGGGAGTGTGAGTCTGAAGGCCACATCAAGGATACCCCAAGGATACCACACAGAGGGCAGAGGACCCATGTCCCAGCTCCACAATCAGGCAGAATGAGAATTCAACCTTCTTCCTTTTTTGTTCTATCCAGCCTCAATGGACTGGATGATGCCCATCCATCTGCTTTCCTCGGTGCATGAATTCAAATGCTAATTTCTTCCAGAAACACCCTCACAGACCCACCCAAAGCTAATGCTTAGCCAGCTATCCAGGCACCCCGTGGCCCAACCAAGTTGATAATGAAATTAACCACCACAGAAGAAGAGCAGGCTCACTTCTGGAAACAGGCAGCTCTCTGTCTCCAATACCTGGCTTGTTAGCTTCACTGCCCTTTATGGGAACTCCCTGCCCGGTCCTTCCTACCACTGTCTACAGCAGAAGCAAGCTAAAGTAGCCCACAGAGAGAATTTGCCTTTTATCTCTGCTGCTTTTCTGCCTGGACTCCCAAGGAAGATCTTCCCTGTTTACTGCTTTTTGCAGGCACTAAAGAAAGACAGCAATTGTCTCCTTCCCAACATTTCCAAAATGTGCTTGGTTGGAGATCTTATTTGCATGGCAAAAGGCCCATTAATGAGCTAGTGGCCTGGTGGTCCTGGCAAGCTTTGGGGCAAGCCAAGGGGACTTTATGAAACCACTGAACTGCATATTACAACATCCCCTCCAGATGGCACACATTCAGCTGCTGGAGCCTTCCCTGGAGATGTGTGCTTTGCCCCAGAGAGGATGTAGAGGGTAGCAGCAATCAGGGAGAACCATGCTGACCTTCCAGTTCTGCTCACTCTGTCTTAAAGACCATGCCTTCAAGATAGTCATGGACCAATCCTGACTCACAAAGCTCACCTTGACCTCAGTCACTTTTTTTTTGACTTTCTGGTTTACAGGTCAGTCACATTAGGCCTCAGTGTTGTCAATGTTAAATTGTAGCAATAACTCCCAGTTACCTAGCCTGTGCTGAGGACTAGGTGCTTTTTCAAGCACTCTCATGAGCTACCTCGTGTCATCCTGACAGCCACCTTCTGACCAAGGGATGACTCATTCCCATTTTACAGATGAGGACACTGACCCGAAATCACATCTGAAGTCCATTTCCATAGGCAGAAATGCTTCCTTTGCTGGGCTCCCTGAGTCATATGAAAAATGGAATTCCTTTTCAGAATGAGGCTGGCTGGCTTCTCCTTTCCCTTGTCCTCACAGATCCTGGGTTGCTCAAAGTGACCATGTGTCTGGCCACAATTTGCTAGCTTCCCAGGCCCCTCTGCAGCTGGGAGTGACCATGGGAAAGTCAGAGTTATTAAAATTCACTTTCTCCAATCTTGGATTCAGATGGATCAGAGATCTGATGGGCTCACAACTAGGAGAGCCACTTTAAATCTTGTGTTTGTCCATGCGAACTACAGACTGATGTTCTGGACTCTACCACCTTTTCTCTCCCTATACTCTTGGAGCACATGTCTGGTGGGGAGATCACACATGTAACAATCAACAATAAAACAAGGCAGGGTGTGGTAAGAACTTTAGGCATGATGTAGGTGTGCCACGAGGCCACAGGAAAGGGAGAGAGTTCTTCGGATGGGAGGATCTGGAGACACATCATGGGAGAGATGGGCTTTGAAGCAGGCAGCTGGAAACCCCAGGTGTCAAGATTGGCTGGTGCAAGTGCATGGAGGTGGCAGTGTGTGAGGAATGCTAGGGGATCAGAGATTGGCTCCATTTGTGCACACACAGAATGCATGGAAAGAAGAGGACAGGGGTTTTGTCTCTAATTTTCCAAATCCTTTTCACCTTTTCCTTATGGTGTGTTCTTTATCCTTTCCAGTCAAAGAGCATCTTCCTCCTTCTCATTGGTCACCCCTTAACTACAGTTGATGGTTTTTCCTGACTTTCATTAAACATCCCCAATCCCAAGAACATTTTCTGTTTGAGTCTCTCTCAAGGCCATGAAAGAAGGGTGGAGTCCAGATTCTACTGGGGAAAATATTGGTCTGCATGTTAATCATGCACTTCAGTCTCCACGGTGAGTCACTTTGGTTGCAAACCCAGCCTAGGCCAGATCAAGGTGGGTTGCATAACCAAACCCTGGAAAGGACAATGACAAGTGATGATGTTCAGGACACATTATCCCCAAATATGGCACCTCGAAATCTTGAATATTTTAAGCTAAAGGAGTATAAGAAAATGGCAAAACAGGGAGGTCATTCTTTTCCCTTGAAACAGGTCATAAACCCTCATGTGAAAAGTGCTCTCCCTACACCCAGGGGAAAGAGCATCCTTATCTCTGAAGACAAAAGGATGGCAAGAGGGATCCTAACAAACAGGTCTTGCTGAGTTTCCCCCAGTTAGTTATGCTTACCTCACACTCCTTGACCTATCAAATTCCTCTGTGACCATCCACTCTTCATCAAACCTAGCATAAATATACACTGGTCTATTTCTTTGGGTCTTTATTTTCTGATGAAGGCTACTGCATTACTTAAAACTTTCATTAACTAAATTTGTGTGTTTTCCCCTGTTCATCTGTCTTTGTCAGTTTAATTTTCAGACTCAATCAGGGACCCTAAGAGGGTCCAGGAAAACTGTTTCCACCCCCTCCCTGACAAGGATGAATCCAGGGCCATTGGGATCATGGGGTTCCTAAGGGAAGGGACATGTCAGGGTAGATGGCACCCTAGATATCTATGACACTTATTTTCAGCATCTTCATTAATAGCTCAATGCAGTCTCTAAGGCAAGCACATTATTGAATTTACTGAATATTAAGTATTTCTAGACTTTTAAGCAATTACTATGGCCTTCTGTTTTGATGTTAATTTCTTTGGCCAAGAAGATCCCAAACCCTCCTTCTTCCTCTTGACCTATCTACCTGATTTCCTGTGTTTGTTCCTTTCCCCTGTCTCCCTACATACCCACCTGGATTGTACGAAATCAAGCAGTCCTACCTTCCCTTCTCTAATAATAATTAGCTCACACCTTTTTCTCCTTTCTCACTTCCTGCTTATACTCCTAATTACCACCTTTTCTATAATTTATTAAGTCAGAACACAATGATGACAGACAGCATGTTGCCTCATTAACTAGATATTTTATTCTGTGTTCTTTGTTTCCCAGTTAGATTCTAGGTCTCTGCCAACAGGGACCTTATTAGATACTTTCTTCTGCTCTACCTCATATCATAATGTCAGTTGTACAAGTTAGGTGTGCATAACAAAGCATCCCAAAGCTTAGTAGCTTAAAATAAGAGCCATTTATTTAGCTCATGTTTCTGTGAATTGACAATGTGGGCTAGGCTTAGGTGGGCTGCTCTGCTAACTTTGTCTGGGCTTACACATAGATCTGTGGTCAGTTCCTTGTCAACTAGGCAGCTCTGCTTCTGGAATTGGCTGGTTGTTATCTGGGGTGGAGGGGGGTGATGGGGCTGCCTGTTTCTCACCAGCCAGCACACTAGCCTGGGCTCATTTACGTAGAGGTGGCAGATTTCCAAGAATAGTGAGAGAGGAAGGGTCTAATGTACAAGCACTTTTTAAGCCTCTGCTCCTGTCACACTTGCTATTGTCCCATTGACCTACGGCCAAGTTCACAGTCAGTGTAGGAGGAAAATAACAGCATAGATAGAGGAAGGGGAAGCATTTTTCCTCTTCTTGCAATGTTATATACAGTGTACTCTAAGTTCTCGATTAAAAAAATCAATCTCCTGCTTAAATTGTATATTTTCTTTAAAACATCTAGCTCTTAAAAAATTAGTAGAGGTGATTCTCTTGAAATGGTTTTCCCTCTGTCATCATGTTCTTTTTTTAAATTATTATTGGTCTTTTCCACACTATATTTGCTCTATTTCCCCCCCTTTCTCATTTCTCATTTGATCCTTTTAATAACTGGATGGAACATATTTATCATGTTGAAGTTGGATCCTGCACTTTAGGGTTTTTCGTGTGTACGTGTGTGCATATGTGTATGTGTGCAAACATACGCGTGTATGGTAAATAGGGAAATACTTTTCCTTTGCCAAGTTTTAATTTCCTATACAGGCGTATATTGTTTTATGGTGCTTTGCTTTATTGTGCTTCACAGGTAGTGCATTTTTTACAAATTGAAGGTCTATGGCAACCCTGCATCCAGCAAGTCTCCCAGCACCAGTTTCCAACAGCATTTGTTCACTTCTCTGTGTCACATTCTGGTTATTTTCACAGTATTTCCAGCTTTTCCATTATTATTATATTTGTTATGGTGATATGTGATCAGTGAGCTTTGATGCTGCCATTGTAACTGTTCGGGGGCCCCACAAACCATGCCCATATAAGACAGCAAAGTTAACGGATACATGTTGTGCATGTTCTAAGTACAGATGTGGTGGAAATAGCAAGAGAACTAGAATCAGAAGTGGAGCCCAAAAATGTTGCTGAATTGCTGCAATCTCATGATAAACCTTGAACAGATGAGGAGCTGCATCTTATAGAGGAGCAAAGAAAGTGATAGAATATACTTGAGATGAATCTCGAGGTGGAATCTACTCTGGGGAAGACGCTGTGAAGATGGTTGGAGTGACAACAAAGGATTTAGAATAGCACGCAGGCTTAGCTGATAAGCAATGGCAGGGTTTGAGAGGATTGACTCTAATCTTCTCCAAAGAAGGTCTACTGTGGGGAAATGCTGTCAAACAGGATCACACACTACAGAGAAATCATCGTGAAAGGAAGAGTCAATTGATGCAGCAAACTTCCTTGTTACCCTATTTTTATTTATTTATTTATTTATTTTTTAAAAGAATTCATTTGACAGAGAGAGAAACAGTGAGAGAGGGAACACAAGCAGGGTGAGTGGGAGAGGGAGAAGCAAGCTTCCTGCTAAGCAGGGAGCTCGATGCAGGGCTCGATCCCAGGATCCTGGGATCATGACCTGAGCTGAAGGCAGATGCTTAACGACTGAGCCACCCAGGTGCCCCTTGCTACCCTATTTTTAAAAAATTGCCACAGCCAACCCAAACTTCAGCAACCACCCCCTCATCAGTCAGCAGCCATGAATATCGAGGCAAGACCCTCCAGCAGCAAAATGATTGCAACTTGCTAAAAGGTCAGATGATGGTCAGCATTTTTCAGCAATCAAGTATCTTTAAATTAAGTCATGTACATTTTTTAGACCTAATGCTATTGCATACTTGATAGACTATAGTATAGTATAAAAATAGCTTTTATATGCACTGGAAAACTGAAAAAGTCATTTGACTTGCTTTAATGTGATATTTGCTTTATTGCAATCATCTGGAACTGAACCCACAATATGTCTGAGATATGTTTATAATTCATTATCACATTTTCCAGACATAAGTCAGGTTAGAATGGGAACAAACTCAATACACAATTTTTTCATGTGCTAATTTTCTCAATTTCTGTGCTAGGAAAAGCAATGTTACCAAAGCTGGTCAGACAGGGCATTTATTACTTAAGCATGAGTTCTATGCTTCCTTTGAAACACATTCTAGAAAAGCATTTTGAGGCAATGATGCTATAATGGTGGCAAACAGCCATGGACCATTGGACTTTCAATTCAGCAGCCAGGGATGTTGACATTTACTTCCATGTGTGAAGCTCACCCCCGCCAGAGAAGACCCAAGCATGTCAATGAACATTTCAGGTCAACAAAGTACTTGAACTATTTTGACCAATGGTTAATCAACATAAACTTTGCTCACTCGCTTTAATGGCCCTAAGTAGAGAAATGTGTTGCATATCCAGAAAATTATTCAGACCTTTTTTGGAGGAGTTATATCAGATTTTAGAACTTTTGAAGAAGAAAACCAAAATAGTAGTTTAAGAGTCCCCTTCGAAAAGGAGATCCAAAGGCAACGGATTTATGCAGACTGCTCAGCCAACTCCAGGACTCCATAAAGTCTCCTCCCCATACTAACTCCTCATCGTATATCACTTATAAAATTTTGTTCCTTTAATCAAACCGTTCCTAACACAGATATTTTTCCCTCTGCCATTTCGAACAGCATTGGGAAGAAGTGGCACAGAGCTTTAGTTTAGATTTTCCCTGGAAGCAGACCTGAGACAAAGACTTGCATGCAGGCAGATACTTTATTTGGGACACAGTCCCACCAAGCACCATGAGGGAGTGCCAAGAGAAGCATGGCAGAAAGCAGAGCCAATAGAGAACATGTGAATGAGTATTACTATGGGGTAGGGTGGGGTGGAGGGCAGCTGGTCTCAACCCTGCAGAGCATTCAACCTCAGGGTCAATGACCCAGTGGGCAGAGAAGCTGGGGTCTCCTCTACTTGTTTTCATCCTCTGTTGGGTAACGGTTGCCCCCAGAGGCATCAACTGTCTTGCACTCCCTGGGTGCCCATTCTTGTAGATGCACAAGCTCCAAAGGTGCTGGAGAGCTCTGAGGCAGGTAGAAACAGGTAGAGATGAACTCAGGCAGGTGAACTCAGGTGGGCTGGGGGGGGGGATGGGAGGTGTGACATCAGTAGCATCTGCTACATAAAATATGTCCTAATGAGTAAACCTGGGACTGAGGATCTACTCTGTGGTTTAACAGTTGCACAAGGCTGGCAAACCACCTACTCTTCTGGCCTCAGTCTCTCAATTTGATAAATGAAGACACTGGGCTATTTTTCTAGACCAGGACAGGTGGACTGGCCAAAAAGCCTGTAAGGAAAGATGGCATATTGGGAGGTAGAGAAACTTGGGCTCTATTCTCCTTTTAAGATTGTGTTTTTAGGGACGTTTGGGTGGCTCAGTTGGTTAAGCATCTGTCTTTGACTCAGGTCATGATCCCAGGGTCCTGGAATCAAGTCCCACATCGGGATCCCTGCTCAGTGGGGAGCCTGCTTCTTCCTCTGCCTGCTCTGCCTGCTCTACCTGCCACTCCTGCCTGCTTGTGCGCTCTCTCTCCCTATCTGACAAATAAATAAATAAAATCTTTAAAAAATATAAATTAAAAAAATAAAAATGTGTTTTTAACATTGCTGCCCTAATAAAATCCTAGTTCCATTTGTAATTGTGAGAGTGACATATGAAAATCTTTCCTCTAGTCAATTAAATATCCCCATTACTATTAGACCTTGCTGCATACTAAAGAGTTGGTTTACAACAACATCTATCTTCTTGACTTTGGTCTGTGGATCAGCTGTGTCTCCACTGGACATGGTTCAAGGTACCAGCGGAGTAGATGTCTACTCCATACATTTCTCCTTGACCAGCAGCCATTAGGATTATGCCCCTGTCGTGGAGGTTTCCAGGAGTGTGAGAGGTGAGTCAGTTGGCTGAAGCATGTTTAGGGTCTCTATTCAAGTGGTGTTCATTAATATCCCATTGGTTAGAGCAAGTCAGGCCTGAAACAAGTGGTGAAGTGCCCTCAGCCCACCATGAAGCCATGGCAATGGCAGGGACATTTATTTCTATAACCAAGAGGGAGAAAAGAATTGAGAACAGCAATGCTACCCACCACACCCTTCTCATGTTCGAAGTCGTCTTCCTCATGAGCCTGTTAATCACACCTGTTCTTTTGGCTTCTTCTGAACCCTTTGGCATTGCCTGCTTAGGTCTGTCTCCTGAGACTTATTCTCACCTGTCATGACATTTCCTGCAGGGAAAATGTCTGTAGTATAGTGCCCTGCCATGCAACTGTTCCCCAGACACTGTTAGTGTTGGCTGCTAATGGCTCACAGTTGCCCCCTCCCCAGAGAACTGTCCTCTGCTGATGGGATGCCTCACCCTGGGAGGGGACATGCAGAGACATGATTGATTTATGCAAAGTGCAAACTCTAGCCCCCTTGCCTCAAGGTGAAGACAGTTTGGTAATATAATTTATGCTCCAGAACACCCCTGGGAATCAGGCCAAGGCTAAATTTCCTTTGCAACTATATCCTTGCTTATGTCTTTCCCTATCCTTACTCCCTTGCAGTTTTCTCCTAAGAGAATGTCTTCAAAAAATCAAATGCACTCAAGTCCTTTTCTCAGGCTCTGTTTCTAGGGCATCTGATCTAAGACAGTGCCTATTTTTTGGCATGTCCTTTAGTACCTCCACAATATCCTGCACATTGCCCAAGCTGTCACTGTGCATGGGATAAATAAAAGCTTATAAATTTTCCTTGTTCAGGACAGATGCCAGAAGCCTTCTTGAAGCCTGCATCCAACATCCCCCAGTCATCTGCACTGGAATCTACTTCACGTTTCTTCGTCTTGACCACATGGTCACTGTGATCCCTTATTCAATATCTTATATGATCTGCATATGTCTATAGTGTCTCCCTTATCCATCACTTTCTGGAAGGTGCTGTGTGTTGTCTGATAGGTTTTGACTTGATGATCCTCTCTGGGTTCCTGTGAATTCCTTTTCTTATCACACAGACGATTTTAGCCTCAAGGTCCAGGGGAGTGGAGACTGATCGGGGAGGGAGTAAAGTAGAGAAAAGTGAGTGTGAACTTTGGAAATGACACAGCTATGTTTCAAACACACTTCTGCCATTTACAAGCTGTTGTTTTGACCAAGTTAGTTAAGATCTTAAAGCCTCAGTTCAGCTTTTACCCATTAAGGACAATGGTATTGGAAGGACAGCGATATTCTCCTTTGTACCCAGAAAAATGTGTGGTGACAGATGCAATTTTCTATCATGCTATGAGCTGCTTTATAGCAGTGCCCTGAATCTTATTGTTTTAGCTAGAGCAACGGAAAATGTGTGGCTATTGGGCAGGCCTGAGCCTGGAGAATCACTACGATGGCGTTCAGTCATTAAGTGCTTGCTAGGGGTCAGCCACCCTGCTCAGCCGTTTGCAAGTCCTGCCTTGGAATCCTGGCAACAACCTCATGTTAGTCCATCTCCTGCTTCCTTGTGGCCTATGAGCAATTGACCCACTAAGTGACCTTGAAAATGTTTGCAGCTGTTGACTTCCATCTCAGGAAATCAAGATTTGGGAGCAGGTGGAGGGATTGGACTAAGAAATGTAGACATGTGTTGCCTGGAAGGACCAGGTGGTATGACAGAGCTCGCAGGGGGTGCTGAGTGCCAGGGTAGAACATGGAGCTAAGAGGCTCACAGGGCTGTGACCCCAGCCATGCAGCCAATGGTCCATTCTTGCTTGCTTCCTATAGAAGTAGGTCTTCATCATCTCTTCAAGACCTGCTGGTCCCATTGGTTCTCCTAATGGTACACAGTGCTCGGTTATGGAATGGATCAGTTACAGGTATGAAAAGCACAGCATAAGGAATCCAGTCAGTGGTATTGTAATAGCATTATTTGGTGACACATGGTGGCTACACCTGGGGTGAGCACAGCATAACATACAGCACTGACCACTCTGCTGTACACCTGAAATTCATGTCACATGGTGTATCCATTATACTTCAGTGAAAAAATAAAGACATAAAAGCACACAGGGCTCTCATGTCATTTCCTTCAGTGAGTCCAGATCCTTTCTTCAGTCTCACCTTCATGTTCAGATTTCTGTCTCTCCCCAACATAAATCGCCTGGGCTTTGGAAGGCTCCAACCCCAATGCGGAGGAAGAGAGACCAAAAAGATAAAAATATCTTCCTCACCTTCACACCCAGGAAAATGTGTGGTTACAACTGAGATTTTCTCCAGGGCTGCAAGCTGCCAGGAGCATGGCATTTATTAGCAGTGTCCTGGATCTGAAATGAGAGCTCCGCGGGTTTTTTCCATATCCGTGACTCCTATTGGCACCCAAGGCAGCTGTGTAAATCTCCAGCCCCTAAATCCTGCTTGGCAATTCCCCAGGCTGCTCACTTATTATTAATTACAACCATTATTTATATAGAACCGAAGAGTTTTACGTCAAGGCTGGGGCCCAGCTCGAACATAAAGCTGTGCGGGGAGCAACTCGCAGGCAAAGGAATACCAGGGATCAGTCCCCTGGTCTCTCCCCATCTCTCTGCTCCCCTACCCAGGGCAGAGGCAGAGAAAGGAGGCGGAAAGAGGTACAGACAGAAAGCTGAGGGAGAAGCAGGCCTAAGCATAACCTTTTATACTCTGACAAGTTTCCTTTTGCAGCAGGGGGAAGTAGCTGAGGAAGCAGAGAGGGTAACACATTCTGAAATTTCTAGGTTGGAATGATACATCATTTTATACATGAATTATTGTATTTCTTCAACAGCCAGTCATGGAGTGTCCTTTAAGGGCTAGTTGTAGGAAACGCAGGATGCATAACACAGACTTGGTCCCTACCCTCCTGGAAATTGCAAGCTAGCTGCATTAAAGACAAAGGTGAGACCAGCCAGAGCGGCAGCCTGGGTGTTGGGGGAGGGGAAGGGGTGCAGTGGGGTGGCCAGGGCAGCAGGAGTAGGATTACAAAGCAGACAATTACTAAGGAGCAAAAGCAACATGTCCTTTCTCATGGAGCCAATCCCACTCAGCATGGCAGTTTTCTAGACCTGGATTTTTGTTCTAAGTCTCTCCGAAGATGAACCCGCAGGCTTTCACCGCAACAATAGAGTATGGCTCCCGTTGTTATTTAGCACACATGAACCCAGCTTTCCACGTGCCAGGGTCGTTCTGAATGCTTGGCACACAGAAACTCACGTAATTGTCCTAACAACTTCTCAAGCAGATTCTGTTATTGTTGTCATCTTACAGACAAGGAAACTGAGGCACAAATAGCTATCTTGCTGAGTTATGCAGATGGTAAACTTGGGGTCCAAATTCAGGCAGTGTGGATCCAGAGGGATCCTCCCAACTACAGTGGGCTTTGATTTGAAGATGCTGCAGCACACCTTCCTTTGTGTCCTATCACAGTAAACTATCATTCATTCACCCAACACACGGTATTGAATGCTGACCTCATGCCTAGTGCTAATAATACAGAGACAGAAAGCAGACTGGTGGTTACTGGCAGTCAAGGGGAAGGGCAAATGGGGGCTAACTGCCTAATGGGTGTGGGCTTTCCTTTTGGGGTGATGGAAATGTTTGGAAACTAGATGGTTGCACAACATTGTGAGTGTACTAAATGCCACTGAGTTGTTCGCTTCAAAATCATTAATGTGATGTTATGTGTGTTTCACTTGAATTTAGAAAGAAAAGGTAAGGATGGAGAAGAGAAGCCTGGAGGGGTGAGAGGTGAACCCACTTTATTCTAATGCTGTGGGAGATGGGCTCTAAGGGAAACTTGCACACATCTTATATATTGCAATGGGGACCCAGAGGAGGCAGGGATTTAGTTATTCAGCTTCAGTGGTCAGAGAAGCTTTCACTAAGGGTTTTTCTTTGAGCTAAGCCTTAGCAAAGATCACAAACCCAGAAACTTTCACCAGCCAGGAATGTAATATAAATGTGTTGTCAGCGGAAAGGCAGCAGGATGTCACAAAGGCCGCCAAGCTGAAGTGTCCACGCCCCTCCCAGGTATCTTCAAAATTTTAAAAGTTATGCATTGTGGTGGCCAACAAAATGAACCCATTAGCTTTGTGTGGGCACATTGGTGAGGATTTTCACCCCAGTCTTAAAGAATCAGGAGAATTTTAATGGGGGAGGACACTGGTTGGGCAGGCATCTTAGTTTGGGTTATCCCAGAAACAGATTGTAGGAATGGTGTTGTCACACTAGTGATGTCTGTGGGCAACCAGAACATGAGAGTTACCTAACAAGGGAAGAAAAAACACTTCCCTGCAAAGCCCTGGCCATTGGTGGTTGAAGGGGGCCTCCAGGGGTGCTAGCTGTCTGACACCTGGGGCTGGTCCTGAGTGCTCATAGAAAGGGCTCCTGTGGCTGGAAACAAAGCATATAAACAAGAACCTTCCAGGCAGAAAGTTGCAGATATTTGCAAGAAGCAGCCCTCAGTGTGTGCAGGTGCCAACCAGGAGAGTATGGGTGGGGCATGGACATTGAGTGTATGCAGCAATGTATAGAATGATATAGCCATGATAATAATAATTTATCACAGATACAGAATGCTTCTTCCGGTGTACCAAGTGTTGTACTAAGCTCTATGCATTCATCAGTTAATTTCTTTATTTGTTATTCAAACAAAATTTATTGAAGACTCCCCATTGCCAGGAGCTGCAATAGGTTCTGGGGATAAAATGATGAGCAGAACAGGCACTGGCTTTGCCCCTGCAGGGAGGATAGACAAGTCAGGGGACAGGCATAAGTAGAACAATCAGGTGACTAAATGCATGTGCTGGGATTAGGTTTCTGACAGATAAACAGCACTTCCTTAAGATCTGATTCATCTGAGGTTTGGAGAAAAGTGTTCAGAGAAATGGCGTTTAAGCTAGACTTGGAGGATGGGCTGGAGAAAACTGAGAAGTGGGATCAGAGCACTTCAAGTGGAAGCAATAGCAGGTGCAAAGGTCCTGAGGGAAGATAGGACATGGAAAATTGGAGAAACTGAGAGTAGACCCATGTGGCTGGGACACGGAGAACAAGACGGGTGGGAGGTGAGGGCAGTAGAGAGCAACCTTGGGTACTGTGAAGGACAAATTAAGAGTAAATGAAGCGAGAAGCCACGGACAAGTTCAAGCTACAGCAAAGGGGTAGAGATGGGGACAAGAATCTCATTGCATTTTAAAAAGATTACTCTACTGTGGACATTGTTGCTAGGGAAAGAGCCTAGATGTCCATCAAGAGATGAATGGATAAAGATGATGTGATACACACACACACACACACACACACATACATACAATGAAATATTATGCAGCCATCAAAAAAATGAAATCTTGCCATTTGCAACGACGTGGATGGAACTAGAAGGTATTATGCTAAATGAAATAAGTCAATCAGAGAAAGACAAGTATCACATGATCTCACTGATATTTGGAATTTGAGAAACAAGACAAAGGATCATAGGGGAAGGGAGGGAAAAATGAAACAAGACAAAACCAGAGAGAGAGACAAACCATAAGAGACTCTTAATCTCAGGAAACAAATTGAGGGTTGCTGGAGTGGAGGGGGGTGGGAGGGATGGGGTGGCTGGGTGATGGACAATGGGGAGGGTATGTGCTATGGTGAGTGCTGTGAATTGTGTAAATCTGTTGAATCACAGAACTGTACCCCTGAAACAAATAATACATTATAAGTTAATAAAAAGAAAAAAACCATTCTGGGGGAGTGGGGTGGGGAAGGTTGCTCTAGTTCTAGAGTTCAGAAGGTCTGGAGTAGATCAGCCACAATTTGGGAAACCAATGGAGAACCACTCCAGGAATTTACTGATGAGGTAAAAGTGGTTTGGGAGGCATGGCCAGGTGTAGAAAGGGGGAGACATGAGTGGAATGGGGACATTTCAAGGAAGGAGAAAATGCATGGGACTTGATGAGTTCATGGATGTGAGGAGAGAGGAGAGGGAGTATTAAGAAAAACTCTGCTTAATCACAAAAAATAAATAAATAAATAAATAAAAAAAGAAAGAAAAACTCTGAAGTTCTGGCTTGTGCCATTTACACAGATGGGAATCGTTAATTCCTCAATGCTTACTCAGCTTCTGGACATAGGTACTAATGTCATCATTCATATTATGAAAGAGGAAATAGAGATTCAGAGAGGTTAAGAAATGTGCCCAATACTCCAGAGCTAATAAGTTCCAAAGTGGGAAGCTGGTAGATATTAAAACCATGCTCTACCATCCTCTATTTGGCACCTGTCTGTATTCTGTCCTGCTCTATCATCTTCTCTTCATCCCTGTCCAATTCTATTGCCTCCATAGGATATCTTTGTGTGCTCCTTATGCTTTCTAATTAAATCATTCAGTCACTATGTAGGTGTTATCCTCTTGGAAACCTGCTCTGTGCTGGGTGCCATCCAATAAACCAATCAGTAGAACTAATTTGTGTTAATGGGGGAAATTGTATCCATTTTATCCCAGGCTTTCTGAATAGTGCCTTTGTGCAGAGTTATATGAACAGTATTCAGGACTTTGGCACATTGGCTTGTGACCCACTAAGAATCCCACAGGGCAGTTCTGGTGCCCACCTTTGTGCCATCGCACAAGCTCTGCTTGAAAGAAAGGGCTCAGGGTCAGGTCATCATTCCCCATATAAACCACCTTTATGCTAAGATCACGTTCAAGTAGAAACAATGTGGAGAGTTCTATTGTGTTTATTCTTTTCAAACCTTAGCAGTTCTACTCAAAATCACACTCTGGAAAGCTACGCTCACTGGTCTGGGATATTCTAGAAGCTGTCAGATGGCTTTGCTGACCCATAAATCAGGAATATCAAATGGAATCTGGACACCAAGAAAAAGCTTAAAACAATTTTTTTTTCCCAATGTGGTCCCTTATATTATGAAAAAGTAATAGTCATTCTCATAAGCCCAATTTATCCAAATATTGCAATCACGAAGATTTTTTTTTCCGTTCTTATCTAAAGTAAGTAACAAAAAATCTCGAGGAAGATCATTGTTCTAATTAAAGGCAAATATCTACTGTTGACCCGACCTTGTTCTTCCATGAACTCAGTACCATAAATAGTGGACAAATGTTGGTGTGTTGTTATTTTGAATATCATCTCTCTCCCCCTGAGGACCCTCACCTGAAACTGGAGTGGGACCCCATGACATAGTAAGTACCAAGCCCTTCAGAGGAAATGTGTGCCTCATTGATGCTCTTTCACCAAATGTATATGTGCTCAGCAGCACTGATTTGTGGTCTGTAGGAAATACGGAAGCAGCTGGAGAGACCAGGGGACTCTTCATCTCAGGTTCACAAGCTGGTGTTCTCAGCATGGGGACTTCATTTGGCTGCTTGTTTTTGAGTGTATAGGTTTCCTGCTTGCTTTTGACTTCTTTGCCTTTTGTGATTGGCTGTCAGAGGATAAAGAAAAATATTCCCATTAAAGACATTTTCATATATTTTATCTTCTGAACAGATGAGAAATGATGTTTATGAAAACACCAACCAGCAGACCCCTGCAGGGAAGTTATTTTGTGCCAAAAATCTACTCTGATTGAGAACGTTGCAAAAACATTTAAAGGCTTGAAAGTTATGTTTTTCAAAAGCCCTCAGAGGTTTTGATAAATAGTCTCTAAATCTGAACAATCTTAAGTTTGCTGTGGGTTCTGGTTTTTAGTAATATAAATTATTATTCTAGGGCCATGGTAAGCTCTTCTCCACTCTTGTGGAAAACAGAGCAAGGAGAAATTAATGCACATTTCAGCAAAGAACATATTTTAGTCTCTTAGGAAAAATTTGGAAACACAAAAATACACGTTGGTTAGGTCCTCCTAATAAATGTTCTAAATGAGTAATGCATGTACTTCATGGGATAGTAGATGCATGAGCAGGGTCTCATTTACCATCGGAATGATCTGCTGAAGGAGTTTTCCTCACACTGGAGAGGGCTCTTTATACTTAAGGCATATATAGCATTATGGACAAATGTGACTATAAGACAGCTTACCTCTATGGCTTCAAAAGAGGGATGCTTAGGAACTTTTAACTTGAAATTATTATTTAATGTTAGTAAGTTATTCTTCTTGGAGCTCATTAGAGGGTGGCTACTGATGTTCATGCTCAGCACCTTTCATATCTTAGGAGATACTTAAAGCCTAGGATATCTTTTGTTCAGTAGATCAGCACTTCTCAAACTCTCTTGAGCACATGTATCCCCTGGGGACCTTGTTAAAATGTAGGTTTTGATTTTGCAGGCCTCCGGTGGAGCCTGAGATGCTACATTTCTAACAGGCTTCTAGGCGAGGCTGCCACTGCTGAGACCACTCTTGGATGGAAAGGCAGTAGATGGCTTGTGTGTCAGGGACCTCCGGCCTGTGCTGGATAAACTTGACAAGTTGTACAAACTCAAATTCTCCTTTACATTGTGAAATTAGCTCTTTTTTTTTCTCTTTGAAAATCACCAGCTAATTGGAAATAGCTCAGAAATGTATTTATAAAAGAAAGACCTTGTCTGGTGCATATAACCACTGTTACCATTATAGCATTTATCAGTGGTTCTCAACCCTCACTCAGCATCAAAGTCGTCTGAGAACCTTTCATACACCACAGATGCTGGGACCCACCTCTTGCAGGTTCAGTTTTGATTGACCTGAAGTTGGAGGTGGGCATTGGTATTTCATAAAAGCTCCCCAGGTGATTCTGATGTGCGATCAAGATTTAGAACCATTGGTTACCTATGGTTCAGGTATTTATAGTCACATAGCTATAGAGAAACATACTTTTTATTTTTAAAGGAAAACAGAATACACTCTTCATAGGTCTCCATCAGCTTTTTGAGTGACTGAAAATATTTCCCTAGAGGGACTCACACCCATTTAGTTGGCCCATCTCCTTTTACCAAGATTTATCTTGTTTCCAATTTCTCTCTATTGTAAACAGCATTGCAGTGAATATCATCATACTTACATATTCGAGCACAAGTCCTTGGGATAAATTCCTAGCAATGGAACTACTAGGACAATAAGACAAAATTTCTATCCATGTTGTGAAACTCTCTGTAGAAAGCTGTACCAATTTTCATTCCCATCAGCTGTTTCTGAGTGTGCCCATGTTGTGATACCTCCTCTAACACCGAGTGTTATTCTTCTAAATTGGTCAGGTAGGTGAAAAATATCCCATTTCAATCTGCATTTATTTGTTTGATAATGAAGTTGGGCACTTTCCATATGTTTATTGTCATTTCTACTTTCTCTATAAACTGCCTTTTTGCGTCCCTGGTGAGGGATATTTATATGTTAACTGACTTGTGCCCACCCAGAAAACTTTGGCCTGCCCCCAGAGATCACCACATGGGGCCCCATACGTGCCATGGCTTCCATGTTTGCCACCTGAAGGAGGTCCTCTCATCCCAGGAAGAGGGCAGATGAGGCCAGAAGGGCCTCAAGATTATGCCCCAGGAGTGACACTCAATCAATGAGAGACAAAAGTTGGTGGATAGATGCTCCAGCCTCCCTGGCCTGTGAGAGACAATTCTGCAATGTTCTATACCCTCAGGGCATCCCTAGCAGTATGGAACCCCAGTTTACTACAGAAGGAGATCACTCTATACTGTTCCTCTTATGGTCTTTCCTCTTCTCTGTCTTGTTCTCCCATTGCCTCACAAAGTTTCCTACTAAATAAACTACTTTGACTAGTAGTATCATTTCAAACTGGTGGTGTGGGGCAGGGGGGAGATTCCAAACTAAGACCCTTAGGTCAGTTGCACTATTCTAACCTGATATGCACTGTGGGCTAGTGGAGGCATGCCAGTGAGTCTGTTCTGTGTGCAAAATCTCAAGAAGTCCTGAGATAGACAGCTACACAGAGACCTAAAGGGACACAGAAGACACTGTTCATAAAACACTGGAATGCAACAGCACCATTCCCTAAGTCTGAAGCACCATGGCATATTTGGAGTAGCCATGGCATGTTGTTCCAAATGCAGTTCCACATTTGCTATTCCACAAATATTGCTCTTTGAGATGGGGTAAGAATATGTTGTAGAGGAGGGCAGTAAAATGCAGAGGTGTATTCAAGGTTTGGGAAGAAGAGAGGTAGGATAGATTCAGATTTAAAATCACACTGGAGATTTTTGCCTCCAAGGTGTAGCTTGGGTGAAGATCACTACAAAGACTTCTAGCTGGGTAAGCCAGATCTGTCCCTAATCCTGGTGGGCTGTGCAAAAACATCAATGAAGACTCTTTGCCAGTAAGCCTGGGCTCTCCCAAGCCTGGGTTCTGTCCCAGGGACATGCTTAAGCTCCATTCATGAGGGACATGCTCAAGCTCCATTCTGTCTTCTCTTCTTATTCATAAGCAGTTGTCCATTGGCCACCCCTTGGGACAAGGATTATGTACACACTGAATATGACCCACCTTAGGGAAAAAAAGACCTGGGGAAGGGGGTACATGCAAGCCCTGGAAGTAGGTTTTGGCCATTTGGACAGGAATTCTGGGGTTCTAAGAACTTGAATTCTGATCTAAAATTGCTCTGGGGTACCTGAGTGGTTCAGTTGGTTGAGTGTCTGGCTGTTGATTACTATTCGGGTCATGACCTCAAGGTTGTGGGGTTGAGCCCCATGTTGGGCTCCATGCTGGGCCCTGGAGCCTGCTTGGGATTCTCTTTCTCCCTCTTCTCTACCCCTGCCCCCTGCTCTCTCTCTCTAAAAATAAAAAAATAACAAAAAAATTAAAAAATAAAACTGCTCTGTCCAATAGTCCAATATAGTAGTTTTAAGCCACATGTGCTATTTAGCACTTGAAGTATGTCTAGTATTACATGTTGAAAGGATGGTAATATTGCGTTACACAATATATTATTAAAATTAGAAACTTTCATAGCAATTTTACATTACTGTGATGTCACTTTCAGGCTTACTTTCAACGCAGTCTGACAGCATGCACTGGCACCAGTCCCTAGCTGAACTTTTGAGTACATTGGGTAAAACAGTGGTAAAAATGAACACAAGATTGGAAGAATAGGGAAGTACCTAATGTTCTGTGTGCAATAGAAAGAGAGTTAAGGACAAAGGGCTCTTTGAAGAAGAATCTTAAGAGATGTGAGTTAGGAGTGGCACTGGCACATAAATATAAAGAACTCCTAAATCCTAGGGTGAACTGAATTCCTGCAGGCAGCCTTCTGGGCTGGGTGTGATGGATAGCCTACAGAGATACAGTCTTACTAAGCTTAGCTGGGGTTAGTTCTGGTGGGGATGATGTTACCCCCAATGATCTGACACCATGGTCTCAATTTCTCACACAGGACAGACCGTACATGGCCAGGACTCTTGTGAAAAAGATCTAGCAACAACAGATTAGGATTATACATTTCCTTGGTTCCCTAGTTGTGTAGACAGTGGCTGACAACAGTTTTAAGGGTAAATACAAATACAGTGGGAAGAGGTACACTGCACAGATGTGAATGGTTACTGTATAGATGTAGGATCCTGGTTTTATTTTGAATAAAAAGGACAAGAACTCAAAAGGTCAGGTAGATGAACACAAGATATTACTGTGTAAATTGGTCACAATTTCATAAGGTGCTATTGCCTAAATATGCACACACTTTAGCCTGTAAGATATAAGAAATAATAATTTTGACCCATGTAATGAAAAGATAGCATAAAATTAGAAAACATTTCAATGACTTTATCAAATTAACTGAAGGGGTTATCTTCATATGGTTATCTTAATAGAGTCAAAAAGCTTTTGATAGGGGCACCTGGGTGGCTCAGTCGTTAAGCGTCTGCCTTCAGCTCAGGTCCTGATCCCAGGGTCCTGGGATCGAGCCCCACATCAGGCTCCCTACTCTGCAGGAAGCCTACTTCTCACTCTCCCACTCCCCCTGCTTGTGTTCCCTCTCTCGCTGTCTCTCTCTCTGTCACATAAAATCTTTAAAAAAAAAAAAGCTTTTGATAAAATTCCATACCCACTTCATGGTAGGAATTATTAAAACAAAACAAACAAGAACAACTAGAAATAAAGGGGAAGTTAACTTACCTAAAAGCAGATGTCAATAAAAATTATTTCTAATGATGAAATATTAGAAACCTTCCTTTTATTTCAGGAATAAAATTAAAATAGCCACTTTAGTCATTTCTATCTGCAGTGTTGATATCCAATGTTGTAAGTAAAATCACATATAAACATTGAAAAGGAAGAAACAAAATAGTCACTATTTACTGATGATACGATTGTCTACATTGAAAAAAAACCCACAGCAACTTCTTTCAAGACAAGTCTCCAAAGGCAAGGGGACTTCATCAAGATAAAAAGTGTCTGCACAGCAAAGGAAACAGTCAACAAAACAAAGAGGCAACCCATGGAATGGGAGAAGATATTTGCAAATGACACTACAGATAAAGGGCTGGTATCCAAGATCTATAAAGAACTTCTTAAACTCAACACCCAAAAAACAAATAATCAAGTCAAAAAAATGGGCAGAAGACATGAACAGACATTTCTCCAAAGAAGACATACGAATGACTAAAAGACACATGAAAAAATGTGCAACATCATTAGCCATCAGGGAAATTCAAATCAAAACCACATTGATATACCACCTTACACCAGTTAGAATGGCAAAAATTGACAAGTCAAGAAACAACAAATTTTGGAGAGGTTTTGGAGAAAGGGGAACCTCTTACACTGTTCGTGGGAATACAAGTTGGTACAGCCACTTTGGAAAAGAGTGTGAAGGTTCCTCAAAAATTTAAAAATAGAGCTACCCTATGACCCAGCAATTGCACTACTGGGTATTTACCCCAAAGACACAGATGTAGTGAAAAGAAGGGCCACATGAACCCCAATGCTCATAGCAGCAATGTCCACAATAGCCAAACTGTGGAAGGAGTCAAGATGCCCTTCAACAGACAAATGGATAAAGAAGATGTGGTCCATATATACAATGGAATATTACTCAGCCCTCAGAAAAG
>NC_138378.1:37191923-37197129 GCF_054177405.1 Leptonychotes weddellii
GAAGGAAGGGAAAAATGAAGGACGGGGGAATTAGAGGGGGAGATGAACCATGAGAGACTATGGACTCCAGGAAACAAACTGAGGGTTTTACAAGAGAGGGGGGTGCGGGGATGGGTTAGCCCAGTGATGGGTATTAACGAGGGCATGTATTGCATGGAGCACTGGGTGTTATACACAAACAATGAGTCATGGAACACTACATCAAAAACTAATGATGTACTGTATGGTGACTAACATAACATAATAAAAAAGAAAAAAGAAAAAAAGCCCAATATACAAACTATTTATTACTACAAATTTAGCAAGATTTCTGGATACAAGATCAATATATATCAGGAGCTAATTAAAAATATAATAATAATAAATTCATCAACAAAAGCAACAAAAATTATAAGAGGTAAGAAATATTAATCAAAATAAGTACAGTATATTTTTTATGGAGAAAAATTTAAGACTTTAGTAAAGTACAGGTAGAAGAATCTAAACAAAAGGAAAGATATACCATATTCATAGATAGGAAGTTGACATTGCAGGTACTCTGTGACCCAGCTTTACTTATAGACATGTATCTTAGAAAAATTCTCAAGCATGAACACTGAGATATGTTCTAGGATATTCATTTCAAAACAATTTATAATGAAAAAATAAAAATCAGATATCTTAATTTTTAATCAATAGGAGAAATACACACATAGATTATAATATTTAAATAAAATGGATTAATATACACATTTAAAACTAATGAACTAGGCCTATATAAGAGAATCTGAAATAAGCTCTGTTGATATCTGTTAAATTTGAGTGACATATTAGTTGTGTCATTATTTTATTTCATAATCAAGTGTTGTTGCAAATTAACTTCATCCTTGCTTGTTTCATTGTAGAAGCTTCACTTTCCCATGAAGTGTGATCACCTACATGGCTGGGACTGTATCATTCACTTCTGCTTCTCCCAAAGCCCCCAGGGCTGTGCCGAACTCACAGGAGATGCACAGTGAACACATTTGTTCCAGTTTTCTTGAAAGGCAGGTAAAGCTCTAAGTTGTGATGAGAACTGGCAGTTGTCAGTTGCTTTCTCACTGTAATCCTAGCATGGCTTTGCATTGAGACCTCTCAAGGTGTCTTCTCATTGATAAGACTTTAATCCAAAATTAATAGTCAGCAGTCTTAACAGTGTTGACTGGAGAGTGGTGAATTCCATCAAATGACCTCTTGGGTGTAGGGAAACTTTGCAACTGGTGCTAAATGTATAGATATAATCTCCCTGACCAAGAGGCCACCTTTGGATGAATCCACTTTTTATAATTTTTTTTAAAGATTTTATTTATTTATTTGAGAGAGAGAAAGAGAGAGAGAGAGAGAAGAGTGAAAACATGAGCAGGTGGGAGGGGCAGAGAGTGAAGGAGGGGCAGAGGGTGAGGGAGAAGCAGACTCCCCACTGAGCAGGGAGCCCCAACACGGGACTTGATCCCAGGATCCTGAGAGCATGACCTGAGCTGACACTTAACCAACTGAGCCACCCAGGTGCCCCTGGATAAATCCACTTTTTAAGAAATCTTGAGTACTTGCTCCCTTTCTAGGTCTCTTCTCAGTGGTTTAAGAATTAATTAAGAATTAATGGCAAAGCTTTACCAGGTCTTATGGCAGAAAAATAGTAATAGGTCCACTTGCAGCTAAGTCTAATGGAAACATAGTCAATTCTGAATGCAGTGCCTGTAGTGGTCTACCTACTAAATGTGCTGATCACACGGTATCATGCTCTCAGAGGTTTGTAAAAAAGGACAAATGACCACTTGTCACAACCTGTCCACAAATCAATGATGGAAGGGAAGAGATCATCAGTGACAGGAATTCGAGAACCAAGCATATCCCACTTGGCAGGTGTGTGTGTATGCAAATAAAGTGGACCAACCAGGTGAGCATGGGTACCAAGAATCCAGACACAGATTCTGGCCTGGGGCAACCAAGAGCAGAGATCATCTGATGATGTTGTAGATATGGCAGTTGAAGGTCCTCAGTTTTAAGGAAAAAAAGCCAAGAGCCCAGTTACTGGCCCTATGAGGCATGACAAGATAAAAAACTCAACTTCAGGGGACTAAAGAACAGAAACCAATAGTTCAATCTACTACATTGTGCCAAAGTACTTCATTCCTCAATACGCACACATACACACACACTCACACACACACAAACCCATGTTCCAGTATCTGAAATTTTTCCAACACATGGTAATTTTGGACTAGATGTTATCTTTGATAAAAATCATGAAAATACAAATATTTTAGCTGAAAGTTGACAAACAGAGCCTTTAATAGTTATAAATAAAAATAAAGTCATATTTTATTGATCCCAGCCTGCACTATGTAAAACTCTATGAGGGAGGTCTTGTTATCCCCAGGTATTATATGAGAAAACTGTAGTTTGGCAAAAGGTAATTAAATATTGCTAAAGGTCCTGTGGCTGTCAGCTGGGATTTAAATCCAGGTCCCTGTGCCAGCAAATCTCTTATACTTCCCACAATAGCATGCTGCCTTCTGCATCAGAATAATCAAGAACAGGCCAGTCCCTGAAATTATCACCTAGGAGAACAATTTTGATGAGGAGTGAGGAGCAGGCAAAACCAGGGAGGCCCTCACAGTGGGTATGAGTGGAATCTGCAGGAGATCTAGACCCCAGATGGGGAGATGCCAAGGGCAAAACAAACCTACCTCACAGTTTGCTCTATGGCTGTTTCTACTGTGAAGCTTGTTAATCTCACAGAATTGCTAAGCATGGTTCTTCTTCCAAGACATGGCAGAACAGTAAAAGTCCCATCGACCCTCACTGCTGTTCTGATAATCTGTACTCTCCCCAGCATTTCAGCACCCAGGATTTCCCCCCTTCCCAGACTCCCCTTATTAGGCTTTGGAAACCCCATGGGCAGCTTCCTGGATCTGTAGTCTGACTTTGCAGAAACAGCAGAAAGCATCTGCAAGTGGAAATTTAAAGAGCTATGGTAGGGGGAGGAGCAAGATGGCAGAGGAGTAGGAGACCTAAATTTCATATGGTCCCAGGAATTCAGCTGGATAGGGATCAAACCATTCTGAACACCTACAAACTCAACATCAGATTGAAGAAAAGAATACCAGCAACTCTCTGAACAGAAAAGTGACCACTTTCTGGAAGGTAGAACATGTGGAGAAGTGAATCCGAGGTGATATTCAGGAGGATAGATAGCAGGGGAGGGGGCCTCCGTCAGCTGTTTCTGGCAAGTGATAGAGCAGCAGAGCACAAAATCGGAAATTTTTGAAGTCTGCTCCACTGAGGGACGTCGCTCCAGTGGCTAAGCAGGGGGTGGAAACCTTGCTGGGACAGTATGGTCTCAGGACCCTCGGGGTCACAGAAAGACTGGGGGTGCCTGAGTGTGGCAGAGCTCTCAGGTATCAGAGCAGGGAAGCCAGCTGCAGAGACAGAGACGAGGAGTGGGCTCTCAGCTCAGGGTTGCCATAAACCATGATCCGCAGCACAGTCAGGCCACTGCTCCTCCAGCAGGGACCCAACAAGCAGCAGATCCAGGGAGACTCCCCTCCCTCCCCTGGGAGGAGTGGCGTGGGAGCACACCACAGGGATCTGCTGGGTTTGGAGACTTCACATGGGGTCATGTGCCAGAGATAGAAACGCTCGGTCTCAGGCTGGGTGAGCATGGAGTTTGGCCAGAGACCAGGGAGACAGGAGTGATTGACTGCTTTTCTCTGGGGGTGCACTGCTCCTCCAGGGCGGAGATTGGGAGGCCGCCATTTTCACTCTCATCCTCCTAAGCTGTACTGAAAGCTTGCAGGGAACAAATCTCCCGATAGCAAACCCGAAGCAATTACTTAGTCCGGACCGGCAAGGGCAGGGCAATTCCGCCTTTGGCAAAGACATTTGGGAACCACGGTAACAGGCCCCTCCCCCAGAAGATCAGCAAGAACAGCCAGCCAAGACCAAGTTTACCGATCAATGAGAATGGCAGAACTCCAGAGCTAGGGGAATACTGCTCATAGAATTCATGGCTTTTTCCCCCCTGATTCTTTGGTCTTTCAAAGTTAATTTTTTTAATTTTCTTTTGAAATTTTCTTTTTCCCTTTTTCAACCAATATCCTATCAATTCCTTCTTTAAAAATCTTTTTTATTTTTCAGTTTTAGAGTCATATTCTATCCCTCCATAGTAGTTAACCTTATTTTTGGTATATATATAAGTTGTTCTCTCTTTAAAATTTTGGGATACAGTTTCTTCTAACAGACAAAAATATAGCCTAAATCTCTAGTGTATGGCTTTGTTCTAGTCTCCTGCCTGATCACATTCTCTCCCCCCCCCCCGCTTTTTTTAAATCCTCTTCTTTCTTTTTTCAACCAACTTCTTATCTTATCAATTCCTTTTATAAAAACTTTTATAATTTTCATCTTTATAGTCATATTCCATCCCTTCATTGTATTTACCTTATTTTTGTACATATGTAAGTTTTTCTTTCTTTAAAATTTTGGGAGGCACTTTCTTCTAACAGAGCAAAATACGCCCCAAATCTACTGTGTGGCACTGATCTATGCACCAGTCTGATCATATTGGATCATATTTTTTTTTTTATCTTTTTCTTTTTTTTTTTTTCATTTTTCTTTCTTTCCCTTTCTTTTCCTCCAGTTTCAGGTCTCTTCTGATTTGTTTAGTGTATATTTTTCGGGGGTTGTTCTTACCCAGTTAGCACTTTGTTCTCTCATTCATCTACTGTCCTCTGGACAAAATGACAAAACGGAAAAAATCACCTCAAAAAAAAAAAAAAAAGAACAAGAGGCAGTACTGCCTGTCAGCGACCTAATCAATATGAACATTAGTAAGATGTCAGAAATAGAGTTCAGAAGGACGATTTTAAACATACTAGCTGGACTTGAAAAAACAAGGAAGGTATTAGAGAAACCCTCTCTGGAGAAATAAAAGAACTAAAATCTAACCAAGTCAAAATAAAAAAGGCTATTAATGAGGTACAGTAAAAAATGGAGGCTATAACAGCTAGGATAAATGAGGCAGAAGAGAGAATTAGTGATATAGAAGACCAAATGATGGGAAATAAAGAAGCTGAGAAAAAGAGAGATAAACAACTACTAGATCACGAGGGCAGAATTCGAGAAATAAACGATACCATAAGATGAAACAATATTAGAATAGTTGGGATCCCAGAAGAAGAAGAAAGAG
>NC_138378.1:37197629-37248522 GCF_054177405.1 Leptonychotes weddellii
ACGTGGATGGAACTGGAGGGTATTATGCCGAGCGAAATAAGTCAATCAGAGAAAGACATGTATCATAGGATCTCACTGATATGAGGAATTCTTAATCTCAGGAAACAAACTGAGGGTTGCTGGAGTGGTGGGTGGTGGGAGGGATGGGGTGGCTGGGTGATAGACATTGGGGAGGGTATGTGCTATGTTGAGCACTGTGAATTGTGTAAGACTGTTGAATCACAGACCTGTACCTCTGAAACAAATAATACATTATATGTTAAAATAAATAAATAAATAAAAAGAAAAAGCAGGAAGGGAAGAATTAAGGGGGGGAAATCGGAGGGTGAGATGAATCATGAGAGACTATGGACTCTGAGAAACAAACTGAGGGTTCTAGAGGGAGGGCATTTGGGGATGGGTTAGGCTGGTGATGGGTATTAAAGAGGGCATGTACTGAATGGAGCATTGGGTGTTATATGCAAACAATGAATCATGGAACACTACATCAAAAACTAATGATGTGATGTATGGTGATTAACATAACAATAAAAAACTAATGATGTAATGTATGGTTATTAACATAACATAATACAAAAATTAAAAAATAAATAAAATAAATAAAGAACTATTTGTTTAGTCCTGGTTCTGAGATTAGCATGAAAGGCTAAATAAATAATGTAATGTTTCTAATCACAGAGTCACGCAGATAGCAATTAGAACTGCATTACAGGGATTACTCATGTGGATCTCTGTAACTGAGATCAAACTTGGCTAATTTGCCACTCTTTGTTTAATTCTATCAATTAGAGAAATAAATTGCCAGTAAAAGCTCATTTTTAAAAAAAGGTTGGTTTTAACCTTTTATAAAGTACTTGGGCAAAAACATAGAGAAGAGCTGCCTAAGTGACTGCTAATTTGTCAAGGTTGGGAGAGGGATGTTATGAAAAATATGGCTCCAGGCAACAGCTGAACACTACACTTAATGAGAAAACAAGAAGGATGGGAAAAGTTTGCTGGGGTTTTCTAAAACAAAGCACTTCAGCTTAGAATGGGAATATATGTGAATATATTGAATATATCCTGGATGTTGGGTTTCGAACATAATATAAAAATGTGGTAGCATGAAAAGATTGTCCCTTTTAATTTGTGCATCCATTCTGTTGCCAAACATTTATTGAGCATTGGCTATAAACTGAGTCCTGGGAAGTTAGTGACAGACTCCATGGCATGGTCCCTGCCTTCATGGAGTTGGCAGCCTTGCTGGAGAGATGGTCATTAGGCAGATAAAAACACAGATAACAGAATTAATGTATTAAGAGAAGAGAAATTGTATTGAGAGAAGTGGGTGTGAGGGGAGCAATGGGGGCATGTAATGGGACAGGCATAAGTTTGATGGAAGAAATCGGAAGAATGACTTAAATAATGGATCAGAGTTTGCCAGGTGGAGGACATCATTCCAGGCAGAAGTAACGGCCTATCAAAAGGCCAGAGAGGCAGAAAAGACACTGAAGGGTCTGATAGAAGTTTAGACCACACAAACAGAGTAGCTGATATTTATTGAGCACTGACACCACATAAAGCATCTCTCAACATTATCTCATTTAATTGAATCATCTCCATTTTACTGATTTGGCTTCATGAGGCTGAGTCACTTTCTCACCTTCTATTTTAGTACCCAGAAATGCCACAAAGGTCTGGAGAGAACTCGCCCAAGTTTTCTTTTCAAGGAGAGGGATGTGTGGTGGAGGAATGTTGGTGGCAAGGTGAGTTCCTTGTGGCCTCTTCTAGACCCTTAATGGACACTCACTAGCCCAGCCCTGTGAGAAAGACATGGATGCCCTCAGAGCTTCCTTTAGTAGTGCAATAAATAGGACAAGTAAACAGTCACCACAGCCTAAGAAATATCCCACATACATCACTAATGATGACCTGAGAAAGGAGAAAACTTGAGAGGGCAGAGGGTGAGCTCCTGCAATTACACAGGACCAGAATTGTGAATGCTAAGAAAAGTGAGGAAAAGAGGGACCATGATGAAAGCATATCTGGAACTTTGCAACTGACAAGATAAGAGTATGAGAGGGAGGAGCGAGGAGGAGAAGTCCGAGATCTCAGTGAGGAGCTGAGTCCCAGTGACTGAGAGGGGGAGACAGAACTCAGTGAAAAGAAAGAAGTCCAAATGAGGAACCTGTGCATCTACATGGTGGAGGTAGAGAGGGAGGTCATGTGGACATGGGCAGGAGGTTAACCAATATAAGCCCAAGGGTCTCCAGCCCTAGTGCTAATGGTCCAGACATCCATATCCTAGTTGTCTTCTTCTCCTCCTGTAGTGTAGGCCTGCCCATTCTGTTGCTCTTCTGGTGTCAAAATAAATGTGAGACTTGGTGGATGCCTTAGGTCCAAGTGGTCCTCTGGTTGAGGTTTAAGAGTCCAGAAGCATGCCTTTTCTGTGCTCCATGGACCTTGAAAATTCCTCCATCACAACACTTTGTGCTACTTGTACTAAAGCTCCTTTCCATGTGTCTTGGTGTTCCCAGCTAGGCTGAAGCTTGCTATGTCTCATGTCTTAACCATGGTTTGTTTTTCCCCACATTTGGTATGGCTTCCGGACACTTGTCACAGAAGCTCACAGTGATGCCTGAAAAAGGCCCACTTTTTCAAGGTCTGTCACCCATTATACTTGCTTGGAGGATGGATGCAGGGATAAAGTATAAAGTACAGAAATTGTGCTTTGAGACAGAGACTCTTGGGTCTGGAAGGAGCCTCGCTAACCATCCAGCCAGACCCCCTGATTATACAGAAGACAAAATTCAAATCCCCAACACAGAGACTGAATTTTCCAAGATGTCAGGGCTAGGATGAAAAATCTAGCTTTCAGGACTCAGTGTCTCCCTAGCCTCACAGACATCAACACCAAATTGTTCTTTCTAAGTTTCTTCCTGTTTAACATCCATCATGATTTTCACCAGGATATCTTAGAAGAGCAAAATGGGGGCCTAGAGCAAGAAGGCAGAACGAAGGACATATCCTCTTAGCCTATACCTCAGCCTCCCCGGTGCACTCGAAGTGTATATTTATACATAGCGTTATGAATTAAGGATTTCCTCCAAACTGGAGTGTAAATCCCATGAAGGCAAGGAGCAGGTCTATGTTGTTGGCTTCTGTATCTATGATTATGGCAGTGTGGTTGGCTCATGGTAGGCAACCAATAAATATAGCTTACATGATTAAATAAGTAAATGAATAGCCCCTCTCCTTAATTTTCAATCCAGGAACACTATCATGTCCCAGGGTAATTACAAGCCTCTCAACCTCTTTTGTACTCACTGATCTCTATGGCCCAAACTTCTGGGCTGTATGAATTTAGTGCTTATCAACTTTCTTATTTTGTTGAATGCAGTCACAACTAAGGAGTTCCTTTTAATCCCAGGCTTTGTGAAGAAATGACATGCATTATTTAAAAAACAACAACAAAAATAAACTGTTGTTAATATTGCATATCCATTTGCAAGCAGAAGATTGATACAATAATAACATCTTGGATATGAAAAACAGTCTGTAAAATGCAAACCTTGCTGAGAGAAATTGCCTTCCTTCTTGGAGAAGAGTCACAGGAGGCTGGATGGAGAGCAAATTATTTTTCTCAGCTCTGGATCCTTTAGGGCATCAAATCTTCCCAAAAAGGATTATGCATCATGGAAAGTGTTAATGTACCTCATTATTCCATTTCTTTCTGATGAATTCTTTAGAATCAATAAAGGTACTTAACAGTCAAGAATTAGATCAGGCTGCATTGCAATACCAGGAATCTCTTAGATTTATATAATACCTATCTTCAGCAAGACATTTTGAAGAAATCACAGAGGATGAATAGGTTTTCCTGCTGTGGGAACCCAGTGAATCATGTCAATTTAGGGTGTTTTTCTCCTTGTGGACTCACTGAGCTGTGGGTAGGATGGAGCTTATGCAAGTATTGCAAGTTTTCTGCATGTTTAGTGTTCTGTTGGTATGTTTTAAAAATATGTAAGTTTGATAAGTATGTGTCCAAAAAGTGGCTGAAGGATGGGGAAAAAATAACTCCTCCTCATGGACTGAGAGTTTAATGTAGTAGTTAGCAGGGAAGATGAGACAGGAAGATGGGGAAAGTTGAATATCTCTGCAAGACAAAAATGCATGAAAGATCACAAGACAGCTCTTTGAACAATCCATTCATGAAGGGAAGGCTGGAGGTGCCAAGGGTTCAGGGAAGGGAGTTTTCCACTGGGGCTGGTGTGTATGTAAGAAGAAAGTTGACCCTTGAAGGGAAGAAATCGGATTGGAAGAAATGAGCACCGAGATTATTCCAAGAGGCATCCAAGGGTGGCACAGGATTTGTGTTGGTTATTCATTTCTTGCAAAATTTGTCTATCTCAAATTCATTCATGAGGATGACAATCAATGATGAAATGTCAAAACATGCATAGGTATCATCAGATGAGAGAAAGGAAATAGAAAGTAAATGTTTACCAATGTTGGGGTACCAGCCTGAGCTTCAAGGATACCTGCTATGCCATATTTCTCTACCTTAAGTTCTGTAAACTTTACAGCCATAGAGGATCCTATAACTGGAATATTCTATTGTTTTGTGATTTAACCATCCTTTGATCTCTTAATTATACTAGGGTCTTTTGCTGAAACAACCTGCTCCAGCATGAAACAGCATAGAACAGATCTTCCTTGATCTCTACCAAAGATATGCAGCTAGCAAAAGGTACAGAAGTCCCCCCTTGTAAAATTGAACTACCTATAACCACCTGAAGATCTGCATTCAGTGGACAGAACTTAACAATAAAAACCCACTTCCTGAGTGGGTGCCGAGTATTGAGAGAGATCTCAGCCCTGAGTTAAGCTGATTCCTTGGAACCATGAATATTCTCTATCCAGGCACATATAGGGGAAAAGAGAGGTATTTATGGTGAATGGTACCACCTGAGAAAGCTGCCAAAGGTTTAGGGGAGAAACAAAACAGTTTGGTTAAATCCACTGTATATCTTCAAAAGTTTGCATTCTCTCTGCTTATATACACAGGACTTTCTTAGAATGTAGCCATTTAGAGAGATAGTACATGTGATTCCTTTTAGAGATACTTTTTTTCTCTCAAGTACAATGAAAACACTGTGGCTATTCTAATGACATGTTTGGTGTCTGTTCTATACATCTGCGGCAGGCTTCTTTGAACCAGTCTTGTCCTAGTTCATTCCAACCCTGGCTTTCTTGTCTTGTTTTGCACCTCTGTTGCTGCCAGCATTTCCATCATTTTCCTAAAGCTAATAGAAAGATTATAGTAAAAATCTCCCAGGACACTTCTATGGCTTCATAAACACCCCCTCTTCCACCTCCATACTAATTAATTTCAGTTCTAATCACTTTATTCTCTCTGTGAAACAAAACATCTAAATTTGTCCCTCACAATCTTTATCTACCTTCAGATTCCTAAAAATACCTCAAAACATGCATAAACATAAGGTTCTGAGAAGTAAGCTTTATCTCTTAACCCTTAGCATTTTTCAACTTGAAAACTTCATTGTCAGAGAAATTGGATGCAAAGCATTCTCCCTTTAGCCAAAGAAATATTTCCCATATCTCTTGATGTTGCTTATTCAAAATAGATTTTCTTATTTTGGTTTCAGATCATATTAATTGCCCTCTTTATTGCTTTCCCTTTTGAGATCTTCTTTCATCTGTTCTTGCTGTCTCCTGAATATATTTCCTACTAGCAGGAAGCTCTAGATGATGAATAGAATCTTGATGTTTAAAGTTGTTGGCTTTCAGGCACTGATGTTTAAATTTTGTGTTTGCTGATAGCAATAAGTTTTTTAGTATGGGAAAATGTCACAAGCATCAAATTAGAGGAAAAAAAGGTAATAGTTTTTTGATCAGAAGTTCACACAACAACCTGTCCATTTTAGAGTAGCTTATCAGTGGGCTACCTAACTGCTTGGACTGTGCACTATCAGAAAAAGCAGTGAAAAGCAGTATGGCTACCTCTTGGACCTGCCTAGGAATAGTAAAGAAGGTTTCAAACATGTTCCTAATTCTTAAGCAAAATACTTGAGAAATGTTATGCAAATAATGATTGAGAGAACAGTGTGTGGAAATGGAAAAAAACTCTGGATGGGAAGTCAGAAAGTTTGGGTTCTAGTCCCTGACTAGACATTTGACCTAGACATTTGACCTTTGACTTACCACCTTTCTGTAGTGTGACTCTGTGGAATGGAAAGTTGAATGAAGAAAATAATCTAAGTCCTTTTCTAGTTTTCATCAACAGTGATATTATCATTCTAAGGTACTCACCAGTAAAATGGTAGGATAGAACTCTGAGTCTGAGTTTCTCTCTTCTTGCATTATGCAAATCTAAAAACATTCAGCATATAGACAAGGGAGGGTCATGTTCCACAGTATGATTAGTTGCTCTAATTTGGAGGCAGAAGGAGTGTGGGGAGGTGTTGTATTCAAAGGCATGGGACTTCTGTGCAATCAGAGGCAGAAAGCGTTGGGTAAGCATGAACAGTATAAAGCTAACCACCATGGTGGGCCATTTGCTGAGATTCTGAATCAGTGTGTTTCAAGGTTGAGAGGACCTTCTGAGGTATCCAAATGGACTTCATTAATGGTTGAATAAACTTTATTTTGTTTTGTTTTTAATGTGACTAATTTCTTTAAAGTTTGACAAAGTTAAAATAATTTCTACAAACCTACCTTGTAGCTGTGAAATAAGAGCATATATATATTTGCCTGTGGTTCCTGGCATAGAGTTCCTAAAACCCTCATAATTTCCTGTCTAAAGAAGAATAAGAGCATCTTTTGTTCTAATATTTAGTCTTTGATCATGGTTCCTGACACACAGCTCCCAAATCCCTTGGAATTTCCTGATAGGATGTCTTTTGTTTTAATAAGACAATACTTGATATGTTCCCGGATGAGGGCTAGTCACTAGAAAAATCAAGGCATAAGAAATTTGGAACTTTCAGTCCTCACTCCTGTTCTCCAGGAAGGGGAGAGATGGTAGAAATTGAGTTAATAATGAATCATGCCTACATGATGAAGCCTCCATAAATTCCTAAACGTAAGGGCTTATAAAAGCTTGGAGTTTGGTGAACACATCCATGTAACAGGAGGATGGTACACCCCAACTCCACAGGGACAGAAGTTCCTGTGTTTGGGACCCTTCTAGACCTTGCCCTATTACCTCTTCATCTATCTGTTCATTGGTATCCTTTATCATATCCTTGATTATATAATAGACTGATAAACATAATTAGAAGTTTCCCTGAATTGTGTGAGCTGTTCTAGCAAATGAATGAATCTAAGGAGGAGGTCATGGGAATCTCTGATTTGTAGCCAGAGGGACAGAAGTTGTGGGTAATCTGGGGACCTACTACTTGGAATTGACATCAGTGGGGTGGGAATAGTCTCCTGTGGGACTGAGCTATTAACCTGTGGTGTCTACTCTAACCCCAGTTAGTGTCAGAATGGAACTGAGTTGTAGGACACACAGTTAGCGTGGGGAAGATGCCCACATGTTTGGTAACCAGAAATGTCAGAAGCAAAGTGTTCCTTGTGAGCGGTAAATACATGCTTCTCCCTTTACAGTAGACTTCTGTGGAAATTTTTGCTTTGCCTCTCTAGCATGCCCTGCTAAAGACACTAATATTTCTTACTCAACATACATGTAGATTTCTGTGTTCTCCCAGAAAAATACCATGGATGGTGTGAACTCCTGCCATATACTCAGCTTTATAGCATGAGGAAATGCCGATGAGGATCATAAATTCAGATGGGAAAGACTTTCATTTTTAAGACTCAACCTGTCTCCCTACCTCTCTCTCAGTCCCTCAATCAGTGTCCTTTCTAATTGGGCACACATCTTTTTTGTCTTCCCAAAAGTGGTGTCTCCCTTAGAAATGGAAGAATGTGGGACTACCGGCCACTGCAGGTGAAGTGTCAGACTTCATCTTCTGCTAGTTTTACTCCCTTGTTTCTAAGGTTTCAAAACAAAATGCTATCTTGGCAGACTCAGCCTCAGACTTAGGAATACCACTTCAGGTTCACATGAAGGAATTAGTTTCTTATCTTGAATCCTTCTTGCTTCTACCCGAGGTTAGATTTACTCATGATGTGGCACAGCCCAGCCACGAGTCTGCAATACCTTCTCAAATAGGCAACATCCTTGAGATACTTGCCTTATTCGTTTGGTGGGTGGAAATAATCTTGCAGAAGAGTCACTGGAGTACAGGGCAAGGCCATTTGATCCACTTGGCCTGGGCCATCTACCCATTAATATCAATTATGACCAAGGCAAGAGCCCCTAATTTTTGCACTGTAAATTCTTTCACCATGACTGGGGTTTGGAAAGAAATGGAGAGAGGAAGTTGGTAAGGAAGTTTGTCACTGGGAATGAGATTGAGCTCTCTGGGAGATCATGTTCTTTATGTGAGAAAGTAGAATCATTTTCCACACATGTTCACACACATAAGGAGCACAATTTGCCCCTTATGAACTGTTTTCATTCATTGCCCTAGATGACAATGCTCTTGATCTAATTAATGGCATGTCAGTCTTAAGATGTTCTACAACCTTCTTTCATGAGTGGGGTAATGTTAGAAGAGTTAGGAAAGAAATTCTTCACCTTCCTGTGATTTTTCTGGATAAGCCTTACTTGGGACCTTACTTATGTCTAGTTGATTCAAGATAGCCTTGGTCTATGTCTATTGTCCTAAAATAATTATAAATAGCATCCCCTTTCTTGGTTTGGACCTTAAATGATATAGGCACTCTAGCTTTGCCTAATGATGCTAGATACCACATTGGCACCAAGAAATCTTGACTACTTGGACTCACGTTGTGACAAAGAATTTTTTGGCCCATGTTTATACAGAATTCATTAGGTCATCAAATTAAACAACACCTCCATGATAAATATCCATTAACAGGATACCAAAGCAGGTCAGAAAGATATTCATTTTATTCATTTTCATGATATCCCCTGCTTTGTACAGGGTGTGGGTTGTAGTTATGGAGTGAAGATCATCTTGAAGATAATTGCAAAGAGCATTGCACTGTGGCCTTGAGATGTCAATCACTTATTCCTGTGATGTCTGTGGACAGTGGCTGGCCAAAAAAGAAGTAGTTTAGGCTACTGTGGAAGCCTTGGTTCTCAGCCACCTTATCTTGAAATGTAGAGCTTATGTGAGATTGGCCCTTTTCCAGCCCCTCTTAACTCTTCCTTTTACTTCATTCCTCCCTCTTTCCCTTCTGTTCCTCACACTCAGAGGTCATATGAAGGGAGCAAGAAGCCTAGCTTGTTCCATTTTGACTAATGGTTAAATTTGGAATATGTCTGTAGACATATTGAGTCAATTATATGACTGCTGAGTTGTCATGGAACTGCTTTATGGTTGGTAGAGTCTTGTTGGTTCTTCACTTCCATATTTGGTATTTTGCCATTAGATAATATGAAAAACTCGATTGATTGTCATGGGGAGGTTGAGTTGATTGCTTTGTATCCTAGTTCTGCTCAATCAATCAGTGTCCCTGTACTCATCACTGACATTTTGGCAGCATAGGAACTAAGGCACTACTTGCACTGTTCATGGGTAATGAATGCTTTGAACTTTAGAGAAGCAATTATTCACACAAATCCAATTTATTTAAAAATTTTCCCCAGATTATGTCTTTTTCAGGAAAACACAAAATACTCTTCCTTATATGTTCATGGGTTAAAAATGTAACTTTCAAAATGGACCAACTCTTTGAATAGTAACCTAGGGTTCATAGTAGTAGTCATAATTTGTTTATAGGGGTGCATTTGAAGATGATGGAATTCATTGTACAATAAACAAATGCATGTGGCTGAAAAACACCCAGGCCCCTGTGTAGCTCCTTCCAAACTAAAAGCATGTGAAATCATGCTGAATATAATTTGGCAAGAAAAGAGCTTTATCTTGCTACTCTGTGAAGCAAAAAATGGACTCTCCTATATTCTACATAAATACAGATCATGAGCATATAGTATTGACTACAAAGTCATGATATTGGAACTAGATCATATTGAAGCACTGGTGATAAATAATGATCAATTTATATATGTAATTTCATATAATTCTTTCAATTACATGATGAGATATTAGATCTCTACTTTACCAATGCGTTCGGATGCTGGTTTAAAGCTGAAGGTATGGATTGGGAGTTATTAGAGTCCATCCAGTTTTGGAAAGTAATAACCAATGCAACTTTCTGAAATCTTATAAAGGACTAATGGTAAGTTGTCCTAGGAGCTACTTGAAGGAAAGTAATGTTTCCTTTAGCTTATGTGTCAGGAAAACTAGTCTCATCTGAAGCAAGGTTATTTTTTGAAAAGTATTTATTTGGTGAAAAGTATTTATTTGATAAAAAGGAGGAGTGAGCTGACCTCATGCCTTCCAATGTCCAGAACCCAAGCTGTTGGCCACAGGCTCATTTGGATGTTTTTAGCCTGCAGATTACATGTGTACACAGTGGCAGATAAAGTATCTCTTTGGATTCTCACACTACTGGAGTAGTTGTGTTTGCTGTAAAACACTGTGTTTGCTGTGTACCTGGAAGACATAATGAAGCATTCTTTGTGCAGACGGAATGACACTGTCATTAATCTTTGCTGCTAACTCCCAGACTGACAAGCAGATAGGAAAGCCCATGGCTTTTTGAACAGCACAGGTTGAGGCTGTGAATTGATCCTGCTTGTTTTCCTTTAGAAGTCCCTTTCTTTTATTTTTCTGCTGTTGTCCTTTGTCTTCCTACTGAAAGGCTGATTGTCCTAGAAACATTTAAGGGATATGTGTGAATGCATGTATATGTATAAATGTCTCTGTGTAAAACTAGTTTTGCTCCATAAATCCACTTTTCTCAAGGGAAGGTAATAGATTGGGTTGCAAGCACCTTTTTGAAGAACAGTCAAAGAAAAAAATACAGAGATATCTTCTAGGAGGAATCCAAATATGTAAGTTGTTTGAGCAGATTGATCCTGGGGTCTCTAGAATTCTTCCCTCTCAGACCCTTCCTCTCCTTGCCCCCTCCACCTTCCTTGTTATAAAAGCACCTGAGGGATTGCCAGTCTGGCATGGCACTCCCATGTCACTTTCCTAGCAATAGGAAGGCCAAAAGTATCATCCATTTCATTGTAAAAATTCTCCAGTTAGAGGCTTATAGAAGAGCACTGGGCTGTTGGTTGGTGGCACTGTGTATCCACTAGGTCTCCCTCCCATCTCCTTTCCCAGCATCATCATGACTGTGTTTTTAGGCATATTGAAAAAGTTTAAGAGCATGTTAGATCATCAGGATCCCCTCAGTTGATAACTCATCCCAATTGTTCTCAGAATGCAAATGCAGTTGCCAACTGGGTGGGCAGTAAGACTTGATTCATTTCAGCACATTTACCTGTTTTGTTTGAGAGTTAACAGTTAATAGGAAATTAGGATTCTGAGCCAGTATTTTTATACAGGAAGGCAATATAGGATCTGAACTCAATGGACCAGAGTCAGGGCTGTGGTACTTGGTAGAGCAGAGCATATCCAGTGTGCCATGCAGGTTCCCCCAAAACACTGAAAAGTGAGGAGCTATCACCGTCAGTCCCACAAGTGTAGTTCTTATAAAAGAGAGAGACCCTAGGACATGAAAGAGGCTTTGATCACTTTGGAAACTTTTATTACTATTGAGAAGCAGACCTTTTGCACCTCCTAATGATTTTAAGTACTAAGCTAACTGAACAGGCTCCTTTTTAGTGCCTGAAATAAGTCATCTGACCTTTAAACCTCTCTAAAGAGCCTATATAGATACGAATTATATCTAATGTTAATAAAATAAGGATAATGAAATGTTCTTTTATTTTCCAAAGGTGATTATGCTTATTTGGAATTCCCACACAGGATTCAGTCTGCGAGTTTAATTTCCTAGAAGACCAAACCCAAAATTAGTCTTCCTAAAAGTATGATTGCATCCAACCAATGACCTAGGAAAATGAATACAGTGCAGGCTTGTGCTTCCAAAGAAAGCTATGTGTTCTTTGTCCAGTATCCCAGGAATTAATCAAGGACCACCGTACATGACTGACCAATAGGCAAAGGAGACTTGATACTTTTTGACCTGGAGAACTTTGGAACCATGTTTGCATTTCTATATAAAGATGAGGCACAATGCCAACTCACAGGCAGAAGAGCATGATGTTGAGTTGTTTGGCCAGCAGTAGAGGTCAATTTTCATTAAGCTACTCAAAATTTCCTCCCTCATCCCAATGTGACCAGCCACATACATTTGTAAATGTGTTCACAGAAGAGACTGTGGCCACAGGCCTTAAACCTACAGGTGTAGATTCCCTAACATTGGTCTTCTTCAACCATAGCTATTTCTGAGGTGCACAGTTGGTCTGCTCTATCCATCCTTACATCCATCACCAATCTATCTCTCTCACATTGTTCTAGAAATCACTGGTGGCTCCGGCAAATTGTATTTTCCAAAGACAGCTGCAATGATATTTCCCATTCCACATGGTCTTCTTACAATGTAATTTCAACACTCATCCCAGTGAGTGTTGCAGTCTATATCCCTTTTCCTTGAACATGGATGGAACTTTGTCATTGCCATGACTAATAAAATATGGCAGAAATAATACTATGTGACTTCCCAGGATAGACCATTAAAATACTATCTACTCCTGCCTTGTTCTTTTGGGGTACTTGGTCTTGTAATCCAGCTTCATTCAGGAAAATCAGACTTCCGCCACAGAGAAACCACATGGAGAATCCATGTGTGGGTCTACAGCCAATGACCCACCTGAGATCCCAGCCAACTACCAGCAAAATCCACCAGACATGTGAGTGATGATGCCTTCAGGTGATCCCAGCACTAGCCTCCTACTCACTCTCTTTGAATCTCCCCAGCTAGACCCTAGGCATTGTAAAGAAAAGACAAGCTATTCTCACCATGGCCCATCTAGGTTCCTGACCCACTGAATCTGTGAGCATAATACAATGACTGTTTTATGTCATTAAGTTCTAGGGTAGTTTGTTACACAGCAATAGTAACTGGAACAGTGTCAAAGCTTACACCTGGCTTGCTCATAAGCCCCCAAACAGAAAGTTGTATTCCATCCTCAGATTTCTTCCATGGCCCATAAAACCCCTCAAGTTTCCATGGGTTGCAAGCTTCAGTGGGAGCCAACTGGATAAAATTTATGAGCTCAAAATTCCTCAAGACAAGGACTTGGCCTTCTTCTGAAGTACAATTTTTTTTAAAGTAAATAAAAGTCTATTATGTTCTTACATGAAACAATTTCTTAATCCTAGAATTAAGAAATCCAACCAGTCATTGTTTGGATGCAATCATACTTTTGGGAAGACTAATTTTGGGTTTGGTCTTCTAGGAAATTAAGCTCGCAGATTGCATCCTGTGTGGGAATTCCAAACAAGCAAAATCCTATTTTGAAGGATTTTATACTCTCAGAGGAAACCCTTAGAAGTGATGCAGGCTCCCTTCCTTATAGAAATTTGAAGGGTCTTCTCTACCTTTAAAATGACATACACTTCTTCCCGCAATCCACGCCAATTCTCCCAGGGTCATAAGAGTTGGGCTTTCCTTCAGACCCACATAGCATGATTTACTTAGATTTTAGAGTGATTGAATGCTTCAAATGCCTTGGAGCCAGGCATAAAATTCACAGTTATAGTGATTAAATTATCACCAGGGAGGGCATCTGCCCTCTCCCAGGACCACTGATACTCTCTTCCTGACGTGAACCTTTCTGCCTACACATATCTGAAAAGAAAAAAGTCACTAATTCCTTCCTTCCTCCACCCTCACACAGGAAAAGTACTGACATATGCCCCAAGACTTTGTCCAGCTTTTTCCCCCCTATTGTGGGAGTCCAGACAGCTCCTTCGTGGCTCTCAAGGGGACACCCACAGTGTTTCATCCACATCCAAGTGATCATTCTTCTTCTTGTACAGCTTGTCCCAAAGCCCACATCTGTGGATTTGCATGGTAAACAATGCCCATATGTCCATGTGCCCCTTATCAACCAAATGAGGCAAAGGCCTCTTCAATTTCCTTTACTTGTCAATCTAAGGGGACAGACGATATATAATTTCCTCCAACATCAGGCCCTTGGGAAAGTGCATCTTGTTCAGAACTAAACATTTGCTCCCGAGGATGACAGTTTGATTTGAATCCCCAGGAGTCAGAAAAAGCAATCAAAGCAGGAAGCAGATACAAGCCGGGCTACCAGCAAGGGTCACTCTTGGGATCAGCCTATCCTGGGGGTGGGAGGGAAACATTTGATGAAATGTAGGATTTCAGTGGCAGCCAAAGAGGCACCTGTATTATGACAGGCCAACCACATCATTGAAGTCCCACTGGGGAAGGCAGAGGAAATGTTCAAAGACCAAGGAATGATTTAGGACAAAGACAGAAAAAATTATAACCAGCAGTAAAACCCCCAAGCAGCTGCAATGCTGGTCACTGATTACCAGTATCCTGGTGGAATTTGGCCAGGTCCTTAAAGAGTATATTAATATTACACATGTCCCAATCTAGGAGGACAGCAAAGATTATTTTTCCAAAGGTTTCATCCATTTTGTAGGCCATATTTGGGCATTTTCAGCTGTGTTTAATTTACAGAAGTGATCAACTGGACTAGATGTCAGAAAGTCCTGGTACTAAACCAACTCTACTAGAAAGGATATATATAGTGGAATCTTGATATGTCCTGAGGGTTCCTGGATCATGGATACCTCTACACAATTACCTTCTCTTTCATTTTTGTACATACTGTAAAATTCCATAATCTCCCAAGTTTTCTGTGACTTTCTGGGATGGGACAAATATCCCCATGGCACCTCTGACCTCGGTTCATCTTTCAATAACAATTGTCTCTTCTAAATTCTTATAACCCAGAGATAAAACCCAGTCTCTTCCTCAATGTCTGCACAACATACCTACGACCCTCACCAAGCATTTTGGCAGAGAAGAATACCATGCATGGTCTAGCAAGTGTAGAAACACATATCAGGCATTCCTACTCTACAAAGTCTTTCTGATGATCCTGTCATCCCAAGAGTCTTCTTCCTGGCCCTTCACTTTCACCTTCAGCTAGGGGGCTGGCCTTCCTACTCACCTTCCCTCTTCTCTCCTGTCTTCTCTTTGTCTTCTAAAGAGCCATAAATGAACCTCCTCCCATTTTATCCCAAAGAACATTTTAATAATTTCTTTTGTTGTCAGACTCCAGCAAATACAAGGTCCTAAAGAAAGTTAGTTCTGTACACCAATGAAATCGTAATGGTATCTGGTAAGATAATGCAAGACCCTGCCTCCTTGCAGGAGCATTAACAAAGGCCACTCCCATCTTGGTGCTTGAGTTTCATCTTTAAGATGCCAGACTCAGACTGTGATCCCCCACTCTGGCTTTCTCTTCAAGCCCATTGGGGAGCCAACATTGTGCATGTGGAAAAGAAATGTCAGCGTATTGGCATCTGGGCCAATAAACAGATCTTCTAATTGTGTTTTACATGAAATGTGGAATTCAAGGAAAACACTCAGGGACATTAGTGTGGCTAAACAGAGTCCTGTGCCATTTAAAAAAATATGTTCATCCCTGCTCTGCCACTAATCATCTGTGAAACTCTGTGAAATTAGTTAACATATCTGAGCTTCATTTTTTTTCTCAATTTTTCATTTGCGTTGCTGAGAATAGTCTTGGTTACATTTAAGGTACACCTCAACCACTTTGGACTAGTGTTTTCTAGGATATACTAAAGCTAAACCAAAACCCTAAAGCTTATACTTTTACTCTTAGGTATAAATCCAACAGAAATGCACACATCCCAGAAGATATGTGTGAGGATGTTCACAGCAACACTATTCATAATAGCCCATAGTGGGTTGAATGGTGTCGCCCAATAAGATATGGTCGTGTTTTAATCCTCAGAACCTGTGAAAGTGAACTTATTTGGGAAAAGAGTCTTTGCAAGTGTAAGTAAGTTATGGATCTTGACATGAGATCATCCGGAGCTACCCACTGGGCTCTAAATTCATTGATATGTGTCCTTATAAGAGACAGAAGAGGAGGACAGAGATAAGGGAAGAGAGACGGCTGTGTGAAGACCGAGGCAGAGATTGGATTGATGCAGCCACAAGCCAGGGAACATCTGGAACCACCAGAAACTAGGAGAGACAAAGAAATATTCTCCCTTCAAGGCTTCAGAGGGAGCACAGCCTTGCAGACCCCTTGATTTCATTCAGACTCCTGGCCTCTAGATGAGAAGAGAAAGAATTTCTGCTGTTTTAGGTGACCAAGTTTGTGGCAATTTGTTACAGAAGCCGCAGAAAACAAAACAAATCCCACACTGGAAACTATCCAGACATTCAGCAATAGTAGCATGACTACATAAATAGTAGTATAGTCACACAATAGAATACTATACAACAATGAAAAAGAATGAGCAATAGGAATGAAGCTTGTCAACATATTAAAGAACCAGACTCAGAGTGCACAGTGCATGGTTGTATTAATATAAAGTTCAAAAACAGAGAAAACATGATTATGGGGTAGGTCAGAATTGGAGTTACTTTGGATTGGAAGGAGGCACATGGGAGCCTCCTAGTGTATTGGTAGTATTCTGTTTCTTGAGCTGGGCAGTGATTACAAGAGTGTGTTGTTTTGTAAAAATAGGCTGAAATGTATACTTAAGATTTAAGTATACACTTTATTGTAGGTATGTTCACCTTTAAACGTTTTTTTTTCAAATTTTTATGTTTCTAACCTTAAAATATTAACATAACGATGTGGATGGAACTAGAGGGTTTTATGCTAAGTGAATGTCAATCAGAGAAAGACATGTATCATATGACCTCACTGATATGAGGAATTCTTAATCTCAGGAAATAAACTGAGGGTTGCTGGAGTGGTGGGGGGTGGGAGGGATGGGGTGGCTGGGTGATAAACACTGGGGAGGGGATGTGTTATGGTGAGCACTGTGAATTCTGTAAGACTGATGAATCACAGACCTGTACCTCTGAAACAAATAATACATTATATGTTGGGGCGCCTGGGTGGCTCAGTCGGTAGGCGTCTGCCTTCGGCTCAGGTCGTGATCCCAGGGTCCTGGGATCGAGCCCCGCATTGGGCTCCCTGCTCAGCGGGGAGCCTCCTTCTCCCTCTCCCGCTCCCCCTGCTTGTGTTCCTTCTCTCTCTGTGTCTCTCTCTGTCAAATAAATAAATAAAATCTTTTTAAAAATACATTATATATTAAAACAAAGCAAAAAAAGAAGATAGTAGGAAGGGAAAAATGAAGGGGGGGGAATTTGGAGGGGGAGATGAACCATGAGAGAATATGGACTCTGAGAAACAAACTGAGGGTTCTAGAGGGGAGAGGAGTGGGGGGTTGGGTTAGCCTGGTGATGGGTATTAAGGAGGGCATGTATTGCATGGAGCACTGGGTGTTATACACAAACAATGAATCATGGAACACCACATCAAAAACTAATTATGTAATGTATGGTGATTAACATAACATAACAAAATAAAATAAAAAAATATTAATGTAATTGACTACTTTGTTCACATAAGCAGAGAACATTTATCAGAGTTTGCAATACGCTTTGGGTTAATACATAGAATGATTAGCTGTGGTATTTATATGAAGAACACTTTCTGTCCTAGATTTAAAGCAGGATTGTTGCCGGCTAAATTCATATATTTTGTGACTGTCACAATATAGTTATCCAGATTTCAAAAGTTCAGATCTAAAATTACCCAAATCTCCCAAGTGTGAACTCTACTTTGAATACATTCAAACATGACCCTATGAAAGCAAGTTGGCATGAACTGGTTTATATCCCCTGATTTGTTCATGACAGTCACTTTATAAACCCACAAGCTCACCTCCTCCAGGGAGACCCCCCCCTACTTGCAGCTACATGCGATGCAAGGGACTGCATCTACCTAGTGTCAGATATAGTTTCTATTCGATTAATCACAAGTATTTGTTTCTGTGCTATTTTGTAAGTGGTCCTGTGCAGATTTTAAGCTTTTATTTTATTTTATTTTATTTTAGAGAGGGAAAGAGAGAATGGGGGGGAGGGCAGAGGGAGAGAGAGAATCTTAAGGAGGCTCCAAGCCTGATGTAGGGCTCGATCTCACGACCCTGAGATCATGACCTGAGCTGCAATCTAGAGTCAGACGCTTAACTGACTGAGCCACCAGGTGCCCAGATTTTAAGCATTTTTAAACATATAAGCATTGGGGCTTTCTTAGGTAAAGGTACCAACACTGAGATGGAGATTCCTGTGCTAGTGATTTATTAAGGAAAAGTTCCAGGGAGAGACTGGTAAGGGGGGTGAAGGAAGCCATACAGAAGGGTAAAAAGCTGCGCAGGAGGGCAACCCAGGCACATCCTATAGGGGGTAGCTTCACCCCGATCCCACAGGGAGCTCTTGGTGTGGAAATTACACCTTCGAGTTTTCCAGGGGAACAGGGATTTCATACTCCCACACTGTCAGTCATTGGGGACCACCCCTCTGGGGGAAAGCACTCTGACTTTCTATTCCGGCGAAGCAGCTCCACAGGTCAAGGTCAGATCTCTAAGAACCCCAGGAGATTCAAAAGCACACTGAGGCTGCAAAAGCGAAGCCCACAAACAGTAAAAGGGATACAAAGGGATCTGGGTGGAGCAGTGTCCACTGCAGGGCTTGACTTCGATCTCTCTGTGAGGTACCCAGTCTCAGCTTTGAAACAGAGCCTTCCCAACCTGGACAGGGCAGACCAGAGTCATTCCTTATCTCTTCCCTCTGCTGTGCTAGGCACAGGAGATGCAATAAGCTTGCCATTCCCTGAGCGTCACCCCCAAAGCTGGGCTTAGCTAGGTCTCCTTTACCCTCCAATCTCCAAGCCTATCAAAATCAGGGAGGGAAGAAGGGTGGCAAGTGGCAGAGCACACAGTCCTTTGTCAGGACTTCTCCCTGTTTGAGAAGCAGAATTGTGGGGTGGTTCAGAGTTCACAACCTATAGGTGGTAAGCCTGGGTTTTCATCTCCCCATAGTGTACTGTCTATGAGACTTTGACAAATTATGTGGCCTCCCTATAGGCCTTTCTTCGTGTCTAAAATGAGAAAAAAACTCATATCGACCTTCTGGGAATTATTTTGAGGATTAGATGAATTAATACATGGAATGAGCTGAATGAAAAAGGAAAACATGTACAACAATCAGGAGCTGGCCTGTAGTAAGAATTCACAAAACCTTTCCAGCTGGTTTTTATTAAAGTCAGAGCAGGCACTCCATCAAGCAACAAAGACATAGACAGAGGTATATTTTTCATGAAACTAATGAAGCTAAAGTTCCAGAGCCCCTCAATTGCATCACAGTGACAAAATGAGGATCAAGAGATGAATGACATTCGCAACACAAAAGGCACTGAGGGAGCCTACACATGTCATCTTCCTGTCCCCACTTGACCCCTTCTGGAGGATAGAATTTGACATACCTTAACATAAAGGAGGGATACATAACAAGGTAAGAAAACAAATAATAAGACTCACAGAAGGGAAGCGGAAGCAAGTATGTTAACCATGAGAGCTAATTTAGTTCTAACAGCTAATATTTGGCGCTGGGTTCCCTGGAAACTAGGAAAGCAATGAAAACACAGAGAGTTTTCCAAAAAAGAAGGATGTAATTTTTCAATAGAAACCAGTTTATCAGGGCACCTGGGTGGCTCAGTTGGTTAAGCCTCCAACTCTTGGTTTTGGCTCAGGTTGTATCTCATGGGTTATGAGATTGAGCCCAGAGTCTGAGCTCCATGCTCAGCAGGGAATCTGCTTGAGATTCTCCTCCTCTCCCCCTCTCCCCACTTGCATGCATACGCACTCTCTCTCTCTTTCTCTGAAATAAATAAATCTTAAAAAAAAAAAAGAAACCAGTTTATCTTGGCTTTAAATTCTAAAAAGATATTTTTTCTTGCAAAATTTTATATAAGATTTCCTGAGACCAGTTTCAACACAAATGCAGAAGGGGCACCTGGGTGGCTCAGTGGGTTAAGCGTCTGCCTTTGGCTCAGGTCATGATCCTGGAGTGCGGGGATTGAGCCACGCATTGGGCTTCCTGCTCATCAGGGAATCTGCTTCTCCCTCTGCACCTCACTCGGCTCGTGCTTTCTCTCTCTCTCTCAAATAAATAAAATCCTTTAAAAAACTAAAAAATATTTTTAAAAATGCAGAAAGTTCTGTATGACGGTTACTTATATACACCTTGGATCAGGTGAAGGCCTAAAAGAAATCCCTGCACAATCAAAGTGATTCTGCAAGGGATAAAGCAGATGTAGTTCAAGAATGGGGTCTGACAGTGTTTGAATTTATTACAGGGACAGAACTCAGCACGGAGGAGGTTAGGACTTTGTCCCTTAAACTTTCTTCCCTAAATGTCACTTCTCACAGCTGCCTTTTCAATAAGATATGACTGTGGGAGGTTCAAGGTTTTATTCTTTGACAGGAGGTTCATGTAATGATGTTCAGATTCAAGGTGGGTCTGTGTGTTATAATAGCAAATCATAATAACGGTGAATGATAATAAAGCAATTAGCCTGCACCCTTGTGATATGTTGAGTTTTGGCTGATGGGACATGAAAAAGTATCTGCCGACAGCACCCTTCATGTTGAAATAATTAACATGTACCCTTCTTGGTGGAAAAAAATTGTAGTAGGCTAATCAAGATGTACAGCTTTGTAGATTCAGATATCATCAGTTGATCTCAAAATATACCAAGAAGTTGGAACTGGTTTTCTCAGAACTTCTCTTGGCTTTCTGACAGCCAATTATTTATAGACAGTTCAGATAATTGAGGAGTTTGATAAAAATGTTTGTTTTTCATGCACAGACATTTCTCTCCTCCCCTCTAGCTTTTTCTCTTCACCAAAGTAACATCAAAAATTAAATTACCTTAATTTTATCATAAATTAACTTTTCCAAAATTTTGGCTCTTTGGCTTATTTAGCTCCTTCCCAAGTAGAACTTTCTAACAGTTGACACTGTCGCTGGACCCACAATAGCTGCACTGTTCACTCTTGATACATTAGGGGAACTTGGCAAGAAGGTGGCTATCAGCTTGACTATTGAAGGCCAACTATGCTTGACATGACTGGTTACGATGTGTCTGTCTCTGGGGTCCTGGAGCACCTGCATTATTCCAAGTGGGTGATTATAGTGTATTTGTCAGTATTTGTGGAAAGGCTGCTCCTGAAGAACTGGAGGGTGGTGTGATGGGGCATCTGGGAATGGATTAACCGCTGAGCTATCGATTCCCTTGAGTCTTGATTTTTAAATCAGCACATGTTCTCTATGCTTGTTTTAATGTCACTATATTTTAAATACCTCCAGGCCCCAAGCGCTGTCCTCGTGGCTAGCTCACTTAATTCTCATACTTCATGTGGCCAGCACCCTGCTCATGTTTCCTAAGCACCCAGCTTTCCTTACATACCATCAGACTCCTACCAAAGTCACCTGTGCCCTCCCATCTAGGTTATTATTATTCATATTATTAGGGGGGCCGACAGTATGATAGGTTTGTGCATTGTGCTGGGGAGCTCCCACTCCCTGAGATCAGCCCATGATGGACAAGAACACATACTTTAGTTTCCCTGCCCTTCACAGGACAAATCAAAAGCATGTTCTGTGCTGTTTCCTGGAAGTCCCAGCAGGATTTAAGTCCCGGTTGCCTTCAGTACATCCTGCTCACTAATGCACTCTGTATTGACCCTTTCTTCCCTTCCCAGTCCCGCTTCCCACACTCTTAACACTTTCCTGGGATCGCCTACCAAATAATCCTTGTCTCAAAATTAGCTTTTTTTTTTTTTTGCATGACTTATTTTTTTAATGTTTGTTATTCAGGTATAATTGACAAAGAACATTATATTAGTTTCAGGCGTACAACAGAATGATTTGGTATTTGTATACATTGCAAGAGGATCACCACAATAAGTCTAGTTAACGACTAGTTAATATTTTGTTACATAGTCACAATTTTTTTTCTCATAATGAGAACTTTTAAGAGCAACTTTCAAATATGCAATACACTATTATTAACTAGGGTCACCAGGGATTCCCTTCTGAAGGAATAAAAAAATGAGACAATCTTCATATGCTTTTGATAAGCTATTTTCATTCAGTTTACAGAGAAGACTTGAGACGGACTCGTTATGTAACTAGCCCAAGATCCTACTGCTGGTAAATAGGAAAATTCAATTCAGTCCCATGTGTACCTGACCCTTCCTGTTCCACCACACTGCCTTATAAGATTGGAAGAGCCAACTCGCCATACAGTTGGTAAACTGGTATGGCTTTGTGAATATGAACATCTAGAACCTGCAAGTCTCTTCTTTCTAAACTGGTTTTCGAGTGTTTGTATTTCTGCAGGGCATCTTCTCCTTTCTGTGTCATTAGTAGCAAAGTATGTTTGGTTGCTGCTTTGTAAGTCATCCGTAAATAGTTGTGCAATTAAGGTAAGTGCAGTTTCATGTTAGCACAGAATATTCTTCACATGGTGTGCTGGGTGTCTTCCCTTTGCCCCAGAGGTCCACTGTCCACCACCTCTCCAGCCAGGGAGGCTGCTCCATAGAACTGACAATCCACATGGGAGCAAGAAGCCATAGAATTCAGAGATGATTGCTGAGCTCTTTCTCACCCATGCCGTGGTAATGACTGAGATCAGCTTTGCAAAAGAATCACAGTTAGGCAGTGGGATATAATGAATGAACATATCCTAGATCACTGTCAGGAAAACAGAATACCTTGTTTCATATTGTAACAAAAATGCATTTAAGATACTAAGGGGAAAATACAACGATCAAAGAGAGAGAAGCCTGCTTTGTCAGAGGTCCCAGAGCAGAAGCAGTGTTAAAATGTCATATTTTTTAAGTCAATCAGAGAAAGACAATTATCATATGACCTCATTGACATGAGGAATTTGAGAAACAAGACAAAGGATCATAGTGGAAGGTTGGGAAAAATGAAACAAGCTGAAACCAGAGGGGGAGACAAACCATAAGAGACTCTTAATCTCAGGAAACAAACTGAGGGTTGCTGGAGTGGAGGGTGATGGGAGGGATGGAGTGGCTGAGTGATGGACATTGGGGAGGGTATGTGCTATGGTGAGTGCTGTGAATTGTGTAAGACTGATGAATCACAGACCTGTACCTCTGAAACAAATAATACATTATGTTAATAAAAAATGTCATATTTTTAAAGTTCTCAAGACAGAAAGTAAGTCTGAATGCTTAAAAGTGCAAAATGTGTATTTCTGGCTGTGGAAATGTGTAATGGAAAAAGTAGGTAGGGGGGAATTGATTAGGTAGGCAGAAAAAGAACAAACATCCAAGCAAACACAGGATGTTTGTATGAGCAGAGCTAGGGAGAGGGTAGAGAAATTAGAATGTCAAGTGCAAATAAAGTTCCCTTCTACAGGCTCCATAGATTTTCCTAAAAGAGAAAAAGGAATTTGTTTTTGGGAGGAGGTGACTTCTAGAATGCCCTTCCCATTTAAGACACATTTACCCACATTGAAGGTTGAGATCCAGAGTCCTTACCTCAGTTGGCTGACCCTGCCTTAGGCGACTAACCTCTTGGGATTCACTTCTCCCTGTCTTTCAGAGTGAAGGCCCCTTCCTAGTAGCAGTTTACATTCCGCAGCACGCTCACTGCTCTGGCTAGCCATTCAGTCCCACGCACAGGCACAATCCTCTGGTACAGCTCTATCTGCTTATTGTCTGTCATTCCAATGTGTGCGAGACATGAGCTGGCCCATTCCCTCGGTCACCCTGTCCTGCAATCCACCTGACTCATTCTCACTAGTTCTTTAAGACTAACCAGTGATGCTTCCCGCAGGAATTCTGCTTGATGAACTGCATTCACCAAGCTTCCCTCCCTCCTAGGTGTATTTTAGTATAGAGAGTATCACATGCAATCTGAATCGTCAATTCACTTGTCTCTCTCTTCCAATAAACTGGAAATATCTTAAGGATATCAGCTGTATTTTATATATCTTTGTGTATCCAGAGCTTGACCGGGACATGAAAGATGGTAGTAAGGAAATCTAGGTTAGTGAAAATCACATGGCGTATATTCAACATAGCCTTTGGATTGATCTATTTCTAATGTGTATAGCACTACAGTTATTGAACCCTTTGTCCCACAGAGTTTCTAGGCATCATTTTGGATATTTGTCCCCAGACATCGTTACAGTAGGGTATTGTAATGCAAGTGGGGGTATTCAGATTGTACCCACATTCAACAGAGTCACCAAGAGGCAAGTGATGTGTTAGCTCCACAACACAGTAACTTGGCTAGGCTTGAACTAGAATTCCTTTAAATGGGGCTAAGCTGATACTTCATACAAGGAGGTGTACTTTTTGTGAATGTTCATTTCTTTTATGAGTGTGGTAGGCTGAATCACCTGACTTCCTCAGCTGTGTGTCTTTCTTATGGTCCAGGCTAGTGCTCGGCTCCCAGGAAACTGCATTGCCTGTCATACAACTGTCACATCTTTAAGATGCGACCGTTGGGAGGGAGCAGGCCGGCGCAGCAATCAGAGGGAATTTACTGCTGGTAGATGGCGATTTGTTGCGTTTTGCATTCTCTGATGTACAATGTCTTTGATTGCCGGCACAGTCATTTCAGGTTTGACATCTTTCTATGGAGAACATCTGTGGCATGCAGCATCTCTGCACCAACAAAAAAACAGACAAGACACTGCTAATTTTTTTTAATCACATGATACAGCCTGACATATACCGTAATAGTTATGCTGCATCTAGGCTTGAATTATTTTTCGGTTTCATTTGACAACTAGCAGTTTCTCATTTTGTTTCTTTCTCTTATTTTTTCTAACTCGCACCTTTGTATCCACCTGTACTTCCCAGGGCTCTGAGCTGAGGCCAAAACTATGGGGACGTCTTTCTCCCTTCATCAGTGGATCTGTCCTTTTAAATAAGGTGCTCAGCCACATAGAAAAACCAAAAAAAGGGTCATTAGGGCCCATCATGCCTCCAGTCTTTCTTGTTTTTCCTCCTTTTGACATCCTCTGTCATACCTCTACCTCAGAAATCTTCCATGTTCCTCATGTTGTTCTAGGCTGTTCCAGACAGGAGGGGAGACTCGAATAAGAAACAGTTCCACACCAAACCTTAGTAATCTGATGTTTTCATTCCTTCCCATTCCTCTGATCTACAATGACATTTGCTTAGTCTAACTACTCTTTATCAGACTAATATCAAATGAGTCCCTACGGGAAGAATTTCAGGCATTAACAGTAGTTTTTGAGGAGTGAGGATTAGAAGCTCTTCTGCATACTTACAGATAAAACTGATCCTGCCTTTTCCCACAATGCCACCTATGATAGCAAAGCCCTGAACTGACCACATGATATCGGTTCAGGCTAATGCACCACATCACTGTGGGACCCGGGACAAACTGACTTAGCTCTCTGGCCACAGTTCTTAAATGTGTATCAAATGGTAAGCACATTGCTCACAGCTCTAAAATCCCTACATAGCAGCTAATGAATGTTTCTGGACCATTTCAAAAAATGTCTCCCACTTTCACATAGGGATGATAACAAAACTAATGACAAGGCAACTTACTCTGGAGATTTTTTATCACAAAGGCATCCTGTTTGCTTGCCACTAAGTGAGGTATAGATACAGCATGATACAAAACAAACAGAGAAACAAGATAGAAGTTTTTTCATGGAGTATGACAACAATTTTTTTCCCATCATCCTTTTAGATAGTTTTAATTGTTACTCATCTTTGTCCATATTTTGTTGATTACTTGATAGGATATTCCTAAAAAAATTGTGCTTCCTTCGAAGTTTGGTTTTCTTCTTATATTTATTTTGGTTTATAGGACATATCCCAGCTTAGAATAGGCACTGCCATCTTGACAGTGGCATAGGGTATTGGAGGCTATGGTGCAGATTAGTGATGGCGACTCATTCTCTGACACGCCTCTCCTGTGCCTCTATTTAGGTAGGTTCTGGGACTGCTTTGCCAATAGAATGTGGCAGGGGTAACACAAGACGTCTCCAAGCCTGGCCCACAAGAGACCAGCAGCTTCCACTTTGTGTTTTGTGGAATGCTCTCCCTAAGACTACTCTTCAGAAGGAAAGCCAGATCCATGGAAGAAGTAGAAGTATGACTCCCCAGGACCATCACGCCATGACAAGCCTAAGCCACATGGAGAAGCCCTGGAAGATGAGACACCAAGATGAGGCCAAGGACCACGAAGACACCAACTTGTGTGTGAAGAAGAGAACTCAGGTATGGATCCTCCAGCCCCTACTGCCCCAGCCAATGCCATGTGAATCAGATGACAGCCACCCAGACACACCCTTGCCGAATTCCTGACTCTCAGAATCAGGAGCAAAATGAAATGTGTGCCTTAACCATAAACTATGGGATAATTTGGTATGGACAAATAGGTACCTGGCATTCATCATCAGGGAAAGGCACATCAAAACCACAATGAGATATCACCGCAACCTTTTAGAATGGCTAACTATCAGAAAGACATGAACTAGCAAGTGTTGGTGAGCATGTGGAACAAAGGGAACCCTCGGGCACTGTTGGCAGGAATGTGACTTGTGCAGCCACTGTGGAAAATTGTATGGGGACTCCTCAAAAAGTTAAAAATAAGAGCTTCCATGTGATCTAGCAATTCACTTCTGGGTATTTATCTGAAGGAAATGAAAGCACTAAGTCAAAAAGATATCTGCACCCCATGTTCATTGCAGCATTGTTTACAATAGCCAAGATATGAAAGTAACTTAAGTGTCCATCAATGGATGAATGGATAAAGAACATGTGAGATATAGATATAGATATAGATGATATAGATATTGTGTGTGATATGTGATATATGTATATATATAATTTAGTCATAAACAGAAGGAAATCTTGAAATAAATCAGACAGAAAAAGACAAATACCATAGGATCCTACTTATATGTGGAATCTAAAAAACAAACAAACAAAAACCCAAACTCATCGATATGGAGGACAGTGGCAGTTGCCAGAGGCAGGGCGTGGGTGGTGGGCAAAGAGAGTGAAAGAGGTCAAAAGGCACACACTTCCAGTTATAAAATAAATAAATCCTGGGGATGTAATGTATAGCATGGTGACTATAGTTAATAATAATAATACAAATAATATATTTGAAAGTTGTTAAGTGAGTAGATCTTAAAACTTCTCGTCACAGGAAAAAATGTAACTGTATGTGGTAATGAATGTCATCTAGCCTTGTGGTGATCATTTTGCAATATATACAAATATCAAATCATTATGTTCAATGAAACTAATATGTTATATGTCGATTATACTTCAAAAAGGAAGGTGGAGGAGGAGGAGAAGAAAAAGAAGAGGACGAGGAGGGGAAAGGAAGGGAATAAGAAGAAGAAGGGGAAGAAAAGAAATAGGTCTTTGGAATAAGCTATTAAGACCTCTGATGAAAAGAGAAAGGAGACAGTTGTCCTTTTAACCTAAAAGTGGCAGGGCAGTGTTAAGTGTGGGGCATCACCAGCTGGCCCTGGGACTCAAAGTCTCTTTTAGATGGAATCAACAGGACATTGCTCCTTCATGAAGTCAAATATTTGTCTCTGCTAATGAAGTTGTGGAGACTCTCCATTATCAATCACTGGGGAGAGCTTAATGGACCTAACATCCCAGGTTGTAGTAGGTATGTGTTTGGACAGAAATGTGGATAACCCCATTTGTTTGGTGGTACAAAAGCACAAATCAGCAGAACACCACTTCACTTGAGAGCAGGACTTGGGGAGTAGAAATAACTGATCTACCATCCCATGGACATAGGTAACTTTCTTCCATTCTGAGATTCCCCATAATGCACTCTGTTTTGCCACACAAACCTCATTGCTAAACTTTGCTCCAGGGCAAAAGAAACTTCAGGCAGCTTGAGCCTTTTCCCTAATTATTTTAAAAGTCCTTTCTAAATTGCTTTTCTTCTCTACTCAACTTGCAGGAGTAAATCCTCCGAGCTGTAGGTTTGGAAGCTTTAAAATTTTTACATGTTTTAGCTTTTTCTGATTTGTGTGTGTGTGTTTTTCAATTAATAGACTTTTGGGGTACAGGTTTAGATTTACAGAAAAATAACTGAGTGAAAGTACAGAGAGTTGCCCCCCCTCCCCTGCCACTAGCACTACCACCTAATTCCCCTGTTATTATTAATCCCCTGCCTTAGTGTGGCACCTTGTTACCATTGATGAGCCAATATCAATACATTATTATTAACCAGGTCCAAAGTTTACATTAGGGTTCCCTCTTTGTATTGTACATTCTATGAGTTTCAACAAATGTATAATAACAAGTATCCACCATTACAGTATCACACAGTTTCAGATTTACGCAATTATTGTTTATACACCCAGTTTTTTTTATTATAAACATCTAACATTATTATGGTACACTTGTCATGATTAATGAACATTGGTACTCATTAACTGAAGACTATACTTTATTCAAATTTCCTTAATCTTTATCTAATGTCCTTTTGTTGTCATTGTTGTTCCAGGATGGCACATTACATTTAGTCTTCAGGTCTCCTTGGGCTCCTCTTGGCTATGACAGTTTCTTAGACTCTCCTTGTTTTTGATAACCCTTTTTTTTAAATTAGGTTATGTTAGTCACATACACTACATCATTAGTTTTTGATGTAGTGTTCCATGATTCATTGTTTGCTCCATGCAACACGTGCCCTCCTTAATACCCATCACCGGGTTAACGCATCCCCCCAGCCCCTTCCCCTCTAAAACCCTCAGATTGTTTCCCAGAGTCCATGGTCTATGGTTTGTATCCCCCTCTGATTTCCACCCCTTCATTTTCCCCTTCCTTCTCCTAATGTCCTCCATGCTATTCCTTATGTTCCACAAATAAGTGAAACCTATGATGATTGACTTTCTGTGCTTGACTTATTTCACTTAGCATAATCTCCTCCAGTTCCATTCATGTTGATGCAAAAGTTGGGTATTCATCCTTTCTGATGGCTAAGTAAATATTCCTTTTGATAACCTTTAAAGTTTTTAGGTATTTTGTAAAATGTTCCTCTCTTGGGATTTTTTCTGATGTTGTTCTCATGATTAAACTAGGGTAATATGTGTTGGGGGAGGAAAACCATAGAGGTAAAGGGCCGTTCATCATGTAATATCGAGGCTACACACTATCAATGTGATTTATCACTGTTGGTCTTAACATGGATCATCTGGCTTGAGGTGCCACCAGAAGGACTCTGCTGTGAAGTTCCCTCAATTTTTTTCCACCTTTCTATGCTGTTCTCCTTAGAACAAAGTCACTATGCAGAACCCACAGTTAAAGGAAAGGGGATTATGTTCTATATTTTTTCTCTCTAGCTTTATTAAGGTATAAGAGACAAATAAAATTGTATATATTTAAAGTGTACAAGGTGATGATTTGATATACTTGTACTTTGTGAAATGGTCACCACGATCAAGTTAATTAACACATCCATCACTTCACATAAGTTACTTTTGTACATATGCATGTGCAGTGAGAATGCTTAAGATCTACTCTCTTAACAAATTCAACTGTAGAGTACGGTATTATTAACTATAGTCACCACGCTGTGCATTACATCCCCAGAACTTATTCATCTTATACTGAAGGCTTGTTCCCTTTGACCACCCCCCAGCCCCTGGGAACCACCATTCTACTCTCTGTTTCTATGACTTTGACTTTTTTCTTTTAGATTCCACATATGAGATCATATAGTACTTGTCTTCCTCTGTTTGGCTATTTCACTTAGCATAATGTCCTCTAGGTTCATCCATGACATTGCCAGTAGCAGGGTTTCCTTCTTTCTCATGACTGGATAATCTTCCATTGTATAAATATACCACATCTTCTTTATCTATTTATCTGTTGATAGACACTTGGGTTTTTGCTCTATCTTGGCTATTGCTAGTAAAGCTCTGCTCCACCTTCTTTTTTTTTTTTTAAGATTTTATTTATTTATTTGACAGAGAGAGATCACAAGTAGGCAGACAGGCAGGCAGAGGGAGAGGGAGAAGCAGGCTCCCCGCTGAGCAAGGAGCCCGATGTGGGGCTGGATCCCAGAACCCTGGGATCATGACCTGAGCCGAAGGCAGACGCTTAACGACTGAGCCACCCAGGCGCCCCTCTGCTCTACCTTCTTAAGGACAAAATATCTACACAAATTATTTGGAATTCTCCTACACAGCAAGGTTATTTACTCCCATTTATTTATTTAATCATTTATTTATATTAGTATAGACTCATGGATATTTAGTTTATACTTTGAGTTATAATCCATTACTACTCTATTAATTTTCTTGCTCAAAGTTTCCCAGCTTTCACCATTGAGAGTTCTTTCAGTTGGCTACTTCATACCTTTGGCATACCACCTATTATTATAAGGTTTGAGTTTCATACCATGTTGTTTGCTCTATTTTATTTTTTTGAGCAAGTCTTGCTTTCTGTACTACAAGATGCTCCAAGCTTATCTTGTATATTTCCTGCCCCAGTCCTAAAATCATTTATCCAAGGAGCTTTGGTTCTTTTTATTGGAGAATCATATTGGAAACCAAAATCTGGACACAAAGTTGCTCATTGCTACTGGGACGTCATTGCTTCTAGACACTCCAACTGACAGAGAAACATATGAGTATACTAACCCATGTATATACACATAAATATTTCCACATGTAACCATCTGTATCTATATTAACATAATTTCATACTTATGTCCAACATTAATCCATTACCACATGGCTCGTTCTAGTCTCTTCCCCCTTGCTTATCTATAATCTCTTATCCCAAAAGTGAGAAACATGAATCCCACCCAAAACCTACCATTCATTTACTTAATTGTTCACTTCTAGTATAGACATACATATAATGGTTTCAGAATTGTTAACCTAATTCTTTATTTGTTAAGATATAATTTATGGCTTAGAATGTGGTCTGTGTTTGAGAATCTTCCATTTGAGTTTGAGAAGAACATGTATTCTGCTATTGTTGGATGTAGTATTCTACAAATATCAAGCAGATCAAGTTGACTGATAGTGCTATTCAGGTAAACTGTATCTTTATTGATTTCCTGCCTACATAATCTATCCATCACTGGCAGTAGTGTTAAAGTTACCAAGTATAATGGTGGATTTCTCTATTTCTCCTTCAGTTGTATCAGTTTTTGCTTCATATATTTTGATGATCTGTTGCTAGGTATATCCTTGTTTAGGATTCTTATGTCTTCATGGAGAATTGACCCATTTTTCATTAGGTAGTATAGTGCCACTCTTTATCCTTGACAGTTTTCTTTGTTCTGAAGTCTGCTTTGTTTAAAATTAATATAGCTACTCCAGTTCTCTTTTTTTCTTTTGTAGAATTTATTTTTATTTTTTTATTGTTATGTTAATCCCCATACATTACATCATTAGTTTTAGATGTAGTGTTCCATGATTCATTGTCCAGTTCTCTTTTGATTAACGTTAGCATAATACATACGTTTCCAACCCTTTATATCTCAAGTGGGTTTTGCATGGACAGTATAAATTTGGGTCTTCTTTTTTATCTGACAATCTCAATATTTAGTTGGTGTATTTAGACCATTTATTCAAAGGGGCTATTGACATATTTGATTGAGTATCAGTAGTGTTTGTAATTGTTTTTTAACACCTAGGTGTAGGGTTTTTTGTTTTTGTTTTTATTTTTTAGTATGTATTCTCCTGGATAATCTCTGAGCTCCCTAGATTTTTGGGTCAGTGTATGTCATTAATTTTGGAAAGTTCTCAGTGATTGTTACATCAAATATTTCTTTTGCTCTACTGTTTCTTTCTTTTCCTTCCAGTATTTAAATTATACATATATTAGAACTTTTAAAATTGCCCCACAGTTCTTGGATGTTATATTCTTTTTTTTATCACTTTTTTTTCTTTGCATTTCAGTTTGGGAATTTTGTATTGACCTACCTTCAAGTTCACTGACTCTTTCCTCAGCTTTGACAGGTTTACTCATGAGTTTTTCAAAGACATTCTTTATTTATGTTACAGTATTTTTATTTCCAGCATATCTTTCTTGTTATTTCTTAGAATTTCCATCTCTCTACTTATACTAGCAATCTATTCTTGCATCTAACCTTGTCTACTTTTTCCAGTGGATTCCTTTACATATTAATCATGATTATTTAAAATTCCCTATCTGATAATTCCAAATTCTATGTCATATCTGAATCTAGTTCCGATGTTTGTTTTGTCTTTTCAGACTGTGCTTTCCTTGTTTTGGGCATACTTTATAATCTTTTACTGAATAATGGGTATGGCATATGGGGTAATAGGAACTGAGGTAAATGGGCCTCTAGTGTGAAGATTTATGTCACTCTAAATGGGAGTTGAGCTTCATTTAATGTTTCCTATAGCTATAGGGCAAGAAGTTTCAAATTCCTCTAGTTGTTATTGTTGTTGTTGCTTCTGTTTATTTTTATCATTCCTTCATGACTTTGGTTTTCTTTATTCTTCCTCAGAGAAAGTCTGGGTCTTGCTAGCTATAACTAGCTAGCTGTGTCTTCTAGCAATAACTCACTATTATTATACTGAAGCCCAGTTGGTGTGGTGGTAAGTTGAAAGGAATGGGGTGGGGGAGGCATTCTATAATCTCACTTAATTAAATCTCAGTCACATCGTGGGCTTGTGTCTCTGGCCTGTGTCCTTTACATGTGTTTTTCTTGTAGAACTTCCTTCCCCCTCCTTAGGCAAAACAGGAAGGCTATAGGGGGCTGGTGTGAGAGGAGTGCCCTTTCCCCACAGCTCTGGAACAAGGCTCTGGTTAAGCACATTCCCTGGAGAGTAGGCATTTGTTATGGAGAAAGATCAGGACACCTTTCACAAGAATTGCTCTTTCTCTCACCCTGCCAGAACCACAGGGGAATCCTTCTCAGATGTTCACCAAGCACAAGGGGATCTTTCTCAGATGTTTGTCATGAACACCTGGTAGAGTTCCTGTAAGTAAAGCCTACAAGAATGTAAGGGCCCCCTTAAAGCAGTGGCCACCAGGAGTTTCTCTCTCTCATGCTGGTCCACACTCAGCCTCCAGAAATTCATCAAAATTACCATTTAAGTGTCTCTTAACACTTAGCCAGTTTATGACTTTGGCTCCTACTCTAGGAAGAGACCTCAGCTGTAACTCTCAATATTCATCATTCTCTCCTGATTTGGGGATGGCCAAATTTCCCTGCAAGCTCAGTTCTCTTATGGATCCGAGAAAAGTCACTTATGTCAGTTTGTCCAGATGCTTCTTATAAGAATAGGAGTAACAACCCCTGAGCTCTTTCAAGGCAGAAGTTTTAGGTTCTATAGGAATGGCACTTCTCAAGCCAAGTCAGGGCTGTGCTTTCTGGAAGAAGTTGTGTTGAGCTAAAATGTGCTACAAGTTTTTTAAAAACAAAAGTTTAGGGACGCCTGGGTGGCTCAGTCTGTTAGATGTCTGCCTTCGGCTCAGGTCATGATCTTGGGGTCCTGGGAACGAGTCCCACATCGGGCTCCTTGCTCTTCGGGGAGCCTGCTTCTCCCTCTGCCTGATGCCCCCTGCTTGTGCTCTCTCTCTCTGACAAATAAATAAATAAAATCTTTTAAAAAAAACCCAAAAGTTTAAATGCAGGATGAATATATGAATCTAGAATGTCAAACAATATAGTGAACTTAGTCATCAAATTATACTAATAATTTTTCTGTTCAGTAAAGCAGATATTATTAAGAGAATTTTGGAAGGCTAATAAAGAAATTGTGATTTTTATAAAAGTATATGGATGTGTATGCACTTTAAACCCTAAAAGCTCAGACAGAACATTCTTTAAAGAAGAAGTTCTGTTACTCATCAGAACTGATTACAGTTTCATTTGAGAAGAACTATGAAATCCTGTACATTAAATGACATCCAATGGGCTTATCTGATTATTTTTAAGGCTGAACTGTAACAGAAGAAATAATATATTTGTACATATGGAATTGAAAATAAAAAAATTCAATCCTCTTCCTGTGCTGAATTAAGAAAAATCTACACTAATTCTGTGTCTCTCCTTCACTTTCACATGACTACCTTACTCAACCCTTCTGACCCTAGATATGTGTGTGTTTCTTACCCCCAACACCAACCAATTATGTGACACCAGCTGAGCGTTCTGCAATTTAACTCATTCTGACACTATCTATCTGGAGGTAGTGCCAGACCCTACAGGTGAAGGGTTCAGTCCTGCAATTCAGCCCCCCTCAACTTCAGATGCCAATCTCAAGTCTAAGTTGTCCCCTGTACTTCTGACCAATCAAATAAATTGGAGATTCCCACAACCCCCTCTTTAGGTTCAAGGAATTTGCTAGAGATGCTCACAGAACTCAGGAAAACAGCTTACTTACTGTTTACCAGTTTATTATAAAAGGATGTGATAAAGGTAACAGATGAACATCCAGATGGAAGAGATGCATAGGGCAAAGTGTGTGGGAAGAAGCATGGAAATTTCATGCCCTGTCCACTCTCCCAGCACCTCCACATGTGCAGTTACCCAGAAGCTCTATGAACCCTGTACCCTTGGGGTTTTTATGGAGGCTTCCTCACATAGGCATGATCAATCACTACCTCCATTTCCAGCCCCTCTCCCTTCTCTGCAGAACGGGTGCCAGGCTGAAAATTCCAACTTTTAATCATGACTTGATTGTCTTGCTGGTGACCAGCCCCCATCCAGGAGCCATCACCTTACTAGAATTCTAGTTACCTTACTAGAATTAAAGGGCTAATGTCCCAGAAAATTCCAAGGGATTTAGGTGTTAGCAACCAGGGTCAAAGACCAAATATTAGAACAAAAGATGCTCCAAATGTTCTTATCAATTAGAAATGTTATAAGGGTTTTAGCAGCTCTGTACCAGAACCAGGGGCAGAAACCAATATATGTATTTTCTATGATCTCACTGGCTTTTTAAGCTGGCTTTGCATAATTTTTTTGTGTCTTTAATTGCCATGGCACTGAATGCTAGAGAAAAAAGATAATGTGTAACAGAAGATGGTAAACAATAGGCTTTTCCATTTGAAAAAATTTTCCTTTCTTCAGACCTACTTTTGAGGTAAGCACTTTAGAATTATTCTGTATATTATGCCCATGAAAGGACCTCTCTGTGAGCAAACCATGAACACCTTGTTGACTTAACTCCTAAGACTTCAAGGAAAGAATAAAGTATTGACATTGCTCTTTTCTTTTCTATTCTATGCATTGGCTTTTTGGCTACTGACAAATGAGAAACTTTTCATGTAGAGTACATTTTTTCATTTCTCCATGTCTTAGCAGGAATAAAAATCAGAAAGCAATAGCAAGTCTGTGGAGAGTAGATGTTGGGAAAGACACTCCATGAAGTGTGGGCTTTGTATACAGCTTACATCATCTCACCGTGGACATTCTCTGCTGATGTTCTTTCTTTCCCTTCACCCATCACACACCTCCTGTGCATGATATGCACCTGACTCTCAGGCCTGTGGCATTACCCAAGTGAACTGATTTCTGGGATCCAACCATTTTAGATCTAGAAAGACCTTATGGATAAAATATTCTGTACTCATTTCTCAAAGCCAAAGCTCTTCTGTAGGAGTTCAGTGATGTGCCCAAGTTCACACAGCTACAGCAAACACAGGCCAACCACTGTGTCTCCCTTGCCGCCATTTTTCTTTCTATAACAGCAAACCAACTAATATAACAGATCAGAACATTGAGTGACTCCTGCATGAACTTGCCTGATTTTCTAGTTTTATTTTATTGGCAAAGGTAGGGGCTTGGGGGAAGCTTGACTCACTTTTCATTTCAGTGTGTTCTCTTCAGTTAAGCTGTCCTTTGAGTCACGTGTTGTTTTTCCTTTGAACCTTTAATTGCCACTGCACAGAACGTAAAAATAACCCAGGTTCTCAACATTTGTACTTGTGGCAAGAACACTTGATTATTATCTCTTCTTCAGTCCTATATACAAAGGCTACACACAGCCCTGTGTTCTGTAAGGACTTTTGTTCCCTGGGGGCTGTTCTTCTCTGTGCGGGGAGCCAGCTTCTCCCTTGGTGATGGGCCAGGTGTAATCATTCCACTTATGTAAGAAGCTCCTTTTCCCCTGAAGACAAGATGAGTTTTCGGGCTCTGTGGTGAGGCTGTGACCATGCTAACTGCCCCTTGGTTGGGGTCAGAGTCTCTCTGTCAGGATGCTCCCTGGGTCCATGTCCCTGGGCTCCAATTCAGGGCTGACTGGTCCTATGTTTTGCATTTGGAATCTTTCTCCTTATGGATTTGGTTCTGTCCAGATTTTATCCCAAGAATGTTTGCTCTCTGTACTCAATCTTCTATCTGATTCAGTCAATATTTGTCTTCTGCATCAATACTCTTCTTTCTCATCCCTGTATTTGCCTTTTCTGCTCACTTTTACCGCTTTTAATTTTCCACTGTTCAATTTCTTTTAAAAGTGACTTTGTCGTCAAACTTACCATTTATTTCTCCCTGAGTCCCTTCTGCTGGCCCCTGACTAAATCCTTGCTTCCTGCAAACACTGGCCTCTGCATACCCCACTGTTACTTGTTAGCAAAAAGTAGCAAACCTTCCACATATATGGATTTTTCTTCTCCTTCCTTCCTTCCTTCCTTCCTTCCTTTCTTCCTTCCTTTCTCTCTCTTTCTTTCCCTATAAGTCTCTCTTTTTTTCTGTATAAATTTTTCTAATGAATTTTTTCTACTGGTGAAGATGGGGTCTGTCTGAAAAACAACAGGAGAAGGAGATGAAAAAGTCACTTAGTGATAAATATTCCCAAATTCATCAGCTTCAAAGAAAGTTTACCCATTTTGATAAAGGTTAAGCCATTCATCTGGAATCAATGACTTAGGAACTGTCCTACCTCTGACATCAATAAGAAATGACTCAGAGACTTCACACTTACTCTTTCCTCTGCCAGGAAGGCTCTTTCTCATACTCACAGCCTCACTAATTCCTGCTTATACTTCAAGTCATGAATTAATATCAGTTCTTTACAGAAGCATCCCCTGACTCTCCTCTCTAAATTATGTACTTTTATTTGGTCAAGCCTACAGCCAAGAACCCTCCTTTGAACTCCAGACTCTGATATCCAACCACATACTTGGTATCTCCTATTGATGTTCAGTGGTCATCTTAAACTTAACAAGTACAAACTGAACTCTTCATTTGTTCCCCTCAATCCCGTTTGTCCCCTGGAGTTCCCCATTTCAGTAAATATCACCATACTTTGCCTAGTTACTCAAACCCCAAACCATAGAGTTATCTGTCTTAGGTTGGATTTCTTAGAAGCAGAGACTAAGATGGAGATTCTTGTACAAGTGATACATTGAGAGAGAGCCCTCAGAAAAACCTTGTAAGGGTGTGATGGAAGCTGTAAGGACAGGAGAAGGAGGTTGGCAAACATGTGTGTTCCAGTGTAGTCTTGTCTCAGCCTGATGCCTGACTTCTGGAGCATGAAGGACACCAGAGCCTTCATGACCCCGGTATCAGTAAGTCACTGGTTGCAAGCTTCCTCTGTTTCCTGATGAGTGGGCTCCACTGACTGAGGTCAATTCTCCAGAGAAGGAGACAGTTAAGAGCCATTAGCAAGGAACACAACCACTAGTAATGGGCACACCAGCTGGTAAAGGAGTATGCATGGAGCACCAACAGTCTACTGTACCCACCTGATTTCCCTTCTTCCTCTTACCAAATTGTTTCCTCCACATTCAGTCAATCAGCAAATCCTGACAGCTCTGCCTTCAGCTAATATCCCAACACTGTCTTTTTTCCATCTGTACAACTTTTCTATCTACCCTCACTCCCTTGATGATTTCACTTAGTTGCATGGTTTTAATGCCATTTTTATGCTGTGGACTGTGACATTTTCTCTCCAGCTTGGACCTCATCTTGCACTCTAAACCACACTGTTCACTTGATCTCTCCATTTGGATAAATAATAGACTCCTCCAACTTATTGTTTAAAACTGGCCTCCTGATCTCCTGCTTCACCAAAAATATTTCAGTCTTTCTCATCTCAGTAAGTGGCAATTTCATATTTCCAGTTTGCTCAGACTGAAAATCAGAGAGAGAGAGAGAGAGGAGAGAAATTTATTATAAGGGACTGGATTATGTGATTATGTAAACCAAGCAAATCTCAAGATCTGCAGGTGGGTCAGCCAGCTGGAGACCAAGGAGAACTGATGGTGGACTTCCAGTCCAAAAGCCAGCAGGCTTGAGACCCAGGAAGAGTCAGTGTTTCAATCTGAATCTGAAAGCAGGAAAAAGTCTTTTATACTCAGGAGAGGATCTGTCTTTTTGTTCTAGTCATGCCTTCAACTATTTGGATGAGGCCCACCTATGTTAGGAAGAGCAATCTGCTTCACTCAATCTACTGCTTTAAATGTTAATCTTATACAAAAACCCTCTCACAAAAACACCCAGAATAATGTCTGACCAAATATTTGGGCACCCCATGGCCCAACATAAGTTTGGTAATATTTTTACATATAAAATTAACCATCACAGATAGCAATGTAGTGTTCTACTTGAACTCTCTTTTACTAGTTTGGGAGTTCTTGCCTTGACTTTTAGTGGCCTGCACTGTGCTGTCTTCAGAGAATACCCTGGGGCTACTGGAGCCACACTGACCATGTGGAGCAGAAAGCCAGCAAGCACAGAGCTGGGAGTTCCTTGGAATTGGCCTCCCCAAGGTAGCCCTGAGCCAGTGATTGGCTGACTGATGGTGCAAGAGTATGAATCCCCTGCCTCATCTTCAGACTTCCTTCACTCCCTTATTGGGGTCTTTTGGGATTAGTTCTTTAATAAAACATTTGCACATAGGGTGCCTGGGTGGCTCAGCCGGTTAAGCATTTGACTCTTGATCTCAGCTCAGGTCTTGATCTCAGGGTCATGAGTTCAAGCCCTGTGTTGGGCTCCATGCTGGGCATGGAGCCTACTTAAAAACAAAACAAAACAAAACAAAACAAAACAAAACATTTGCATATAAACTCTTACCTTAGGGGCTGCTTCTTATGGAACCTGGCCTAAGACAGCAGCCTTTCTTGTCATACCTAGTTGGCTTTGATAACACTTGTCATTTCCTTTCTTAAGCCAGTTTTAGGTGATGCTTTAAAGTTTCCTAAAACTTTAACATCATCACATGGTCAATTAAAAGCATCCTTTCTGTGGGTATCAAGAAGAAGAAGAAGCAAACCTCACAGTTAGCAAGGTGTGAACTCTGGAGTCAGCATGTACCTCTGGTCCTAATCTTCTCTGGGTACACACACACGAAAAAGTCTAACTTGTTACAATGTCCTCTGGGAGAGAAATCTTACCCCCCAAACCTCCCAGAATGAGAATCTGGGGCAGCCTGACATTTGCTACACTGTATGCTTGTCTGTGAAATGAGAGCACCAGGAAGAAGCTCTGGAACTAATAATAAGATTCAGTTAGCATTTAATTTACACACGTGCTGATTTATTTTATAATTGCAGGTTGCTAGAGAGGCATGTCTTTCCCTTCCTGAGCCCCCAGTGACTGTGAAAAGTAATTACAGAAATGGCTCAGCTCATAATGTAGAAACCTCCAATTTCTTGAAATGACTTGACCCGTGTGTGTTACTGAGCTTCCCCTGAAGAGAACTGGGAGCAAGAAACCCACCTCAATGAGTGGAATATTCCTTCTCTTTGCTCATGTATATGGACCTACTTTCTGCTCTCCCCTTATAAGTAGGTACCCAGGAGACTGGAAAACACAGTCGTTTTTAAAGAACCTGATGATAAACACTGACAAAGAAAATCCTTTAGAAAATAGTTACATGGTGTTCTGGAAGCCAGGGCGCTTCAAGGGATTTTCTGCTAGTTGTGAATCTAGGTCGTCAAGCTGTGGAACTTTGTGTACACACACACACACACACACACACACACACACACACACAGAGTTATCACTTCTTTAAAGCCTGATGCCTGGCCTGTGACAAAGACTGACAGAGTGTGAGAAAGGAGGATGACAGAAGACCCACGAATGACTACATGAGCATTTCACTAGTGAAAGTCCTCTTGGGGGCCTGAAGGCATCTGCAAACCCACTCTATAAGTGACCCAGACACATTTTCTTCCACTATATGCCTCACCTTTCCTCCTGTTTCCCTACCATCCCAGGTTTGACCTCTTGGCCTCCCCTGACCTTGACTCTCTGACCAAAGCTTCACAGGAGATGAGATGCCCTTCTGTGAAGTTAAGTAGAAGTCCATCAGATGAAGGGAAATTGATTCCAACAACTCCAGCACCAGCAACACAAAGGTATGGGAACAGGAAATGGAGCCACATGTTCGGAACTCAAAGAGTCCATGATAGCTGAGCAACAAGAGGTAAGGGAGGACAAGAAGGCAAAATCCACCTCAAGGGGAAATGCATATGTCAGGTACAAGTTTGAATTTAAACTGCCATCAAAATGCTTTGGTCGGGGGGGTGGGAAGGAAACATTCCTCGGTTTCCAGGAACATGCTTCAGGCAGCAGTGTGGATGGCAACTGGATGGAGTCATATTGGAGGCAAGAAGGCTGGACAGAGGCTGTTGAGGTTCATTGGTTTAGGTCAGTGGGTAGGGGTTGGGATTCAGGATGGGAGAAGAGGGCAGAGGACAGACACATTTGTTAGGTAGAGCTGGCAGAAAGAAAGGATTGTAGAGGTCCCACCATTGTGTCTGTGCATTGAGATGGTGCTGGGGCAAAACCCAGAAGCCAGTCTCCTTGGGAGCTTTGTGGGGGCATGTTGGCAGAATTCCTGAAAGATGATCAGACCAGAAGAGCACCTTCTAGGCCCCTCCTTGCCCAAGGCTAAGCCAGAGATTGCTGCATTTATTGATTTATTTGTGCTATTCACAGGCACTGAAATGGTCATCATTTCTCTAATTCCCTTTAGTGGAAGCAATAAAATGAGCCCTGTTATGGGGTGGGGAGGGGGGGAGGGAGAGTCCTGTGTTGCCAAGGCCAGCTTCCTGGTGATAGAACTGTGTTTTTATTTAAAGTGAGTTTCCAGCTAGTTGAATTGATGCTGCCTTTGACACCTACTTGGTGCTTTAAATACCACCTGCTTCTCCAGGCTTTGTTTTCCCTGGGCCCTGAGAGGAGATCCCTGGATTGTTGATAAAAAGCTACTCAGCTACAGCCTATAAGTGTTTCACTGATAACATTCTCTTGACTGATTTATGGGGGCTGCCCTGGTGCAGGTGGGAGCTTGTGGCTGGGTCTCCCCAGGCAGGTGTCGCTGCCAGCCCTGGCCTCGAGCCTTCAGAATCCTGTGGGCAAAGAATGTAAAGAGAGGGCAGGAAGGATTCTGGTGCAGTCTTGTCCCAGACTTCACCCTGCTTAAGTCTTTGTGCTTGGGCCCACCACCGGCACACTGTTCTCCCTTGTCAATTCTGTGGAGTAAGTGGGAGGCTATATGGTGAACACTGTGTGCTCCTGGCTTGAAAAAAAAAAAAAAGAGAGGCTTTGTACAATTCTGCAGTTTTTTTCAAAGCCAACCCATGACTGTTGTGTCAAGGAGAGGCAAGGGTCAAATATAAGTGAGCACCCAGGGCCAAACTTCCCTCTGTGAAAGTCTCCCCTGAATGCAGAAGCTTTGGTTCTAATCTCACAGCCTCCTATGAAATCATGGTGGGCAGTTATCTAATCTCTACCACTTCTTCCAGGTCTGAGACTCCTAGAAATGTAGCCCTAGTAATTAACATGAGTTGTTCTTGATCAGTGAGATTAACAGGTAGGAGCCAAAGGAGAAGCATCTCTGAGATCCTTTCCTGTAGGGCTTGAGGAAGAGCTGTCCAAGGTGCTAAGAAGCTAGAGGGACCTGAATAATCTTTCATGCAAACTAGGAAATTCTGAAAATGAATGAGAGTGTGCTTAATGTTTCTACCAAGACAACAGGCCTAACTGAGAAAAATGGTCACCGAGAGAGAGAGCAGCATCCCTTGGGTAAGATTATCTTGGTGCTGTTGCTTCTTGTCCTGTTCCCTTTAACTGCATGCTTCCTATCACTCTGCCTCTATGGCCTCGGTTAGTCCCACCACCCCTGCTGGTTCACTTTTTATCAAGAACACACTATCAAACTGCTCTTCAAGCACCTACTTTTAAACTGTATATGTGGTAGATTGTTGCCAATATGGCTCCTTTACCCCTGCCCTTGTGTAGTCCCTCCCACACTGGCTCTGGGCATAGCCATGTGACTTGCTTTGGCCAATGGAACATTAGCAGGTGTACTAAGGACAGGAGATTGAAAAATACTTGCACATTAGGGCACAATCTCTTGCCACTTTTAGAACTTTGCAATTGTGATGCAAATAACCCCAAATTCACCTGCTGGATGATGAGAGTCCACGCAGAACAGAAAAGACCAGGTGGGGCATCCTTGACCAGTTAAACCCTAGACAATTTAGCTGCTGATTGCAGACACATGAACAAGCCCATTTAAGAGCAGAATATGCTTTTGGTGAAGCCTACCCTGAATTGCCAACCTACAGAATCAGGTTAAATAAATGGTCGTTGTTTTAGGCCAATGAATTTGGAGTTACATGGCAAAAGCTAACTGATGCCCCTTGTGTCATCATAGGAATGAGAGAGATGATCCACAAATATAGCATTCAGTACTGTACCTGGCATATCATAAATATTCAATGGATGGTAGCTATTACTAACCTGTGGGGTGGGAAAGTACTTAGAAGTAACAGGGATGTCTATGTCCTCAAGGACTTTCCTACACTCTGGTCATGTGAATAAAACTGCTCATATGAAATGGTAAGAGAATAATTTAAAGAACTGTGTCTTTGAGTGCAAAAGTACTTGTTACTAATATTTGAATATTCTCACAGAGATTTCTTCACAGTTTGTACCTGAAGAACAGAAATGATGATTACATGGAGAACCTTGTTCTGACCCCTAAGATGAAGTGGGTGGGTTTGATTTCCTGTTACCAAGGTAACCTCTTTCAATAAGCCTTGAAAAGATAATTACTCTGTGTGAAGACTTGCTTTGCATCACACACCAATACAGTTCGCAGACAATACATTTACATAAGAAACAACAGACATGTAGAATCACCTCAATTTTATGAAGTGCAACTATTCAAAGTGTAAACATATGTCTATAAAAGGACTTCTAATCAGCATTAGTTTAAAAGTGGCTCATCTCAATACATAAGAAAGGATTTAAGTATAAGGATTTAAAAATATAAACTCATCCAACTCCCCCATTTACTAGTGATGAAACTGAGATACAGAAAAATTAAACTATAAGATCAATGTCTCAAAGCAACTTAAAGGCAGAACTGGACTAAAAATCAGGTTTCCTGACACCTGGCCTAGTGCTCTTCTGATCATTTTATCTACCAATGAGGCAGAATGTATTTTTTAGATATAATATTATTAATTCTTTAAGGTAGCAATTAGTAATTGACAACAATTCAAAAATGCAGCAAAGCATAAATTAGAGTACAACACCAGTCCTTCCATCCAGAAATAATCATGGTTAATTTTTCATACATATCTTTCCAATCACCTTTCTATAGACACATAATCCATTTTTGAGAGGAAGAGAGATCACACTGTACTATTTTAACCTGCTTTTTTCCTTTAATACTTTATTGTAAATATATGTTCCGTGTGATTAAACATACATCTATACTACCATCTTATCAGCATGGTATATCAGCATGGTTTATCTCTCTGTGGTTTTTACATACACAGATTCAATAAGCTTGATTATCAAATTATGTCTGTTTTGGATTTCTTCTACTTAAAAGGTCAGCCTCAATTTGCTCCAGACATAATTCTAGTGAGTCCCTGGAATCCAAAGAGAATAAAACCACCTTAGTCACAGCCTAAGGAAAGGAAGCCAAAGCCCACAGTTCTTAGACATCACAAAAGAGGCTCAGTGTTATTCATGAAAAAAATGTTGCATATTAAAATCACAATTACCCCCTTTCTCTTGTTAAACTGGAAAGGATCAACAAGTCTGACAACACATCATATTGGCAAGTATGCAGGGTGTGGAAAATACAGAACTCTCATGTATCGGAGGTGAGAAGTGAAATCCATACGGCTTCAATGGAGAGAAATTTGGCAAAGTTCAAAACAATCCCAGTATACATATCTTTCAATTCAGCAATATTTTCCCAGCTCTAGGAAATATCATGCCTATTTATCATTGCAACACAGTTTCTAATCAAGAAAGACTGGAAACACTGTAACTACCCATAAATAGGGGATTGGTGGCTTCTTCGTAGAGTGTAAACCCCACAGCCACAAAGAAGAATGAGAAAGCCTTTTGTGTACTGATATAGGGCAAGCTCCAAGAATTAATGTTAAGTGTGACAAGAAAAAGACAAGGTAATACATAGAATGTGTTGTCATTTGTGTAAGATGAAAAATATATTGATTATCTCAAGAATACTCAGGAGATTCCTTAGTCATTCAGAATCTTGGGCACCATGGAAACTGATATCCAGGTAGTGACTTGGATCCACATTTGGGCAAATCTACACTGATTAGCAGCAAACAAGTTCTGCTTCTCATGTCACTTGTGTTGTGTATACACCAGTCTGCTTTTTGTTTTTGATTTTCCTACAGATGGCTACTTTCCTCAAGGAGATTGGGCAAATTGAACAGTGTGTAAGGCTAGAAAAAGGTCACTTCTGTTTTAGGAGATGACTGATTCTCCAGACCAACACTTGTATTGGCCTTTTATAAACAAACCCTTTGACAGGAGTCCTAAATTAGCCCATGAGACTCCAATCAAAGAGTGAAGTTGAAAATAGAATGGAGATCATTTTTACAATCTTCTTTATGGTTGCTGATTATTGGGTGTCAGTGATTCAGACAAGGTCTGTGATTCAGAGAATGTCTCCTACACATGGAGACTAAGCAACTGAGGCAGAGAAGCCTGGACCTATAACCTGGTTATATCTAGAGGATGAGCAAAATGATTTCCCTGATGCCTTCTGTAGACACACACAGATATATTCCAAGCAGGTTTAGACCTTTAAAGGGTGAAGTCATAAATCTCCTATTGTAAGAAAGAGTACTACTGTCTGCAGTCCATTATTATCAGCTCTGTTCTGCAAAAGGATGGCCCTTGAGTAAGGGCCCTAGGCCTGTCACTGTCCTCCAGTTATTGTGGCCTTGTCTCCTTCTTTTACGTTTTCCTTCTCAGAGCACAGAATTCAATGTCTTCTGTGTATTCCTACCCTCTGCTGGAATTGTAAGACACAGGTCATACCATTCAATGGCTTAGCCAGCTTTCCAGGAACTTCAGTGATCTTGAAGTCTACTGTGTTCAGTTTTTGAATTTTTTTTTATAACTTTCTATATGTCCATGAATTTCTTTTTTAAAAAAGATTTATTTATTTTAGAGACAGAAAGAGAAAGAGAGAGAGAGAGCAAGCATGGGGAGGGGCAGAGGGAGAAGGAGAGAGAGAATCTCAAGCAGATTCTCCCCTAAGCATGAAGCCTGATACAGGGTTTGATCCCATGACCCTGTGATCAGGACCTGAGCCAAAATCAAGAGTTAGATGCTTAACCAACTGAGCCACGCAGGCGCCCCTATGTCCATGAATTTCTGAGGGCAAGAAACTCAAAGCCCAAGTGCTTAAGATTCAAGTTTACCTTCACTATGGTGTCACCTGATGTCTCATGGCAGATACTGTAAATGTGCATTCCAGAACCTCTCAATACTCACTCTACATGCTGAAAACAAATACCAGCGATTCTCTGCCTGAGGGCTCACTTCTTGCCTGTATACAGGCAAGCCAAAAGAGTCAGAGCCAATGTTTCTGGAATCATCTTCAACCAATGATGAATGGGGAACTGGTTCCTAAAGATCTCAGTTTTCTCATCCTTCACTTGTAATAACTGTAGGCATGTTCTACACAGTCTCTCAGAACTCTCCAGCTACAGTATACTCCAGTTGGCCAAAGTGGTAACTTACCTGATCATATGCATATTTACAAATGCAACAGTAATGTGTTACAATAAAGTATCAGGAAAATCCTAGTTAGTAATTCATGTATCTCTCAACACTGGATTGGGGGGGAAAAAGGCAAAAAAAATTTTTTTTTAATTCATGGGTAAGCTAGCTGGTGAAAAAATAGGGAACTCTTTGAAAAGGAGAAATAAAAAGTCAATCCAAAGAAGTAAGCAATGCTGATGCCAGCATTTCTCTGTGCTTGTCTCCAATCTCAGGTGTTCTAAACCTTGAATTTTAGTGGGGTATGTGATAGGGAACAAGAGACAAAACTTGGACCCAAACTGGTTGGGAGACCTGATTAAGAATCTACACTTGAGGTGGGACCCTTAGAAAGCAGTGCTCTGAAGCGCAGACTAGGAAAAAAAATACCCTACCGGTGGGAAAGAGGGTGGTAATCCATTCATGTCTGGCCTTGGCAATGGAATGGAAGAAACATTAATAATAATAATAATAATAATAATAATAATAATTTTTTTAAAGAAACCGGCTTAAAAATCCAATTATCATATGGTTTCATTCATATGTGGAACATAAAGAATAGCACAGATGACCACAAGGGAAGGGAGGGAAAACTGAATGGGAAGAAATCAGAGAGGGAAACAATCCTTGAGAGACTCTGGACTCTGGGAAAAAAACTGAAGATTACAGAAGGGAGGGGGTGGGGAGATAGGGTAACCAGGTGATGGGTATAAGGAGGGCAAGTGTGGTGATGAGCACTGGGTGTTATATGCAACTAATGAATTGTTGACACTACATCAAAACTAACAATGTATTATAAGTTGGATAATTGAACATAATAAAAAAATAAAATTAAAAATTTTTTTAAAATTTTAAAAATAAATTTAAAAAAATCTGTGACCATAACCACCATCACCAAGTTAGACAGAATTAATGTAACTCAAACATCCTGAAACAATCCAAGCTCTGACCATAAGTTTAAGTGTTCCTCAGTTGGTAGCACCCAGAGAGATGGCAGAAACAAAGACATATCCATTCTGAAAGAATGATCATCTTGGCTCAAAATTCCAAAGCATTTCCAGAGATGATCTAAAAGAAATGAGCTCACAATCAAATATCACCATTTACATAAGAAACAAGGCACCATGTATTATGTTAAGTGAAATAAGTCAATTAGAGAAAGACAAGTATCATATGATCTCACTGATATGAGGAATTTGAGGAACAAGAGAGAGGATCATAGGGGAAGGTTGGGAAAAATGAAACAAGATGAAACCAGAGGGGGAGACAAACCATAAGAGACTCTTAATCTCAGGAAACAAACTGAGGGTTGCTGGAGTGGAGTGGGTTGGGAGGGATGGGGTGGCTGGGTGGTGGACATTGGGGAGGGTATGTGCTATGGTGAGTGCTGTGAATTGTGTAAGACTGATGAATCACAGACCTGTACCCCTGAAACAAATAATACATTATATGTTAATAAAAAAAAAGAAAGAAAGAAGCAAGACACCATGAGTGACAGTCAGGAAAAACAACAAATGAGATAATCAGACTAATAATGACTGCAGATATTAGAATGAACAGAAGATATAAGATAAATAGATTTTAATAAATGTAGAGATAGAGAGAGAGTTGGAAATATGATGAAGGAATAAGCGACACTCAAAACTGACCATGTGTATTTGAAAAAGAACCAAATGGGACTTCTTAAGAAAACCATGGTAAATAAAATGAGAAATTCAATGGACAGGGAAACCAGCAGATCAGACACATCTGAGAACTGACAAAGGTATCCAGTGGTGTGTGGGAAAACGCCACACAGAACCAGTGTGCTGGAGGACAGAGCAAAAATGTCTTGTGGGCAATCAAGCTTTCAGAAAGAAAATTAAGGGTCAATCTCTAAAGAAATAATGGCTGAGAAATTTCCAGAACCGCTCAAAGAATTACATAATCCTCAGAATCAGAAAGCACATTGATCTTGGCCAGGACAGATAAATAATAGATAGATACATACATACATAGATAAATAGATACATAGATGATAAATACATAATAGATATATAGATGAAAATCCACATGTAAATATATCTTAGTAAAACTATATAACCCCACATTAAAAAAGGAAAAAAGAAACTCTTCTAAATAGCCAGGGAATAAGACAAATATGTGACAATTAGAAAGAGAGCTGCTTTATCAATGATGATAGAAAGCACAGGACTGTGGAATAAAATTTTACAAAGCACTAGGAGAAAAACTATTGTCAGCACAGATTTGTACAACAGTAAAGATAAATTTGGGGGAAAAAGATTAAATAAAGACATTTATAGACAAACAAAATGGAGACTTTTCTATCAATAGCTCTATCTACAGAAACTGCAAAAGATAAACTTCAAAAAGGAAAACCATCATGCCTGGAAAATCTAAGCTGCAAGAAGGAATGGCAAGCAATGAAAATGATAGACATGGGACATCTGGGTGGCTCAGTTGGTTAGGCATCTGCCTTTGGCTCAGTCATGATCTCAGGGTCCTGGGATCGAGTCCCTCATTGGGCTCCTTGCTCAGTGGGAGGCCTGCTTCTCCCTCTCCCACTGCCTGCTTCTCCCTCTGCTTGTGCTCTGTCAAATAAATAAATAAAATCTTAAGAAAAATGATAGACATGTCATGGTAATTTAAAGGAGTTAAGAAATGAGGTTGAATAAAATCCTTGACAACAACAGTATAGAAATTAGAAGGTGGTGGTTGGAGGTCAAACACTCCAAAGTAAAATCTTATTCTGTTTGGGAGAAGCATAAAGAGTGTGCTGAATTTTAGACTTTATTAAGTTTACACCAGGTAAGTGTGTAAGATTTTCTAGGGGGTATGAGGAGGCCTTCTGGGCATGGGGTGATGTTTCTTAATCTAGATGTTGATTACATGAGTATGTTCATAATGTGAAAATCCAGTAAGCTGTGCATTTACTATATGTACATTTTTCTATATTTAAATTATACTCCACTGATAATTATAAGGAGAGAAATATCTAGGATAACCACTGAAGTAAAAAAAAAGAATATATAAATAGGATATATGATTTCCCAACAAGGAGAGGCGAAAAGTGAATTAGAGAAATATACACATGATCCAAAAGAAGAGAAACAAAGTGAAAAAGTAAGAAAAGAAGCATAAAAAGGTAATGTAAAAAAAAGAATATATAAAATAAGATAATAAAAGAGAATTCAAATATCTGTAATCGCAATCAATGTAAATTTTGTTAAAAGACAAAAATTTAGTTTTCAATAAACTCTGCTCTTCTGTCTTCCTGTTGCAGATTACTTAGCCCAGACCAGCAAGGACGGGGCAATTTCGCCTCCGGCAAAGACATATGAAAACCACTGCAACAGGCCCCTCCCCCAGAAGATCAGCAAGAACAGCAAGCCAAGACCAAGTTTATCGATTGATGAGAACGGCAGAACCCCAGTGCTAGGGGAATACTGCACATAGAATTCATGGCTTTTTTCCCATGATTCTATATTCTTTCAAAGTTAATTTTTTTTAACTTTCTTTTTCTTTTTTTTTTTAATTTTTCTTTCTCCCTTTTTTAACCAACATCTTATCAATCCCTTTTTTAAAAAATCTTTATTTTTCATTTTTAGAATCATATTCTATCCCTTCATAGTAGTTAACCTTATTTTTGGTATATATATAAGTTGTTCTCTCTTTAAAATTTTGGGATATAGTTTCTTCTAACAGACCAAAATGTACCCTAAATCTCTAGTGTATGTCTTTGTTCTAGTCTCCTGCCTGACCACATTCTCTCCCCCTCTTTTTTTTTTTAAATCCTCTTCTTTCTTTTTTCAACCAACTACTTATCAATTCCTTTTGCAAAATCTTTTATAATTTTCATCCTTACAGTCATATTCCATCCCTTCATCATATTTACCCATATTTTTGTACATATATAAGTTTTTCTTTCTTTAAAATTTTGGGAGTCACTTTCTTCTAACAGACCAAAATATGCCCCAAATCTAGTGTGTGGCACTGATCTATGCACCAGCATGATCATATTTGATCATATTCTGTTTTTGTTTGTTTGTTTTTATCTTTTTCTTCTTCTATTTTCTTTTTTCTTTCTTTCCCTTTCTTTTCCCACAGCTTCAGGTCTCTTCTGATTTGTTTAGTGTATATTTTTCTGGGGTCATTGTTAACCTGTTAGCATTTTGTTCTCTCATTCATCTATTCTCCTCTGGACAAAATGACAAGATGGAAAAAATCACCTCCTAAAAAAGAACAAGGGACAGTACCGACTGCCAGGGACCTAATCAATACGGACATTAGTAAGATGTCAGAAATAGAGTTCAGAATGATGATTTTAAAGATACTGCTGGGCTTGAAAAAGGCATGGAAGATAGTAGAGAAACCGTTTCTGGAGAAATAAAAGAACTAAAATCTAACCAAGTTGAAATCAAAAAGGCTATTAATGAGGTGCAATCAAAAATGGAGGCTCTAACTGCTAGGATAAATGAGGCAGAAGAGAGAATCAATGATATAGAAGACCAAATGATGGAAAATAAAGAAGCTGAGAAAAAGAGAGATAAAGAACTACTGGATAGGAGGGGGAGATGAACCCTGAGAGACGATGGACTCTGAAAAACAAAATGAGGGTTCTAGACGGGAGGGGGGTGGGAGGATGGATTAGCCTGGTAATGGGTATTAAAGAAGGCACGTTCTGCATGGAGCACTGGGTGTTATGCATAAACAATGAATCATGGAACACTACATCTAAAACTAATGATGTAATGTATGCTGATTAACATAACAATAAAAAAATTAAAAAAAAAAA
>NC_138378.1:37249022-37267744 GCF_054177405.1 Leptonychotes weddellii
GGGGGTGGGAGGGATGGGGTGGCTGGGTGATAGAGACTGGAGAGGGTATGTGTTATGGTGACTGCTGTGAATTGTGTAAGATTGTTGAATCACAGACCTGTACCTCTGAAACAAATAATACATTATATGTTTAAAAAAAAAAAAAAGAAGATAGCAGGAAGGGAAAAACAAAGGGGGTTTGAAATCGGAGGGGGAGACAAACCAGGAGAGACTATGGACTCTGAGAAACAAACTGAGAGTTCTAGAGAGGAGGGGGTGGGGGGATGGGTTAGCCTGGTGATGGGTATTAAAGAGGGCACATACTGCATGGAGCACTGGGTGTTATACGCAAACAATGAATCATGGAACACTACATCAAAAACTAACGATGTAATGTATGGTGATTAATATAACATAATAAAAAAAAAAAGGATTTGAATAACAGCAGACACCAAAGCTTGCTCTTTAAAAAGTGTCATCTTTGGGAGAAACAATAATCGTTTTAAAATATGACTTCAATACCTGAGATAAAAATACCTATATGTCTCCAGATGAGTTTGTTTAGAATACTCTCTTTAAAAAAATAAATAAAATAAAATAAAACCCTGTGAATTTTTTTCTGATTCCAAAACCAATATAATATGCTCAAATAAAATTGCAAGTTCCAGTAAGTGCACTCTTCGGTATTTGGTCTTCATTAGACATCCTTAATCACCACTGTGAGGCAGGAAGTGTTTTAATGAGTCTGTGTTGTGAGAGTCACACACATTGTCAAACTCAGCACAGGTGACCATAGGCCAATCAATTAATTAAACCTCTCCACTCTGCTTTAATGCCTGGAAAATCACTGGTTTGAAATTTTAGAGGAGAAAACCAGGTCAATGTATTAGCTGAAGCTATAGGATCTAATAAAGAGATGGTTTTTCTGTCCAATTAGAAGGTGGATTTATTTATTTTTTTTAAAGATTTTATTTATTTATTTGAGAGAAAGAGTGAGAGCATAGGCAGGGGTGGGGAATGGGGGCTGCAGAGGGAGTGGGACAAGCAGACTCCCCACTGAGCAGGCAGCACAACACAGGGCTCAATCCCAGGACCTTGGGATCATGACCTGAGCCAAAGGCAGATGCTTAACCAGCTGAGCCACCCAAGTGCCCCTAGAGGGTGAATTTAAAAGTCAGGGTAAGAACTTAACAAATGCTGCTTTTGTCAATTGGAACTTTCCATATTCTCTCCCTGAGCAAGAGTCTGTATGCACATGCAGCTCTTAGGAGTCAGAAGCTTCAGCAGAAGTGGAAAATGAGATAAGGTGGAGAGTGGACTATATGTTCTGGTGTCCATTTAGAGGCAACAATGAGAACAGATCCACTGGTTTCAGATCAGGCACCCTGGTTCTTTCCCTCTTTCTCTGAAGAGCAGAAGTTTAGAGATTTGGCTAAGTATCATTCATTTTGCAACCCAGCAGGGAGCCACTTACAAAGGTTTACTTTTTCTTTGGGGTAACTCCCAAGCATGGAAAGAAATTCTTTAGATGGTCTATGTATTTGTTTTCCATTGCTTCCATAACAAAACAGCAAACAGCTCATATAACACAAATCTATTACCTTCAAGTTCTTTAAGCCAGAAATCCAACATGGGTTCACTGAGCTAGAGTCTCGGTGTCGGCAGGGCTGCACTCCTTTCTGGTGGTTCCAAGGAAGCATTCATTTCCTTGCTCATTTGATTGTTGACAGAATTTAGTTCCTTTCCATTGTAGGACCTTCAGTTGAGGGCTGTTCTCAGCTTCTAGAGGCTACCCATGTTCCTTGGCTTGTGGCCCCATTTCTCCATCTTCATAGCTATTGGCAGTGGGTAAAGTCCCACTTATGTTTCAAGTCTCCCCACCTTCTTCCATCTATCTCCTTCCCCAGAGCTGGAAATAGGTTTCTGCTTGTAAGGATTTGTGGGATTAAATTGGACCTACCTGGCTAATCCAAGCTACTCTCCCCATCTCAAGGTGCATAACCTTAATCACAGCTGCAGAATCCCTTTTGCCATCCATATAAGGTTACATAGTCACAAGTCCTAGGGATTAAATCATGGACATCTTTGGGGCTTTTGTTCTGCTAACCACAGTGGGAAAAAGAGGTGATCCCAGCACAGCTAAGGGCTCATAGTTTGGGGACCAAGTTGGCACTTCAAGCTGAGAAAAGTTTTTTCACTGAGCAGGTGGGAGCCCTGCAGTTGAGAAGGGGAATGAGGTGAGCAGGCTGGTTCTCTACTCTTTTCCTGTTCTCCTTTCCCCTCCTCTACTCCCTAGATTCAGGGTCTGAGCCCTGAGGTGAGGAAAGTCAAGAAAGCAGAGCAGTCTTTACCGGGCTGTGGGTCTTTGCACTCCCTGGCCTGGCCAATGGTTAAAGAACCCTTTCATGAGTTCTTCAGAGGGTCCCTACAGGGTCTCTCTCTCCTATGGTTTCTTGAGCCAAGAAGGTGCATCTTTATTCAGATAATCAAATGCACCCTTCTCTCAGCTTCTGTGCAAGCTTTGTCCAGCATATTCCTGCTGAGATCTGCTCACCCCTTCAGTCACCACACCAGATCTCTTTCTCTGATGACCTCATTGGCCCATAGAAACAACTGTGCTCTCTCCAATCTCCAGAGGAGTCTTCCATGTGAAGGAGTACAGAATGCCAGCCTTCAGGGCTCAAGCATGTGGCGATAGATAGAGATAGAACTGGAAGCTCAGCTGCATGAAATGGGGGTCTATGAAAAGTGGGAGACCGCATTAAGAGGGTGTGGAAAGGGAGTCAGCAAGCCAAGCATCCAGTGAGCTCTAAAACAAGGTCTTAGTCTCAGATGGACTTCCCAAGAAGCAGATGCTGAGACAACAATTTGAAGGCAAGCAGTTTACGAGGAAGGTTCCTTCCACACTAGCAAGGAAGTGGGGGCATGATATAAGGAAGGAAAGGCAGCCTAAAAGGGTGTGTGCTTAGGTGAGTTATATAATGGGCAACTGAAACTTTGTGCCATGGGAGAGCCTGAGGAAACAGTGTGGAGATATCTCACCTGTGGGGCAGGGTAGCTGTGATATTGGTACCCACTCTCCCATCCCTCATTTGTTGAGTGTCCTCCCCAGGGGATGTGTGATGTTCAGGCACTTCTGACCTGTGCATGCAGAGCAGCCCTGTTGAAACGTCCCCAGTCACGACTTGGAAGAGCAGGCATTGGAAGTCATGAGCTGCACGCTGATGGAGAATTCCAGCCAGAGAAATGGTGCATCTGGGGCCGAGTGAAAGGAACGCTTATGAGAAAAGCACATAGGCTGTTACTGAGCCCTTTAGAGATAGAATATGTCCTAAAATCTGGATCGAGATTTATCTAAAAGTGAAAAGGAGGGCTTCAAAGTAGAAAGATACAGGGTTCATTGTGACGGAGCAGCCAAGACGAACACATCAAATGATAGCATGAGAACCCCGTGTCCCTTCTCATAATTTCTTTTGGTAACCTCTTTCAGCTGTGACGTTTAATTAAAGCCAGGAGGAAAGTGAGGGAGAAAATGAACATGTCAACCCGGGGAAGGGTAAGAGGTGGCTCCCAAGGTTCATTCTAAACGGGGCCACGGGCATGTCCCCCCCGGGGCACAAGGAAAGCTGTGCAAGAGCTTGGGTTTGCTGGATGCTGAGATTGTCTCCAAAGAAAAGACCCCGCGGTGCTATTTCAGGGCTGAAATGGTTTTCTTGCTCCCTCTTCTTAATTTGCTGGAGCCTAGTCCAGAGGAAATAATTAGAGCTGTTTCAGTAACGTGTTTGCTTTACCACTTTCAATTAAGGACGAGAATATAGTGAAAGAGAGAGAGAGCATGTGCACTGCAGTAGAAGGACTTTATGCAACTGACATTCCCCCATGCAAACTTGCACAGTACTTTCTTGGTTATTTTAAATGAATGAATCCCTAAGTGGTTTTCTTTTAAACAGTTTTATTAAGGTATAATTAACGCACCATAAATTGCACACATTTAAAGTATACAATTTTGATACATTTTGACAGAGATACATGATGAAAAACTGCTCTTACAATCAACAGAGTGAATGTAGCCATCATCCCGAAAGGTTCTTTGTGCTTTTAGTGAACCCTCCCTCTGTCCCTTCCTGCCTGCTACTGGCATCCCTGCCCCAGGCAACCACCTGCTTTCTGTCAGAGGTTAGTTTACATTGTTAGAATTTTGTAGATGAAACCATCCAGTGTGTACTTTTTTTTTTTTTTTAATCTGGCTCCTTTCACTCACCGTCATTATTTTGAGATTCATCTGTGGTTTCTGTTTGTTTGTTATGTTTTTATGTATCAGTAGTTCATTACTTCTTAGTGCTGAGTGGTCTTTAAGTTTTCAGGTTTGCAAAGTCAGGTATTTCTTTAATTCAGAGACATGTACATTGTAGTCTGTTCCTAGGGCCGCCTTCACAAATGACCACAAACTGAGTGGCTTTAAACAACAGAAATTTATTCTCTCTCAGTTCTAGAGGCTAGAATCCCAAAATCAAAGTGTCAGCAGGGCCACGCCCCCTCTGAAGATTCTAGGCAAGAATCTGTTCCATGCCCTTCTTTTAGCTTCTGGTGTTGCCAACAATTTTTGGTGTTGCTTGGCTTCTAGGCACATGACTTCCAGCTCTGCCTGCTTCTTCATGAGGCATTCTCCCCTGTATGTCTTTCTCCGTGTCTCTTCTCTTCTTAGAAGGCCACTAGTCATCTTGGGTTATGGGCCCACTGTGCTCCAGTATGACCTCATCTTAACTAATTACATCTGCAATGCAATCCCATTTCCAAGTAAGTTCACGTTCTGAGGTTCCAGGAAGGACATGACTTTGAGGGGGACACTATCCCACCTGGTTCAGTCATCCCTCCCCATTAAACTTTATATGGCTATTTAAATTAAATTAGGAAGACAGAGTGATTTTTTTTTAAATTCTTGACATACCTTGAGATAATGTGAGCCAGAACTCAAATTTTCCAAAGTGTGTTCCAAATAATTACATGTGAAATCATATTCTCTAAAAATAGGATAGCGTGGTCAAAAAAATTTGGTGAATGTGGGGTTAAAAAAAAGTGTCTTTATTGTAGCTTTAGCAAATCTTTAACATGTATAACTGGAATAAACTTGGCTCTTTTCATTGCCTTTCTCAGCACAGCATTGCTTTCAGAAGAGCTACAAAAGAATTGAAAAGCAATTTAAATCTTTATTGCAGAATTCTTGAAAAACACCACAAGGGAAATACACTACATTATATATAGTAAAAGTGTACCCCAAATCCTCATCCATGTCCCCCAAGCCTACTGATCACCTCACAGCAGCTGCCCCCAAATTGTAGAGTTGTCCCTTTAAATAAACCTCCCTAAACCTCTCCCCACCAAATAAAAACTGATCTTGACTCTTCTGTCCTATCCTCCTCTCCCACCTGCCCATATTCACTTTTTTAGAAAGAGGGAAAGCTCTGTTCTTTCTAATTTAGAAAAATTCAGCCTTTAGGAACATCTGATTTTCCTTCCTAACCTCTTGGCTAATGCAAACACACTAAAACCATCTTAGAAGGTACAAAAGGAAGGGTGGGGAAGGTTGTGAACAATGAGGAATTTTCCTGAACTACGGTGTATGGGCATGGCTGAACCAAGAGCTGTTGAAGGAAGGAAAATGGTGGCCACTCAGAAACATGGTTCTTCCCTTTGCTGAACTCCAAGGCTTTCTGGAGAACTCCTACACAATGAAAATTGTTATCTTTGATGCCCTTGGTTGGCCTACTTGAAAACAGTCTGCCCAGATGGACTTCTCCCTGCCAGCTTCCAGATAATCAGTTTACACAAAAAAAAAATGTGCAAACAAGATTTACTGTTCCCAGACTGTCAACAGTCTTGCTTTCTTCCTTCTGTCTTATGACTCCTGTTTTTGCCTTTATTCTCTGGCTCAATCCACCAACTGATTCCTTCTCATGTGAGTAAACAATCTTCCTGCAAAACAAACTAATAAGCATGATCTAACAAATGTCTTTGGATTGTTCTTTGACAAGAAACATTATTTCTTTTCATCTTGGTCACATAAATTAGACTTCACTATGAATATCCAAGTGGGATATACCATGTACTCCAGCCTTTTCTAAAGTTCCACATTTGCCTTTTGAGCCTTTTTAATGAAATGGGAGAGGCTTCAAATGCTGATTCCAACCCCCTCTCCTCCTTCTTTCCCCATTTAACAGTGCTGTTATCAATTGGATAACTGCCAACTCACAATGTTTTCAGTCAGGAACCACTAAAAACTGGGCAACCAGTCCACTGAACATGTACCATACATAGGATATACTCAAAATACAGTTTAATTTTTTTCTACCATTTTCCCTTTAATGTAAATTCCCTGCCCTTGGGTAAAAAGTTCAGCAAGTCAAATGAATTAGGCAATAGAGAGTATTATGGCCGTTTTAAAAACAACACACAAAGCCTCAATTTAGAAGTTAGAATAAGCAGTCCTTAATAGTAATGAAATAACTGACTATGGCTTGTCACTTTTCAGGGGGTATAGGCAGGGGTGTCCTTCTCCATTCTTTACCCATATTGCTCTCTCCCACACATGCTGACTGCACAGCCTGCCCCTCTGGGGACTGGCCCAGGAAGAACTGCACTTGGGAAAAGGCCATGCTCTGACATACTGGGTGACTTTATTGTCTTATGTCAGGATTCTCTGGAGCCAGATAAATAATTGCACACCTTCTTTCTATGGAGTATCTTTGTGGGTTCTTCTGGATGCAGATCCCACAGTGTAGACCATGGTTCTCCTTTGGCCAGCCACTCTGTGTCTAGCCCATGGTTCACATTCTCACCATTGGGGGTCTCATCATCTTTTCAAGGTGGTCCTCTTGCCCAGGACCTGAAATGACACTGGAGAGCTCTCTTCCAGGGCCAATAGTTGGTCCATAGGAGACACTCATACACATTGTGTCCCATGGGGAACAGGGAGTACATTCATTTACCACATGCAACAGGCTCTCACATACCACCACCAAGGGTCTCACCAGATCTTCCCCTGACCTCTGGATTTCCTGGGGTAGGAGACAGTCTTCTATCTCAAGTTCTCTGAGTGGTCCCACAGAGCAATTCCCCCAAGCAAGTAGGCTTGAGAAGAGGGCACATACAACCTCTCTACACCTAGCAACACAGTCTTGTCTAGATTTTGTACTCATCACAAAATCCTCTCTGTACATCTACACTCTCTTGAGCCCAAGATGAGTAGCCCAAAAGTTTTAAAACTGGTTTTCTTCTATTTTCTTTGTAAATGATGCAAGTGTTGTTCTGACTCCTAACTTTAGAATTTCTTTTCTATTGTACTGTACCTTGATTTTCATTAGGAACTTTAGTTTTAAGATTCTGTTAGAATAAGACATGTGTCAGAGGGAAAAAAATGCTAGCATACCCTTTCTCTAAGAAAAAAAAGAATCCAGAAATTAGATAGGCCTAGCATTATGTGATCTTTTTCTTTGATGCTGTACTGACCTGATTCTCTATGTATACATAATGTAGGGGAAAGGACGACCTATGCAAATGTGAAAAAATCATGACTCAGAGCAAAAAAAAAGCAACAAAGTTAAATTTTAGGTACTTTGAAGCTTTTTAAAAAATATTTATTTATTTGAGAGTGAGAAGGAGCAAACTCATGGAGGGGGGCCCTGGGGAGGAGGAGAGGCAGAGAGAGAGGGAGAGAAAGAATCTCAAGTAGACTCCCCGCTAAGCACACAGCCTGACGTGTGGCTCAATCTCACGACCCTGCGATCATGACCCTGAGCCAAAATCAAGAGTCGGATGCTTAACTGACTGAGCTACCCAGGCACCCCTAAGTACTCTGAAGTTATAAACAGTATATTCTAAGCTCCAAAACAATTTCTGAGCTAAAACATTTTTAAATAGTTAATTTTTAAAATGAAACCATCCAGATGTTCAGCAATAAGTTATTTATGAAGCAAATAGATGTAGTTTATATTCTGGATAACCATGTAATAATTACAAATAATAATTTAGATCTAGATCCAAACAGTTTTTGAGTTGTAATATCCTTTAGTAAGTATGTATGTGTTCATAAAAAATATTGGAAAGGATAAACACCTATATACTAAGAGAAGTCAGTTCTAAGTGGTAGGATTATGGGTAATTTTCAGTTTTACTTTATATTTTTTTTACATTCTCTGATTTTTTTTATAGTGAACACTATATGTTTTAATACCTTTTATAGTGAGAAGAAAAACAAGAAAGATGTTTTCATTGAAATGAAATTTACTTCTCCCACAAATGGAAGGTTTTTTTAACCAAAATGATTATGTTTGTGTTTACTGTTATGAAATTCAGTAAGTGTACTTTCATAATATTTTTTATGTATTTCATAATACCATTTTATGTATTTTATAATACATAAACAGATTTCAATTCTGAATTAGGCAGTTTTTGCATGTGACCATATCAGTGACAATTTTTTAAAGATATTGACAAGCCAGGCCATTTGCAAATGGATCTGTTTATAGTCTCACAATTTAATGTATATTCTTTTTACTCAGTGGTTGTAAACTGGTCGTAGGCAAAAATTTAGCCTTGATTTGCACAGTCCTTCTGAGATTGTTAAGCAGATTACTTCTATCAATATTGAGCCAGGAGTTGAGCTTGAAGTCACCATTGCAGAGGCTTAAAATCAACCTTTTTAATAAATTGATTATTGGTTGTTCAAAAGAGTAAGATTAAAATCTGTGAGCATTTTCCCAAGCAAACAATAGGAATAGATCCTTTAAAAATGAGTGCATTATCTTTCAAGACTCCTGTGAAAATAGATTGCTTATCAATACTTGATACATACATTGTGTCTACAATTTCCAACATATAGGTTTCTAGTCTGCATGTTTATTTGAATACATATGTCACAGTCACTATAATATAACCATACACTTCACTGACATCAGCTCTTCCTAGATCCCACAAGGAGGACATTTAACTTCCAGCGTAATGCATTTGAAGAGAGTAGAGAGCAGTAACGGGCCTTAATATGTGCAGTGTGTTCCTACTCGGCTTTCCTTGGGTATCGTAACACTTACAGATATAGAGTGTGGAACCAGAATGATCTGGTATAACATTTTCTTTTAATTGGAGTTTCTATTTCTGTCACTGTTTCATTCGCTTACCATAATAGCTTAAACCATAGCAATTGGCAGAAGCATCGTTGTTGGTTTGGACTGAAGACAAAGGGACACATGCAAGGGTTTTATTTCCAAAGAGGCTTGGAGAGGAATTTAGGATTTTGCTTAGATTTTGCTGGGGGAACAAATGAGATCTGGAAATAGCTAAGTGCACATTGAAACTGGATTCCTGAGGAGTCTGTGCCTCCAACAACACCTGAGGAGTCCTCCTAACTCCTTGTCCACTGCCAGCCATTTTGAGCCAAAGCTTAATTTTTATAACTTGAAAGGTGTATTTTCCTGCACATGGGGAGACAAGGAACTTGGAACCCTGGCATTTGCTGGGAGCTAATATCCAAAACCATCAACACATTAGCCCATAAAATGTGAGCAGGCGACTTTGTCCTCACAGAATGGATGGTGACCTTTTTGGTGGTTTCCATTTTTGTTTGGAGGCAGGAAATGCTGAGTGTGGAGAACTGTATTTGTATCTGCTGTTTTTGGGTCTACATGAGCTATTAAAGAACACTTTCTAAGTAGCCTGTCCTGTTTTGCTTCCAAAAGTTGAGTCCTGCCTTTCCCAAGAATCCATTGCATTGGTTCCCAAACTTGATTATGCACTGTTTCCCATTTTCTGAAATTATGCAAGCTATTTAAAAGCCACGTAAAACAATGAAATATGAGTGCAAAGAGATTTTTACATTTTTTAAAAATAAAACTAAGTGGACTACTTTGGAAAATCTCAATGAAGGTGAATAACTTTAAAAACTGCTATGAATTAAAAGTGGCATGACTGGGCACCTGGGTGGCTCAGTTGGTTAAGCGACTGCCTTCGGCTCACGTCATGATCCTGGAGTCCCTGGATCGAGTCCCACATCGGGCTCCCTGCTCGGCAGGGAGTCTGCTTCTCCCTCTGACCCTCCCCCCTCTCATGTGCTCTCTCTCATTCTCTCTCTCAAATAAATAAATAAAATCTTTAAATAAAAAAAAATAAAAGTGGCATGACAATAAAAGATGGGGGAGAAAATGTCAAAAGTAGGAAGATTGTACATTCGGATTATTTTCCGATTGTTTTTTCTGCTGTTGTCATGGTGATTTAATTCCTGTTCCTCTTTAAAGAGTTTAAAAATCGGAATTGATATGTGAGTCTGGGTATGGTTTATGCAAAAAAACGCTAAGCAGTCCTGAGCACTAGCAGTTGCTAACTGATCCGTTTGCAGGATCGGCCTCGGATCCTATGCCCAGAGATTTCGTTGGTCTAAACCCAGTGAGATATGAGCTTCTGGATTTCTAAAATTTCCCCAACTAATTCTAATATGTGGCCAAGTTCAAGAACACTGCTCTAGAACAGTGCTTCTCAGACTTTACCATACAGTGATCACCTGCAGATACTGTGAAACGCGGATTCTAATTCAGTGGGTCTGCAGTGAGGAAGCTGGAGGTTCTGCATTTATAGCGAGCTCCCAAGTAATGTTGATGTTGCTTGTCCAGGAAGCACTTTGAGTAGCCAAGTATTAAGGGTATGAAACGAGGACCCCATCCAGCTTGGTTGGCAGCCTCACTGCATTTGCAATCACCTGAAAGTTTTGAAAAATACCGAGGCCTGAGTCTCGTCGACAGGGATTCTGATTTGACTTTTGGGTGATTCCCTTGTGCATGCAAGGTGAGAGCCACTTCTCTAGAAGGTGATGGGTTAAATTGCGCACTTGACAGAGAACATTTGTGTTGAGCCATCCTGTCTGTGCTCTGCTGCTAAAATATATTGTTTGTTTTCTGTCCTCAGGATGGTTCCCCAGTTCTTGTCCATTCTCTCCCCCTTCACTTATAAAATCAGTCTGTTGATTAAGGGTCCCCTCGAATAGCCCATCTCCTGACACCATTTATTCCCATAGGACTTGCCCTATACTAGCAATCAACTCTGGAGACTCTGAAAGCATAAACAAGTCACTCTTTTGAGAACAAAGGCCATGCATTATTCTTCCCAGATCCTTCAAACTCAGCTCCTGGAGCTGTAGAAATAGCACATGGGTTTGGTGCCAGTCAGATGCCATTCTCTGTAGAAAGCTAGCATGGTGACAGGTTTCAGCTGCTGTGAGTGTTTCATGAGTCCATGAGCTGAGAGGCCTGATGTGGAGAAAAGCTGGAGAGAGAATAACCCTCTCTGGAGAGAATCTTTGGGAATGCAAAGAGCAATTTGGATGTCTAAATTCACACCAAAAATTAGAATGTTGAACTTGATATAGCTCTTGGAATGACTGAATTAAAACTTATTATGAAGCTTCAAACCAACAAAACTTTGTGGTTCATTGTAGAAGATCAAGAGCAGCATTCTTCCAGAGATTGAACACTTGAAAAGAATTCGTTGAGCATTGACTATGGGCTGCTGATCACAGAAATGCTCATGTGTACCTGAGGGGCCAGGCTCCTAGCATATAACTTCAAGAAAGAGTAATGTCTCACCTTTGCACAACAGATACTATTTATCTTGTAGTGTGTTTATGTTACATTCATTCTACCATTTAAACCTCCGAAGAATCTGCTATTTTTCCCATATTATACTACACAGCACTTTATGATTTTCAAAATATATTCCCACCCATTATCTCTTTTGATCCTCATAATAACCTATAGGATAGGCTGCAATTATCCTCCTTTCAGACATGAGGAAACCGAGACTCAGAGAGGTTAAGTAACTTGCCCAAGGTCACACAGCCAGGAGGTAATAGAGTTTAGATTTGAACCCAGATTTGGCCAAGTGCTCTATACCCTCACTTTGTGATGAATAGCTAACTCACTCAGAGTAACCACACTATTTGTGTCTCTTAAGGCTGATTTATCAGGCTAAACTTACCATTTCTTTTTTTCACAAGACACCTAGCATCTCCCTACAACAAAATTGTTCAAGGCTCCTGAGAAGCCAGTTGTTTTGGAAGCCACACAAAGGAAACAATGTTATTTTTACAGTGAATACTCTGTTAAGTGCTCCTTCTAATTTCCTGGTTTCCAACTCTCTGCAAACTATGGAAACTTTGAATTTTGTAGTGGTCCACTCCCATTTACCTATAGGGAAGACTATCTAGAGCTAAACAAGTAGTATAAAAGCTTAAAATGTTAGTTCCAAAGAAGAAAAGATGTCAGAATGAACTCTGAGTGTGTGGCAGATTGCATTTTCTGAAACTGGTCACATTAATATCTCCCTACCATATGTCCCTCTTCCATGGTGATTTGGCATTTCTCCCATGGAGAAATGGGGTCTATGTCCCTCTCCTTGATTCCAGGTAGGTTTTGTAGTCACAAACAGAAGCACCGTTATGTCCCTTACAAGGCTAAGTCATACATAAAAGGTGATATATCTTCCATTAGTTCCCTTGGATGCTCCTGCTAGAATCCAGCCTCCACGCTGTGAGAAACCCAAACTAAACTCATTGGAGAAATCACCAAAAAAGGCCCTGTGCACCTGTTCCAGCCAAGTAGCCAGTATCACCATCAGACCTGTGAGTCCAGATACCTCCCGATGATTCTAGCCCCAGCCATCAAGATATACCTTGCTTTTCCGTCTTTTCCGCTAAGATTCCAGACATCTTGGAACAGATACAAGCCATTTCCATTATGTTCTACCCAAATTCCTCACCCGTAGAACCCATGATCATCAGAAAATGGCTGCCTCATGCCACTACACTTTAAGGTGACTTGTTATGTGGCAACAGATAACTGATACAGGATGACTGATTTTTCTATCATTTATTATGACTATAATATCAAGCTTTCAGGATAATTGAACCATTAAATCTGAGGCTGTTACATGTAATTTAAGCACATTAGAAATCCAGACGTATAGTTTATAGTCTCTGTAGTAAAATAAAAATGATAGGTGTGTTTGAAATAAAAGATGAAACAATTCTAAATGTTAAACGCTAATGTAATTGCTAACCACACATCATTGAGTAGGCATGCAAATAATAATGCACAAAGAAATCGCGAATATTAAACTATAATTCAAACAGCATATTCTAGAAAAATTGGGGAAATGCCTGGTTATTTTTTTTAATGACCTACTTAGGGATATCAAAGCACAATTACAGCTGAAACTTAATTTTCAAATGACAAAATAGCTAATTACATTTTATTTAAGCAAAATGAAGACAGGTCAATAAACAAATTAGAACTGAGTTTTATTTTCATGTCATTTGTTCATGGGTGTAATGTTATTCTATTTATTTATTTTCTCTTCTCATGAACGGGGGAGTAGAAAAATGAAAGGGAATTGGGAAAAATTGGTTCAGAGAAATATATACATATTTCTATACATACATCTTAGTTTTCTAATATATATATTAATTTTGTGTGGATTTTAGTTCCTTCAAAAATTTAATGAGCTGTTAGCATCTCCAGTTTTGGAAAACTGTTGGTTTTAAATATAGTAAACAGGGCGCCTGGGTGGCTCAGTCGTTAAGCGGCTGCCTTCAGCTCAAGTCATGATCCCAGGGCCCTGGGATCGAGCCCTGCATCGGGCTCCCTGCTCCACGGGAAGCCTGCTTCTCCCTCTCCCACTCTGCCTGCTTGTGTTCCCTCTCTCGTGTCTCTCTCTGTCAAATAAATAAATAAAATCTTTAAAAATAAATAAATAAATAAAGTAAACATACAGTAATGAAACAGGCCAATCAATTACCTCTCTATTGTGTTGCAAGATGCCGACCTTGGGACTTGCTAGTTTATTTGTCTTTTCTTCTTCTGGATAGAGGAGGAAGGACCTCAGGGCAAAAGAGCTACTAATTAGTAGCACATAGATATATATATATATTAGTGATAAAGTTTGAAATATTGCAAGAATTACCAAATGTGACACACAGATACAAAATGAGCAAATGCTATTGGAAAAATGGGACTGATAGACTTCTTCCATGCAGGGTTGCCACATACCTTCAATTTATCAAAAAAAAAAAAAGCACAATGACTGTGAAGCTCAACAAAGCAAAGTGCAATAAAACAAGGTACATCTGTATAATAAAAAAGGGGGGATACAAACAGAAGGGGAGCCCTGGAATCTTTGAGATCAGATTCTCCTTTATTCACCTCCTCTTTAAGTACAGAATGGAGGGACCCCAATTCAAGAAAACAGCCCTCTTCGCACTCTGTTAAAAAAGAAACAAAGAGCCCAAGTTGGACCCCTTTGCCCCCTAGGGTCAGCAAACCAAGACTTAATTATAGTTCCCATGTATCCCAGGGATGTGATCTTTTTAAAAAAAAAAATTTATTTATTTATTTGAGAGAGTGAGAGAGCACAGGAGCGGAGGGGAGGGGCAGAGAGAGAGGGAGAAGCAGATTCCCTGCTGAGCTGGGAGCCTGACGCAGGGGCTCAATCCCAGGACCCTGGGATCATGACCTGAGCTGAAGGCAGCCGCCTAACTGACTGAGCCCCGCCCCCGGGTACCCCTAGGGATGTGATCTTTTAACCATCAATCTGAAACTTCCAGATCAGTAAGGGTGAGCTCATCTGCATGATAAAAACCTTGCAGTTCCCATCCTCACAAAAAGGACAAGCAGAAATCCTTTCTTTTCTTTAGCTAATAACCTCTTCCCCTACCCTCCCGTCTATAGAAAACTTCCATTTCGTACCAATGAGAGTTTCTCTTCTTGCCAGATGGGATGCTACCCTATTTTTTTTTAAGATTTTATTTATTTATTTGACAGAGAGAGATACAGCGAGAGAGGGAACACAAGCAGGGGGAGGAGTGGGAGAGGGAGAAGCAGGCTTCCCGCTGAGCAGGGAGCCCAATGCGGGGCTCGATCCCAGGACCCCGGGATCATGATCTGAGCCGAAGGCAGACGCTTAATGACTGAGCCACCCAGGCGCCCCGGATGCTACCCTATTTATGAATCACTTAATAAAGCCAATTAGATCTTCAAATTTAATCAGCTGAATTTTTTAACATCTCCCTTTTTATGATTTTGTAGAATGGATTAATATTATGTGCGGGGGGGGGTGGAACCCTAAAGCAACTTGCTTCTAAATGAGGTTTCTAAAATCTGCTCTTCTCAGAATTTACAAACAAAACAAAGTTTTTTATTTTTTATTTTTTTATTTTATTTTTTAAAAAGATTTTATTTATTTATTTGACAGAGAGAGACAGTGAGAGAGGGAACACAAGCAGGCAGAGTGGGAGAGGGAGAAGGAGGCTCCTCGCTGAGCAGAGAGCCCGATGCGGGGCTGGATCCCAGTACCCTGGGATCATGACCTGAGCCGAAGGCAGGCGCTTAACGACTGAGCCACCCAGACGCCCCCAAAACAAAGTTTTTTAAAGGTGCAAATGCTCATAGCCATCTCTGCCACTTTATTACACATTATGCTCTCAAGCCCAGAAGCAAAAGTCATTTGGGGGGAGTTTATTTACATTTCTGGGGAAGAATTCCTGTTTTTGTATTTCATCTTTTTTCCCCAAAAATAAAACCTAAAACTTACAGATAATTCCTCTTTCTTCTTTAAATCATTATTCAATAAATATATTAAAATTCTACCAGTTTAAAAAAAAGGAGGGACAGCGGAGGGGGGATGGGGCACATTTCCTGTGGCTCAGGAGAAAAGACTTGTTTAATAGAATTAAATTAAAAATTGAAATCAGAATATGAATAAAGAGGAATTTCAGCTGCCAGCCAGGGGTCTCTTCCAAGGACAAATCATTGGACAGACAATATTGTGAATCTGATATCCATTGCAATCACCTGGGGGCATTCTGAGACCTACTGGCTTAGGTCCTATTGACTGACATGCAGATTTAATAGGGTTCCTGTGGGACCCAAGTGTAGGGCTCCTAAGCTCCTGGGGTGATTCTAATATACAAAGATAGGTGAGGACCCATTTAGACAAGGGAGTTCTGACTGCATTCTACAAGGCTTGCAGGAGATGGAAAGACACAAATGTCCAAATGCCACTCTGCTGAGCCTCGAATTGCCACGTATGGTAGTAGGTACCTAAGGAGAAGGTGCAATTTAGATTTCTTAAACTTTTTTTTTATTTACAGTATTTTCCTCTCCAACATGCTGCCTGCTCTAAATGAAGGCTTGCTTGCCAAGGATATCTATAGCAGTGGAGTGACTCTTGTTTTTCTTCTTTTAATTTTGTCTCTCAGGCCAGATTCATTCTTTTTGAATCCCGACCAGTTAAATTACTGATTTGCGTTACCTAGAGGAATGATGAGAAATGAGGGGAATCCCACTTTAGGGATATTCAGAATAAGTTCAAGCAAATTTGGCTAATGGAGCATGGCCTCCAGTCTGAGCAGGTGTAGAGGCTAAAACTTACAAAAAAAACCCCAGCTCATGTAGGCAAGTTTCACACTTGGTTTTCAGGAAACAGGACGGCACCTGCTATTTACTTATGCTTCTCCAAATGCAGGTGTTTTTGAATCTAAATTTGAGTGGGCTGGCATTTCTTCCAAACAAGCTTTGCACTGCAGCTCTTAGAGTCTTAAATAACTCAACATATTTATAGGTGAGGGTCTAACTTGGGCTACAAATCAAATACAGCCACTGCTGTCTTTGCTCCAGAACCATAAACTTACACAGTTATGGAAGTGCCCCTCGCTTCTCCTGAGGCTCTGGCTGAGAAATGTCAACTGCTTAATGGTACCTTGAAGAGGTGGAAGTCCATGGGTAGAAGAGGTCAAGTGGTTTGCTTAATGTCACAGCCCTGCAATGAAGTTGAGAAATAAATAGAACCCAGCCTTCTCCTAGTGACCCAAAGTATTTCCCCAGTTGCCACTTGATACTGTGTGTGTGTGTGCGTGTGAATATGCCTGAACAGACTCCATATGTGTTTTTATGCATGTTAATAAAAGTGTTTCATCACAGAAAGAAAGGTGGCACACAACTTGAAATGTCTGTTGTGTTTATAAAGAATGTCTGCGATTTCCAATCCAGTGAACCATCAGGAAGTGAAGGGATTGTATGTAATTGATAGTTCTCAAAAATGAAGCAAGGGAGACGCCAAAGGCACATTATCGGTATCAGAATCCCCCATGGGAATGAACACGTTTAAGACCTTGGAATCAAATTTCTCAGGTTCCAATTCTAGTTCCATTATATAAGTTCTCTGTGGCTCAGTGTTCACATCTACAAAATGGAGTGTTTGGGGGTAGTCAATGAGCTAATACCTGTAAGGTACTGACAACAGTAGCTGGTACATCATCTCAGTATAAGCTAGAAAATAAAATATGTCAACACTGATGGATTGACCAGGGTCCTTTGGTTTTTCTTTCTACATTGTGGTGAGGAGGCTGTTTCTTCCATTTTTTAACAGAACTCTTAGTTTTGTTTTCTGAAATGTGCCTGAGATCTGTCCCCCTTTAGTCTTTTCCCACTGCCATCATTACAAGAGTGAAGGTTCCTTTCCCAGGGGCCAAGCTAGCACAGAAACTACTCAATTGCTCTCCTTGCCTCTGCATTCTGTCCTAGATTTCCCATTGGCTCCCGTTTGTCCACTGCTGCTTTTATCTCGCCAAGCATGCCCGGCTCAGCATCCCCTGCCTGCCACACCAAGCCTAACCCTGTGCTGTTTCTACCACTTCCACAACCTAGACTCCACCCACCACCCCTGCCCCAGAACACTCCCCCTGTGTGGGCCAGGTGCACAGACACCGTGCTAAGTGATGAGTTGCCTCTTTGGCTAAGTCAGTCATTGGTCTCCTTGTGGACTGAGTCCCATAGGATTTGCATTCTCTGAAAGGAGAAGGATTTTCCAAACAGGGTGGTAGCAGTGAGAAAAGAAACAAAGGAAGCAATAAATCAGATGGACATTCTGAAGCCCAGAAGTGGCAACATTTCAAGACTCCAGGAGGAATGAAAAGTAGCTTGATACTGTTAATCCCGTCTGTTTTAACATGCAGTGAAGCCTCCTCCCTCACCCAGAACAGAAGTAATCAGTGCGCATCAATTTATTGATTATGTCACAGGAAGCATTAATGTATTATAACCTTATATTCTTTGTTTAAAATCTACAAGATTATGTGAGGAAATCATTTTGAGCTCTTAATTTTTAAGTCTTCTACTCTTCATTCCTGTGGTGAGTTTCTTTTTTCTCCCTTCCCTTCCCTTCCCTTCCCCTCCCCTCCCCTCTTCTTCCCTCCCCTCCCCTCTCTTGCCCTCCCCTCCCCTCTCCTCCCCTTCTTTTTCCTTTCCTTTGTTAGTTTTGTTTATCTCTCTCCAATGGTGCAGTGCACATCCTCTGTTTTCCGCCCACTACTTCTTTTTTTTTTTACTTTTTCCATTGTGATGAGAATTTTTAAGATTTACTCAACATCTTTCAAATATACAATTCAATGTTGTTAACTATTATCACCATGCTGTACATTATATCCCCAGAACTTACTTATCTTATAACTGTAAGGTTTTTTAAATTTTTTATTGTTATGTTAATCACCATACATTACATCATTAGTTTTTGATATAGTGTCCATGATTCATTGTTTGTGCATAACATCCAGTGCTCCATGCAGAATGTGCCCTCTTTAATACCCATCACCAGGCTAACCCATCCTCCCACCCCCTCCCCTCTAGAACCCTCAGTTTGTTTTTCAGAGT
>NC_138378.1:37268244-37299808 GCF_054177405.1 Leptonychotes weddellii
TTTCCTTCCCCAAATCAGGGAAGTTCTCTGCTATAATTTGCTCCAATATACCTTCTGCCCCTCTCTCTCTTTCTTCTTCTTCTTCTGGGATCCCAATTATTCTAATATTGTTTCATCCAATGGTATCACTTATCTCTCGAATTCTGCCCTCGTGATCTAGTAGTTGTTTATCTCTCTTTTTCTCAGCTTCTTTATTTTCCATCATTTGGTCTTCTATATCACTAATTCTCTCTTCTGCCTCATTTATCCTAGCAGTTATAGCCTCCATTTTTTATTGCACCTCATTAATAGCCTTTTTGATTTCCACTTGGTTAGATTTTAGTTCTTTTTTTTCTCCAGAAAAGGTTTCTCTACTACCTTCCATGCTTTTTTCAAGCCCAGCTAGTATCTTTAAAATCATCATTCTGAACTCTAATTCCAACATCTTACTAATGTCCATATTGATTAGGTCCCTGGCAGTCAGTACTGCCTCTTGTTCTTTTTTTTGAAGTGATTTTTTCCATCTTGTCATTTTGTCCAGAGGACAATAGATGAATGAGAGAATAAAATCCTAACAGGATAACAATGACCCCAGAAAAATATATGTTAAACAAATCAGAAGAGACCTTCCAGAAAATGGTAGCTTTTCTGTTCAGAGGGTTGCTACTATTCTTTTCTTCGATCTCCTGTTGAGTTCGTAGGTGTTCAGAATGGTTTGATCCCTATCTAGGTGAATTTCTGGGACCAGATGAAATTTAGGTCTCCTACTCCTCTACCATCTTTCTCCTCCCCCCCCCCCCACCGCCCAGTACAGAAACTTCTAATAAGTCAAATTTCTAAGAGGAAGAGGAGGAGCTGTTAGCTAAAAGCAGCTTGCATATTAAGTCCAAAACCTGTGCATGTGCTCTGAACCTATTTTTGCTTTAAAATAACCGCTAAGTGTCCAAGGATGGCCACACCACAGCTTCATTCTGTTTCTCCTCTCCCAGCATGAATAAACTGATAGAGATGGAAAAATTCTGTCTCTGATTCTCAGTGTTTTTTCTCTGTAACATTTCACTGGACTGCACCCATTGGTATTTGTGCAGCTTTATTTGAATACAGTATTCTAGTTATTTACTTTTGTACCATTTTAGGGACGCTTCCATGGTTCCATTGCTATATGTTCAGTTTATTAGTGGTCATTAAATCAATATAACAGGAAAATTATTTTTACTTTCTATTACTCACCTGCTTTCTACAAAGGGTGCCTCCTGCTACCTCCACAAGCAAATATACTCTTGAAGACCTTCATATGTTTGGATATGCACATTTGGAAGAGGAAATTCAGGGAGGTCTCGAGTTCCATATCTGAGTTAATACAATGGTGTTAAGAGCAACCAGTGGGTACCAGGAGTCCAGTACTAAAGACAATTATGAGGAAGTAGCCTCCAGGAAATTTGAGGTAACTTGAGGAGGATAAGGATCTTCCCTAGGCCCTCCAGTTGGGGTTTGGGATGATTCTATTCAGGTCCCAATGGCTGAAAGAGTCTCTGATGATCTCTGGGTTACTATTTATGTATGTATTTTTTTTTAAAGATTTTATTTATTTATTTGAGAGAGAGAAAGAGAGCAGGAGGAAGAGGGAGAGAGAATTTCAAGCAGACTCTGCACTGAGCACAGAGCCTGATGTTGGACTCAATCCCACAACCATGAGATCATGACCTGAGCTAAAACCAAGAGTTGGATTCTTAGCCAACTGAGCCACCTAGGTGCCCATATTTACGTATGTATTTTTTACATTCATGTGTGCTTATTAAAATCCAAGATAACCTTGTGAACAAGATAGCTCATGTACTACTTGGGTGGGGGGGGGAGCTGAGTTCCAAAAGGTTGCACAACTGATCAAGGATCCTTCTGATAATGCTGCAAACTTGTGTCCTGAGATCCTTTAATGTTCTTGTCACCACACCTAGAGACTTTTCCAAAATTAGGAATGAAAGGCAAGAGGTTAAACACAAGGTGGCTTTCAAGTGCTAGCATTTCCAAGTGATGATGATTGGAAGTGTGGCTGGAAGTGTGAACTGTGCTTTTTGAGAACTTGGTCACCCAACAAGGAAGACACTTTCTCCTTCCATTTGGTAGTCTCCTTGGATTAATTTTCTCCTCATTGTTGTAATTGGTCCCAGGTTCCTCTCTCCATCTTCATACCAGTTCATTCTAATCCAGGGAGAAGTTTCAGAAGTCACTACAATGCTCCCATTAATTTTACATGATAATGTTTTAAACTTTAGGATCTTTAATATCAGAGCTGCAAAACTCAAAATTGCCAGGTGGAGAAATTTTCCTCATTGATCGTACATTCAATATTTTCCCAAGATACTACATTTATTGTTTCTTTAAGAATGATCAGATTAAAGAGTTTTAAGAAAAGACCTATTTCTCTCCATTGCTTAGTGTTGTTAGAAGTAACAGTGGTATAATAAACTAAAACTTTAGGTTTATTTTTTCCAGTTTTATTGAGAAATAATTGACATATATCACTGTATAAACTTAAGGTGTACAGCATGATGGTTTGGTTTGCATATATTGTGAAATGTCTTCTCATATAACTACAATAAAAAGAAAAGAAAGGAAAAAAGAAAAAAGAAATTTCCCTGTGATGAGAACTCTAAGGATTTACTCTTTTAACAATTTTCCTATATACCATACTGCAGGGCTAACTGTAGTCACCATGCTGTATGTTACATCCCTAGTGCTTATTTATCTTATAACTAGAAGTTTGTACTTTTTGACAACCTTCCTCCAGTTCCCCCTCTCCCACCCTCTGCCTCTGGTAACCACAAGTCCAATCTCTTTTTTATGAGTTGTGTGTTTGTGTGTGTTTGTGTTTTTAGACTCCACATATAAGTGAAATCATACAGTATTTGCCTTTTTCTGTTTGACTTACTCACTTAGCATAATGCCTCAAGGCCCATCCATATTGTTGCAAATGGCAGGATTTCCTCTTTTGTTTATGGCTGAATATATATATACATATATATGTGTGTGGATAGGTAGATAGATAGATAGATAGATAGATAGATAGATAGCTATAGATATACAACCCTTTATCCATTCATCCATCACTGGACACTTAGGTTGTTTCCATGTCTTCCCTACTGTAAATAATACTGCTATGAACATGGGGGTGCAAATAGCTTTTCAATTTAGTGTTCTCATTTCCCTTGGATATATTCCCAAAAGTGGAATTGGTAGTTCTAAAAACCTTAGATTTAAATTGTGATGTCTTCCAAAAACACAAAAATACCCTTTGTTGTATAAGCTAATGTTTCCCCATCTTTCCTCTAACAATTTTTTTTAAAGATTTTATTTATTTATTTGAGAGAGAGAGAATGAGAGACAGAGAGCATGAGAGGGAGGAAGGTCAGAGGGAGAAGCAGACTCCCTGCTGAGCAGGGAGCCCGATGCGGGACTCGATCCTAGGACTCCAGGATCATGACCTGAGCCGAAGGCAGTCACTTAACCAACTGAGCCACCCAGGCGCCCACCTCTAACAATTTTTTAAAATCACGTTTGGACAGGTCATTACACAGAGTAATCATTTTTCAGCCCAGGACAAAATATTGGAAGAAATAGAAGAAATTCAGTCCTATATTTTATTCACAGGCATTTGGAGTATTTCTATCCTGTGGCCTTAAGAATTATTTTCACCCTGGCCTCTTATTTTGAAACTGCTTCCCAGAGTTCTCACATTTGCACCTATCTTCATGGTAAATTGTTTTAGCATGGTAATATGCTCAGATCAATTGCCAGTGGCAGTAATGTGAGCATCAATCATGTACAAATGTGTAATAACTGGGAGACAAATGACATTACCCCCCTTCTTCTTCTAGCCTGGTACAGTTTGCTCTTCTGGAGGATGCCTTTAGTACAAAGTAATTTCCAGGGAAGTCTGAAGGCACATCTGTTAAACATTAAGAATTCTTTCAACTCACCTGGTCCTCAGAGAGAGAGAGGAAATATGCAGCAGCTTGGACTTAGCCAACACCATGGATGTTACAGAAGGTTCTGAGTCCTGTCACCCAGCAGGGTCATGTAACCTTCATCCGAACTCCTTAGGGCCTTCCCCCATCCCACATATCTTTTATCTCTCTGTCACTCTCTCTTCCTAGCCCTTGGATGTTAGGATTTCCTGGTTGTTCACAATTTAAATTCTGGTTGTTTGGTCCTGAGAACTTTTCCCCCAAATCCTGATTTTCCCACTTTATCCATACCTCCTACCATAGTTTTTCTTAGTATTATTCCACCTGCCCCAATATATGTCACATTTTTGTTCTTATGTGTTTGTTTTTACTTTGGCTACTCTTTTTACCCAGTTGGCTTCCCAAAAGGCTGAGATTTGTTTTGGTTATATTCACTACAAGTGCTGTCTTTAAATATGTAATAAGTTGAATGTACATGTATTCTATGTCCTGAAAATATATAGCATGTGTTATATTTCACACAGGTAAGATGTCAGTCATCTGTTTTGGAACTGTTTACAAATCCATGCGAGGGTCAAGCAAATCTAACAAAGCATAGTCAAGCCCCTGGGACTAGCAACATTCTGGAGCCATTATTTCCTTCAGCTTGAAGAGATGAGGGAAGGCGGTGGTTAGTAGAATCTGGAGAGGGGGTTGTATGGGGATGTCTCCTTAGGAGAAACTGTGGCGTTTAGGAAAAGGATGAAGTTAACATGTGGTGACCCAACAGGGAAGGAGCCTGGAAAATAAAAACCCTGAGTTGATTCTCCTACTCTACTCTCTGATTTTTTTTTTAAAAACAGTTTTTCCTGTTGATTGAATCCAATGGGAAGCCATAACACAATGAATCTCATTGATGTGGTCCATAAAAGTCAATCTCCCCGGGCACAACACATTAGAAAAAGGTGGAAAGGAGATCTGAAGGGGAAAACGGAAATAACCAGACAGATATAATATGCAGAGTTGAGATCTACATAATAAAACATAACAATGAAAATTAGAAAGATACTGTAAACTCAGATTGTATTATAGAACTCAATTTATCCATATTCACCACCTGGTACTTAAAACAAGTAGCTGACCCTCAGGGGTCTGTTGTTCAGATATTTTGCTGTCTCTTGAGTATCAAAGCCAATTATTCTTCATGGGATTCCTCACTCAGTATCACTCACCACTCAATAAATTAGACAAACATGAGTAGTTAATTCACCATTGTTTAGCATTCTAGCTTGTTTGAAATGACTTCAGGCCAGTGTATTCCACCATATGTGAACGATTGACTTCATGTTCTACCAAAATATTTCCTCAGTTCATTTAATGATTTGGCTTTTTAAATTCCCCTTGATTAAGGCTGAACATAACACTTAAAATCTGAAAGCAGCCACAGTGCTGTGGTTTTTGACAAATTACCTCAGCTAAAAGACGCAAGCTCATGCTCCTTATTTATTCATCTGTTCTTGCCAAAGGAACTTGCCAGCTCCTCTTGGTGCAGGTCTTCTGAAAAATATGAGAGGAGAAATAATAAGGGCACCTTGAAGAAACAATGTAACTATACATAAAGTCTTGTGGGCAATGCTGAAAGTTGACATGATTTTGCCATCTCGTGTGGAACTGAGAACAAGAGCCCTCCTTCCTGCTGGTGAAAGGAATATGAAGACTCATTCTAGCATCAATGTATATCTTTCCAAAGATTTATTTTTGTAACCATTTGAATCCTGGCATTTACATACAGCTACATGGTAAAGTGAGTAACTGACTTCCCTCCATGAAGACTGAACCCATGATTTGACCACCCCTATGCTCTAACGAGTTGAGTCAACTCATCATTGACAAGTCACCAGTCATGAGTTTGTGACATGTCTGTAATATTGACTAAGAGCTATCATTGTCAGATGGGCCTGTACAAATAGAATGGTCCTTCTTAACACCCACAAGTAAATAGCCAATGCATCAAATATTACTCTCTCTGCCCAGCATTTAGGGGGTGTGTTATAGCACCAGACCATTTACATCTTAGCTGTATTTAAGGAATACCTTTCAATATAGTTCTGCTTCATAGATTGTCTCTCACCCTGATGCACTGTTCATCTTTTCTGAACAGGAATTATGATAGACACATGCTATTTTATCCATCTAATGTCCTTAACACTTTCTCTGGGGAAAAAAAACCCTTGTTTTCCTTTGTCTAATACAAACATTTTTATCATCAGTCCATGCAGTTCAAGTCACATGTCAGCTTCAGGAGAAGGTACAACTGACAGGCCTGGCCAGTGGCTGATTCTAATCATCTGAAACCCACAGTCAGGGAAGAATTGGTCACATGCCACAAGCCAAGTTAATGAACTAGTTCTCTGAGATTTTACAAAAGTTACTGGGGAGGGCCCCTGGGTGCCTCAATCAGTTGGGCTTCTGCCTTCGGCTCACGTCATGATCCCAGGGTCCTGGGATTGAGTCCCGTGTCAGCCTCCCTGCCCAGTGGGGAGTCTGCTTCTCCCTCTCCCTCCCTCTGCCACTACCCCTGCTTGTGCTCTCACTCTTTCTCTCTCTCTCGCAAAAATATATAAATAAAATCTTTAAAAAATAGTACTGAAGAAAAAAGCTCTGTCATCTGAGGTTAAACCAACAACAAGGATAATAGATGAAGATGGAGAAAACTCTAGATCCAGCCTTGCCTGAATTTGTATCTATCTGTGGACTCTCCAAGGGTGTAAAACAAGAAATTTCCTTCATTGTTTAAGCCAACTAGGGTTGTACTTCTAATACTTATAAACAAAAGAAGAAAGAAGAAGGAGGAGGAGGAGGAGAAGGAGGAGGGCAAGAGGGGAGAAAGAGGAGGAGGAGAATAAATACAAGTGGGGAACTACAATCTGGAATATGTCCAAAAGTCTAAGGTCATACAACTAGATTCCATTACCTTTTCTCAACTCTGGGTTTCATGTATTTATTATTATGGCCTTACTTCCATCATCCTCAAACTGAACATTGCCATTCAAGTCAAAGTGAGACTCCAGCAATGCTTACTTGGCTATTCTGAAGAAAATGTCCAAAAGGACACCCACTCTAATTCTCAAGTCCTCCAAGAAGAGGGTGATTCATTCTTCCACACAGAAATGAAATTGTTGAAATGTTCTTTCTCAATGTTTTAGAACATACCCCAGGTTCATTATAGATATTAATTTAGAAATTAACCCTTTTAAATAGTTCTTGAGCCAATTGTTTAAATTGGCTTGTAAAAATAGTCTTTTTAATGAAAATGTTTATAGATGTTGGACTTAGCTTGGTGTTATAGTTTGGATTACTGTTCAACAGATATTCTCTCTTCTTACTTTTCCACTATGGACAGAGTTGGGGTTGGCCATGTGACTTGCTTTGACCAATAGAATTCTAGTGGATGTGATGCAAGAGGCCTTAAGTATTGTTCTGTGGCTTGGCTTGGGTTTTGAGGGCAGTGATAAATCATGAGAAGAGCATGCCTCTGGTATGCTGCCACTTCAGCCTGGGCTTTAGAAAAACTACACATGGAGAAGATCTAAACTAAACTCACAGGCTGGAGTCAAGCTGAGCCAACCTACAGCCTGAAGTAAAGCCATTCTGGCCAAGCCCAGCCTAGATCAACCAAATCACAGGCAGCTGTAACATAAGAATAAAATACTTGGAAGAATGAAGGGAGGGAAATCGGAGTAGGAGAAGAACCATGAGAGACTATGGACTCTGAAAAACAAACTGAGGGTTCTTGGCGGGGGGGATAGGTTAGCCTGGTGATGGGTATTAAAGAGGGCACATTCTGCATGGAGCACTGGATGTTATACGCAAACAATGAATCATGGAACACTACATCAAAAACTAATGATGTAATGTATGGTGATTAACATAACAATAAAAAACAAAGATGTAATGTATGGTGATTAACATAACATAATAAAAAAAAGAATTAAATGAGAGAAAAAGGAATAAAATACTTATTGTAAGCCATTAAGTTTAGGATGATTTCTTGTACAGCATTTTAGTGTCAATAGTTTACTACTTCATTGCTATGCTTTATGTACCACTGTATCGTTCATGCAACCAGTAGACCTTAAGAGAGATGAGGTGCATGAAAGAGATAAGTGTTTGGTTTAGAATATTATCATTGAAAATTAGCCCTAAACAGAATCTTAGACACAATCAGTCTAAGCAAATACTCCCAGCTCCCCATTTACATTGAGGCCCAGAGGATGAAGCAACTTACCTCAGGTCATGACTTAACTCAAAACCAGCACTAAAGGAAGGAATTTTGACTTCCAGCCCCCCAATCTTCCCACAATACCACCACACCCTCTCTTCAGTATTTAGACACTAATTCATACTCTACTTCAATATCTCACTTTTCTCATATTGGTAATTCTGGTTCTGTCCTCCCCTGACAATCTTCTAAGGACTACCTTATAGCAAAATACAGAACAGGAGAAAAACTGACCATATTGGACATTTGCAAAGGTTTTCACTACTAGAGGAGGGAGGAAATGCCAACTTACCTATTCCTTGTTCTTCGATGTGGATAGAGTGCCTTTGGTCAAGAATGCTTCCATTTCCCCGGAAGGCTATATTCCAGAAACCTGAGTCTATTTTTTTTACATCTATGTTAATAATTGTTTTGGAGAACACATTCCTATTCCTGTGTTATTTGAATATGTTCTATCAGAGGCATTATAAAAATCTCTATAACAAAATGAACTGAGACCTTATAGATTGTTTACCCCAGAAGTCACAAACTCAGATGACTTTATGGGCTAGATCAGGAATGTAAAGCACATGAAACAAGAGGCTGGAAGAGGATTCTGGCAAAGTTAGCAGTTCAGGCCCTATTACATTGTGGGGGAGGGGGTTCTGGAAAATGGTAGCTACTAATTGTGACTATGTCGCCAAATCTTTGATTACTGCAAAAGAAGGAACATTTTGGAATTTTTTAATGGGAAATGATCCATTTTTAAAGAATGTTGACTATTTTTTAACATGTGATCCATATAAAACATGCTCATGAACCGAATGCCACTCGCACAAATTAATGCATCATGGAATGTGCTATTAGAAATTAAGAATACTATAATTAAGTCCTATATGAATTAAAATGTCCTAATTATGTAATTTTAAAAGAGAAAATAAATCTATAAAAGCCACTAGGTATTGTTTTCAGTTGCTAGTTCTAGAAATATGTTTCTAAGGAGTACTTTTTGGCTTACTCTCTCTAGTGTTACAAAGATAAAATGGATATTGTATGATGAATTTCCTAAAAATAGACTATGCCATGTTTCTAAAACCATGAAAGCACAGAGTATTTTCACAAGGCATAGAAAATGAGATATCCAAGAGCACAGTTATCAATTTATAGTTATTCTTCCAGCATATTAAATAACATTATACATCAATTTCTCTACTTGGGCGAGGTCATCCAAATCAATACTAAATAGTGTATAATTACTACTACTAGAGAAGTAAGTCTAAGTAAGGACTTTCTAAAATCAGGTCTTTCATTGCAATGGCAGGGTTATCCTTAAAAAACTAGTATGTACATTTTAACATTTGAACTTTTATTTTACTCATAAAATTTTTATCTCCTTAAATTCAGTTTATATTTGCCAACAAGCCATGTACTTTGTTCTTTCTACATTATTTGAGGAGTCCAAAAAAACATCTCCCTGTTAAAGATAATTTCCATAATCATTCAAAAAGTGGGGAAGATTTACTGTATTTTTTTAAGACCATGAAAAAGAAAAGAGAAATAACACAAGGTAAAGAATTCATGAATAGGTAATCACTTTCTACAGACAATAAGCAATGTTCCAATAAGCCCTGAGAAATAGCTAATTAATTTTCCAAGTGAGCAAACATTATTTTGTAGCCCTGTAGACCTAAAGAGGAATCTAAAGATAGTGAATAGAAATGTGTTCCTAATTTTCAAAAGAAGATTAAAAGGGTTCTTGGTCTTCATTGTTTAGCTACTTCAATTCCTATCAAAATAATAGAACCTGAATTAACACATACAAAAAAAGTTTTTACTGTCTTGGAAAATAAGGAAACAATGAGTAGCTTTTATTTATGAATAGTCGATTAGTCTGAATAAATTTGATAGTTTGTTGATGAAATTATAAAATGAAGACAACCCCAAACACTCTAAATTAAATGCCTTGATGATAATAAAACACTTGATAATGCCCCATGAGTCCTCCCCACTATATTAATTTAAGATGGCTTATGTAACTAAAGTCAGCTGAGACATCACAACTGAAGGAAAAACAGAGATAAGTCATTTGAGGAAAAGGTATAAGGTGATAAAAGCTATAGAAATTGGAGGACAGACTGAGGAAATCTCAATGATTTAGAAGGAGTGGGTATACACTAGGGAATGAATTAAAATTTTCCAAATACCTGAATTTTAAGTTACAGAAAATATGAGAGTATAGATAAATATCACAGGGAAATAAGGTGAGAGCTTGGAAAAAAAATTATCTGGAGAAAATGTTGAATTTGAAATTTGGCAGCAACCTGTACAGTGGTAACAATACTTCAGGAAGCCTGAGAATGGGCTGGGGTGGAAGGAACAGGAAGGACAGGGTCATTACGTGGAATCAACTTGAAAGGGTTGGTAAAGCAGTATGATAGTAAAGAACTGTGACACCCAGTGAAATTATTTTTACTGGACTTAAAATGCTCAGAATGAATGCAACAATAATGACAAAATTCAACTTGATTTTTAAGAAGGTTGTATTTTAAATTGCACCTTCTGTTGTACATGTCTATTCCCCTTCAGGTTACACCTCACCCAAAGGAAATGAACAGAAACATAAGATCTTTTCCCTAATGGACCAAAGAATATTCAAAAAACCAGCAGCCTCACCCAGGGCTGCTTCTAACTTTCTCTCTCCTCCCCAGTGATGGGTTTTCCTTGACCTGAAGCACCCTGTACCCAAAGTTATCCCTGGAAGTATATCTGAATGGCAGCATCCCAATCATAGCTCAGGTGGTTTGGGTTCTTTTAATCACACATAGGCCTGTTGATTTATAGTTATGAATCCGTGTAATGTGAATATTCTGGTGTTTGTAGGACAATGTCTTCAAAGAGACTCTAGGGATTATGTAGCACATTTGAACTAGAGCCAAACTTAAGTTTGTTTTTCTATAGATACACTAGAATCTTAAATAGGAAGAACCTCAGCGTACTGATGATTTTCATGTCTGTTACTGAGTGTCAGCCATTTTTGTTAGTTATTCTTTCCTTAGATCCACAAAATTAGCAAATAAGAGACTATTGGTGTGTGTATGAGAAGGAGTATATAAAAATGAACAAGACCGTTGACCACCGTAATGTAATAAAAAAAAGTATGACTGCTCTTAATATCTCTCAAGTTATTAATGATTCTTTCTACATCATAGTCTACTTTGGCAACTCTTTGAAATTACAATTTGGCTCTTGGATCTGGAGGTTATCTAACCCAACTGTCTCCTTTTACAGATAAAGAGATAGAGGCTTTGAGGGATACAATGATTTAGCCCAAGTGGCATAGCCACTGACAACAGAGCCTGCAATAGAGTTCCTGTCAACTGGATTCTATTTTAGTCCTTGAAACATTCTGCTACCATGTTCACTCCTGTTCACCTTCTTGCTCCAAAATTACTATTGGTCTTTAAAAAAAAAAAAAAAGGAGCTTAGAAATAGTTAACTTAAAGAAGCTATGTGTGAATGTATATGGATGTGTCTTTGTATTTCAAGTAACAATTCAATGTATCAATATATTTCCTCCACTTGCGTACATTGTTATGCATTTAAAATTGAGCATTTGCATCACAAAAAAACTTCCATTTTCATTTGCTATGCTCTTCTGACAATATTATGATGAACTGTATTCTATGTAAACCACTAAAAATGTCTTATTTTAATCAGCTATCCAGGCTTTATTTAGCTTGTACCCAATTTTACATGGTTTTAATTACTGAAAATTCAAATACATAAGATTCAACATTTACTAGCACTTCATCTTTGGAATTTATTTAGGAAATGAAGTATTGCTTTGTGGTTTTAGAAAAAAATTAATAAATATCTCTGAATAGATGGTAATTTCATGTTCATTTTCAGAGAGATTTAGCTACATTAGCAGTACTATTTCCCAACACCCATAATCTTCTAAATTGACTTATTTGATGCTCTTCAGATCTATTTTTCTTAAGACTTAGATTTTTATCTCTGTTGCTGCTTTTGAAATGCTCCCCATGATTGTGAATCCATCTAATGTAATTTTCACATTTGGTGCCATTTTTCTCAAATGACAATACAGGGCAGGAAGAATCATTTGGCATTTCTTCATACCAGCCTAGTACTTTGATTTGAAATACGGGTGAAATATAAGGAAAAGAGAGAAAGGAAGAGCTGAAGGTCTCTTAGTAAGAAAACTGTTAGTGTTAAAATCAAACAGACAGACTATGAGAGGTAAGCTGTGGAGTAGGATAGGGTGATAAAAAAAAAAAAGAAATCTCAGCAGAAATGAGCCTCTGAGCAGTAAAGAACTGAGGAACCCAGAGCAGCTCTGTTCCCTTTTATTAATACTTTCTTAGAAACCTTGTCTCCACTTTGGCCCCTTTCATCTTTAGTCTATGTACTAGCACCTTCTCAGCACCTCACTTAGCTTTTCTTAAAGGAGTTCAAGTACTAACACTACTCTACTAAAAATAATTGCATACAGATTTCTTATGCTTCAATCAAAATTTTCAGTAATGTCTGCATTTTTATGTGGCAATGTTTAAAAGGGCTCTGGGGGAGCCAACTGTGCCAGCAAAGTTGATCTGCTCTGAAGACAACGTATCCCATGGCATTGTGTGTATTCATTTCTACCAATACTGCTTTTCTTGTGTTGATTCTGACTTCATGCTAAAATGAAAAGGGGGAAGTCTGTTGAAAATAAAACGTGTGTGTGTGTAAAATGTGTCAACATTATTCTCTCTCTCCTTGTCTACCTCTTCCTCTGTCTCTGTCTCTCTCTCTGGCTGTACTGCATACACTTAATTAAGCCTCTAAGAAAAAGGTCTCTTACCTCTTATCCAAGTAAAGCAGGATTTTGAACTTTGGAGCGAAATGATAATGGGAATCAGTGTGCATACTCTGTAACTCAACAATATTTGAGTTGCTTTAAAACAATCGCCCAGATTTCTTGTCAGACATCTCGCCCCTGCTTCCTCTCACTGGGGCAGGAAGAAGTGTAAGCCGTTAGTAGGCTGTGAGTGCACGTTTCTTAACCGGATAATTTAGCTGACCCGCTGCCACTTGGCCTGAATTCACCCCAGTTGAGAATGCCCAACTGGAGTCTTGGCCCAGCGCCTAGGCTTGGTGGCTACACCTTCCCAAACGCACACCCTCGCTGTCCTTGTGCAACGGAACGTCCGCAAGTCTGAGAATGTACCTCCAGGCATGTCAATCCCGGCCGCGGCTCTCTTGAAGGCGGTCTCTGCGTAGCAGCCCAGACTCCGGGAGGAGTCTCATCTAATCACAGTTGCTAGTGGGAATGAGTCTGATCTCCTGCTAGGCTTCCCAGCTGCTTAGTTCTAGACAAGCCCGGAGCCTACAAAAATATAAATAAATAAATACTCGCCCCCATGAGTCACCCAAAGAAAGCTGCTTTCCTCAACCTTCCCCGTGCCGGGAAGGGGAGTAACCCTCCCCCAGGATTTGCCCAAAGTGGTGAGAGGAGGGTTAATATTTGCTTTGTTATTGAGAGAAAGAGAGGCAAGTATGCCTTGAGAGAGTGAGGGAGAGAGAGAGTTGTTTTGCAGCGGAAAATAAGCAGGGGGGAGGAATAGGGAGAGGCCGGTGCCCCAGCTCCCCTCCGGGCCTCAGAGAGCAGCACATGCCGTAATTCCCTTTCCAGAGCCTTACAGATTTCCACAAACAATGACATCACTCCGGCGCCGCCGACCAGCTTACAGCCGGGGGGATTTTCCTGGGAGCAAGGCGGGCCTGGGTGGAGAGATGGAGGAGCTCTCCAGGGTTCTGAAAGGGGCGGGGGCGCGGGCTCGCCGCGCGGCGCCCCCCGTCGGCGGAGGCGGACCGGCCGGGGCCGGGGGCGGGCAGAGGCGGGCCCGGGGCGGTCCAGGGCGGGGCCCGCCGCATCTCCGGCCTTCATTGGCTGCTGGCGGGCGCACGTCACCCAGGCTGGTGCTCTCCTCCGGTCCCAGTGGAATTGGAGCCGAGGAGGAGCTGAAAATGCAGATTTAGCCTCAAGCACAGACATACACTCGTTCTTTCTCTCAGATACACACAGCACCCCACATTCGCCCCTCTGCCAGAGAGCCTGACTACACGGTTTCCCCGCCAGCCAGATGCTGGAGGAGAACACACATTGATTTGCTGCTTTCCGAGCCCCTAATCAGTCTTTTTCCAACACAAAGATTTTTTTTTAAAACAAACAAAAAAACTACATATATTTTTTTATTTGCACCTTTTCTCCGAGTCGCCCGCTCCACCAGCCTGCGCGCCTCTTAGCACCACTTTTCACTCCCAGAAAAAGATGAAAGGTGGCTGTGTCTCCCAGTGGAAGGCGGCCGCGGGGCTCCTCTTCTGTATCATGGTTTTTGCATCTGCCGAGAGACCGGTCTTCACGAATCATTTTCTTGTGGAGTTGCATAAAGGAGGAGAGGAAGAAGCTCGCCAAGTTGCAGCAGAACACGGCTTTGGAGTCCGAAAGGTAAGATCTCCCTTGCATTTCGCATGTTGTTTCAAAACGGGGGCAGCCCTGCGCAATCTCATTGCAGATTTGCAAGTTTTCTTTCTCATGCGATGCAGATATTCTGCCATGGGCTCTTTAACACGACATTGCCTCCGGTGATCTTTCACGGGTTATGTAATTAAAATGTCCTTCAAATTGTACTAGTAAGGTCATAAAAATAATTTATTGCTCTTTGACTTGGTGGCGAAAACAAGGTAACACCTTTCTAACAATGCCTTGCGCCCGGGCTGCTGTCCGAGGTACCAAGTTCTCAAGGCTGCGTGGGGATGGAGGAATGAAGCGCTGAACATCTGGGCTTGACGTTGGCAGTCTTTGCCAGGGATGTATCCCCCGCCCCCATCTCCTGGAGAAAGAGTAGTTCCCGACGGACAAGGCTAAAAGCTTGGACATTGCAATTCACCTCCGTGCTTTTCGGATCCCGCGCTAGGAGGACTTCCCTCCCGGTGACTTCGGTCCCTGCTCTTTTCCAGGAACAACAGTTCCCTGGCTGCAGGAGACTTGGAGACATGAACTGGGTTTTCTTTCCAAAATCAGGGTGGAACTTCTCGCCCTCACTCCTGCCCACGAGCGCCCGCCCCCGAAGCGTACTCCTTAGTTAGCTCTCTGATTCTCAACTCACAGCTGTAGAAGCTGGAAAGGTAGATTTTGAGAGTTCCCTATGGATAAATCGGGGTGTCTCTCCCCGTGTGTGGGCGGCCAGCTTGGCTTTCCCCACGAGGGCGCAGGGATCCCCATTCCAAGAAGTTGTCAGAGTTCAACTGTTTGGGCAGCTAGATAAGGCTCCCAACCTAGGATGCCGTGGGACTCCTTTGGCGACTCCAGGGTATCCATTCTGGGAGAGCAGCGGAGAGGAGAGTGCTGGGTGGGAGCCTTGGCTTACTTACTTGTCCTTCTTGCAAAATATCTTGTTAGAAATCGCAAGTGTCCTTAGGGGACCTGGCGAAGGGTGGGGTGGAGTGAGGGTGCAAGGAGAAACCGGGCGAGGGGAGCCTGGAGGACATAGGGATGCTATTTGGCAACCAGAGGGCTGAGTGGAGGTCTGTGGGATTCGGGGATCTCTCCCCTCCCTCCTGATCCCAGGAGAGAGGCTGAAGATGAGCGGCGGGTGCTTTCGTCTGTTGCTTTTGCCTCTCAAGGGCAGGGCGAACTAGGTCTCCTATCAGCCCCTCTGTCCCGACTTCCCACGCCTCCCGCCTCCCTCCCAGGCGCCGCGAGGGCTCCCTCACATGCGGCCGGCTCTCCCTCCTCCGTAGGGCGTTGGCAGCTGCGATTTCGACCCCAGGTGGGATTCAAAGAGAGTAAGTCAGAGGTCTGGGAGGAGGCACCAGTGGCGCGCGGGCGGGTCTTGCAGTAGGGAACTTGTTGCTCCCGGGAAACGTGGGTGGAGCAGGGGAGAGAAGATGCCAGCTGAGGGAGCAGCCCGCTGTCGTTCTCGCCGAGTCTGGGGCTGTTTCAAGAGTGCCACCAGCACAATAAACAAGCAGACCCTCCTTCCTTCTCACCCCACCCCCCTTACTTGACAAGACTCAGGACCCAGGAGCCATAAATATAACAGTGATTGTAATATTGATTATTATTACCTGACAAAAATAGGGCACCCTTGTGTTCTGGAGTCCTTACAAATATTCTTATTTAATATTCTTAACAACTCTGAGGAAGCTACTATTGTTATTAAGCACATGGCACTGATAAGGAAATTGGTTCAGATCAGGGCCCAAGGGGGGGAAAAAAAGACACAACCAGATCTGGATTTAAATCCAGATCTTTCAGAGATAAACTTATGCTATTTACCTCTTGGTACATACCAAACATTCTAAGTGCTCTGAAGGATGTGTTGGGCTTTGAGGTATGCTGAAAAGGGATGTGGCATCAGGATCTTTAGTTTTTGAGCGTAAAGGTTCTGCATTGATGCAGAAATCCTGTTCTTCTCTCCCTATACCATGCACCTTTTCATAGCGAAGGCAGACATTACTATCTTTTTACTTACTTTTTGGAAAATATGCCCTTTAGGATCTTAGCAACTTAAGCAAATCCAGGTGTAGCTAAGACAGATAACGGCTTAACTTACTAATTCTCCAAGAGGGTCACTCTTTGTGTATAGAGGTAAACAGTTAATGGGGGTTTTATAGTTTTGATGGTGAAGTTTGAGAAAGGAGGTGTAGGGACAATCTCATCATAAATGAATCTGGATAATTTTGATATACTTACCATAAAATCTTAGGGAACTCATACTTTGGGGTAAAATCAGATACCTAAGCCTCTTTCACTCCCACTCTTTCTTCAAGAGGAGCCCACTGGTTTTGAATCAGCCTCAAACATGTGATTTCTATCTAGGAAAAATGAGTTTTTGCCTTGCCACCTCTCCTCACCTCTGTATAACCCCTCAAAAGTAGCATCTCTTATCCAAATGATTTTTGTTCTGATACATAGTTAAGTAAAAAATCAGTCTATGGCGGAATGCTTCTGTCTGATGAATCTTTGCATGATGCCACACCTGTGTAGAATAAACTCTCTTTCATTTCCTTGGATTCTTGTTCTATCCATCCTTCAAGTCTGAGCTCGTACCTTCCCTGACACTATGGACCACAGTGTGCTTTCCCTTCTCTAAATTCCTGTGGGACAAAAAAGCAAAGCCTACACAACAAAAGCTAGTACATTTCATCATTTGTCTTATAGTCATTTCATACATGTAAGTAAATATGGGTATAAGTATCCTTTGTCCACTTGAAAGCTATTAAATATTCAAGGATGATAGGTTTCCTCACCAAAGCCAGCCTGTTACTGGGTTTGCCAGCCTGTAAAGAAACATCCTTTGTTTTATCTGTTCCTCTAGGTTTCCCAAACACTGTCCTGTCTTGTTTTCATCATGCTGTACTGTACTTTTGTTACTCATTTTTTCATTTTAAACCCATAATGCCTCCTTCTCCCTCCCCTCTCTAACACTTAGTGTATCTACCAAGTCCCTACTGCCCCATCCTCTCCAATGCTCTGTGTCAGACACCAAAGATCCTTGGTGGCTATTTATTCATCCAAAAGAAGGATCAGCTATGCAGACCAGGGGAACCTGCTATTTTACTGAATTATCTCATCTAACCTCACAAACCTGTGAGGTAGAAATTGTTGCCAACAGTCCTCATTCTCAGATGAAAAACTTAAAGTTCCAAGTGGTTAAGCTTATATTTGGAAAGGGAAAAACTCAAATTTAAAACCAAATTTGCTTTGTGGAAAATAATTTTGTTAATCTACCAAGCTGCCTCTGGGAAGCCTTCTCTGACAGCCAAGAACTCCACTCTTGGGGCACCACTTTAGATTCTAATGTTTTTTCCTTTCCTTTCTTTCTTTTTACTTTTTTTCTGTATCCAACACCTATGTGTGCCTAGGTCATTAACTAATGTGTATGAGTATGTACCTCTTCGGGTAGATTGTAAATCTTCCAAGAGTAGAAACAATATACCATGTCGGAAGAATATAGCCCCATATTTAGCACGGTGGTCTGTATATGAGATATTAAATGAATATTTGTTGATTATTTTGCCAAACTCTTGCAAGGCCCTGACCAAACAATTATTTCCTCCCTGAAGTGGAGTAAAGCTACCTATAACTTTACTGTCAGACAGGTGTGTTGAGACTAAAGTTTTCTATTTTATCATGACCTGGCCCAAAGACATATGTTCATCAAAAAAGGTATATATGTCTAGGAGAGTAAGTGAGATTACAATAATATCAGAGGTGTTATTCGAAAGAGTGCCTTAAAATTCCCCATACATTACTAATTTTAAATCCCTTGTGGAAAAAAACACAAAATTACTTATTAAAGCGATATGTTGAAGGTTGGTCAAAAATCAAGTAAGAATTTAGGTAAAAATCCAAACAATTGACAATTAAGTGTTTTTGTTTTACTACGATAAATTTTGTTTTTTTATCCATGTAGGACTAAGGTTAGGAAAATCATGTGACTACTTTTATATGTGTGATCATTATTTTTTTTATTTTTTTATTTTTTTAATTAACATAACGTATTATTTGTTTCAGGGGTACAGGTCTGTGATTCATCAGTATTACACAATTCATAGCACTCACCATAGCACATACCCTCCCCAGTGTCCATCACCCAGCCACCCCATCTCTCCCACCCACCTCCATTCCAGCAACCCTCAGTTTGTTTCCTGAGATTAGGAGTCTCTTATGGTTTTTCTCCCTTTCTGGTTTCATCTTGTTTTATTTTTTCCTTTCTTCCCCTATGATTCTCTGTCTTGTTTCTCAAATTCCACATATCAGTGAGATCATATGATAATTGTCTTTCTCTGATTGACTTATTTCGCTTAGCATTAATTTTTTTAGAAATCTAATAATAATTGTGCTGTTATATAATGAAAGAGTAAATTTCTTTTAATTTTAATTGAATGTCTAATTTTAATTTTAACTGAATTTAATTTTAAAATTAAATTTCTTTTAATTTTATTGAAGTATAATTTAGGAAAGAACACAGCTTAATAAACTTTCACAACATGGGCACACATGTATAACTAGCATCCAAATCAAGAAATAAAGTATTATTCACATCTCATAAGTTCCCACTCTTGCTCATTTGGGTAGTTTTTGGTTTTAGGCTATGATGAATATAGCTTCTGTGGATATTGTGTATATATTTTGGTGAATATATGTATGCCTCTCTGTTGGGAATATCCCTAGGAGTAGAATTGTCGTGTCAAAGGGCATACACACATTCAACTTTAAGAGACTGTACCAATTTTCTATTGCTGTGTAACAAATTACTATAGACTCTGTGACTTAAAATTCAAATTCATTATTTAATAGTGTTAAAAACAAATTCATTATTTAATAGTGTTCATGGATAAGGAGTCTATCACATTCCAGTTGGGTCTATTGCTCAAGGGCTCACAGGTTGAAATCAAGATATTGGCCAGCTATGTCCTCATCTAGAGGCACAACCAAGGGGAAATCTGCTTCCAAGCATATTCAAGTTTTTAGAAGAATTCAGCTCCTTGTCGTTGCAGACCTGGAGTCTTCATTTTTTGCTGGCTCCACTCAGCTCGTGGAAGCTACCCTCATGACCTAACACATGACCTTTTCCATAAACCTCACACTTTCACCCTTCTTTCAGGAAAGGTTAAGTCCCAGCTTAGGTTAGCCTGATTAAGTCAGGCCCACCCAGGATAACTCTTTTGATTAATTCAGGTAAGCTGATTTGGGACCTTAACTACATTTGATAAATCTCTTCACCTCTGCAATATAATGTAATCTAATCAAGGGATGAAATCCATCATCTCCACAATACTGGCTCCACAGTCAAGGGGAAGGGATTATACAGGGCATGTACATAAGGGAGCAGATATCTTGGGGGCCATCTCAGAATTCTGCCTGCCAAAGACAACCCAGTAGCATGTGAAGGTTCTGATTGTTCCACATTCTCACCAGCATTTGACTTTTTATACCTTTTTCCTTTTAGTTATTTTGGTGGCTATGTAATGGTGATGGTATCTCATTGTGATTTTAATTTGCATTTCCCTGATGATCAACTGAGGCTGAATATCTCTTCATATGTTTTTTGGTGGTTCAGGAATCCTTTTTTAGTCATTATTTGTTCAGATCTTTTGCCCTGAAAAAGGCTTTTTTGTTTTGTTTTGTTTGGATTGCCTGTCTTAATTTTTGGTTTGTAGGAGTTCTTTAGCTATTATGGATAGGAATCTTTTGTCAGATATATTTATTTTGAATATTTATTTTCACCCTTTTAGTGGTGTCTTAATATCCCAACAATATTGAATCCAGATTCTATAATTTCACTCTCCTTTCATCATTCATCAGTTGTCAGTCCAAAGAAGTAGTTCTCTACCCTCTGCCCCATACTTCTCTAGATCAAGATTAACATGGTTTAGAAGGAGAAACAAAACAATATAGATTTGATCCTAATTATTTCCAAAATGATTTCTAATAAGCCCTTAAGGAACAGTTTTTCTGAAACTCCAAGACCTACTACCATGGTAGGCAAAGGTAAATAGCCCATAACTCTACTTCCCCAACATGAATGCTATGAATTCCTTTTGGACCCCAATTTAATGCAGTATGCCTTAGGTCAAATCCAAACTCTTCCCTCAAGTCTTCTCTGATTGACCTACACCAGAACATTCTCTGTCTCTTTGGGACTTCCACTGCATTGAAACGGTTCTTTTTTCTTGGCACCAGTCACATTTGTCACAGCACTCACTATATCCAGTGCCCTTCTTGTGACTGAAGAAAGCTAGAAACAGCCACATTCAAAAGTAAAAATAATGGGATTTAGAATTATACAGTACTGGAAACTTGTCCAGTTTATGAAATCTCTCAAAGGCTCATGTTTAAAATATAGTGGCTAGGAAATATAAATAATATAGTGCATGTAAGGTTCTGGACACAGTAGCAAGTGTATAGAATAAAAAACCTATTATTGGTAGCAGTAATAATAATAAGGTGATGGCCTGGCTATATATTGTTTTTTACTCAAGAAGGCAGTTGTAAGTTGTACTTTCTCAGGAGTAACAACTGATTGAGTGAGGAATAAGCACTTTGCCCAATGGGAACCCATCCATGAGTTGACCATGGTCCATGAGAGGGCCTGGCTCAAATAATTCAGTAAATTTAATTCATTATAGATCATGGTGATTATCTCAACCAATCATACTGGCTTCCTTAGGAAATTTGATTCACTAGTTGCTATAGAGAGGAGAATGGGGTCTAGTTGCCATGAAAGAGCCCATCCAGGCCATGGGAGCATGGGAGATGCAGACTTTTTATCCGAGTTCCTAATAACTTTCCAGTTCCACTTCCCAGCAAAAGACATCTGTGACAGAAGGTGAAGTTAATCAACAAACTATTTTCCTCTTCTTCGTGGGTCACAGCAAGCCCACATTTCCCACCCTGTCTTGCAGATAAGTATGACCATATGATGATTCTAGCCAATGTAATATAAGCAGAAGTGAAGTGTACTTCTTCCTTGCTTGATGCATAAAAACTCCCCATAGGTTGATTCTCCACCCTCTTTTTTCTTCTGAGGCTTGATGTGATTGAGAACAGTAACTTTGGAATCCAAATGCCAAAGATGGTGGAGTTGCAAGATGAAAGGACCCCATGTCCCTGATTCTTGATTTAGAAGAACTTTATGAGTGAGAAATTAAACTGCTATTACATTATGACACTGAGATATGAGACTTTATCTTTAGAACCAGCATTACCCAAACCAATATACTGTCAATAAATAGCCATTTTCTCAAGTTGCTGGAGTGACTCTGTAAACCTTACAACCAAACCAAACCAGATCACAAGAACAATAATTTTTAAAAGACTTAGGAAAACTCCTATATTTTCACCTCATAATGTAAGCCAACTTTTCTGGTCTTTGTGATTTTTCTTCTCCAGGAAGACTATAAAATCCATTAAACACTCTTGTCCCACTGGCAACCAATTTGCCCTACTCATAATAGGGACTCATTATGTGCTTCTTGACTGATAAATAAACTTGGATCACAAGGTGACTGTTTGGCCATTAGCTCGGAGAAAAGGCACTTGAAGAATTAGTTTTCAAAAAATTACCCCTGTAGCATCCATTTATTTATAGGTCGCAAATTAGCTAGGACATAGAAGTAGGTAACAAGCAGCAAGTCAATGTCAGGCAGACTCCTGTGTTTCCCTAAAATTCCCAACTTAGAAGTTATCAGTAATAGAACAGATTAGCTCTTTGAGCAGAAAAAAATAAAGCCTACAGTTAAAACTTGATCAAAATACAAAAGAAGGAGAAAAATTACACTTTTTCTCAAATGAATGAATATCTAAAATTCAATGTCTCTTTCAAAAGATCTTATTAGCTGTAGATCATAATGTTATAGCACATCAGGGAGTGATGCTATAGTTAAGTTTGCAATAATTATATATTTGGCTGTAACTGCTCAAAGAAGTCAGGTTTTAAAAATAAAACATGAAACCTGAAGTTCACACTTTTTCCACCCACTAGAGCTGTGGCTTCATTCTACATTTGAGCTCAGATTCATCATTTCAAAAAGAAACCCTGAATTGAATTTGTGCATTATTATTTGAGATTCAAATAATCACAGGACAGTTCAAAAGCAGGAGTTTTACTTTCACCTTCTTTATATGAATATATATATTTTATATATATACAAGATATATTTATTTTTATGTTTATATTATAGCTATTATATTATATGTATTATATTAACTTATATATATAAAATGTATCTATGTATAATATATTATAGCTGAAGTCCATTAACTGACTACATTCCACTAATGGTTAGGGAATCAAGAAATTACATTTGAATTAACACTTCCACCCTAAATGTCATGATTCCATATTAGTGAGTGGCTTCTACATGAGGTATATATAAAAAGCAGTAAACTCTCTTGACAAATTGCTTTTGTCCCTAAAACAAATTGACTATGACTTTTCAGAGAAGGTTGTGACATGCTGAGCTCCTCTGGTGAGAATAATTGAATATAACAAACTCTTAGATTGAAAGTCAAACATGGGCACAAACTCTTAATTTTCTGACACAAATGAAATAGACTCAATAATGTTACAGGATGTTGATAGTTTCTCCATTAGAAAGTTGACAAGAACATGAAAACTGTGGGATGCTAGGGTTGCTCTTTATTTATAACTTTAAATTTGGCACTGATTCATGAACATCTAATTCTCCTAAATTTGCCTAAATAAATTCACTTAATGCTCACTCTGTATTGAAGTAGAAAGAGTTCAAAGAAAGATGAGAGACATATAGAACCATTTATTTGGAGACATCAAGAACAGGAAAATAACAATTTAGATTTCAAACATGTGCCAAGTGTCGTAATGGCATTAGAAAAAAATTATTTTGACCTGGGATACTTGGTTTTCACTGTTCCAGTGTTTTAATAGAAGCTGAGGGTAATGACATCAGCAGTCTTGCTTTCTATGTAAACATGATGGGATAAAACATGATAAACTAAGCTTACAATGAGTAGTTGTTGAATGAATGATCTAATTTTTGTTGGTATCAGATTTCTTAGACAATTGAGCATCTTCCCTCTTGAGATACACAAACAAGCAAACAAAATATGTGAATTCTTCGACTGGGGGGATGGCAAACCTCTCAGTGAAAGCCACAGTATTCTTACACATTACAGCCCTTGTGAATGCCATGAGTGGAAATCATCAAGTTAATAAGTTGACATAAGAATCCCTAAGCATATGAAAAATATAATAACTTATTTTTGTCAAAATTACACATCCTCATTGTTTTTTTAATATCAAGTAGCACAAAAAAAACACTGGAAAAAAGAATTTTTTGTTTTTTTTATTACCTCAAAGTTCATTACTCAGAAATAACCATTACCAGCATTAGGTAAATTTTATTGCAGATATTTCTGTAGGATACATATAGAGAGAAGAAAGGTAGTCAGATATATTGTTTTATAAAACTGGGACTATATTGTATACACTATTTTAAATTTTAAACTATTAATTTAATTATTACAGAATTTAACAGAAAGGAAACTGAAAAAAATTGATGACATTGTTAAGCTTCAGACAAATTAGTCACACAGACATATTGTTTCATAATAGGTCTCCCTAAAATTCAAAAAAAAATTGTGATGGTATTGAGTGAGGAGTTTGTGATTATTTTACATGTAAATGGTAGATAGATAATACATATTTAATGACATGTTTAATTATTTCATTACATATTTCAACTTTAGTGAATTTAGTGAAGTCCATGCTTAACAAAGTGGGGACATTAGCCTCGTAACAGTTCCTCTGGCCTCCCCTATGCCCACAATTCAATGTGCATCATTATTTTTACATCAAGTTTTAAGTAAATATTAACCTTCTGCATATAACCATGGTTTACAGTATTGCTTGTATTTGTTCTACATTAAAATTGTTTGTTATTTCATCACAAGTCCTTTCACCAGAATTTCTTCAATCATAAATTCTTCATTTTCATTCATCTCTTGGTTAGCTAGGTTTTATTGAAAAGCAAAAGGATTAGCCTGATTAGGAAAAGGGAAATCTCTCTCTGAGCTAAAAGAGAGGAGTGGGCAGATGAAGTTCAGTGCGAAAGTCTCAGTGGAGGATATGGGAAGAAAACCCACTCAGGAGTCACAATTATTTCAAAAGTGAAGGAGACAAGGTCAACACTTCCAGTGAAAGAAGGGGTGATGGGGTGGGGGCTTCAAGGGAGATAACATTTTGTACACTGTTAATGGGAAGGGAGGGGATGATGACAAAGGACAAAAGATGACTTCTGGACAGTACTGAGAGGCCAAGTGTAAGAGAATGGATTTACAGTAGCACCAACCAAGTCATTTTCTTAAACAGCACTCAAGTGAGGGTGGTGGGGGTTGGGAGAGAGAGAACTTGAGTTTTCAAAAAATGGAAAATCAATAAACTAGAAGAGAAGATAAATTGGGACTAATAATGAGAGAACCGAAAGAGAAAGCTATGGTTAGTGACTGGGAAGTTGAAGCTTAAGTCTCCAAGTCCTGTGTACCTCCAGATAATGGTAACACCCATGGAAGTTAGTTACCAAGGTCAAATAGAGGTGAAGGTGGTCAAGGAACTGAAAGTCAAATGCACAAGAATCCACACCTCTGTCATGCCACAGCAGCAGATAGCACTGCCAAGGAAGAGCGTTGAGAGAAACAGGAGAGAGGAGGTCATAGGACAAAATCCTAGAGAACTTTGGGCATGAAGGGGTATAACAGGAGCCAGGAGAGAAGACAGAACCTGGACTTCTAGAGATATGGAAGGAGAATCCAGAGCTGTGAAAGGAAGGGAGATGAAGGTTAGGAAAGAAAAAATGGGGCAAGCAAGGCCACTGGTTTTAGAGATGAAATCCTTGGTTAAATTGGAGAAGCCACCTTAACACTGTGGAAGAGGCCACATATATCAGTTTGGGTCCCCAGGAGTAGTCCCTGGGATAAGAGTTTAAATGCAAGTTGTTTATTTAAGGAATGAGTCTAGAAAATACCGGTAAGGGAGTGGGGGAATTGAAACAGTGAAGGGAAAGCAGGAAGGAAAGGTGCATGATAGAACAAGTTGTCACTGTGGATAACGGGGACTCAGTTCCACTGGGAATCTCTGAGAACTGATGTAGAACACAGGCCCCAGAGTTGTCTTACCTGAGGTGTGAGGGATCTAGGGTATTTATATGCCAATTACAATCAGACATTGATTCATGATGGATAGTTAGTCCTGGATGGCATTAAGTCTCCCAGCACTTTGACCTGGCACATGTTCAACATACTGAATTTGGCCAACCAGAGAAAACTCAGGTGAAGAGATGCAGAGGCTGGCATACGCTAAATGCTAAGGCCCAAAGGGACTGAGCGGGGAAAGCGATCGTGTCTGCTACAGGAAGGAAGCCAAACTGTGAAGGGTAGCAGTAAATATGATGAAGTGCAGGTATCAAGACAATTCCTTCAAGAAGTGTAGTGGGTAAGGGAAGGGAAAGAGGAAAAGTACTGTGGTGATTTAAATTTATGTCTTTTTAATGTTGTTTACAGATAATAGCCTCTAAACACTAGTTGGACCACATGGAAATTGCCACCCCACCAAAAAATTGTGATGTGCCGGCCTAATTATTCTAAATGGTTTATCCAGAGTCATTGCAATTTTTACAAATAATATCTACAATTATGGAATTACAGGAAGGAATCTTAGACATTAGTTTAACCTCTCATTCTACACATGAGAAAAAGAATACTAAACATTATGTTTATGTTTTTAACTACTGGCAATGAGCGTTTGAACCTTGTTGCTTATTGGCTGAGGTTTGGAGACTGGAACCATTATATCTGCCTTTCACATTGGATGAGACAGAAAACCTGACTGTGTGAGATTCCTATATTAGCCACATACACCAACTTGGTCTGACACCAGTTCGTTGCCTGCTTTTCACCATTTTACCTATAAAAGTTTTATGAATTCCAGTTTTCCAAACAAAGCTGCTTGTAGATTCAGGGATTGATTCTACACCAACAACAACCTATTTAATTTACACTTGGTGAAATACAGAAATACAGAATAAGAATTATGTTTCTTTGACTGCTCTCTTAGTGACTAACACAGCACTGTACATTTAGTAAGCACTCAATAAATATAAAAATAAGTGATGAGGAAAAAAACTAAAAGTTTCCATTATCATCAGATGCTCACTAAATGACAGACTGATGTGTTACATAATGCTGCAATCAGGAAGACCAAGCACTATAGGAAAGGTTACATGAATATCCTAATTTGTGCCTGTGTTAAGTGGCTTCAATTAATTAATTACCATTAATAGACAAAAATTTTGTGACTTGTTGGGAAATTAAGAAACCAGTGACAGAGAATAAGGTGATCCACAAATTCTATCCTTCCTTGCCCTTAGCTTGTTCTCTACTTCTGGGACTGGGAAAAAATCAATTTCATCAGGAGGTTCTCAGTCCTCTTCAAAGGTGATGGAAGTTCAAACACAAGGTAGTTGACATCCAAGAGCCAATTCTAGTCAGCTCCTGCTGACTATATTTCTAGGGGTTGTCAGACCAAGAGAGACCTTGCAGAGCCTAAGATGTGGGGAGAAGGGTAGGAAACAAGCCATTGTTGATCTCTTGAAGTTCAGAAGCGGCACCATTTTGTGGGGGAGGGAGGGCAGAATCAGTGCCAAAGGGAACTTTGGAGAGTTGTGTCTTCAATGAAGCTTGGCATAAACCTAAATTTGGACCCAGCAGCTGAAGCCAAAACCAACCATCCTGGCCATTAACCAGAAAGGAAGAAAGGACCAAGGAAAAATTATGGGAGTTTGAAACCAATGGACAAAGAAGTAATAGGAAAGTATAGAAGCAGAATACTCAGTTCATTCAACAAACATGTACTTAGTACATTGAATAAGCAAGTAGGATGTCAGACACTGAAATATGGATTTGGGAACAAATAGGCAACTGAGATTCAATCCCATTGGTCTAAGAAAGGTTGCAAGATATAAAGGAGGGATCAAGCCCCAGTGTGCACTTTTAAAGTCTTTGTGTCACATTTGCTAAGTCTCATTGGCCAAAGCAAGTGCACATGGCCAAGCTCAGAGTCAGTGTGGGAGGCAACTAACCAAGGGAATTGATACAGAGAGGCAGAAATAAAATGCAGACCATTATTGCAACATTCTATTACTGGACCTTCTATGAGTGATGACATCTCTGAGTTGTCCCATCAAAGAGTGAGGAAGCTGTGAAATTTAACCACTAGTTCCCATACTTTCTTTGTTGAGGGTTGCACCTGAGAGGCATCAAATTCCCAGCATTTCTGCCCTCCCCAGGTGGACCAAACATGCTTCCAGAGGTAGAGATGTGTGGACAATCTGGCATGTGTAGGTACTGTCTATAGGCGATGTCCAGGGTAGGCCATAGGAATGAAGGTGGGGCATCAACATCATCTGCCACACAGAAGGCATCAGTTAGATAGAACACAGATTCTGACTTCAAGAAATCAGAGAAATAGAGTGCATTTTGTAAACAACTGGCAATATGTTTTGTGATAGATTTATGATATAGTACCCATGAGGCAATGACTGTCAACAGAAAGGAAGTCTTCCCAGGGCAGGCAATGTCAAGTTGAGGTGAATTTGCATTGAGACTCATAATTTCAACAGGTCAAAAGAAAAGAGGGTTTACAGAGGATGCCATAGCATATGCAATAGAACACACCAGGAGAGTGGAAGGATTGCAAGTGGTTTTGTCTGGCTAGATGCTGAGACAGACTGAAAAAGAAGCCAAAGAAGTGGACTGGGGTCAGTTTAAGAGGGGTCACCCGTACCATACAGGGGAGCTTGGATTTTGTCCATAGGTGGAAGGGGGCATTGAAGGATACTTGGAGGGTATAACAGAATGGCCATATACAGGAAAGCCTAGGATAACAAGTTGAGCTAACAGTAAGTTGGAGGAGCCCAGATTTCCCAGCCTGGTTCTTCTGTCCTATGGAATTATTCATGTCCTGGAAGCAGGTAGCACCAATCTAAGGAGTCAGGTTACATGTCTTTGATTCCATTACCACTGGCTGATGACATCAGGGATACTAAAGGCTTAATTATTGTCTTTGAAGCCACAATAAATGGCTGATAGAGGCAACCTGTTCTATCCGTGAAATTTATTCCAACTAAGAACAAACTGATTAAATGTGTCCTACTTCTTCCCCTGACATATAAATACATGAATCTAAAGCAGACCTTCTGACTTGGGAGCTAAAAAGAGCAAGGACAGTAGTGTAACACGGTCATCCCAGGAAATCTGACAGGTAGATTATTCCCTGATATGCCAAAGGAATAATGCATGTTCCTACATTTTCATTTCTGAAATAGTGTATGGAAATTTTGCCTGAGGCCAGAAAGAAACTGTGAGTGAGTCTGAGAATCACGTACCCTCTACCTGTCTCACTACCTGATTGTCATTTTAAACTTGATATAAATTAGTTGTTTATTTCTTGGGAGTAAATCACAGTTTGAATCCCACTGTGGACTATTTGCTCAATACAGCAAACAACCATGTACAACACAAGCTGTTTTGCACTACCGCACTCCTGGTGGTAGGAAAGAGTGGCTCCTAAAATTATGGAAGAGAGTTGAGTGTTGTCCATGGAGACAAATACTCAGGAGTGGCTTAGGAATGTACAAGGTGTCCTGAGTTCTATGACTTGAGGTCAATGTCTCCATTCTCCCTTCCAGCCTCTCCTCAAATAGCAAATTCCTCCTTTGGAAACAGCTAATTCCAAAGGAACATCCATCCATGCATTCATATTTTATTAGCAGGTTTTTATTGAGTCCTACAGAGATAAGCACATTGAAAGGGATGGATTCTACAGACAGAAAGGTGACATATTTAGATTTATGTGCAAATGAAAGCATGTTATAAGTTCTCCAGGCCAGTTTAGAAGACTACTCCCAATCTGATGACTCCATCCAGCTTTAACAAATAACCTATTTTATGAGTTGGGATGTGGAAAACTCTGGTTCTACACACAAAGGACCTTCTCAGACTAGGCTAACCTTATAACATGCCCTGATAAGCTGAGGCTGAATAATATTCTCTGTCACATCTGGTTATGCAAAGAAATGACATCCTCACTCCACCAGCCTCCTCCTGTTGACAGAGGAGCTAAAGGCACATATAAACAATTAGGTTTCTCTGCTACATGAGGGCAGCTGTTCAAAGGAGCTGTCAAGACTTCCACTCCTCTAGTGAAATCATATTTACTTTATTCATCTAAATAATGTGGCTTGTTTGCCTTATGTATGAAATTGTCTTGCACTGTTTCTCATTGATTGATTTTTATGAGATAGCATATCACCTTGTGTTGCCTCCATATGCTTTTCTGCTAAGAATGGAATAGCTTCTTACTGAGTACTTTCAATGATTATATTCTTTTATAGTTTTGGAGTCATCGTGTTTATTCAAAATGTCCAACTCCTTATCTCTATTTTCTTCACGCACAACCATGCTCTCCAAGATTAAAAAAAATGATGAAAATAAATAAAAGTAATAATAAAAAGTAAACATGCTTTATATTCCATTCCCAACATGTTGCTCCCTGGTTGGGTAATTATAGCAATCAGAATCCACTGAAATAGGCTGTATATATTTTTAAGACTATCTTTTTTGAAGAAGTTTTAAGTTTGCAACAAAATTAAGAGGCACAAAGATTTCTTACATACCCCTGCCCCTCTCCACCACATACATATCCTCTTCTATTATCAACATAACTCACCAGAATGGTAATATTTTTTTTTTATCAAGGATGAACCTACACTGACACATCATAATCACCAAAAATTCAGTTTACCGTAGGCCTCACTCTTTGTGTTGTAAATTCTATGGGTTTGGAAAAAAGTATAATGACATATATCCATCATTATACTACCATACAGACTATTTTGACTGACCTCCAAGTCATTTGTTCTTTGCTGTACATCTCTCCCCTCCTCCACCACTGGAAACACTGATCTTTTTATTGTCTGCATAGTTTTGCCTTTTCAAGAATATTGGAGAATTGGAATCATACAGTATGTAGCCTTTTCAGATCAGTTTCTTGCACTTAATAATATGCATTTAAGTTTCCTCCATGTCTTTTTATGGCTTGATAGCTCTTTTTTCTTAGCACTGAATAATATTTCATTATCTGTATGTACCACAGTTTATCCATTCACCTACTGAAGGACATCTTGGCTGTTTCCAAGTATTAGCAATTATGAATAAAACTGCTATAAACAATCATGTGCAGCTTTTTGTGTAAACATGAGTTTTCAACTCCTTTGGGTAAATGCCAAAGAGTGCTATTACTCAAATGTATGGTAAGCATATGTTTAGTTTTGTAGGAAACTGCCAAACTCTCTTCCAACTGGCTGTACCATTTTACAATCCCACCAGCAGTGAAGAGAGTTCCTGTTGCTCCACATCCTCACCAGCATGTGGTAGTGTCAGTGTTCCAGATCTTGGCCATTCTAATATGTAGTGATATCTTAACAGTTGTTGGGTTTTTTTTAGTAATTTTTTAAAATTTTTTTATTGTTATGTTAATCACCATACATTACATCATTAGTTTGAGATGTAGTGTTCCATACTTCATTGTTTGTGCATAACACCCAGTGCTCCATGCAGAACGTGCCTTCTTTAATACCATCACCAGGCTAACCCATCCTCCCACCCCCCTCCCCTCTAGAACCCTCAGTTTGTTTTCCAGAGTCCATCGTCTCTCATGGTTCCTCTCTCCCTCCGATTTCCCCCCCTTCATTCTTCCCCTCCTGCTATCTTCTT
>NC_138378.1:37300308-37318572 GCF_054177405.1 Leptonychotes weddellii
TAAATAAATAAAATCTTTAAAAAAATAAAATAAAATAAAATAAAAAAGGGATTGATAAGATGTTGGTTGAGAAAGGGAAAAAGAAAAATTCAAAAAAAAAGACAGTTAAAAAAAAAACTTAACTTTGAAAGACTAAAGAATCATGGTAAAAAAGCCATGAATTCTATGTGCAGTATTCCCCTAGCGCTGGAGTTCTGCCATTCTCATTGATCAGTAAACTTGGTCTTGGCTGGCTGTTCTCGCTGATCTTCTGGGGGAGGGGCCTGTTGCCGTGGTTCTCAAATGTCTTTGCTGGAGGCGGAAGTGCCCCGCCCTTGCCGGGTCCGGGCTAAGTAATCTGCTTGGGTTCGCTCTCGGGAGCTTTTGTTCCCTGCAAGCTTTCCGTACAGCTTTAGAGGCTGAGAGTGAAAATGGCAGCCTCCCAATCTCCCAGAGGATCCGAGAACTCGGGTCCCTGCTCCTCAGTGAGCCCCCAGAGAAAAGCCTTCAGTCACTCCCGTCTCCCCAGTCTCAGGCCGCACTCCATGCTCATCCGGCCTGTGACCAAGCATTTCTATCTCTGGCACCCGACTCAGTGTGGTGTCTCCAAACCAAGCAGATCCCTGCGGTGCACTCCCGCGCCTCTCCTCCTGGGGGAGGAAGGTGAGTCTCCCCAGATCTGCCGCTTGTTGGGTCCCTGCTGGAGGAGCAGTGGCCCGACTGTGCCGCGGATCACGGTTTATGGCAACCCCGAGCTGAGAGCCCGCGCCTGGGCTCGGCCTCTGCAGCCGGCTTCCCTGCTCCATTACCTGGGAGCTCTGCCACACTCAGGCACCCCCGGTCTTTCTGTGACCCCGAGGGTCCTGAGACCACACTGTCCCGTGAGGGTTCCACCCCCCGCTTAGCCACCAGAGTGACGTCCCTCAGTGGAGCAGACTTCTAAATATTCCGATTTTGTGCTCCGCAGCTCTATCACTTGCCAAAAGCGGCCAATGGAGGCCCCTCCCCTGCCATCTATCCTCCCGAATATCGCCTTGGATTCACTTCTGCACATGTCCTACCTTCCAGAAAGTGGTCGCTTTTCTGTTCAGAGAGTTGTTGCCATTCTTTTCTTTGATCTCCTATTGAGTTTGTAGGTGTTCAGAATGGTTTGATCCCTATCCAGCTGAATTCCTGAGACCAGACGAAATCCAGGTCTCCTACTCTCTTACTATTGTTTTAATGTGTAATTTCTTATATGATGTGGTCTTTCTCTTTATATGCTTATTTGTCACTTGTATGTCTTCATTGGTGAGGTGTCTGTTAAGATCTTTGGCCAATTTTTTAACTGGGTTGTTTGTATTCTGGATTGTTGGGTTTTAAGAATTCTTTGTTTATTTTGGATAATGGTCTTTTATGTGTCTTTTGCAAATAGTTTCTCCTAGTCTGTGTCTTGTCTTCTAATTCTCTTGTCTTCCATAGAGCAGAAGATTTTAATTTTAATGAAGTCCAGCTTATCAATTATTTCTTTCATAGGTTGTGTCTTTGGCATGGTATCTAAAAAGGCAAAAGGCCTCACTTACCCAAGGTCATCTAGATTTTCTCCTATGCTATTTTCTAGGAATTTTATAGTTTTGTGTTTTACATTCAGTCTATGATCAATTATGAGTTAATTTTTTTGAAGGATGTAAGGTCTGTGACTAGATTTTTTTTTTTTTTTTGCATGTGGATGTCCAGTCATTCCAGCATCAGTTAAAGAAACTATCTTTTTTCCATTGTATTACCTTTGTTCCTCTGTCAAAGTTCAGTTGACTGTATCTATGCATTCTTATTTCTGGGCTCTCTATTCTGTCTTATTGGTCAATTAATCTATTCTTTCACCAATTCCATACTGCCTCAATTAATGTAGCTTTATATTAAATCTTGGGTCAGGTAGTGTCAGTCCTCCAACTTTGTTCTTCTCATTCAATATTGTGTTGCCAATTCTAGGTCTCTTGCCTCTACATATAACCTTTGGAATCAATTTGTCAATATCCACAAAACAACTTACTGAGATTTGGATTGGGATTGAATTGAATCTACAGATCAAGTTGGGAAGAACTTATATCTTAACAATATTAAGTCTTGCTATCCATGAACATGGAATATCTCTCCATTTATTTACTTCTTTGATGTCATTGATCAGAGTTTTATAGTTTTCCTCAAACATATCTTCCACATGTTTTCTTAGATTTATATCCAAGTACTTCATTTTGGGGGGTGCTAATGTAAAGGGTATTGCTTTTATTTCAAAGTCTACTTTCTCGTTCTTAGTGTAGCCTTTATTTTTAACTTATTTGGTACCCTCACACTTGGATGTTCAGAAATACGTGAGAAAATAACACTGAATTTGCCCACAAATGTGTCTTGGACTCAGTCTGTAAATTCACTATTAGGTGGATGAGATCAGAATAGTTAATCTGAACTTAATGTAGTTGCATTTAAAAGACTGTGTACATTGCATCAAGACCATACACCATGATGTGTGTGATATCCCGTGCCAAAACACATAACTTCAACCTAATGATAAGAAAACATTGGACAGGGGTGCCTGGGTGACTCAGTCAGTTAAGCCTCTGACTTCCACTCAGGTCATGATCTCAGGGTCCTGGATGGCCCACTTTGGGCTCTTTGCTCTTTGGGGAGTCTGCTTCTCCCTCTCTCTCTTCCCCTCCCCCAGCTAATGCGCACTCTCTCTCTCTCTCAAATAAATAAACAAAATCCTAAAAAGAAAACATTGGATGATTCCCAACTGAATGGCATTCTATAAAATAATTGGCCTGTACTCTTCAAAAGTATTAAGGTCATGAAAGACAAATACAGACAAACTAAGAAACGCTTCCAGGTTAAAAGAGAATTGGAAACTACATGCAACAAGTGATCCTGGATTGAAGTTTGGGTCAGATTTTTTCTTAACTACAAATATTGTTAAGACAATTGGCAGCTGTAAATGATGTCTGTAAATTAGAAAATATTATATCAATGTTAGTTTTCAGATTATGATACTTGTACTGCCTTGTTCTTAGGAAACAAATACTGTCTACAAATTACACTCAGAAAATTCAACAAAATTAATATGTATATTTAGAAAAAATGATAAAGAAAACACATAAATGTTAATGACTGAGGACTCTGGGTAGAAGTTCTATGAACATTCTTTGCCCTATTCCTGAAAATTTTCTGTGAGTTTGAAATTATTTCAAAAATAAGAAATTATCCTAAAAAAAAAGGTATATTGGCTCAAAACTAACTTTCAAATCTCTCCCTCTATGAAACTGAGAGAGTTCAATTTTCTCAATAACCATGAGATTTCATCCAACTTCTGCCACTATAGAACCGTATGACTTTGATCAGATTGTTTAACTTTCTGGACCTCACTTTTTTAAATCTATATAATCCAGATGTCAACTAGAAATGCCTGGGCCTTAGAAGCTAAATAAGATTCACTCAACCCTTCCATCCCCCACAATTATGTGACTTGTAGAAGTTCTAAGCTCTTCTCAATATTCCTGTAAATTTTGAGGGTGGAAGCTGGATCCCCTTTTCACTTCTGGATCCATTTTTCTGCTCCCAGTAAATCATTTTAGTTAAGAAATTATGTCTTCATCCCACACATGCAATTTTTATTCTTCATTATGCTAACAGATGTGAAATTCAGCCTCAGCCTTGATTTCCCCACACCTATCTAATCCTAACCACTCACCCAAGGCATTTGTAACTATAATGTATTTTACTGAAGATTCAGGGGTGCAGAGAGGGGATTTATGTTGCAAAATACAAACAACTTTAAAGTAAGCACCAGGCATGCTTTGAGACATCCTTTGGTCACCTCACCACTGGGGCTTGAGGGCCTCTTTGCCCCGTGTCATGCCAGCCCTCACACCTCTTACTGGCTCCTCTCCCCTTTCGTTTTTCTGTCCCTTGGTTTCCTCTTCATTCCCTCCTCTCATGGGTGAAGACAGATTCTTCCCAGGCGGAGCAGATTTTTTATGTTCCCTAGGTACCCATGGCCTTAGGACAGTACCAACCATCCCAGATAAAGATAATTCACTCCCCAAGAGAAATTCAGGGGCCTCACAACCTCTGTAAAGTGAGACATAGTGCTATCTACTCTATTAGGCCATTTCCATGTGAAAACTTGCTTTTATTTTACAAAATGAAATTACCTTTATTATATGTCAATTTTAAGAATCTACAAAGGTCATCGTAGAAAATAATAAAGAGGTAAACTGAAAAAAAATTAAATCATCCCAAATTTTGCCACCTATTATAAACATTTAGGTGAATATTAGCTGAACATCTTTCCAAGTGGTAACCTTACTTGCACACACTGTTTTGTTTTTCCAAAAGCAATGTATTGTGAAGATCTTTCTGCAGCAATGAAGACAAATGCAGCATCATTTTTATAGCTATTTACTCTTTAAAAATGCAATCAGCTTTCTTCCCTCTAAACCCCTTTTCTTCCTTCACAACATTTTCTGTGCTCTCTGCAACTTTATCCCAGCAACACTGAGACTGATATTTCAATATTTAACTTAATCTTAATATCACCAATCTCAGATACACAAACAAATGTATGTCAAACATGAATTGCTTTCCTCCAGCCTTATTACCTATGTGGAATTTAATATGGCACCAGTGAACTTCATTAAGAAATCACACTTGATATTGACTTGGCCAAGTGCAGCCTTCTTCTGGGTTATTCCAGGTTTTGAAAAAAAAAAACAAAAACAGCTTGCTTGTGAAGAAACCATCAAGTGAATTCACAGCTCAGGTGACCACTTTTTACCCCTTCTTCTTCTTTGTCATTTTGAGATAGCCTCCACCCCAGAGCTGATGCTTGGTAGTGATTAATCTCTCTTGTCTTCCACAACTGTTGAAGAGAGCTTAGGCCCAAATACAGACAAAAATAACAGATTGTCTCAGTCATATCTATAATCAACTGGATTTTTCCCCCACTAGAACATGTGAGGGTATTTCTACTCCCAGTTCAATCTCATAAGTTTCTATGTGTTCAAGCCCTCCTAAGATGTACCTTTTGTCAAGCACTTATTAGAATTCTAGATGGTTCAGAGCTAGAAGGTACAATATGCATCACTCATTGGTTCACAAATTAAGTTTTGTTTGGCCACCATAGTTCTTTCAATCTTTTTGTCCTAAGAAAGGCATGTACTCTCCAATTTACTATAAGCCTCACTGTTCCTTATTGTCTCACATACTTGTATTTCCTGCTTGCCTCCCAAAGCATTAAACGTTTCACTAATGCCCAAAGAATGCCATACCCAGAGATAGTCATCTACATTGAGGCAGGCAGCTACTTAGCAACTCCTCCCAAGTTCAGTCTAGAACTTCCTGATTTTTATTTATTCAACAAATATTTATGAAGCACATACTCTGTACCAGATACCTGGAAGCAAAACAGGGATTGTCCTCATGGAGACTGCATTTGTCCCCAAGACTGTCTCCAGAGAGTGTTCTTTTTGAAATACCAGGATAATTTTGAAAGATGAAGATTTAGGCAATGTGTCCATAGTTCAGTTTTTTTAAGCTTAAGATTCTTCTGATCCCTAACATTCCATACAAAACCAGTCTTGTGTATGAATCTTCCCATAAGGAAGAAGTGTTTCCTTACCGTAAAATGTGCATGGGTCACTTTGCTACAGGTTGGAATTGCTTCGCTGGGATTGACTGAGGATATTCAGTTGGTTGACAATGAGAACAAGATAAGACAGATGATCAGAGCACTTAGAGAAATTAGGCACTACCAGCCTTTGATAGTAAATTACAAATGTAAAAATGAAAATGTAAAGCTCTAATTGGAAAAGTGTGGATCAAAAAATGTTCAGGGTTCCTGGTTTAAGAATGGGCTAATAAATGCAGGGTGTTCTCCAGAAAATGGTTGAACAAAAGGCACCTCCTTTCTGTACTGTGGAAGTTGGTTGGTTCCTGCCCAAATCATGGAGGGTGTATAATCCAGTGTGAACCTGAGGAGTATGGTCTGTTCCCTCATCATCTTGGGCTTTCAACCAGACTATCCCTACCCTTGCTCTGGATGGCAGCTGTGACTTCATAGTTGATATAGTAGTCTGCTTTTTAAAAAAAGTTTTCTGTTTCATGATGGGAATAGATATTTAATCTGTGTATCAGTTTAAACAAATTGACTTTTTTGTTGGTTTAATTAAGAAATAAAATCATGGTAGAAAATATGCTTTTCCCTTCCTTTGCCCTAAAGTTGACATCCCAACCTGTCTATTTGTAAGCTTCAGAATTCTTGTTGAGATCAGCTTACCTTGCACACAATCCAGGGGAACCAGTAATGGTCTCTGGGCAGGTATCAGTAACATACAAGTCTATCCCCTGACTGGCCCAAAGAAAGACAAGTCCTATGTAGGAAAGAAATTCAAGGGAGAGTGAAAAATAGGAGAAAGAACATGGGCTTCAAAGTCAGCCAGACCTGGGTTCAAATAAATTTTTCTGCACCTCTGTCTCCTCATACTTAAAATAGAAATAATAACACCCACCTTCAATCAGAAAATAATGTTTTTGAAGAGCCTGACATAGGTAGCAAGGTGAATTTACAAATGGATCTTTTCTTTGCGGTGTTTTCTGCTGGGGATTGGCAACATCCTGGTTTGTGGTTTGAGGATGACTCCCTGTGTGTGTCAATTATCCTGTCTAGCAGATCCAAAAATGCTGGCATTCATGCCCTGCCTTCTGTGGGGAGATGGCTACTGGAAAGTCCCAAAACATCAGCTGGTCCATGAGGCATCTTCAGGGTGGGCCTCCTGGTATGCTCTAACTATGGTACATTGATTATTGATGGCCCAATTATTGGCCTTCCTAGATTTGCCCTGGAATTTTGAAATCCTCTCTATTCTGACTATGGGTTAACCTCTGACTTGTTTTGGCCAAAAGTATATGGTAAAAGTGCTGGTGTGCCAGTTCTAAGCCTGGGACTCAAGAGGCCTTACACATCCCCGTTTAGTTTTTTGCACTGTTGTATTTACTTTTGAAACCCTGCCTCATCCATGAGAACAAGTCTGGGCAAGGCTGCTAGAGGATGAGAGACCAGGTGGAGGAGAACTGAGGTGCCCTGCTAATAGCCAATTAGCACTCAGAAGAAGAGCCAACTTCATAAACTACCAACTGACTACACATGCATGAGGTAGCCCAGTCAGCACAATAGACAAATGTGAAGAAAGTAGGCAAATAATATAATGGGCCTAAACCAGGCAGTCTTAACTGTTTGGAGGCTCTGGACCCATTTGATAATTTCTAAGAAACTGTGGACTCTGCTGAGAACAAGCAAATGCATAGAAGCACAAAATTTGTGGTGGAGGCCATGTTTACAGCCCTTCTGGAACACCCATGGATTGTGTAAGTGGATAAAACTCTGGTCCAAAGGAAAGCAGGCCATGGACTCTGGGAGAATTTCACATGCCTTTTGATTGGTTCATAATTGGCTGCCAGCTCCCTGAGGTTCCCTCCTGTTGAGGAATGGGAATGTGTGGGTTCAGAGAAGAGCTTTGGCTTGGAGTCATGCTTATCAGGGGGAAAAGGAAGCAAGAGGGAAGGAAGAAAGGCAATAGGAACTGTTGCTGGGATCCATAAAATTTTGCAGCATAATGAGAATTTCTAAAAATCTCTGCAAGTCTGAGCTAGCAACATTATTTTACCGTCACCCAGCCTGAACCTTCAAGTTGACAATTTGCTGTAAATTCTTCTTTCACTTGTTTTTCTCCTTCCTTCTGGAGCCAAGCATATTTTGCTTTAAAAAAAAAAAAGGTGATGGTATAAAAGAAGTGTGTGTGTGTGTGTGTGTGTGTGTAAGTGAAGAAAACATTTGAAAATATACTAAGTACTGATGTATATGAGAGGTTTCTTACCGGAACACTCAGGTGAGTGTTTGAGGACCTGACACTATTTCTAATATGTCTTTTCTATTTATAAGATTAGCATTCTATTTGAAAAACTGGGGAATGCATGAGCATTACATTATCAAGGTCTGTGTAGGCAGCAACCTTATACTACTGTAAGTTACACAGTATCTGTCTTTCTCTGCTTGTGGTGGCCTCATGCTTACACACTGATCTCCTCAGATAGCCCTTCTTAGATGCTCAGAGGACAGCAGATTTGGGCTCTACAACCCAAAGACAAGAGGCAAAATGACACCAAAAAATAACCAAGGCCCACAGACTAATCTTCCATTAGGTCTGTGATCAATCAGTTTGCCTGTTTATTGCCTCTTTCCAATTTCAGCACCATGAGACCAGTTAGCTCCATCTCTAACCTAGCCAAGACAGTGCCCCTAATCAGAGAATCCCAGGTCTTGGATCCCAAGAACATAGCAGAGGGGATGTCACTCACCAGCTTGGCTGTCCTTTGGTCACACTTGTCTTCATTAGGAATTCCAGCCTGCAAACTCGGATTCACAGCCATAGTTGCAAAGGTGTCTGGGGCATAGACTGAGGCTGCAGTGGAAGCAGCATGATAGGAAAGGTGCTGATTTCCAGTCAGGAGACCTGGGATTTCTGCCAGGATTTCCTTCTCAACTGGGAGAGCCCTAACCCTCCCTGAGCCAGAGCCTTTTCTCATTTTATAAAATGAAGCAGTTAGACTGAGCCAAAGTGCAATGCAATTGCCTTCAGGTAACATAACAATTGAAATAACCTCTGTATATGACAATAGGACATGGTGGGGCTTCTAGCTTGAATGTCCTCTTAAGGACATTCAAATTTAATTTTTTAATTATTTTTACATTTTTTAAATTTCAATTTGGAGATAACTTTAGACTTAATTTATTTATTTATTTATTTATTTGCAAAAATAGCACATGCACACCCATGTTCATAGTGGCATGGTTCACAATGGCCAAAAGGTGGAAGCAACCCAGGTATTCATCAATACATAATATACATTTAAGGCATATTCAGCCTTAAAGAGGGAACAAATTCTGACACATGCCACACATGGGTGAACCTTGAAGATATTGTGCTGAGTGAAATAAACCAGTCACAAAAAGAAAGATGCTGCCTGATTCCAGCCTTTCTCAAATTAACATCCTACATAACTATAGCACAAATACCAAAGCCAGGAAAATAACTGATACAATATTACTAATTAATCTACAGACTTTGTTCAAATTTTTCCTAATGTCCTTTCTACTGATCTGGGATCCAATCCAGGATATGCAATCACATGAGTGATGTTGTCTTCTTGGTGCATCATATCATGAGGGCAATGATTCTGATACATTTCATCTCTGGTGAGGCTAACTTGATCACTTCTTTAAAATAGTGTCTCTCGGATTTCTCCACTATAAAGGTATTATTTCTCTTTATTTATCATTATATTTCACTCACTAAGTTTAGTATCATTGCTGAAGCTTGCCAGCCACAATTATTACCATGGTATTTCCTAAAGGATGGTATCCAATTTCTATCATTATTTCTACAGTTGTTAGTTGGAATTCCACTCTAAGGAAGAATATTCCTTTTGCCTCCATTAATTTCTGAAAATCAGTAAAACAAAGCCAGAATAATGTCCCTCCAATGCTCACTGGTACTTGATAACTTCAAAGTCCTTTCTAGTGTTAAAAATTCTCAGATTCATCATGCCCCCCACAACAGGAAGTAAAACTCCCAAGTTCATACCACCTGACAGTGATCAGAGGCACAAGTCTTTGGAAAGCAAAAGGTCAGCACACTTATATTTTCTTTCCTTTTCCATTCTCCACCCACCCTCACATTTGAAGTCACATCTTGACATTACCCTGAATATATCAGTGGGGTTAAGTAGAAAAAAACATTCAAGAACCACTGAGCCTGGAAAACGCACATGAAATATTTATGTTTAATTTACCCTGGAGAATGTGATTTTTAGTGAACAGGAACTAAATCACAAAAGCTGCAGTGTTCTAAAAGATTTTCATTCACACATCAGACTCCTAGACAAGTCTGCTGTGCCCTTGCGGTTCATCCAGTATCTGCTGCTCTGGCCCCAAGGCCCCCTCTCCACTGTGCCAGGAAGGTCACTTGAGGGACCCTAATGGAGCTGTTCCAGGCTGGTATCACCAATTAACAGATAGAACCAGTAGTGTAGAATTTCAAGTTTGCAAAGTACTAAAAGCTGAGGGAACAAAACTCTTTTTTAGCCAGCTCTTTGTTTCTTGTTATCTGTTGCTGAGTAACAAACCAACCTAAAACTTAGTAGTACAAAACAACAGCCATTTTATTATGTTCATGAAACTGGGATCAGAAATTCAGGCAGGGCACAGTGGGGATGGCTTTTTGATGGTCCACATAGGAATTCAGTTGGGAAGACTTAGTAGCTGAAGGATGATTAGCATGGCTGGAATCTGGGATCATCCAAAGCTTCCTCATTTATATATTTGGCACCCAAAATGGGGTAACTTGAAGACGACCCAACCAAACTTGTCAACCAAAGCACTCCACAAGGCTCCCAAAGTTGCTTGGGCTTCCTCATAGCATGGCAGCCTGGGAGTAGTTGAACTTCTTAAATGGCAGATCATGACTTTAAGAGAAAGTGTTTTGGTGAACAAGGCAGAAGTCACAGGGTCTCTTATGACCTAGCCTCAAAAGTCACATGGCATCATTTTCACCATACTCTTTAGATTGAAGCAGTCACATTCCCCAGATTCAGGAGTTGGAATCATGTACTCCATCTCTTGATGGGAAGACTGTCAAAGAACTTGCACCTATATTTTAAAAACAGACACACTCTTCAAAACTGACACATTAGGAAAATACATACTTTAATAAAAATGAAAATATTCCCTTTGTCTGAATACCTTCCCTTCCTCCAGAAATTTCATGAACCACTCCCCAGATATCCCTCTGACTGAAATAATCTCTCCTCTGGGTCCTAATGCACCTTGCCCATAACTACGTTGGAGCACACTGCACTCCAACAATAAAAATACTTGCTAACTCTTACTGAGTACCACTATGTTCCAGGCATTATTCCAAGAACTTCCCATGCATTATCTCAATTCTCAGACAATGTGAAAAGGAGACACTCCTATTTTATAAGTGAGTAAATTGAGGCCCAGAAGGGTTAAATAACTTGCCAGAAGGTCATGTTAAGTGGGAGACCCAGAGTTTAAACCAAGGCACCCCAGAACTCATGCTCTTAACTCATTCCATCACAGAGTACCATTTATATGCTGCTGTGTGTAAATAGGCCTTCCCTGATGGATTAAGACCTATTTTCATGTCATATTTATCCTTGCCTCTCCAGCACAAAACACAGCACCTGGCTTATGACAAGCAATAGCAAAAGCCATCAAAGACATGAACAGGCAATTCAAAGAGAAGGATTTAAAACATTTAATAAACATAAGAAAAGATGTTCAGACTTTAAAAACAAAGAAATCCAAATAAGATGGCATATTTTGTTTATTAAATAGGCAGAATTAAAATGTGTAGTGTTGTTGAATGGACAATGGATTCTTTTTTATTATGTTCAGTTAGCCACTGTATAGTACATAATTAGCTTTTGATGTATTTAAAGAAGAAATAATTCTACTGAAGCTGTTCCGAAAAATAGAAACAGAAGGAAATCTTCCAAACTCCTTCAGTGAGGTCAGCATTATCCTGATCCCAAAACCAGGCAAAGACCCCATCAAAAAGGAGAATTATAGACCAATATCCCTGATGAACATGGATGCCAATGTACTCAACAAGATTCTAGCTAATAGGATCTAACAGTATATTAAAAGGACAATGGATATTTTTATTCTCACTTTTTGGTTGATCTTATAAAACTTGGTAGGAAAACTTTTGGGGGATATTTATCAAAATGTGAATGTTCAGGGACACCTGGGTGGCTCATTTGGTTAAGCATCTGCCTTCGGCTTAGGTCATGATCTCAGGGTCCTGGGATCAAGCCTGGTGTTGGCTCCCTACTCAGCAAGAAGTCTGCTTCTCCTTCTGACTCTCCCCCTGCTCACACTCATGCACATGCACTCCCTCTCTCTCTCTCAAATAAATAAAATCTTTTTTAAAATGCTAATGTTCATAATCTCTAATTAAATGATTGAATTCCTGGGATATATCCTTCAAGAAAACTTTCATCTATGCATATAGTGACATTTACAAGGCTGTTCATCACAGGATTTTTTAAATAACATTTTTATTGAGACATAATTCACAAATCATAAAATTTGTCCTTTCAAAATGTACAATTTAGTGATTTTTAATATATACAAAAAGTTGTGAAATCTTACCATGATCTACTTTTAGAACATTTTGATCATTCCAAAAAGGGACCCTGTACCATCATCAATCATTCTGTATTGCTGCTTCCTCTTAGTCCCTTATGTAAACACTAATTTACTTTGTATTTCTGTGTTTATCTGCTCTGGACATTACATATAAAGGAAGTGATACAATATGTGGCCTTTTTTTTTGTCTGGTTTCTTTCGTTTAGCCTTTAGTTTTTGAAGTTTCATCTGTATTGTAGCAGGTAAACAATGCTTCATTCCTTTTTGTTCTCAAATAACATTCCATTGTATCTACATACCACATTTTGTTCATCCATTCATCACTTGGTAGACATTTTGGTTGTTTCTAGTTTTTACCTATTGTGAATAGTGCTACTAAGAAAATTTGTGTGCATGTCTTTGTGTAGACATGTGCTTTCATTTCTCTTGGATATATACCTATGATTAGAATTGCTGGATCAATTCTTTAACATTTTAAAATTTTGAGTAACTGCCAAAGTGTTTTCCAAAGTGGCTGTACCATTTCACTATCCACAAGCAAGGTATAAGGGTTCAAATTCTTTCACACATTGTCACCAACACTTGCTGGTTTTTATAGTTTTTGTTTTTACTTTTGTTTTTTCTACTGGGTATAAAGTGATATCTCATTGTGGTTTGATTTGTAATTCCCTAATGACTAATGATGCTGAACAACTTTTCATGTGTTTATTGGTCATTTATGTATCTTTTTTGGAGGAATACATATTCAAATCTTTTGTCCATTTTTAAATTGAGTTATTTGACTTTATTGCTGAATTGTTCTTAATATATTCTGGTATGAGTCCTTCATCATAGATATGATTTGAAAATATTTTATCTCATTTTGTGGGCTGTTTTTTCATTTTCTTGATGAGTTCCTTTAAAGCACAAACATTCTTAGTTTTAATGAAATCTGATTTTGGACGGTTTTTTGTCCGTTGTACTTCTGGTGTCACATCTAAGAAGTCATTGCTTAGGCTAAAGTCATGAATATTTACTTCTAAGTTTTATTCTAAGATTTGTAGATCTTCACTTCTTACATTTAGGGCCATAAATAATTTTGAGTTAAAATTTTTGTATGGTGTGAGAGACGACTCCAAATTCATTCTTTTTGTGTGGATATTCAGTTTTCCAAGGATGACTTGTTGAAAAGACTACTTTTTCCCATTGAATTTTCATAGTGACAAGGTTAAAATTAATTAACCAGACCTAACTATGAATTATTTCTGGACTCTCAATTTTATACCATTGAACTCTATGTCTCTCCTTATGCCAATACCAGACTGTTTTGTATTAAGTTTTGAAATGGGAAAGTGTGAGTCTTCCAACTTTGTTATTTTTTGTAGATTGCTTTGGCTATTTGGGGTCCTGGGCATTTCCATATGAATTTTAGGATCAGCAAATATGGGGGGTATTACCATCTTAAAAATCCATGAACATGGGATGTCTTTCCATTTATTTGTATCTTCTTTAATTTCTTTCAATGATGTTTTGTCTTTTCAGTGTACAAGACTTATACTTCTTTTGCTAAATTTATTCTCAAGTATTTTACTTATTTGATGTTATTGTAAATGAAACTGATTTCTTAATTCTATTCCTGGATTGGTCATTGCTAGCATATACAAATATAATAGATTTTTGTATGTTAATTTTATATCTTACAACCACACTGAACTGAACTCATTTGTTAATTTGAATAGGTTTTTTTGTGGATTTCTCAGGAATTTCTATGTACAAGATATGTCTTCTGCAAATAGAGATAATTTTTTCTTCCTTTCCAATTTGGATGCCTTTATTTCTATTTCTTGCCTGATTGTCCTGGCTGGAACCACCAGTACACTGCTTAATATAAGTGGCAAGATCAGACAAGCTTGTCTTGCTCTGATCTTAAGGGGAAAGCATTCAGCCTTTCAGTGTTATATATGATGTTGGCTGTTTGTTTTCATAGATACATTTATCAGATTGAGGAATACCCTTTCATTCTAAGTTTTCTAAATGTTTTAACATAAAAGAGTGTTGGATTTGTCTAATGATCATGTCAATAAATACTTTTTAAAAATACTTAAATTTAAAAGAAATACTTTTAAAAAAATATTTATTGAGGTGATCGTGTGATTTTTGTCCTTTATTCTATTGATATTGTTATTATATTAACTTATTTTCAGCTGTTAAAACAACCTTGCATTCTTAGGATAAATCCCACTTGGTCATGTATATAATCCTTTGTATAAGTTGCTGGTTTCAGTTTGCTAGTGTTTTGATGAGGATTTATGGGCTGATATTTGTAAAGCATAGTGGTCTGCAGTTTTCTTTTCTTGTGATATCTTTGTCTGGTTCTCATTTGAGGGTAATATTGGCCTTGATAATGAGTTGGGAAGTGTTCCTTCATCTTCCATTTTTTGGAAGAGTTTCTGAATGATTGATATAAGTTCTGTAAACATTTCCCTCTAAATACCGCTTTAACTGCACCCCAAAAGTTTTTAAATTCTGTGTTTTTGTTTTCATGCATCTCAAAGTATTTTGGAATAGTCAGTGTGATTTCTTCTTTGACCCATCGATTATTTAGGAGTAGGTTGTTTTCCAAATTTCCAGATTTTTCATCTTATTGATTTTTAAAGTAAATAGAAATTGTGATCAGATAACATACTTTGTGTTATTTTACTCCTTTTAAATTTATTGAAGCTTGATTTGTGGCCTAATATATGATCTATTTTGGAGAATGTTCCATGTGTACTTGAGAAGACTATGAATTCTGCTGTAGTTGGGTAGAATATTCTATAAATGTCTCTCAGGTTTAGTTGATCTTTGGTTTTGTTCAAGTCTTCAATTTACTTTTTGGTCTGCATACCTGTTCTACCTATTATTGAAAATGGGCTATTGAAGTCTCCAACTGTTACTGATGCATTGTCTATTTCTCCCTTTGATTTGTCAGTTTTTGTTTTGTTAATCTGGGGACTTTGTTGTTACATGCATATATATTTATAATTATCTGTCTTTTTGATGTATTAACTCTTTTATCAGCATAAAATGTCATTCCTTGTCTTTAGTAACATTTTTTATTAAAATCAATTATATCTAGTATATGTAGTCAGTCCTTCTTTCCTTTGGTTACTGTTTGTACAGTATATCTTTTCACATCTCTTGACTTTAACCCATTTATATATTTGAATCTAAAGTGTATCTCTTGTAGATAGCATATAGTTGAATAATGGGATTGGGTTTTTTTTTTCATTCTTTCTGTAAATCTCTGTCTTTTGATTGGAATTTTCAATCCATTTACATTTAATGTAATACCTAAAAGATATTTACACTTGCCATTTTACTATGTGCTTTCTATAGGTCTTATAAACTCTTTTCTTCTTTCATAATGGCCTTTTTGTGTTAAATATTTTTAGTGCACCATTTTAATGACCTTGTTGCTTATTTTACTACATATTTTGTAGTTATTTTCTTGGTGGATGACCTGGAGATTACAATAAATAACTTAAACAATAAATAATTTAAACAGATTAATACCAACTTGATTTCAAAAGTATACAAAACTTCACTCCAATATAGCTATGATTCTTTTTCCATCTTTTGTGGTACTAATACATCTTTATACATTATAAACCCCCAAACATAGTTTTACCATAGGATAAGTGATAGTCTTCCTTAGCTTCTCTCAGATTCTAGTACTTGGGAAGAACTAAAGCAATTTATTTAGAGTCTCTAATCTTCAGCTTCCTCATCTGTCAGTCCTTGAGCAGCAGACAAGCTCTAATTATTATGGTTTCTCCAACTAGCTCTAACACCCATACCTAATCCCAAGTATCCTTAGCATAGGGAGACAGGGAAATCTGGCCCATCATCCAACAGGTGCTTACCAGATTTAGATGGTTGCACTGTGCCCAATATGATGAAAGACATCAAAGAGTTCAAGAGAAAGTCTAAGATACAGGACAGATAATCCAGCTGTGAAGACAGGAGTAGGTCACAACACAATTCTGGAGCAACCAGACTTAGAGTGGAAATACTAGTTCAAGAGAAGAGAATGGAGAACTTGGTGTGGGCGAATAGAAAGGGAAGGCTTCATGGAGAAGAAATTTTTTAAAATGGGTAGAAACTAAAGAAATAGAGGAAAGAGTAGAAGGTATTTGGGGAGGAGAAGTGAATGGGCAATATATAAGAAAAAGTAGAGAAAACAAAAGTACAGTGATAGGGAAATAGAAGTCCAAGTCTGAGAGGAAGCTGCCAGTTTTCTCACATACATCCCATCCCATGGAGCCCTAAGATGCAGCCCCAGCTTTGGTTTCCCTGTCCTGGGGCCACTCCCAGAAGCTAATTATGTCTTATGTCTGTTTGACTCTCCACAGCTTCCCTTCACTGAAGGACTGTACCACTTTTATCACAATGGCCTAGCAAAGGCCAAGAGAAGACGCAGTCTACATCACAAGCAGCAGTTGGAGAGAGACCCCAGGGTGAGTTTCCTTGGACACCTGCCTTTCAACCTCTTCTGCCACAACTGAGCCCACTGAGGGGATGTATAAAGGGGTGGGCTGAGAATTTTGAAGTAAAGACACTCTGTATTGTGATAAGCAAAATGGATCCTTGGCAGAGTGGCACTGGATACTCTCCACTCCTCTACCTTGTGTATAATAAGTAAATCTTTTATACGCTATGGGGCAGGAAAGTAAACAGGGATACCACCCCTTTACTGGCTATCTTTTCCTGCATTATTGTGTTTGGACTTCTGGTTGCCTTGGAACCTGTTTTAGCCTATGATGGGTGGGGAGAAACAAGTCATTTAATGAGTCATTTTATGGAAGGTTTCTACTGGTGAGCCCTATGCTCTTAGGAGGTTGCTGTGCCCCATATTGGGCATGGAGAAATGACTGGGCCAGTGAGTGATTAGCTTACAGTAGGCAGCAGGCTTCTCAGTATCACATGCATGGTTGCATCCCCAAGACCACCTCAGCCATTCTCTCCTATATTTTCTCACAATCACCTAATTTACCCTCATGCCTTGATGGTGCTCATAACCCCCATTTTTAAATTTACAATCTTTACCTTGCTCTTAGAATCTAGATCTCATTTCCTACTCACCCTGGAAGCTTAAATTCACTTCCCCACAATCAAACTTATTACTTTAGCCACAAAGCAGCTCCTTTTCTAGAATAGGAACTTTGGTCATCCCTGAATCCTCCTCCATCAAATCTCTTCTGCCATCCCTCTATACTTACAGACTCATTCAACTGAGTAGAATACTTTCTGTTATGCAATTCACTAAAAGGGAAATTAATAATCCAGACAAATTGCTCTCTGTACATTGACAGCTGCATAACTCTTCTCCAGAACTCTTGGGGGAAAGTGGATATAAAGTGGGTCAGACATTTGAGTTAGGGATTTACACATGAGACTCTTTGAATTGATGGAATCTGGAAACTCATTCTTGTGGGGCTTTTCATGTGAACATTTGACTGGGTTTAATTTGGGCTTTAATTAGGAATGCAGATGAAACAGACTCCCCATCATACCACCAACTGACAGGCCACAGGCAATTTTCCTTTAACTCCTCAACCCAGGGGATCCCCCATTCCCTGGAGTGGAAATTCTGCTCTGAGAAGCCACTTTATCTACTTTCACAGTAAGATCCAAGCTGCCTCCTGCCAGCCCATGCCAGACATTTTTAAAGGGTCTGTTAAAGAAGCTGGCACCATTATCTAAGGGAAAAGCTCTCTTTTCTTTTTTCTTTTTTTTTTTTTACATCTTTTTTTTTTTTATTCTTATGTTAATCCCCATACATTACATCATTAGTTCTAGATGAAGTATTCCATGATTCATTGTTTATGCATAACACCCAGTGCTCCATGCAGAATGTGCCCTCCTCAATACCCACCACCAGGCTAACCCATCCTCCCACCCCCTCCCCTCTAGAACCCTCAGTTTGTTTTTCAGAGTCCATCGTCTCTCATGGTTCGTCCACCCCTCCAATTTCCCCCGCTTTATTCTTCCCCTCCCGCTAC
>NC_138378.1:37319072-37360187 GCF_054177405.1 Leptonychotes weddellii
GTACAGCTTTGGAGGCGGAGAGTGAAAATGGCGGCCTCCCAATCTCCGCCCCGGAGGAGCCGAGAACTCGGGGCCCCGCTCCTCAGTGAGCCCCCAGAGAAAAGCCGTCAGTCACTCCCGTCTCCCCGGTCTCCGGCCGCACTCCGTGCTCGCCCGGCCTGTGACCGCGCATTTTTATCTCTGGCACCCGACCCCGGGTGGAGTCTCCAAACCCAGCAGATCCCTGCGGTGCACTCCCACGCCGCTCCTCCCGGGGAAGAAGGTGAGTGTCCCCGGATCTGCCGCTTGTTGGGTCCCTGCTTCCAGAAAGTGGTCGCTTTTCTGTTCAGAGAGTTGTTGCTATTCTTTCTTCGATCTCCTGTTGAGTTTGTAGGTGTTCAGAATGGTTCGATCGCTATCCAGCTGAATTCCTGAGAGGAGACGAAATCCAGGTCTCCTACTCCTCCGCCATCTTGCTCCGCCCCCGAAAAGCTCTCTTTTCTGTGTCTTAACAGCCTCCACCCTGGCTGTACCAATTCAGAGCTTCGGGAATCTCTTGGGAAGCCTATGGACAGAAATCCTGTGTGTCTCACCTATGGATCCAGAGTGGATACCAGTAGACAAAGACCACTCTGGGAAACTGTGGCACTGGTTCTCCCTGCACTTCATCCCTGCCCTATGATCTTACCCTTTATTGCCAGTTATTTTCCTTTTATTTATATATTTGCTTAAAAGTCCCATTGGATTCTCCTCTTCCCTGATTAAAGATGTTGCCTCAAGATCATCCAGAGAGAAAAACATAAAAGAAACTGTGGCAGAAGGAAAGAGATGCTTGGGAAAGAGAACTGAGTAACAAGGAAACTAAGAAGCCATTGTTTGGGTCAGAGGGACTCCTTGCGCCCATTAGACTAAGATTTTCTTATTCTTTCACTTACTTGAAATGATCTTTGAAATGCTTACTCTTGAAGTTTAGAGTGATGTTTCCAAAGAGAAGGAAATAAGATAGGTTAGGTAATAAGGAGATCATGCACTAGTGATTCTAATCATTTGTCTTTCTCCTCAAAATATTGTCTGTTTTAACCAAAAGGGACATCCATTCCCCCTTCACTGCCCACTAGAAGGGTTCTGGTAACCATCTTCCTCTACATGGTGGTGGCAATCATCTGTATTGCGCATGATCAGTATAAGATAGTGGGTACACTAAAGATCATAAATCTCCTGTACCTTTTCTCTGTCCTCTCATTGAGGGTAAATGTCAAGTCTGTGGTCCATAATAAAGTCATTCTAGGAAAAGAAATAAAACATAAAATCTCATAATTCTTTGAGAAAAAAAAAGACTGCTAGTGATGACTGCCTCATTTTAAAATATTAGATTAAGCCCTTTCCTGCATGATTTTCTTGTGATTATCTAATTCTGGCATCAGCTGATAGCAAAATATGGGGGCGACCATTCTTTTTTTTTAATTCCAGTATAATTAACATAGAGTGTTATATTATTTTCAGGTGTATAGTATAGTGATTCAAAAATTCTATATATTACTCAGTGCTCTTCACATCAGGTGTACTCTTAATCCCCATCACCTATTTCACCCCTCCCCCTACCCACCTCCTCTCTGATAACGTGTTCTCTATAGTTAAGAGTCTGTTTTTTGGTTTGTCTTTTTTCTTTGTTCATTTGTTTTTTTCTTAAATTCCACATATGAGTGAAATCATATAGTATTTGTCTTTCTTTGATTGGCTTAATTCACTTAGCATTATAAACTCTCTAGACCCATCCATGTTGTTGCAAATGGCAAGATTTCATTATTTTTATGTCTGGGTAGTATTCCATTGGATATATATAACACATCTATATCCATTCATCTATCAATGGACACTTGGGCTGCTTCCATAATTTGACTATTGTAAATAATGCCACAATAAACATACAGATGCATATATATTTTCAAATTGTGTTTTCATATTCTTTGGGTAAATACCCAGTAGTGGAATTGCTGGATCATATGGTAATTCTATTTTTAATTTTTTGAGGAAACTCCATACCATTTTCCACAGTGGTTGCACCAATTTACATTCCCACCAACAGTGCACTAGGGTCCCTTTTTCTCCACATCCTCATGGGGGGAACTATTCTTAAACAAAAAGCATTGACTATGACCAGTGTAAGAGTAGCAATATAAGGATTCTTCCATGTGGGTCTACAGATCTTAAACGAAAGGGCAAATGTGTTGAGAGGATACCTCAATCTTTGAATTCCCAAGCACATTCACATAGGCTACAAAAAAGAAAAGTAAATACAAGTATAGGAGGGGTGCCTAGATAGTTCAGTCGGTTTTGTGACCAACTCTTGATTTTGGTTCAGGTCATGATCTCAGGGTCATGGGATCAAGCACCACATGGGGCTCCATGCTGGCCATGGAGCCTGCTTGGGATTATCTTTCTCCCTCTGCCCCTCTCCCACCCCTCTCCCTCTTTCTCTCTCTGTCTCAATAATAATAATAATGATAATAATGATAATAATAAGTATAGGAAGGAAACAAAAAGGACCAGGTAGCCAAAAAGGATTATTGACACTGGCTTTTATCTCTTGGGTAACTGTTGCAAATTACATTTTATGAACCAACATTTTAAGAGCAAGTTGTTTTGTCATTTTCTGAAACGTGTTGTCTCCTAGACCAACCTACTTCATCATGCTTGCAGCCCCAGCTTCCTTCTTACTCCTGTCTCCACATCACTTCCTGGCCTTTCTCACTCACTGTCCTCCTTGGGAAGGAGCATGCAAAACCCAAGGAACCAGGCATGTAAGAGCAGGAGGGTTTGAGCAGCTACAGGTTGTCAGGGCTGAATCTACTCAGTAGCTTTTTAGCCATAGAAACTGCCAAGATCTGCTATCAACTCAAGAAATAACAAAAAAGGTAGAGGACTGAGCTTCACTTTGGTTTTGTTCCAGCTTCAGAACAGAAATTTCAAGGATGGTTGGCCCTTATTCAGCAACTAATTTTTATGTGTAAAGAAAATGAAAGAAAGACTGGAAAAGGATCATATCTGCTTTTATTCCAGGCCAATAAAGTGCTCCTTCAATATGTTCATATTCATTCACTGATAGGTAGGACAATAGTTAAGAAAATAGATTCTGATGGAGATCATTTCAAAGGTGTTCTCTTGCCTTCCCATCTCTTTCTGCTAAATAAATTAGCAGAGTGACATTGTGTGTCAAACTACACTCAAATAACATAATTAATTAAAGAATAACAACAAAGAATTAGAATTCTGACTAGCATTATTTAGATGATAAAAGCAAAAATTGGGTCTTGTTTTTTTCTGGATGTCTTTGCACAGTGCAGGTCTGAATGCATAGTAGATGCTCCATAAATATCTGTCAAATGAATAGATGATTAATAATTTTTCCTCAGGGTTTTAATCCATGAAATAGTATTGCTCTTCTCATATTTTTATCCCTATTCTAAAATGTGCACTCTTTAGGAAACAGAAGGACAGCCTTCTTTTTAGCTACTCCTTTAGAAATATTCTTAATTTTAAACCAGTTGCTATTTTATTACTTCCAAGCCCTGTCACTGAGAACCCCATGAAGAACCAGTTTTTAATTTCAAAAATCCAGTACACTGTGTTGCTGATCATATTCACGGTCCTGGTACAACCAGCCAAGTGAGGACAATGTGTTTGGAAAGTTTGGGTAGCTAAAATAATGTGAAGAGGTAATAAATCCAAAGCTGGGATGAAATAATAAAACTAAAAATGACTTCTCAGAGTGAGAGTTAGGAACAAATATCCCCTGCCCAAAACATCTGCGGGATTTGTTAAACTTTAGCTAAGAGCAGCGTCAACAAATCTTGAAGCCAAACCTGATTGTGGTCCACAGTCTACATACCAAACTCCCACAGTCCCACAAGTACCTGAAAAGCTGCAGAGAATGGATTTATTTAAGATAATATTTGTTTCACAGTTATGTTGCTTGCATATCTGACATAGCACTGAAATGAGAAATATTAAAAAACATGAAGACTCCCATCATTCAATGAGCAACACACATTAGTTGTACGGAAGCCAAATAATTTAACAACAAATAACCTGAACTTTATTTGTTGAGAGAAGTTATATTTGATTGGAAAATTATAAACACTTATTACCTTTTCAAAGCAATTTTATTAGACCACATAATTATCCCTTGAAATCATTTTTAAATCATCTTCCAATTTTGCAAGTCAGAAACTCCCATCAGTTTGCTGAAAACTTTTCTCAGTTCCCCATCTCAAAGAATGGATGATGTCTCCCTTGCATTCTATATATGGAAGCTGTATCTTTCTACATTCTTCCTCATCCAAACATATCCACGTGTCTAATTATATAGATGGCAGACTCATGATCCTGTAGTGACCTAATTTTGTTCTTAAATGGTCTATTAGGAGCATATATGTGGAGTTTTTAGGGTGCTGCAAAACACCTACAAAAGTTAGTTTCACTGGATAGGTCTACAGCAATTTCATAGAACCATACCACCAGAACAAATGAGAATTTTTCCCATTCTTTAAAATTAACTGGACAAGACTAGTGTGATTTGTTGGGAAAAATCTGAATAATGAGTGAACCAGACTTTCTTTGTCCATAGGTTTTAATAATACAATAATTGATATTGTTTAAAAAAATGGATTTATTATCATGCTTGAAACTCAGGTGGTTGATAGAAGCTGAGAATGGCTTGCAATTGCTCTGGGTCCTTTTCTGACATGATAATAATAATGCTTTTAGATCTAACTCAGATAGAGTAATTTAGCTGTGACTGGTGAACACCTTATAGAACTGTACATAGACTCAGATCAGAAAGATTTAGCATCGATGACCTAGAAAGCATGATCTGAGGAAGCCCATGAAATGATCAGAGCAATAATATAGCAATTTATTCACAATCTAAAGACATCTTTCTGAAAAGAATACTGGAACTTCAGCAGCTCAAAGCAAGCAAAAAAATTCATTTATCTTTTCCTCCACAAGTAACACAAAATTTTGTCACAATTGCTAAGCTCTTAGCTTACAACCCTTTTTGAATACCTAGCACTAGTCATGTAACTTTTTATGATAATGAGGTGCCACTTACATGTATTGTGTCTTTGATTTATAGTATTAGATAACCATTTGATTATTTAGATTAAAAGTTGGGGGAGAGGGGCACCTGGGTGGCTCAGTCGTTAAGTGTCTGCCTTCAGCTCAGGTCATGATCCCAGTGTCCTGGAATCGAGCCCTGCATCGGGCTCTCTGCTCTGCGGGAAGCCTGCTTCTCCCTCTCCCACTACCCCCTGCTTGTGTTCCCTCTCTCGCTATGTCTCTCTGTCAAACAAATAAATAAAATCTTAAAAAAAAATTGGGGGGAGAGAAGAAAAAGCACCATTATCTTGTGGAAAATCTGCTTTCAAATAGAAAATCTCATGGAGAAAAATGTCTTCTTGCACTTTTTTGGGTTTTGTTTTGTTTTGGTTTGGTTTGGTTGGTTTTGTTTGGTTTTGATTTGATCAAACCTTCAGCCAGTGGGTAACTAGTAGAATTTGGGGTGTCCTCTCCTTACCATCACTGTGAATGTATGAGAGCCTTTCCACCTGGGGGCTGGGTAAAAATAGAAATTAGATCGTTTTAGTGCCTTTTTAAAAGAATTTATACCCAAAGAATAGGGTTTTGTTTTGTTTTGTTTTGTTTTGTTTGGTCTTCATATTTGTTAAGTCTCAAATGGTGAGATTTGAGGTGAGATGTTGCTCTAAGAAATGTATAGGACTGGAGCACCTGGGTGGCTCAGTTGGTTGAGCATCTGACTCTTGATTTTGGTTCAGGTCATGATATCAGGGTCATAAGATCAAGCCCAATGTCTGGCTCCACACTCAGCCCAGAGTCTGCTTAAGATCCTTTCCCTCCCCCTCTGCCCATCTCCCCACTCACCCTCTCTGTCTCTCTCTAAAATAAATAAATAAATAAAATCTTAAAAAAAAAAAGGAATGTATAAGACTTCTCCAATCTATCTTCCAAATGTCTCATTGAGGGGGGGAAAAAAGGAAGCAGATAGATTTAATTATATTTTACTTATTAAAAAAACAATCGTTTTCTCATTTCTTTGTAGCATGAGTTGGACTAACAGGTGTTACTCTTTCCTGAAATGGAGATACAAAATCACACATGAGTTTGTGAAAGCAGATCAAGTCTCCCAAAATGATGACCATCTTGTCCAATCTGGATTTAGGTCTCCTGGTTGGCCAAGGGAACAGCCTATTTGAAATTGGGATTCTCATAGGGAAAACACCATCCACAATGCATGATCGTAACAGCCCAGTGGTCCACGAATAAAGCTGTGCAAGTAGACTTAACCATAAGTAGGATCTGAAAGTAGAATGAAATCTCTTTAACTTTTGGGGTTAAAAGTACAGATTAGCCAGAATTCCTAAGAGAGACTCCTTCTTCCCTGGGCTAACAAGTGTTCATTTAGGTGTCTCTGGCATATCTACTCTAAAGAGAAATAAACTTAAGACATACAGAACTGAAATAAAGTGATATTGAGGCTATACTGTGAAGAAGAAGATATAGAATAAGAAACAGAAGCACAGGAAAATTTAAAAAATGAAAAAAAAATTTTTGATTGGTGGAAAGTGTGTGAGACCCAGCCCCACATCCAATGCTGCACTCCCCACCCACCTCCTAACAGTGTCTTAATATCACCTGAACCATGTGACCCCTTCAGGACCTGGACCTTTCCTATTCTAAATAGGAAATAATAGGAAATAGTTCAATTTTCTATCATAAAAAAGGGAACAATATTTCCCATGCTAAAAGGGCAAATAACCAAAAGGAGCACATAGCAAAGTTAAGCAGTTGTCATTTCTTCCTCCTTTCTTCTAGTTTTTCCTCCCTGCCTCTCTCTACCTTACTTCCTCTCCTCAAGAATCCATAAGCAGCAAACACACTTCCAGAATGTGCTGTGTGTCTCAGACTCTAAGAGGAAAGCTGCTTTATAAAAAATGAGCTATAAATGCAAATGAATACAATGAAATCCATTAGGAAGGGATTTTGGCTCAGACCTCTCCACACCCAACCAACCAGCTAGTGACCTTCCGCATGTTAGTAAGGGGAAAGCAAGGACACAGTCCTTCAATGATCCTGCTCATGACATTTCTGCAGGAACCAGATCACTGAGTCAGAAAAGAAGAGAGAGGAGGGCTCCAGGGTTTCCTCTCACTTTAATTTGGTAACAGTTGTAAGAACAGTGAATGTGAATTAGATGCTGCTGCTTTATTTTGGGTTCCTGTAAAAAGGAACCCCTGAGAAAAGGACTCAGAAGAGGGTCATTTATTTGGGTGATTGGTCCTAGGAAGCACAAGGAAAAGAGTGAAATGAAAAAAGGAAGTGAGGAAAGCATAAGAGGGTGGATATTTTAGCAGGTTTTCATTGTAGGCACCTAAGGCTCAGTCCCACTGGGGACTCTATGAGGGTGTTGTGTAGAAGGTGCTTCAGATTTGTCCTATAAGGAACAAGGTTGATTAATGGGTGATTAATATACTGGCTCTGTCTCTCATGTTTGAGTTGACCCTGGATGTCAAATCCCTAGCACTTTGGGCTTCCCTGTACAAAGGCTGAGGGAGCCTCAAGATGCTGGAAAAATCCCCAGAGCCGAGGGGCAAAAATGGAGATGCCTGACAGGAAAAGCTGTCAGTAGTCACAAGTGAACTCAGAAGAGGGCTGAGAGAATACGGGGATGAAATCCACAGCTACAGTCACAAATCCTACAACCCAATGCTGTGCTGAGAATTTAGCATGCATCATCTTGTTAAACTTCCTGCGTCACCTGTGAATTACATACTATCTGATTCTCAGTTTACAGGTGAGGAAATGAGAACTTAAGGGAGGCTCGTCCCACAGATTGTGAGCAATCTTCACCACCGCATGGTGCTGCTCTGTCACTGACTTGTGTTTCATAAATTAATTTTCCCTGCTCCTTTGTACAAAGAATGTAATGGGACCAGATTCCTTGTAGGTGAGGATGACCTGTGATGTACTGAGATGCAGCACACTGATTTCTGACTTTCTTAAGAAGTTTGCAGAGTTAATTTTGACAATGTGTAGTTTCCACTTCACCCACTTCAGAATCCTACTGTAGGATTCCTCTAAATGTAAACAAAGATGGTGTCTTAGCTTAGATTTCCTGGAAATGCACTCTGAGATGGAGAGTTCCTTGTGTAAAAGATGTTTCTAAGAGTGCTGGTTGGGCATAGGATTGAAAACGGTATCACACCTGGGTCCCCCCAACTTGAAACCAACAATACACTCAAATCCTTTCTATGCTTCACACCTTCTGCCTCCTCTTTGGCTTCAGGACTCATGTGACTTCATTGGGCCCACCCAGATAACCTGGCATAATCTCCCTATCTTAAGGTCAGCACATTAGTAAACTTAATTTCATCTGCAAAGTCCCTTTTACCACAGGATGCAACATAACCATGAAAGTAACCTTACCAGAAATGTGACCTTTCTGGAAGAGTTAACATGCCTTCTAGGGTCAGCAGCTCCCCTCTATGCAGCCCAGCTTCCCCTCACTGCCATCCTCCAGGCATTGCATTTAGCTCAGAGGGAAACATGAATATGTAGGCATGCAACCTTGACCATATTTTGAGCCCAAATGATGAAGCCAAGAGACCCATGTGGAGCACATTCTGACTTCCCTTCCCAGCTGGTGACCAAATCCATTTTCTAGACACCTCATTAAGATGTGGGCTCAGGTGTAAACCTTCCATGGGGCATATATTTTGAAAGTCACTTGACAGCATCAGGAGAAGAAATGTGTTGTGAGAGAAAAGAGGAGTCTTCAGTAATGCTCCAACCTGTGGGAAAAGCTAATCCGCCCTAATCTGCTGGTTTTATTATGCAGCAGGGAGCGACTTTCAGTATCTCCTCTGGGCATTGCAGTTATGCCTGGCTTCCTGCCTCAATGAGCTGCTGCTAGTGCTATAATTAAGTATTCGTGGGGAACAGGGGAGAATTATTTACCATGGATTTAGAAAGGCACAGAGAAAGCTGCTAATGAGGACTGGTTTTTCCTAGATGTTATGAGCATATTTTTAAATGATTACTACTGCTCATGCTGTCATGCTTACTAAAAGAGAAGGAGGAACACTCTCGGAGACACATTCCAGCAAGCCCAGAGATCTCTGGGGAGTTTTAACTTTCTTTGAGAGAATTTTAACAAGCCCCAGTGCAGAGAAAAGCAACACAAAGAGAAGAAAGTTGTTCTGTATCATCTTTATAACTCACAAGATGAAGACTCTCAAATGGCGAGCTGGAAAGCTTTTAGGACATCCAGGCAAAATCTTTGATGTTTGTAGGGCAAATTTCTCCTGACCTACCTTACCTGATTCCTTCTCTAAACTTCCCCAAGATGCAAAAGGAAATGTCTCTAACTACCTAAAATGTTTCTATTATTTCCTCTAAAAATGAGCATTTTCTGTATGTTTATTAAATTCACAATATAATTCCATTATCTAGTTGCTTGCTAGCAAACCATTTATTCATTCAACAAATATTTACTGAGCTCAGCTACATGCTGAGCACTCTTCCAGGTACTAGGACACAATAGGGAACAAAACAGACAAAGTTCTTCTCCCAAGAAACTTATTTACTAGTGGGGATGAAAGAGAGAGACAAAAACCAGATAATAAAGCAATTACATGACTGTTGGTGAATGTGTTATGAAGATGAATAGAGCAAAGTAGGAGGAAGAGAGGGTGCCAGGGGAGGGGGTGTTTCTGTTTTATAAAAAGTATCCAGGATTGGCTATTCTAGTAAGATGACATTTATAGAGACCTGAAGATGGTTAAGGAAGGTGTTCATGTGGTTAGCTGGAAAAAGGTCATTCCCAGTAGAGGGGCTATCAAAGATAAAGGCCAGGTGTCCAGGGCACACTTGATGTGTTTTAAAAACAACAAGAATGCCAGTAAGGCTGGGAATAAATGAGCTGAGGAGAACAGGGAAAGAAATCAGGTCAGAGAGGAACAAGGGAGCAAGATCATGGAAGACGGTCTAGGTCAGGTAAGGATTTTGTATTCACTCTGAATGAAATGGGATTTCTTTGAGTCAGAGTGAATAATAGACTATGGGTGGGAAGGGGGGGCACAACTGGAAACCAAGATCAGTGCTAGGCAACTGCAACATTCCAGAAGAGAAAGGCCAGTGGCTTAGGCCAGGGTAGAAGTTAGTGGAGGTGATGAGAAACAATTCAGATTTAAGGAGATATTGTGAAGGTAGAGTCCTCAAATTTGCTGATTCTTTTGCCAATAGATCAGATAAGGAATGGGAAAGGAAGGGAGAAGGCAAAGTGGAGATGGGGACAGTATGGAGTCGGTATTTATGTTGGTGGGCAAAATGCGGGAAGAAGCAGGTTGATGGGGAGTGAGTAGAGAATCAAGAGTTTAGTTTGAAGAATGTTAACTTTTGAAATTTGCATTGAATATCCAAGTGGAGAGGTAAAATAGGCAAATGATTTAAAGATCTAGGATAGAGGGGCACCTGGCTGGCTTGGTATGTAGAGCATGCAACTCTTGATCTCAGGGTCATGAGTTCAAGCCCCATGTTGGGCATGGAGCCTACTTAAAAAAAGTAATAGAAAGAAAGGAGAAAGAAAGAAAGAAAGAGAAGAAGGAAAGAAAGAAAGAGAAGAAAGAAGGAAAGAAAGAAAGAGAAAGAGAGAGAGAAAAAGAAAGGGAGGGAAGGAAGGAAGGAAGAAAGAGAGAGAGAAAGAAAGAAGAAAGAAAGAAAGAAGAAAGAAAGAAAGAAAGCTAGTATAGAGATGAGAATTGGAGACATAAATTGGGAGTCACCCACATACTGATAGTATTCAATGCCATGAGGTCAGTTGACGTTATCTAAGAAATGAGTGTAAATAGGAAAGACAAGCTGTATGGGACTGAGTCCTAGGGCACTCTGACATTCAGAAGTCTGGAAGATGACTGGGGACCAGGAAACAACACAGAGAAGTGACAAATAAAATAGGAAGAGGATCAGTGATCAAGCAAAGACTAATCTAGTCAATGTGCCCTACCTCATTCAAATTTTACCAGAGTAACTTGACTGTCCCTAGACTTATTTCTTAATAAAACCACTTAGAGGTATCAATAAGTTTCTTCAGTTTTTTTCTCTAATCTATTTTTTTCTCAAAAAGTATTGAAATTTATAGTGCACACATGAGCTTATGAAATAAAAATAGTAGCATGAGTTTTATTTCATGGACACTGCTCTGTGGGCTGGGCAGTATGCTTTAAAACAGGGAATCCAATGATTCATGGAACACTACATCAAAAACTAATGATGTACTGTATGGTGACTAACATAACATAATAAAAAATTTTTTTTTAATTAAAAAAAAAATAGGGAATCCCATTTGACTGAGAATGGATAAGAATCAAGCCTTTAAAACCTCAAGCCCAACTAGGCAGTATCTCAGAGCAAAGACCTGGTTCTGGGAGCTCCTGAGTGAAATTACTGGAAAACTACCTATTTGAAATGAAGAGTCAAAGTTGGCCACTTCTTTTCTAATTTTCAGAAGCTATGAAAACCGTGAGAAACCTCAAGTTTGACTGTAAACCTAAAGGAAGGAAACTTAATCTCCAATTAAGAAAAATAAAAATGCAAGCTGTGTTGATTCAATTCTGATCACATTTGCATGGATTTCAGAAAGATAGAGTTCTTAAAATAATTTCCCGTTAAGATTCAAAATCTATCTAGAGAGTAATTTCTCACTCCTTAATCCACTGCTCCAGAATGAATTTTATTCAATGCTTAGCTGACGGAGACAATTAGTGTTCCTTAATGAAGACATAAACAAATGGTTAAAATAGGTGTGTCTATCTAGCTACTGAATTTTCTTAAGATAATATTTTGTAAGACAGCTTTGGAGACGGATATGCCTCAGAACTGTTTTTAAACCCCCACCCCCCTTTAAAACTCTTAGGGTATTTTTCATTGGTTTAGCCATTTTTCCTCTATGATGTCCATTGACATGTTTGCAATCACATCTTCATCTATAAACAGACTTCATGCTCTTAAATACAAGTGAAGGGAATTTTGAAAATGAATGAAATTGAATTCCTACCATTTCCAATAGTTTCAAACCTTTATGGGTTGAGGAGAGGACATGAGTGAAGCCAGGTCTAGAAATGAGTAAACAGCAGTTATAGAAAGAGATTTATGTCTGAATAACAGCCTGATTGCCAGAGTTTATCTAAATGGTTTCCCATTATCTGTACCGAAAATGCTGTGTTTTCTATGTTCTCTTCAGCAAGTATGTCCCATTTAGCAATAAAGAACTTATTGCCCAAGAGAAAACAGGTAAGACAAAACAATTTTCCATTTTCCATTCCCCTTGAAAAGGGAGAACAGTTCACCCCATGTAAAGAATTGCTTAATGGATGTTAGTTTGTAAGGACACCTCAGAGAAATGGCAGGAGAAAGCCCTCCCAAGAGAACAGAAGAAAAGCAAAGCAATTCAAACCCATTGTGTGCAAAGAAACTCAAAAGATTGTCTACCAGGGAGAAAAGGAGCATGGGGAGAGGGCAACGTGAGGTCATTCTTGGGCTCTAATACCAGCTCTGACACCTAGTAGCCCTGTTTCCTTGAAAAAATTATTTTATCTGCCAGTCTTCAGTTTCCTTATCTGTACAGTGAGGATTGTAGACTTGTCTCCAAAATTCCTCTTCAAGTCTTGGTATCTGAGATTCCAGGGGGCCGGAAATCCCTCAAACTGGTTAATGTCAAAGCCAGGACTAAATCCCAGATATTCCCACTAGGGTGTGTTCCTTCCTTTGCGTATCTTTATTTTCATCTCAGAAATGGGATTTTTTTTTCTTTAAAACAATACTCCAAAGTGTTTAGAACTACCATTTATGTTAGTATTTTCATCTTTTAGAAGAGTATTTCAAATCCTGTGCTGTTCAAACCAGTTCATCCGAGCCCTAAAATTTCATTTGTTGCCTTAGGGGAAACATTAAATGTTGAGATAGAGGTTATTCATCCACCTTCAAAGAGAATGTCTTTGTTTTATGTTTTATGACTTGGCATTTGGTGTAAGGTTTCTTTTTTTTTTTTTAAGATTTTATTTATTTATTTATTTGACAGAGAGAGAGAGACAGCAAGAGAGGGAACACAAGCAGGGGGAGAGGGAGAGGGAGAAACAGGCTTCCTGAAGAGCAGGGAGCCCGATGCGGGGCTTGATCCCAGGACCCTGGGATCATGACCTAAGCCGAAGGCAGACGCTAAATGACTGAGCCACCCAGATGTCCTGGTGTAAGATTTCTTTTGGCAAGGTGGGTGTGGAAGAGTGGAGGTAGTTCAACTAAAAATATAAGTTTGAAAGCCACTGATATCTAAATAAGTCCTATTCTCTAACCTAGTTAATTGGTGTGCCCAGCCAGGATCACAAACTGAAACCTAGAGAGGCCAGGCAAGTAAGTTACAGATTGAAGTGGATTAGTCCACATAAAAGTTTTTTCTTAAGGCAATCCCAAAGCTACCTCCTTAAAGTGTTGGTCCACTATCCAGATTCTGCTTCCCAGAGCCATATGATTTCATCTTCCATGTAAGAACCCTTCAAACATTTGAAGATGATGATCATGACCCCTGGACCTTCTTTAGAGTAAATATTTCTGATTCTTTCAGGTGTTTTAATTGAATTTCATGCTCATTTCCTGTGCCTTCCTGATCATCTCTTTGAACACTGTCTGAGAACTAAACACACAATCCAGCTCCAGTATAAGGATGTTGGAATAGCACTGGACTTTCACTTCCTATATTTTGGAAGTTATTTTTCTATTAATATATCATATTCTATTATATGATATCTATCATATTCTATCATTTCTATTAATATATCATATCACATTATCTTTTTTAGAAGTCACAGATCTTATTATTCACTAATACTGATCTTACAACTAGTAAAAACTTCTAGTGTCTTCTCAAATATGCTCAAATCAATCCATCTTGGAGGACTGGGGTATTGATCCTAAAGCAAGGATCAGTTTATTTTTTTATTTTTTTCATTTTGTTAGAGTTCATTATTATGACTTGTCAAGATTTTACCAGATCCTGATTCAGTCTCCTTTCAGCTTCCTGTCATCTATGATTTTGATCAACATCAATATCCTCAACCAGTTCTTAATAAAATGTTGAATAGGACAAAGATGGCAAAGCTCAGAATCCTTTGTCCAGTACAGTATGCTATAAATCTATTAATATAGACTCTGAGGAGTATCTCACACTGACCCCATATTGAAAGCACCCCAAATCCCAAAAATTTCATTCAGGTTAAATGAAAAACAGTCTCTCACCAGGGAGGCTATTTGAAGACTGTGTTTATGTGGCTTGACTGCATCACTCTGAAATCTAGTTGATTGGTTTGTGTACACTGCTCTCTGAGCAATCAGTTTGTTTGCCTTGGAGCAATCTAATCCAGCTATTCACATGACCAAAATTACCAGACCAACCAGTTTTCAATCTGGTCTTTTGAGGTAATTTCAATTCACTTGATAATTTGTTCACACATCTGCAACTGGTTGATGTTTAATTATGAAAAATTTTAATCAAAGAACCAAAATCAATGAGTAATCATCAATGCTAATCATGAGAGTACCAGGTGGCACTCAAGTGTGGACCAAATCAAATTCTTCTAAAACTTAATAAAGTGATTCCTTTCAAGTAAGTCAAGGCATCTCAGAAATAAACTAATTCAGCTAAGGATCATATTCTCCATGGCTAAAATATAACATATCATTTGACTTATATAGGAGCACTCAAAAAAATTATCTACTGTTTAATCATGTGGCCTGGGCAAGTCACTTAACCTTCATTAAGTATCTTTATTTTACCATCTCTGTCATTAAATAACAATGAAAATCTAAATGTCTGGAAATAAATCACCTTAACTTTTCATCTTTATCATGGAATCACAATGAAAGCACAAATGCCTGCAAATAAATGTCTAAGACTTCAAAGCTAAAAGAGTGACTTTATCTTTGAAAGAACAGTAATTTTTTAAGTATACACATTACATCAGCTATGTATATACAAAGTGAATTTATATTAAAATTTATTTTGTATCTGTATATATTTACAAATATAAAGTCTGAAAGGATATAAACTTAAAAAAATGAAAGTACATACTAGTTTCACAAATACATTATAACTTTTGCAAGAGCAGAAAAGGTGATGGTAACACCTATTCCTTGTGCATTTTCTCCCACTTAATTCTATATTTATTCTCCTTGCCTTCCTCTACTCCATGAAAAATTGTAGCGAGTTTAAAAATGTAGTGAATTGAAACAGTGTTCCTCAAACTATATTATGTTGAGCTCCTGGCACTTCCTACCAGAATGTTGTGAATAATAAAAATATTAGTTAAGATACACCAGATTATGTTGCAGTAACAAAACAAATTTACCCTCAAGTTCCGGTGATTTAATATACAAGTGTTTACTGTTTACTCATGCTACCTGTCTAGATTGGGTCAGTGGAAGCTCTAATCAACATGGTCTTTCAGTAACTGATACTGTTAAAGGTTCTAGCATCTTGAGATGCCACCAGTAGAAGGAAGGAAATAATAAAGATTAGAGCAGAAACAAATGAAATAGAAACTAGAAAACAATAAAACAGATCAATGAAACCAGGAGCTGATTCTTTGAAAAGATCAACAAAATTGATAAACATTTAGCCAGAGTCATAAAAGAGAGAGAGAGAGGATTCAAATAAACAAAATCAGAAATGAAAGAGCAGAAATAACAACTGACACCACAGAATACAAAGAATTATAAAAGAATATTATGAAAAAACATATGCCAACAAATTGTACAACCTAGACAAAATGGATAAATTCCTAGAAACATAAAAACCTCCCAAAACTGAATCAGGAAGAAATAGAACATTTAAACAGACTGATTATCAGCAATGAAATTGAATCAGTAGTCAAAAACTCCCAACAAACAAAAGTCTAGGACCAGAGGGCTTCACAGGTGAATTTTACTAAACATTTAAAGAAAAGAATACCTATTCTTCTCAAACTATTCCAAAAAAAAATAGAAGAGGAAGGAAAGCTTTGAGGTCAGCATTACCCTGATACCAAAACCAGATAAAGACACTACAAAAAAAAAAAAAAAAGAAAACTACACAGTAAAGGAAACAGTCAACAAAACAAAGAGACAACCCATGGAATGGGAGAAGATATTTGCAAATGACACTACAGATAAAGGGCTGGTATCCAAGATCTATAAATAACTTCTCAAACTCAACATCCAAAAAACAAATAAGTCAAAAAATGGGCAGAAGACATGAACAGACACTTCTTCAAAGAAGACATACAAATGACTAACAGACACATGAAAAAATGTTCAACATCATTAGCCATCAGGGATATTCAAATCAAAACCACATTGAGTTACCACCTTACACCAGTTAGAATGGCAAAAATTGGCAAGGCAAGAAACAACAAATGTTGGAGAGGTTGTGGAGAAAGGGGAACACTCTTACACTATTGGTGGGAATGCAAGTTGGTACAGCCACTTTGGAAAACAGTGTGAAGGTTCCTGAAAAAGTTAAAAATAGAGCTACCCTATGACCCAACAATTACACTACTGGGTATTTACCCCAAAGATACAGATGTAGTGAAAAGAATGGCCATATGCACCCCAATGTTCATAGCAGCAATGTCCATAATAGCCAAACTGTGGAAGGAGCCAAGATGCCCTTCAACAGATGAATGGATAAAGAAGTTGTGGTCCATATATACAATGGAATATTACTCAGCCATCAGAAAGGATGAATACCCAACATTTGCATCAAGATGGATGGAACTGGAAGAGATTACACTTAGTGAAATAAGTCAAATGGAGAAAGACAATTATCATATAGTTTTGTTTATTTGTGGAACATAAGGGATAGCATAGAGGACATTAGGAGAAGGAAGGGAACAATGAAGGGGGGAATCAGAGGGGGAGATGAACCATGAGAGACTATGGACTCTGGGAATCAAACTGAGGGTTTTAGAGGGGAGGGGTTGGGGGATGGGTGAGCCCGGTGATGGGTATTAAGGAGGGCATGTGTTGAATGGAGCACTGGGCATTATACACAAACAATGAATCATGGAACACTACATCAAAAACTAATGATGTACTGTCTGGTGACTAACATAACATAATAAAAAATATTATAAAAAAAGAAAACTACAGGCCAATATCTCTGATGAACATAGATGTAAAAATTCTCAACAAAATATTAGCAAACTGAATCCAAAAATACATTTAAAACATTATTCACCATGATCAAGTGGGATTTACTCCTGGGATACAAGTCTGGTTCAAAATTCACAAATCAATTAACATGGTATATCACATCAACAAGATAAAGAATGAAAACCTTTGATCATTTCAATAGATGAATAAAAATAATTTGACAAAGTACAACATCCATTTATGATAAAAAAAAAAAACCCTCAACAAAGTAGGTTTAGAGGGAATATACCTCAACATAATAAAGGCCATACATGAAGAACCCACAGCAAAAATCATACACAATGGTGAAAAACTGAGAGTTTTTCCCTTCAGGTCAGGAACAAGACAAGGATGTCCACTCTCACCACTTTTATTCAATATAGTACTAGAAGTCCTAGCCACAGCAATCAGACAAGAAAAAGAAATAAAAGGTATCCAAATTGGTAAAGAAAAAGTAAAACTTTCACTATTTGCAGACAATATATATAAAAAAACACTAAAGACTCTACCAAGAAACTACTAGAACTGATAAATGAATTCAGTAAAGTTGCAAGATACAAAATTAATATACAGAAATCTGTTGCATTTCCATACACTAATAAAGTAGCAGAAAGAGAAATTAAGAAAACAATCCCACTTATAATTGCACCAAACACAATAAAATACCTAGGAATAAACTTAACCAAGAAGGTGAAAGATCTGTACTCTGAAGACTATAAAACACTGATGAAAGAAACTGAAGACAACACAAACAAATGGAAAGATATTCCATGCTCATGCATTGAAAGAACAAATATTGTTAAAATGTCCATACTACCCAAAGCAATCTACAGATTTAATGCAATCCCTATCAAAATACCAACAGCATCTTTCACAGAATTAGAACAAATAATCCTAAAATTTGCATGGACCCACAAAAGACCCCAAATAGCCAAAGCAAACTTGAAATAGAAGAACAAAACTGGAGGCATCACAATCCCAGATTTCAAGATATACCACAAAGCTGTGGTGATCAAAACAGTGTGGTACTGGCACAAAAATAGACACATAGATCAATAGAACAGATAGAGAGTCCAGAAGTAAACCCATGATTATGTAGTCAATTCAACAAAGAAGGCAAGAATATGTGATGGGAAAAACAGAGAATCTTCAACAAATGGTCCTGGGAAAACTAGACAGCTGCATGAAAAAAGAATGAAACTGGACCACTTTCTTACACCATACACAAAAATCAAAATGGCCTAAGGGCTAAATGTGAGACCTGAAACCATGAAAATCCCAGAAGAGAGTACAGGCAGTAATGTCTCTGACATTGGCTGTAGAAATATTTTTCTAGATGTGTCTCCTAAGGCAAGGGAAATAAAAGCAAAAATAGACTATTGGGACTACATCAAAATTAAAACTTTCTGCACAGCAAAGGAAACAATCAATAAAACCAAAAGACAATCTACTAAAGGGGAGAGGATTTGCAAATGTCATATCCAATAAAGGGTTAATATCCAAAATATATAAAGAACTTACACATCTCAACACCCAAAAAACAAATAATCCAATTTAAAAATGCACAGAAAACATGAACGGACGTTTCTCCAAAGCAGATATACAGATAGTTAACAGACAGGTGAAAAGATGCTCAACATCACTTATCTTCAGGGAAATGCAAATCAAAACCAAAATGAGATATCACCTGACACCTGTCAGAATGGCTAAAATCAAAAACACAAGAAAAAAATAAGTGTTGGCGAGGATATGGAGAAAAAGGAGGTCTCACTTTTGTTGGTTGGAATGCAAACTGGTGCAGCCACTGTGGAAAAAACAGTATAAAGTTTCCTCAAAAAATCAATAATAGAATTTCCATATGATCCAGGAATTCCACTACTGGTTATTTACCTGAAAACACTAATTCAAAAAGATATATGCACCCCAATGTTGATTGCAATATTATTTACAATAAACAAATTATGGAAGCAACCCAAGTGTTGATCAATAGGTGGATGGATTTTATGTATATATATATATTTATATACACCACATTAATTGACTGCCCAGTTTATGAGCTTTGGATAGAGTCAGATTTTAATCTTAGGTCCCCCACTACACTTTCCAGCTGCATATGTTTATAGAAGATATATATATCTCTCTCTATAAATATAGAAGATATATATATGTTTATAGAAGATACATATATATATATAGACACACACACACACACACACAATGGAGTAAAAAAAATGAAATCTTGCCATTTGCAACAACATGGATGAATCTAGAGAAAGTATAATGCTAAGTGAAATAAGCCAGCCAGAGAAAGACAAATAACATATGATTTCACTCATATGTGAAATTTAAGAAACAAAACAAATGAACAAAGAAAAAAAGAGGCTAACCAAGAAACAGATTCTTAACTATATAGAACAAACTGATGGGTTACCAGAGAGGGTAACAGTGAAATAGATGAGTGAAATAGATGAAGGGATTTAAGAGTATACTTATCATGATGAGTACTGAGCAACACATAGATTGTTGAATCATTATATTGTACACATGAAACTAATATAACACTACATGTTAACTATACCGGAATTAAAATGTAAAAATTTAAAATAAAAAATAAATAAAATAAACTGAGATACATAATACATATATACATACATAGGTAAAAGAGGTGGGCTTCTCCAAAGTGTGAACTTTGACATAAGACAATCACAAATGCCCTTTACTGGGCAGTGACATCAATGGATGCCACTTGAGGAATCCTGTAAGGAGCTACATGTGTGGTGGAAAAAGAGTCAAAGACTCACAAGTTATGAGTTCTAATCACAACTCTATCAATTATTGTCTGTGTGTGTCCCAGAAAAACACATCACTTTTATGGTCTTTAATGCCCTTATCTGTGAAATGATGAATGACATCAACCCTCCTCATTTTGTAGAGTCACTGTGGCAATCAAATAAGATGATAGAAGGGAAGGTTCTCTGAATAGAGTGAAGTGTTATTATTGTTCATAGAGATTCAGGGCAGCATTCTAAATTTTGTGCTGAAAAATCTAAGAATAACCTGACTAAAAATGTGTAGGAAGTGAATTGAAAAGAACCTCAAGTAAAATTATTTCTTAAAATTCAATCTAGTGTCTTATCAAATAGCAAATTACATCAGAGTTAAAAAATTTTTTTTGAAGTACAGGGAAACTTGCTCTCTACTGGGATACCTGGTCCAGAAAAAGGGTTAATGCAGATCTCTGAATTCCTATAACCTCCTAATATGTCTGGAGTATAGACTTGTGGCCAAGTTTATGGGCTTTGGATAGAGTGAGATTTTAATCTTAGGTCCACCACTGCACTTTCCAACTGCATATGTTTATAGAAGTTATTTATCTTCTCATGACCTCATCTATAAAATGTGGTTGATAATAATAGCATCTATCTCAAGAGTTGAGGTAAGCATTAAATGAGTTGATGCTAAGTGAGTGATTGAAAGATGAAAGCCATGATTAGTAATATTTTATTCTCTAGCATATAATTACATAGTGACTGATACTGACTTCTAAAATTTACCTGTTAGCACTTTTATTCACTGTTGCCTTTTAAAATTTTTATATATATGTCACGAACACATCACATTTAGGTATGAGTAGGTGATTTTATTTTCACTGTTATTTTGCCAAAATAATATAGTTTTAAGCATTAAATACAGGACTTAACTAAAGGCAGCAATCTTTTGCCCCACCTCTCTCAAGTCTCAGTCCATCAGAGAGGCATTATCCTTTAATTCTTTAACTGTTTGTTGTGTTAACTCCCCATTGTAAAATAATATGTGTATAGTGAAATGTATTTTTTTTTCATTTCAAATGTAGTCTATTGGCTTTTTTCTATAGATGAGAATTTTCTCAATCACAGCACAACACATATATACATACAAACACAATCTTTATATTTATTCCATCTTCTGAATATAGTTATATCACAATATGGGGCTAAATTAATATTTAGTGTTTATATTATTATGAGTATTTAAGTATTATCCACAGTTAAGCCACTTATTATACCAAGAACATCTCCTTTCTCAAACAGCTTTTTTTTTCCTTCTGGAGTTAATGATTGCTCTGTTTCCAATGTCAAACTTTCTCTCTAAACGAACAGTTTTCTATCTCCTCTCAGTATAGTCAAACAGGCCTGATAAATGATCAGTTCCTTTATTTAATTGAGTCATCCATCCTGGAGCCACCATCTCTTCACTTCACTTGTAGTGGTTGCTCTCTGGACCAGCTCACAGCTCTTACCATAGGACTTCCCTCACCATCATTCCAGGAATTCTCTTTCAGCTGTCCGGTATTGGATCCCTCTTTCCTGGATCTCATACCTTTCTTTTATTCAGTTTACTCTCTTATTCTGATGAAGGATGTCTATCATGAGACATGATATTCTAGAACCTGTATTCTACATTCAACTTAATTAATAGTTTATCTGGTTATAAATTATTATGTTGCAAATAAACATCTCTCCAAATTTTGGAAGTGTTGCTGTATTATTGTTACGGAACCTGGACTGGATCGCCCAATGGAAGAACCAAGCGGCACTCGGAGATCTTGGAGGATAGGAGGTTTATTTAATTAATGCCGGCAGGCTCAGAAGAGAGTGATCTCCAAAGGTCTGAGCTCCAAGCTCAAACAAAGGGGGTAACTTATACACTTCTACTTCCACATACTGGGCACACTTGGCGCGTGCGCAAAGCAGGGCAGGGAGAAGAACCCAGATTGGTCTGTGGGAAGCAGAGCAGAGAGAATAACCCAGAAGAGCCCCTGGGCTGGGGCTGGGGCTGGGACTCCCTTGCTGGCTCGGTCGGCCATCTTAGGACACAGTTTTTCCTTATCATTATCTTTGCTTATAAAAGTGCCATTGAGAAGTCTGATGGTCATTCTGATTCCTGTCCTTGTATTTCTTCTTTCCCCTGTCTCTTTCTCTGTCTCTCTGTCTCTCTCTTATTCCTTCCCTCTCTCTCTCTCTGACACACACACACACGCACACGCACATGCACACACATGCACATACACAATTTTCATGATTTTCTCCTCATCCCTACATTCTAAAATTTCACAGTTATATTCCTTGGAGGAGACTTTTTCCACTCATTGTGGTTAACATTTAGTGAGCCCCTTTAATCTGGAGACATGTGCCTTTCACTTCTCTGACATTTTCTTGTATTATTATTTTGATAACTTACTTCTCTGTTCTCTTAGCTGTTGGGCAGATTATAGGATTAATCTTAGAGTTTTCTTATTTTTCCCTTTTTGCTTCCCATATTCTTTATCTTCTGTTCTACTTTTTGGGAGATTTCCTAATACACACATGCATAAATATGTAGATATATATTTGTGTATGTACATATAATTTCTTAATGCAAGATCTCTTCCATGTTCTTTTTCTATAGCATCATGCTCTTGTTTCATTGATGCAGTTTCTGTTCTCTCCAGGGTGTTTGTTCTAGTTCTTTTATAGTTTTGTTCTACTCCCTGCATTGTCTATTTCCTTTAAGTTCACTATTTTGTGTGTTTCATTATGGTTTATTTACTTAAGCTTTTATTTTAGAATATTTTCTGAAATGCATGGTGATCTTTAGTTGTTCATTCATATTTAAAAATTGATTGGAACCTCTAGGTGCATGAGTGAAGACATAGTCATTTGTTTGTCTACCCACAAATAACTGTGATCTTATCTCTTGACCATGTCAGTTTTCCAAAGAGGAATAGACCCCTATATCCAGACTGGAAAGAAAAGTCTGGCTGCTTGCACTCTGAAATATAATCATGTCATAGTACAGTAGTGAAACCATTTCACTTAATCCCCACTTTTATATGACACCTATTTCCAATCATTCGCATGCTTGTTGCCTCCAATATGAAAACTTTCTGGTTCAATTTTCTAAGTAGTAACCCCAATTGCTTTTATACAGGTTTTCAACTTCTGACCTTTTGATGTAGTTGGTGCCTCTGATTTCTGAGTCTTTCTGGGTTGCTTCAGTCTAAATCAGCTTACATCTTGTTGGCTTCTCCTTTGACATACCCTTAGGTTCTAACTTCCCAGTCCAGCTAAATCAATGACTTCCTTGTGTGTGTAGTAAATAATATATAACATGAAATCTACCCTATTAACAAAATCTTAAGTAAGCAGTATAGTATTATTAACTATAAGTACACTGTTGTAGAGCAGATCTCTGTAACTTTTTCATCTTGCACAACTTAAACTCTATAATTGTTGTACAACTCTCCATTTTCTTCTCCTTTGAGCCCCTGACAACCACCATTCTACTTTCTGCTTCTATCACTTTGCTACTTTGGACACCTCAGATGAGTGGAGTCATGCAGCATTTGTCCTTCTGTAAGTGGCTTATTTCACTTTGCATAATGTCCTCAAACTTCATTTATGTTGTAGTATATGTTAGGATTTTCTTTTTATGTGTGGCTGAATAATATTCCATCATATGTATGTATCATATTTTCCTTAATACATCCATTAATGTATTTTCCTTTCATTCAGTGATGGTCATATAGGTAGTCTTCTTCTTGGCTGTTGTAAATAATGCTACCTTGAACATAGGGTACATGTATCTTTTCAAGAATCTAATTTCAATTCTTTTGGATAAATAGCCAGCAGTGGGATTGTTGTATCATATGGTAGTTCTATTTTCAATTTTTCATGGACCCACCATACTGTTTCCCATAATGGCTGTATCAATTAACATTCCCACCAACAGTGTGCTATGGTTCCTTTTTCTCTATATCCTTAACAACATTGGTTATGTTCTGGGGTTTTGTTTGTTTATGTAATGACCGGTCTAACAGGTGTGAGGTGATACAATGGTTTTGATTTGCATTTCAAAATGCAAATGATGATATTGATGTTGAACATCTTTTATATATCTAATATACCTGTTACATCTAAAATACCTGTTAGCCATCCTTTCTCCATGGGTTTATTGCTGGGATTTCTATTCTCGTCCATTAATCTATATAACTATCTTTATTCCTGTGCCATATTGTTTTGATTACTGTAACCTTGTAATATGTTTTGAAATTAGGAAGTGTGAGATCTCCAGCTTTGTTCTTCCTCAAAATTATTTTGGCTATTCACTGTCCTTTGTGGTGCCATACAAATTTTAGAATTATTTTTTCTATTTCTGTAAAAAAGTGCCATTAGGATTTTGATAAGGATTGCATTGAATCCGTAGGTCACTTTGTGTAATAAGGACATTCTAACAATATTAAATCTTCTAATCCATGGACATTGGTTATATTTTCATTAATTGTGTGTTAATTTCTTCTAGCATTGTTTTGTAGTTTTCAATGTATACATCTCTCATTTTCTTGGTTAAGCTTAATACTAAGTATTTATTTTTTGATGCTAATGTAAATGGGATTCATTTCTTAATTTCTTGTTCAGATTGTTGCTGGTTGTGTATAAATACACAACTGATTTTTATATGCTGATTTTGTACCCTGCAAGTTTACTGAATTCATTGATTAGTTCCAAAAAGCCATAAATGGACAAAAAGTCCATTCACTTTCTATCTTCTATTTTCTGTTCACATCACTCATTTGCTGTATCTCTAATCCCATCTTATTTGTTTTTGTGGGTTTGCATCTTTTTTGTTCCCTTACTCATTTTAGTGCAGTTTGTGAAAGAAATGGAAATAAACATGTGTGTGTAATCTACCCTATTTAACCAGAAGTGAAAAATAGGATGCATAAATTTATCAGCTACACATCCCCTGCACTTGACTGTGTACCTCATGAAAGCAGATGCTGTGACTATTTCACTATCTTCAGTGCCTAATACAGTGCCTGACACACAAAAAGTGCTCAATAAATATTTTTAATGGAATCATAGAGAATTGTGAGTATTCAGATCAACATCTTGTTCCTGAGTGAATGGATAAAAGAGTAATTGGTTCTTAGCTAGATTGCAAACACCATGAAAAAGAAAACTGAATCTCAGCACTTTTCATCTCTAGAATACCCATTATGGTAAAAATGCATAATAAACTTGGTGTGCAGGTGCAATTGTTTCTTTAGGATAGCCACCAGAAATGGAATTGATGGCTCAAAGTTGTGTTTTGGTCCTGGAATGATGGTTAGGTCTCATACCAAATTGATGCCACTTAGAAATTGAACATGGGCCCTTTTAGAAAGTGTGGCAGAGCTTTCCCCTCAATCTCAGTCACCCATAGGAAGTTCACTGGTGCCTTTACTAATTATACCTGGTCCCCATTTAATTTTATCCCATTCGGGGGTGGACTCACTTACCAACTATTGAGACATTTGATCTCCAATGTTCCCAGTTTCAGTGGTCTCCTGTATACTGTAGACTAGTATCCTGGATGCTGTATTCAGTACAACATGGAATAGCATGTGAAGGAAGCAAATAATGAGTTATGAAAGTCATAGGGGACAGGATCCCAAAGTTGGGTGCTTTATACTAGCTCAAATCCTTGCTCTGATACCTGCTTTCCCATGGTGATGCTGAGAAGTTCTCAAGGACCTATCATCCAGTTTACCACTGGTTCAAGGTGGTTGGTTTAGGCATGTGAGTGACCAAATGTAATGTTTCTCTTTATTCTAATTAATTTGCCTACTTAACATGGCTGGGATGGCTTCTCATCCCTGGACAGACTTTATCATATACTCATCTTTATACTGGCTGCTCTCTGTTGGTTGCTGTGCATCTCTATGCATGCTATATCTGCTAGCCCAGCTATTTCAGACCATGACCAGTTTGTGCAGCAAGGGGGATATTCAAGAACCTTTTCTGATAGGAATGAAGATGTTTCTGAGCCCTCTGAATATTGCCCTGCCACTCTAACCTGACTCTTAGACCGATTGTTCCTGCCAGTGGACAGAAGCTTTCTCTGGGAATTACAAGGGAATTCTCTGTTATCTTACTTGGCTATTCCTACTATGATGCCCCAGGAAACCACTTGACTATTGCCCTTGGATTGTTATATCCATTTTCAGACTTTGAGCTTCCCAATGCCATGCACACAATCCAGAATAGTTCTCTTCTGCTTGTAATATTCTGTATTATTCTGATGCCATCTTTCAAGAATTTCTCATGGTATACACTCCAGCAAGGGAAAATTTCTTATTTTCCAGTGCAGCTAAGGATTTAAGAAAACATTTTTTTCTATCTGTCTTCCTGTAATATTTAAGAATTTTAACATTTTTTTCTATCTGTCTTCCTGTAATATTTAAGAATTTTAAGGAGAGAAAAGAGGTGGGGAGTGGCTCTCAGTGTGCTATATGCGTCGATTCCTCTGTAACTTTAAGTATGGAACATCCATTTCTTTCATTGGCTGTGCTTGCTTTTGATTCAAGTATTATCTTTAACCCATGGGCTGTTCTCTTCTAAGGCAAGCTTACAGAAGGAAAGAGGGAAGTGCCCCACTGTTGTATCAAATACAGATAAGTTCATGCCAATATAATACCTCCTCATCTTATTTCTGTAGCTCAGCATAAAAAGGAAATCTCCAAAGAAAGCCTAAGAACAGCCACATTAATTAAAGGAAACTTGGCGTTTTCTCTAAGAAGTGCCTAATAACTAATGGACAAGCAAAGGAGACTCATTAGTGGAAATATTTCCTTTGAAAGGGCATACATGCTGTGAAAAAAAGTGTTATGCCAGGCTTTTTTTTTTTTAATGAAGTAAGACCTTTGTCTTTTTCCTATTTATCACACAGGCTGGAGAGAATGTGTCTGAGTCTTGTAGATAACCTACCATGATTTGAAGATTTTTTATATCTTAGGTCCCCAGTTCTAACCATCCTTCAGGCAAAGCAATGAGCAGTGAAGAAAAATCTTTCCCAAGAACAGGGAGAAATAAGTAACCTAAGATATAAAAAATCTTCTTAGCCAACACACTTAGACTCCATTAGCCCAGTTAACTGATCAACCATTTGCCAAGAGCACCTTGTGGGTCCTGCCCCATCGAGCAACTGGATGGGAATCTATCCCTTCCCTCAAGATGTTACACTCAAACACAAAAGGAAAAGAAAAGTTGCTACGATAGATAAAGGGATGGATGGATAGATGATAGATAGATGATAAATAGATGATAGATAGATGATAGATGATAAATAGATGATAGATAGATAGATAGATGATAGATAGATATGCTAAGTATATATGTAGATAAAGAGACTAGAGAATAATTCAGGGCTGAACTGTAGAGAGACTTATTATGAAAAAAGATATTCACAGATGGAGGAGCTCAGGATGAGTTTGAATTCTTAAGGAGGTTTCATGGAGGCATGGATGATTTGAGATTTGCATGATAAATTGAAATCTTATTTGGAGCTCATTTTTCTACCCTGCCCCCACCCCTATTGTGATGGTTACACATAAAAACAGTCTTGGAATTTCCACAAGAAACCGTCCAATTCAATGAGCACAAATATAGCTGGACCCAGGGGAAGGGCTTCTTGGCTGAGCTTCTGAGGCTAGGCTTCTTCACGTTAAGTATCTATGTATTACAGACCAGGCCTCATTTTTAACTCTTTCTCTATCAAGCCCAGTATGACCGTCATATGATTTCAATCAAGGGTAAGCATTTTTGACAAGTACGTAAGGCTTCAGTTTCTTGTGCTAAAGAACTAAGACAATAGCTATCTTTCATGCTAAGGAAAGAGAGGACAATTAGATTTCAGGTGTAATTAGCAGCCACACCTAGACCAGGATCAGCTGGAGCAGAAATTACCTACCTACTGCACCTCTAGCAAGCCTCTCTATGGGCACAGATGAACGAAATGAGCCTCACTGGAGTTTTATGACTTGCTGGAGATGACCCAGTTTATAACTGCTGGAGCCTTGGCTGGAATACACAGCTCTCATCTCTAGTATGTGTGGCTCCCCTCATGCTCCATTGATATTCAGATCTTTGATAGGCATCCGTGTAGCGCTGGTTCTCCTAGGCAAACTACATAGTATTTACTCCACTCTGATCATCATCATCTCAACTGGGATGGAAGTTTACAAACTTCTTTCATCCTCCTGAGCACTGTGAGATAAGCCACAAAGGTATCATCATTCCCACTTGAGGAACATTGGTCCCACCATCTAGAGAGACTGGGGTTTATGGAGCTAATAAGTCAAAAAGTGAGAATATCATGCTGGCTTTCAGTGGTACCAGTCTTGGTCTCTAACTATTTATTAACTAACAGGGCTCAGCTGATCTCCTGGAATTGCCCCTTATGTTTGGCTAACTCTAAGGTACAGGTGTGATATTATTGAAAATGCCTTTCATCCTATCCATGAAAGCATTTCTTGATGTTCCCTAAGCCATATCCTGGACATTTGACTCTACCTTCCAGGAATTACATCTGCTTCATTTTCCCCTGTCATTGTGTGAGAACAGGTGTGTGCAAGCCGTCAATCTCTCAATAGCTCTGAATTCTTGAGGAGACTGTATTTTGAGCTCCTCCTTCAGACAATAGCAGACAGAATGGCCCCACGAGAGTAGTAATCTTCAGACCAAAGCTTTGAAGAAGTGCCAAAGCATGGTACAAATCCTGGATCAGTTCTGTCCCTGGCAACCATGACCCATCATTACTGTTAAAGAATTAGGAGTGGAATTTTCCTTCCTCCAGATCTAGAAGTTATGCCATAGTCTACATCATCCAGGCTCTAATGCATCAGCGCTATGGCCTCAGAGGACATTTGAAAAAAATCTTACAGAATCCATAGCGACTGCTGAGAATATTCTCATGTGACAGTAAGTGCAGATTTATCTTTAGTTTCCTTGATTAAGTTGTATTTTGTATGAATTTTAATTGATAAACAATATAATTTTCAAAGCCTGCAGAAAATGCATATATATAAGGGAAAGATGGCCAAGACGTTCCTCCAAATAATTCCAGACAGTAAAATAAGATCTCACTGTCACTACTTGATGGTTCCTATTTTACACAACAGTGAACAAGTTTTGCATAACGAAAGAACAACTCTTCCTGGAGCTCCATTACCAAAAATTAGCCATACAAGAAGACCTTATTACCTGGCACATGTGGCTACTTGAAAATTATCTGAAATAAAAACAAGCCAGAATCAGCATAATAGTTTATAACAAAACCCAGATGTCTCTTGAATAAAAGGTTAATCAAATGCTAATGTTAAATGAAAGAGTTTCAAAGGCAGGAGGAAGAATGTTGAAGATAAATGGGGAAATTAGGTGCAGCCTCCCTATGACTGGGAGAGCAAGCTCTCTGCACAGAATTTTTTTTTTAAAGAAATTAATCTTTTCTTTGACACCTAGAATGTGTCAGATTTTTTATATGAAATATACTAAATACCTTTCCAGGAGCTTAAGCTTCAAAAAAAGCAAAACTACTAAGATGCCTTTGGAGGGAGAAAAATGTAGCAAATGCTGTAATGCTCTGAATATTACCCTTCAGCCAAATTTTGGAAGATGTTTATATATAAATCCTGGTTTTGTCAGGAATTCAAAAAGAGCTTGCGATGTTTGTAAGCTCACCTGCTTTGCTTGGATTGCAGAACTACCCAGGCCTCACTCCCCAACACCCTCAGCCTTCATCCCTAACCTGATGGAGAGAGTCATGTTCACAGTCTGTATCAGTCAAGATTCCCCAGAGAAACAGAATCAACTGGATGTGTAAATAAAGAGAGAGATTTATTCTGAGGAATTGGCTCATGTGATTGTGGGGACGCAAAAGTCCTAAATCTGCCGGGCAGGCTAGCAGGCTGGAAATTCCATCAACAGTTGATGGAGTAGTCTTGTATCTGAAGGCCTTCTGAAAGCAGAATTCTCTCTTCCTCAAGGCACCTCACTCTTTGCTCTTAAAGCTTTCAACTGATTGGATGAGGCCCACCCACATTACAGAGAGTAATCTGCTTTATTCAAAGTCTACTGATTTAAATGTTAATCTCAGGGTGCCTGGGTGGTTCAGTCCATTAAGCGTCTGCCTTCCGCTTAGGTCATGATCCCAGGGTCCTGGGACCGAGCCCTGCATCGGGCTCCCTGCTCAGCAGGAGTCTGCTTCTCCCTCTCCCTCTGTCCCTGCTAGTGCACTCTCTCTCTTGCTCACTCTCCATCAGATAAATAAATAAATGAATAAAATCTTTAAAAAATCAATAAATGTTAATCTCATCTAAAAAATACTTTCACAGCAACATCTAGACTGGTATTTACCAAACATCTGGGCACCATAGCCTACCAAGTTGACACATAAAATGAATCATCCCATGATCCAATGGACAAGGCCAACAAATCAAATAGTAATTGATATGCAGGGGTATTGAGAAGAGCTGCAAGTGATGAGTTTCCAAGGCTAAGAGAGAATAAACTACAGTGAAAAAGGACATGGAGGCATTTCAAGGAGCTTCACATTCTGAATACTTTTAATAGAGAGGGAATGTGTGTGTGTGTGTGTGTGTGTGTGTGTGTGCTCGCGTGCGCATGTGTGTGTTGAAGTGGGGAGGAGACAGAAGCGAGGAGCCCAAAGAGGTAAGTAGGCTAGTGAGATTCGCTTCTCAAGCATAGGAGCAAATGTGGTTATATAATTTTTTAACTAGTGACTCAAGAGTCCACATACCTTACCGGAAGGAGATTCTTATTCTCCAAGAACCCTGGAACTTCCGAGGTGGCAGTGCCACTAGCACCCATTGGTGGTACTGTCCCATCTCAGCCAGGCACCAAGCCCACAGCTCCTTTTACTTAGAATTCCCAAGTTGGCCACCGAATGTTCCTGCAAGCCTCCCTAGGGGACATAAGGAGACTTGGGGAGGCTTAGGGAACCTCCCTGATCCCCCCAGGGCCTGTGTAGGATCTGACCTTGAAACTTGCATGCCTTTATCCTCAAGGTGCCTTTACTTTGAGGGCCTCATTGTTCTAACCTTATATCTACCCTTGATATGCCCACTCCTAAGCCTACCCTGAGAAAGCAACCTGACCCAGAATCTGGGGTTTGATGGTTCTTCCTTCTCTCCCAGAATGCCCTGCTTTCCTTGTGCAAAGTGGTCTTGCTCAACCCCAGGCCAACTCTGCAGTTTGGATCATGTCACTGAACATGCCCTTTCCTCCTACCCTAAATCTACCTGACCAAGCAGAAAGCCCCACATGGCCCTTGTAGGAACACACAGCTCTGCTCTTAGGGGAGCCCTTCTTGTGGTAGATTACATTTCAAGAATGTCCTTGAGTGGAGGCTCATCTAACTTCTCCCTTAGCAGGCACCCAATTACCCTAAGGTATATGAGGATTCTTCCAAAGGCAGCAGAAATACAGGAGAGCATTTCAAGAAGAGCTCTGTGTGATGGTCTGGTCCAGTGGAGGGTGGCTTAGACAGGGAGCAATTCCAAGGGCAGTGAGATGAGGGCAGGTGCAGTTCCAAGGGCATAGAAGAGAAATGTGAGAGCCCAAAGAGACAGCATTCGCAGGTCTCCAGTCACCTGTCTCAGCAACACAATGCCTCGAGCTATGGGCTAGACTGTGTCCCACCCAAATTCGTAGTTGAAGTCCTAAACTCCAAGTAACTCAGACTATAGCTATATTTAGAGGTAGTGTCTTTAAAGATCTAATTAGGTTAAAATGATATCATTAAGGTGAGCCTTAATCAAATACAACTGGTGTCCCTATAAACAGAGATTAAGACACAGACACACACAGAGGGAAGACTACGTGAGGACACAGGGAGAAAGGTGGCCATTTGCACACCAAGGAGAGAGACCAGAAGAAACCAACCCCATGGACACCTTGACCTCAGTGTGAGAAAATAAATTTCTGTTATGAAGCCACCCAGTCAGTGGGACTTTGTTATAGCAGCCCTCGAAAACTAATACACCTGGCTTCACTCTACATCGAACTATAGGTAGCAATTCTGAAAGATTGAACAGAGCTATCCTAAAAGGCTGGGTAAAAGAGAGCTGGGTTCATGGGCTGTGCTATGGGATCTATTTATAGAAGAAAATAAGGATGACAGACCTTGCTACAAACCACCTTGTGCCTGGAAGGAGACATTTCACTTCACTCAACAGAGGAATAGTGACAGAGTCCCAGACAATGCTGAACAATAAGTGATAAAATCTCTTACCATTTTGAATATAAATTTATGCAGTGCTGTTATCTCTCAACTTTGCTTAATCCTGTTGGTTTGTTAGCTTAATCAATATCTAGGTTGAAGGCAAAATGGGTAGTGAGGTTGATCTTTTTGGAAGTCTAGATTTATATACCGAAAAGGAGCCTAATTAGTTTGGGGCACAAGAGTAACACAGGAAGTAACAGATGCATATTGGAGGGGCAGTATGAAGCTCTTCTCTTAAAAATAAACCTATCGGTTGTACCAAAATGTTCCACTGTGGGGCCCCGTGTCCTGTCCATGGCGGGGGAGGTTATGCATGTGTGGAGGCAGGGAGGTACAAGGGAACACTGTACTTTCCATTCAGTTTTGCTGTGAACTTAAAGCTGCTCTAAAAAATAAAGTTTATTGGGCGCCTGAGTGGCTCAGTCGTTAAGCGTCTGCCTTCGGCTCAGGTCATGATCCCAGGGTCCTGGGATCGAGTCCCACATCAGGCTCCCTGCTCGGCAGGAAGCCTGCTTCTCGCTCTCCCACTCCCCCTGCTTGTGTTCCTGCTCTCGCTATCTCTCTCTCTGTCAAATAAATAAATAAAATCTTTAAATAAATAAATAAATAAATAAATAAATAAATAATGTTTATTAATTTAAAAAAAGATCTGAAAATGGTAACAAAGAACATTTTTACTATTAAAAAATACCTAACACAGGGCGCCTGGGTGGCTCAGTCCGTTAAGTAATCTGCCTTTGGCTCAGGCCATGATCCCAGGGTCCTGGGATCAAGGACCGCATCAGGCTCCCTGCTCAGCAGTGAGTCTGTTTCTTCTTCTCCCTCTGCCCCACTGCCTGCTTGTGCGCTCTCTCTCAAATAAATAAAATCTTAAAAAAAAATACCTAACACATTAGTCTTTATCTATAAATCAACATATGTCTTTAAAGAGTATAACTTTTGTCTTCATTAGCTCAGCTGCTGTAACAAAATACCAGAGACTGAGTGGCTGGAACATTTATTTTTCACAGTTCTGGAGGCTGGGAAGTCCAATGTCAAGGGGCCAGCAGATTGTGTTCTTGGTGATACCCCCTTTCCTGGCACTAATCCCATTCTGGGGCCTCCAACCTCATGACTGCATGTAAACCTAATTTCCTCCCAAAGGAAAATACCATCCCTTTGGGGGTTAGGGCTTCAATGTATGAAATTTGAAGGGACACGAACATTGAGTCCACAACTTTAAAAATAAAAACTACCCATAGCCAAAGCTAACTAACCCTTAACAGTTTGTATTTATGTCTTTTCAGTGTTTTATCTTTTTTATTATTTTACGAAACTGTCATTCTCATGTTTATTTTACTTCCTTCTATAATAGCATTTTTAAAAGATATTTTGTTTTCCATTATATGATTTTAGCATTATTTATTTAACATTTTCCCTATTTTGTAAAATGGCCACTTCTAGCTTTTTTTAATAATAAATGAGCTTCAGAGAACACGGTCATAAATAAATTCTTACATGTGCTTCTTAATGTATTTCTGATTATTTTCAGAAGATAAATTCCTAGAGGTAAAATTGCTGCATTCTTCAGTTTGCCCATTTTTTAGGTTTTAAACACATTTCTATCAATAGGGGATTGTTATAATTTTTCATCTTCTTCAGTTTGGCAAGACAAAGAGGGTATCTTATTTTACTTCAATTTGCATGTATTTGATTTTTAATGAAAGTTAATTTCTCCATATATTTCTGAGTCATTTATATCTCTTCTCTGAGAAGACAGTGATCTTCAGTATGACATGTGTAGCTGTGTCTAAAAAACAGAGCACTGCCTGGCACACAGTGGGTCTTCAATCAACAATGGTATGAATGATTTGCCTTTTTGTGTTCTTGCCGTCTTTGAGGGGAGTGTCGATATTTTCCTAAAGGATCTGTATGATCCCATTTTATTGTAAGAACATTAGCCCATTTCCTATTATCCATATAGCAAATAATCCGTCCTCTCTGTCATTTACACTTTCTGAAAATCATGTTCACCACCACTATTTATCACCATGTGCCCAGCCTGGGATATACACTCTACATGCTTAATCCCAATTACGTTCTCACCACCAGTCACAGAGGTGGCTATTATTACCCTGTTCACTAATGGGGAAGTCCAAATCTGCAGAGGTTAAATAATGCCTTGATCACAACATTAAAAGACAATATCCAGTTCTGTCTGAAATTCCATAAGCCTTCACTTTTGATGCAATATTGCCTCCTTTTTAATTTTACTTATGTTTTGGGAGTAGGTAATATAGTTTATATAGACCAAAAATTATATATAATTTTATAATATAAAAATATACATATATATATAAAAAGTTCTTCAAAAGTCTCCCTCCTACTCCTTCCTCCATTAGCCAATTTTCACCCCTACCTTCTCTAAATAATGACTATTATTAATTTCTTGTGTAACCTCCTGAGTTTCTTTGTTTATGCAAGGTATGAATATATATTCTTGTTTCTCCCCCTTTTTACACAAACAGTAGTCAACTATAAACACCCTTGCTCATCTTCCCTTTGGTACCTTCCATATTAGTACATGAGCAGCTTTCTTGTTCTTTTGTATGGATAAGTGATATTCTATTGTGTGAATGAATCCTATTTTACTTAACCAATTCTTTATTAATGGATATTTGGGTTACTACTCATCTTTTGCTACAATACACATTTTACATGTATTGCTTCCCAGTATATCTGCAGAATAAATTCCCAAGAATTGAATGGTTAGGTCAAAGTATACACATTTGTAATTTTGATAGATGTTACCATATTGTCCCCATTGCAGCTGTAACATATTTATAGTGCTTTTTAAGGCATAAGAGGTTTTTGGTGGTTTTTTTGTTCTGTTTTTTAGTTAGAAATTGTATTTGGCTACTAGTAATAGAGACCCAATCACAGCAGGATAAACTTATAAGGGTTTATTTCCTCACATAAATGGAATCTGGAGGCAAGTAGTGTAGGGCTGATATGGCAGCTCCACAAAGCATAAGGAACCAGGCTCCTTCATTTTTGAGGTTCTGTCATTCTGAACATATAGCTTCCAGTCTCAAGATCACAAAATGGCTGCTGAAATTCCACTGTCACATGAGTATTCCAAACAAGATCAAGAAAACTCCAAGAGTAAAGAGTAACTTCCATAGTAGTCCAAAAGTATCATTGCCTAAATTTATTGGCAAGAAATGCTGGGAATTATAACTTTTTGGCTGAGCATATGGCTGTCCTCACTAATATAGCGTTCTATTAAGAAGGTAGACCAGAGAGTATGGATATTGATTAGACAAGCAAGACTCTCTACCACCGTGTCACATCTAGATCTTTTCTTCACTGAGTTCCCACTCCAAAACCAAATATTTACCTGCATTTCTTTTTACTTCTTTTATGTCCTCAATTTTAATGCTAATTTATCTTGAATTTATTTTAATACATAGTACTTTTTTCTTGAAGCTTTTTTTTTCTTTTTTTAGAAAGAAAAGAAGAGTTTTAGAAAGATTTTCCCCCTGGGCACTGGGTAGCTCAATTGGTTGAGCGTCCAACTCTTGATTTTGGCTTAGGTCATGGTCTCAGGTCAGATCCTGGGATCAAGCCCCGTGACCAACTCGGTGCTCAGAGGGGAGTCGGCTTGATGATTTCTCTCCCTTTCCCTCTGCCCTTCCCACCCACTAACCGCCCCCAGCCCCCACCCCGGCTCACACAGGAGTGCCTGTGCACTCTCTCTCTCTCTAAAATGGAATAAATAAATCTTAAGGGGAAAAAAAAGATCTTCCCCATTCAGTCCCTCAAAAGGAAAATAAAAAAAAAATAGTTTTATGTTTTCCTATATTTATACAAGATAAATTCATAAAAGAATCTGACAAATTAATTAAAACTATACTTTCACATGGTGAATCTATATGGGAATTAATTTCGTGTATGATGTAATATGGAGATTTCTCTTTCAATTAGTTAATTGACTCAATACCACTCATTTAATTTATCCAGCCCTAATAATGTGACTTTATTATATACAAAATTTTAAAATCAAATATTTGGATTGAGTTTCCATTAAGCTTATATAGATTGCTGGGAAGGGGTGAAACTGACACCTTCACAATATCAGGTCTTCTCTTTCAAGGTCATGGCATATCTCCCAATGTATTCACACCTTCTTGCAGGTCCTTCAGTCAAATTTCATAGTTTTTTTAATTAGGTCTTGAGTATTTCCTATAGATTTATTCCCAAGACTTTCATAGTTTGAGTGTTTATTATGAATATTTTTTTTCTTATTACTTTCTCTGAAAGACTACTGCCAGTACATAGGAAGGTTCTGAAATTCTTAACTGTTGATTTTCTCCATCTTGCTGAATCTTACTAATTATGATAGCCTGAAATGGGATTATCTTGAATTTTCTAGGAAGAAACTCAGATAAATTATAAATAATGACCATTTTATAATATTTATATCTCATACATTTTCCTTGGCCTTGTTTTGTTTACCACCTCCAGACGAATGAGAGTTGTCAGTGTGGGCATCCTTGTATTGTCCATTTTAACGAGAATACCTCTGTTCTGTTTTTATATTTTTTGTTTTCTAACAAATACGCTTTATCGTGTTTCAAACATTTTTTATGTTTCTAATTTATAAACAGTATCAAAAATGGAAACTTTATCAAATATATCAAATATACTTGAAACGTATATACTACTATCATATTGGTTTTTTTTCTTTTAAACAATTAATGTAATAAAGTATATTATAGTGACTGATTTCCTAATATAAAAGTACCCCCAGGGGCGCATGGGTGGCTCACTCAGTTAAGTGTCTACCTTCGATTCAGGTCATGATCCCAAAGTCCTGGGATCTAGCCAGGTGTCTGCCCCTGCTTCTCCATCTGCCCCTCCCCCAGCTCGTGTGAGCTCTCTCTCTCAAATAAACATATAAAATCTTTTAAAAATACCCCCAAATTACTAGTGTAAATTCTGCTTTGTCATGAGACATTATCCTTTATTATACTACGGATTCAATTTGTTGATATTTTATTTAGAATTTTAAAAGTCTATATTCCTAAGAAATACATGTCTTTAGTTTCCTTTTGGGGTGATCTTTTTCTCAGGAATTGTGAAACCCATAAAATGAACTGGAAACTTCTTGTTTTCCAGTGCTTCTTAACAATTTAGAATGCAAAGGAACAACATGCTCCTTGAAGGACAATATAACCCATTTAAAAACTGGGTTGTTCTGGTCCTTTTTTAGAAGTGTACCTTTGACGACTTTCAACTCCTTTTAAATTGCATATTGTCTAGTCAGGTTTTCTGCCACTTCCTGAGCCCATTTTGGTAATTTATACATTCCTTGAAGAGTATTTATTAATCTCGGGGCACCTGGGTGGCTCAGTCGTTAACCATCTGCCTTCGGCTCAGGTCATGATCCCGGGATCCTGGGATGGAGTCCCACATCAGGCTCCCTGCTCGGCAGGAAGCCTGCTTCTCTCTCTCCCACTCCCTTTACTTGTGTTCCCTCTCTCACTGTGTCTCTTTCTGTCAGATAAATAAAATCTTAAAAAAAAAAAAGAGTATTTATTAATCTCAATTATCAAATTTGTTGCTGTAGACTTGTTTGCGGTATTTTCTTATCATTTAAAAATCCTTCCAGTATATAATTATATGCTTTTATTCCTAACGTAGTGTACTGCCATCTTCTCTTTCTCTCTCTCTCTCTTTTTTATTTCACTTTAAAAGGTTTGTCAGCTTTTTCAAAGAACCAAAATTTAGATTTATTTCTCAATAGTACTCTTTGGGGGGGGTGGGATTTGTTCCTGTTTTTAATCTCAATAATACCTTTTTGCTATTTCTTTTAAAATTATTGTTTTTGTTTCTTGAATTGATGTCATGTTATTTTTTTTAAGTAATCTCTTCACCCAACATGGGGATCAAACTCACAAACCCCGAGATCAAGAGTTGCATGTTCTACTAAGTGAGCCAGCCAGGCACGCCAAAGCTATGTTATTTTATTTGTAATAAATGCTGTATATTTTTATTAATAAATATACTGTATTAAAATGTTTTCCTTTAAATCAAGATTTGGACTCATCTCACAGGCTTTGAAATGTGATCTTCCATTATTATTCCTTTCTAAGTAGCCTATAATTATTTTTTAAATGAGTATTTGGAGAAAATGTGCAATATCTCTTTGATGATTGCAGTTTTCTACATAACTATTAGATCCAATGTGTTCATTACGCTACATAAATCCTCTGTATCCTTGCGATTTTTTGTTCTTGCTGGGCTGCCGGTTTTTGAAAGGCAGCATGTAAAGTCTCCACTATAATTGAGGTCTAGGTGATTTCTCCTCTTATTCCTAAGAGCTGCCAATTCCAATTCTAAAGCTATAATGAATTTGTAAAATTTTGTGATTGTTGCATCTCTCTGGAGGATATCCCTTTTAATAATAGGAAATATTTCCTTTACCCCTTTTATTTTTTAAAAAAGATTAATTCATTTATTTGAGAGAGAGAGAGAGAGAGAGTGGGGCAGAGGGAGAGAATCTCCAGCAAACTCCCCGCTGAGCGGAGCCTAAGGCAGGGCTCATCTCAAGACCCTGAGATCATGACCTGAGCTGAAACCAAGAGCCGGAAGTGCAACCAGTTGAGCCTTTTCTGAACCAGCTGAGCCTTTGTCCCTTTTAATACTTTCCCCATAGTCTCCTTTCCTCCTGATGCTGATACTGCCAGCCCTGTCTTTCAGGTGGGGGTTGTCTTGCATTTGTTTAGTGCATCTTTCACTATCTCTTCATTTGCAACCTTTCTTTCTATAGGTGTGTCTCTTGGTAGTAGTGCATAACTGGCCCTGGCTTTGATTTATTCAGTTTGACAACCTCATCTTTCATTAGGTATCTAAGTCATTCATACTCATTATGACCACTGACTGTATGTACCTTATTCCCCTCATTTAAAGTCTTCTGTGTATTACACTTTTTTGATATTTCCCCTTTTTCCCTTTCCAGTCTTTTGCTGGAATAACCAACCTTGTTTTGTTTCTTCTGTTCTCACAAGTTAAGAGCTTCAATTTGAATTCAGGAGCCACAACCCATTATCCTCCAAACTCTGTAAACCCTATTCTGTTTTCTCCTAACATTTAGCATTTCAAATAAAAAGTCCAGTACCTAAGAGGTCCAGTTTGATTCCCCCTCATTTGTAGGTTTGGAGGTCTTTTTGTTCTATTTGGGTTTTGTTTTGTTTCCCTTGTCTAAAAGATCATAGGGCTTTTCTTTTATCCTGGAAATTAGGAATATCCCACGATATATTTTATTTTCAATAATCTTGTTTGTCATTCAGTGAGAGTTACTAATTTGAAATAAAACTTGTGCAGATCAAAAATATTTTTTGCTTATTCTCTCCCATTTCCTCTGTTTTCTCCTTTTTAAATTGATATTATGTAAATATAAGATATTCTGGGTCTTTCCTCCATGCCTCTTAGCCTTGCTTTCTTTCTCTCTGTCTCTGTTCTGTTCTCTGAGATAATTCCTTGAATTCATTAACTTGGTTTTTAGCAATGTTCATTTTATTCCTAAATTAAATTTAGGACAGTAATTGTCTTGAATTTCTTAAAAGGTCCTCTTTTTCCTGTTTATTCTCTTCTCAACAAATTGTTCATGTCATGTTGATAGGAATATCCCTCAAATTTCATTGAGGTTATAAATTTAAAATTGGGATAATCTCTGTTTTCTTTTAACTGTTTCAGTGAGGTCCACACTTATATTCAGCAAACTTTTATTGAGAAGTTAATGTGTTCCAAACATTGTTTTAAATGCTTTGCATATGTTAAATAATTGAATCCCAACCAACCCATGAGGGTTAGTGATGACATGTACAATTATTATTACCCACATTTCACAGCCAAGAGAGCAGGGGAGCCTGATGCCAACCCAGGCCATCTAGCTCCAGAGCCCTGGATCTCCACTACTCTGCAACATGGGCATTTGCTTTTTGTGTTGAGGTGGTCTCCTCTTTCCATTGCTGCTTTTACAGGTACATGTCCATGGTTTTTCTCTTATCTGCCTCATCTTCATAAATGAAAATGAAAATGTCTCCATATTGATAACCGGGGTGTCCCGAACGCTTGCCTCTCACCGGGCAAGGTGAAATGATAGCAGGAGCTCTGCAGGAGCATTTGTACCAGGGGTAGCGGAGCCCTGGGGTGAGAAGTTTTGCCAGCTTCTCAGGGTGCAGGGCTTGAGGAAGTCCAGAGCCCTAGGACCTGGTGTCTGTCTAATGCACTGCTCTAGCCCCTGATCACTGCCTGGTGGAGATGTAACTGCCAGGGCAAAGCAACAAGGCAGGCGACTCCCTTGGGGCCAGAGCTGTGGTGTGGAGAGGGTGAGCACCAGGGGCATGTGAGCAGGACATCCACAGAGTCCGCCACACACCTCATGTCAAAAACTCCCAACATCCCAGAACAAGCAATAGCTAGCTAATCACCTACATGTATTGTGAAACCTAAATCATAAGTTCCGTCATAGAATCACAAGTTCTTTTTTGAAATCTAAAACTGGTTTTCAAAATTACCAATTTTTTTTTTTTTACTGTTTGCAAGATATATCTTTTTTGAATCTTTTACTTTCTTTTTTTTTTTATTCTTATGTTAATCCCCATACATTACATCATTAGTTTTAGATGAAGTGTTCCATGATTCATTGTTTGTGCATAACACCCAGTGCTCCATGCAGAATGTGCCCTCCTCAATACCCACCACCAGGTT
>NC_138378.1:37360687-37384951 GCF_054177405.1 Leptonychotes weddellii
ATTGTTGGGTCCCTGCTGGAGGAGCAGTGGCCCGACTGTGCCGCGGATCACGGTTTATGGCAACCCCAAGCTGAGAGCCCGCGCCTGGGCTCCGCTTCTGCAGCCGGCTTCTCTGCTCCGATACCTGGGAGCTCTGCCACACTCAGGCACCCCCGGTCTTTCTGTGACCCCGAGGGTCCTGAGACCACACTGCCCGGAGGGTTCCACCCCCCGCTTAGCCACCAGAGTGACGTCCCTCGGCGAAGCAGACTTTTAAAAGTTCCGATTTTGTGCTCCGTGGTTCTATCACTTGCCAGAAGCGCTGACGGAGGCCCCTACCCCACCGTCTATCCTCCCGAATATCGCCTCGGATTCACTTCTCCGCACGTCCTACCTTCCAGAATGTGGTCGCTTTTCCAATGAGAGAGTTGTTGCTCTTCTTTTCTTCGATCTCCTGTTGAGTTTGTAGGTGTTCCGAATGGTTTGATCCCTATCCAGCTGAATTCCTGAGAGGAGACGAAATCCAGGTCTCCTACTCCTCTGCCATCTTGCTCCGCACCCCCCCAAAATTACCAATTTTTTTAAGATAAAGAATAAATTCAAAGAACCTCCACATGACATTTTCTTGACATCCCTACCTCTGATGCATCTTAACCATATGTACCCTCCGTCACCCTTCACCTGTACTTGCCTTGATGCCATCTGTTTCCTGTCTTCCAGAAACTCTTCCAACCTGGCCTGTCATGTCTGTCCTTCTGGGTTTTTCAGCTCTGTTGCATATTTTATCTTAAATTTATATCCCTTTAGTTATTTCAATAGAATATTTGTAGGAAGGATAAGAGAACCTCTGAGCTCAAATCACTGCTTTGAAATGGGTCTTATTGTATTTCCAGAGGATTTGGGGTGGCATTATCTTAAAATTAATTTTCATAACCTTTTTCATCAAAAGGAGAAAGTGTGGGAAGGATTTCTTTATGGAAAAATCACTTCAACCCTCAAAGTTTTTGATGAATTTACTTCTACTAGAAAAGGTGGGCCTCAGTCCCATTGGTGACATCTCCTACTATATGTTCAGAAAGGCTCACTTTGTTGGCCCAAAGATGCTACATGAAAGTAAAAGGTCATATTTCATTGCAGATCTAGAGAATGAGCTACACTTAAATGATATTCAAAGTAGACTGTTGGTGTTTTATATTTGTTTTTAAGGGTGTTTCAGAGGATTAATGTTTTCATGACATTTGAATTCAGAATTACAATTGCATATACTACATTAATTACAAGTGTTGGTGTTTGAGCAGAGAATTTAGTGAACAGGTGTTGCAAAGTACATGCTGGGTGTTGTACACAATGGGGACAGCCAAGTTCAAAGTCAAAAAAGGACTGTTTACATTAGAGGATTAGGAATAGTGGGTGTCCGGGTGCTGCAGTTGAATTTCACAGTCAGAGAGGACAGAGACTATTCAACATTGAAGCAGCATCTGGTTATTTGGGAATGGATTTATCTTAGAGGGGGCCAGGGTCAATGTTGCCATTGTCTGAAGCAGCACTGGCTGGCTTGCATGCTCCAGTCTTCAGAGGTTGGGTTAGGGTCTTTCCCATGTGTCTCTCTCTCCAGGCTGGTGGCTCTTTGGAGCTTCCTCGGGCTGCTATCACAAAAATGACACACTGGGTGGCTTAAACTACAGATGGTTATTTTTTGCAGCTCCGGAAGCTGGGAAGTCCAAGATCAAGGTGCCAGGAGATTCAGAGTCTGTCGAGGACCTGCTTCCTCATTCGTAGATGACCATCTTCTTGCTGTGTTTTCATACAGCAGAAGGGGCGAGGAAGCTATGGGATCTCTTTCATAAGGGCGCTAATCCCATTCCTGAGCTCTTCATGTTCCTGAACTAAGTACCTCCCAAAGACTCCACCTCCAAATAACCACCACATTGAGGGTTAGCATTTCAGCATATGCATTCAGGGGGTGGGGGAGACATAAATATTCAGTCTATAGCACATGGCATATGGCAAGAGTGCGTCATGTGTTTTGGTGTGATAGTATTTGGTTCAGAGTCATCATTAATATATCCTTATTGTGAACATAGTTTCTTATCAATAAAAACTCGTATCATTCAATGTTTCTTGCCTTCTGGTCTACTTTGTCCAATTAATATTGCCACCTTGCTCTCCTGTTAGTACATAAGCCTGATTTATCTTTGTTAATCCTTTAATTTTTTGCTTTCCTGGGACAATTACTTTTTTAGGTAATTTTTAAAAATAGCGTACATTTGGATTTGGACTTTAGATCTCAAGTAAAAGTAGTTTTCTTTTAGTGGGATGCTCTAGGGCATTTCTATTTATTGTCAAAAGTAATATATTTGTTCTTATGACTTCTAGATTAGTTCCTTTCTTCTGTCTTTTATAGATCATCCTTTTATTGTTCTTTTCCTTCCTTTTGTGCTCTGAAAGCCATAATCCAGCTTTATTCGCCTCATGATTACCATAAAAAATTAAGCATATATGAATCCATTTTTGTCTCATTATAAAACATCATCAGGCAATATTTATTAAATCATCCCTCAGAAAGACACTAGATTTCAACATATTGTTACTTTCTCTCCACTTGGCCCTTTTCCAATTTCAATTGATGTAAGTAAGGATTTTAGACTTAGCTTCTCCCCACCTCATAGTTTACATGTTATAATTTAGCTTTAGAACAATGGCTTTCACCAGGGGTAAGAGGAGATTTGGGACCCCAGGGGACACTTGGCAATGCCTGGAGGTAGTTATGATTGCCACAGTTGGAGGGGAGGTGGTTATTCCTGGCATCCAGTGGATAGAGTCTCCAAGGATGTTGCTCAACATCCTCAGTGCACAGGACAGAGCCCACAACAAAGAATCAACCAGCACCCACATCCCAATAGTGTTGAGATTGAGAAACTGTGCTCTAGAGCTTCTGTGCTGTTACAGTTGTTTTAAGTTAATATTATTAATCACACTTAAGCTATTCTTAGTGACAATGCTTTTCTATCCTCACTCTTAAATTTTTAAATGGCTATTCATGCCATGACTGGCTATAAAATATCTTCAAGTTAAATTTAAATTTAAAGTAGATTCTATAGAGAAGAAGAACTGTACTTTCCTAAGCTCCCAGTGTTGGAGCGGATCATCATAGTATGCTCACAAACTCACTGAAGGAGACGGGGCTCTTGACTCAGTCCTTCCCCTGCCTCTATTTTCCTGGTAGGCATGTTTCCCAAATCCTTCCATGTTTTACACCTCCATTTATTGATTGCCTGTCTCATCTTGCCATTTTTCTATCTTTATTGTCTGTCACACAATTCTTTTTCCTTATGGGTGGCAGCCCTAGGTCTAATATGTGTACTACAAATATTTAATCTAAGATGTTTAAGATATCATTGATACCTTCATCATATTTCAGATCTTTTATGTACAGAAAGCTTAAACTTTCATTTTTTAAAATTTACTTCATGATCTATTCCTTCACTTTTTTTTTTTTTTTTTTTTTTTGCCTGAAAGGCCTTCTCTGGCCTGAGATTGGACATTTTCCTGACTGTCATGAATTATGATTCTCCATGCAATAATCTTAACCCAAAAGGATCTATTTGGTGTTTGTTATAAAATACCATCAAATAGTTAAAGGATTCTCACAGTATGGTTTAATACGCAATCCATCCTTTCCCCTCTAATTTGAAAAACCACCTTTATCTTGTGCTAAACACAAGGGTCAGTTTCTGGGGTTTATGTTCTGTTTCATCAACTCTCTCTTTTCTTGCACAAACCTCTCGGTTTTCATTATTTGGCTATATGACATGTTTTCATAGCTGCCAGTCTTCCTTCATAACAGCTGCTTTTAACAATCATCCTTTTAACTTTCCTTGTCCAGCTAGTCTTTTCAGAAGAACGGTGGGGTCATTTTTACCCAGTCTCAAAAGATATCCCTTGGGACTTTTTATTGGGATTATATCACATTTCCAAATTAACATTGGATATCCCTGACCCATCTTCCATTTCTTCTGTCTTCCATCATTTTTACAACTTCATCGTTCCCTCCGAGTTCTGGAAGAATTCCCCAAATTTACCTTCTCTTTCACTAATCCGATTTTCTACCTTATCTGTCATTCTTCTGGCATGACAGTCTTGAATTTCATCATCCTGTTTCAGCTCTTATGCAATCTTTAGTGTTATCAAAGTGCCTTCCTCCTGGGGACTGTCAGCTCTACTTTCACAAATCTGGTTGGGAATTAGAAGATATTCATGGGGCACCTGCGTGGCTCAGTCATTAAGCGTCTGCCTTCGGTTCAGGTCATGATCCCAGGGTCCTGGGATTGAGCCCCGCATTGGGCTCCCTGTTCAGTGGGAAGCCTGCTTCTCCCTCTCCCACTCCCCCTGCTTGTGTTCCCTCTCTCGCTGTGTCTCTCTCTGTCAAATAAATAAATAAAATCTTAAAAAAAAAAAAAAGACATTCATTCTTTCTCCTATCCCTCATCATAGATCTATTTTGGGGGAAGACACCAGTTTTAACTCTTGGGGGATGGATGACCCAGGCTTCATAAGGTCTGGGGTGTCTCTGTCCCTCCTTAAGGGAGCAGGTGTGTGTTTACCCTCATTTGTCACACGAGCTGGATCTTTGACAGACGGCCTTCCACATACTTTAGGCCCCAGGAAAGAAGGAGCGAAAAGCTGAGATTCACTCTGGTTTGATCCCATCTGTTCAGAGACCCAGGGGAAGGCACCTGAGCCTGAGGGATGGTCTTTCAGCCTGCCTCCTGCCCCTTCACTGAGCAGCCACGAATGAGCCCCAGCACGGTCTCCAGGGCTGGCTGGCGACAGCTGCCATCTTTACAAGTCCACAGCCCTGTGCCCCTGGCAGAGCCATCTGTACCCAGTAACCTGGAGACTGCACTGCTGTGGGCACATTCTAGTCCAGGGCACTGGGATTAAAATGCATCTCCCAGAGCCTGGCTGCCTGAGTCCTCTCTGCAGATCCCCGCCCAGCCCCTCCCCACTGAATCTGTAAGAAATGCCAGGCAGTTCCTGGCACACTCCCTGCTTTCTCTTTTTATATGTCTTTTCATCATTTCCAAGGAGTTGGAGAGGATGAGATTTTGATGTCTGGGTCCAGCCAAACTGTCTGGACACCTAAGAAGTGCAGGTCAAGGGAGATTTGAGCTTTGTTTATGTTTTGATTGTTACACTGAAAATATTTTCATTTTTCTCATTTCCCATTTCCTCATTGTCACACTTTTTTGATTTATAATGAATAGAAGGATTTTTCAACAATACTATTCAGTTGAGCTCATAAAATATTGAATTTGTCCAAATGTGAGTTGAGGCTTTACCAAGATGACCCTAAAACTGGAGTGTGTTGCCTTAAGGTGAAGTCTGCATGAAACCTCTTAGAATATCAGGTGCTCTCATATTTATTTTATTTGAAAAATAAATTTTTATTTGGGAGAGACAGAACTTGTCTTAAACAATCTTATACAATGCTAATTTTGGATACTTATAGAAGTGACCCAATGAGGCAAATGAATAAAGGATGCAAAGGAACTTCATCAAGGTGATCGTGGTCACAGTTGCCTGGGATATGGCCTTGTGCTTTAGGGTGTGGTGTCATTGTAAACAAGCCTTTTCAAATCAGACTGTGACCTACAGGATCAATGAAAAGAGGAGAGCTGTTTGATGTTATATGAATAGGAACTTGGGACTTAGGATGGAAATTCTAGCACCGGCATCACATACGGATTAAAAATAAGTGCGCTACCTCAGATAATCGAAACACAAGGGAAGATGTGAGAAACCCTGTTTTGACAACTGTGTGATGACTCACAAAGCAGCTCCAGCAGCAAGAAGACCCCGATGTCCAAAGGCACCTGGAAAGAGTGGATAAAATAGGGTCACAAAGAGTGAGAATGAAAAAGCAATGGTTTTCAATCAACACTCCACAAATGTCATTTTAAATGTGAGTAAACGAATAATTACCACAAGGAGGCATTGGACTGGTTCATGCATTTCCCAAAAAGCTTTCACATTTACATTGCCCATAAGGCATTTTTTGCATATTCTTCTTGGGAACAATCAAAATGGGGCATCACCTTATATTTGAGGTCACCTTTTATTTGGACAGATTCAGCATAAACACAGTCATAAAAGCTAAAATATTGCAAGGGAAAAGTGGTCCTTTCATTTCATTTTATAGCCCAATTCCATTTATGACCTGATAAAACACCAAGGTTATAAACAATATATATTTGGCTATTTGTTGTCCTCCTATTGCTTATTAGCAAGTTGCAAATTGCTTCCAGTGGAGTGTCTTTTAATCTATTTTAATTTCAATTAAGGAATTTGAAAGATGATGGTTATTTGATGTCCTATATACTTTTGATGCTGGCAAAAAAAAAAAAAAAATATATATATATATATAGGGCACCTGGGTGGCTCAGATGTTTAAGCTTCTGCCTTCGGCTCAGGTCATGATCCCAGGGTCCTGGGATTGAGTCCCACATCGGGCTCCCTGCTCCTTGGGTGCCTGCTTCTCCCTCTGCCCCCACCCCTGTCTCTCATGAATAAATAAATAAAATATTTAAAATATATATATATATATATATGCATAATGGTGAAGTTGTTAGTAATATATCCAAGCTGAAAGATCCCTACATTTACCAACAACCAGGATCCAAGAGATCAAAAATAAATATATATATATACATTTCTCTTCTTGGTACTGCAGGCTTGACCTTCACATTAAATCAAAGTGGCTGAACCTAGAAATTTCCAGCGTTAGGGTGTAGACAAAGCAAAAAATCACACATTTGTCAGATTTCTCTTGGTAGTCTGTCCTGCTTAACCCAGAACTTCAGGCAACCAAGTTCAGGCCTTAGGCAAAATCAAAATTTTCTTGTTGGGCTTTAGTAGGGCTTCCTGCTCATGTCAAAACAGCTATCTGATACTAAATTTTCCTTAATCCTGGAATTTCATGACCCAATATCCAGCCCACAACCCCTCTCCAGCCCATGTCCGTGTCTGACTATTGTTTTTCCTCAGTCCTCCTAAGTATGTTTAAACTTACCCCAGCTTTTCCAGATTGCTTTGTTGTTTATAGGTCAGTCTTGCTTTCTCTATCCTTTTCTCCCCTGCCGGGCCTCATTTTTCTTCTTGCTTCAAATCCCAGCTCTGCCACTGTTCAGCCATGTGACTTAAATTAGACACTTTAATCCTTTTAGGCTCTGTTTTCTCATCTTTAAAATGGGTACAATTCTCTCTCTCTCAAATAAATAAGTAAATATTTTTTAAAAGGGGGGCGCCTGGGTGGCTCAGTCAGTTAGGCAGGTGTCTGACTCTCGATTTCGGCTCAGGTCATGATCTCAGGGTGGTGAGATCGAGCCCCGCCTCGGCTCAGCGCTCACCATGGAATCCGCTTGAGGATTCTCTCCCTCTCTCTCTGCCCCTCCCCCTGCTCTTGTGTCCTCTCTCTCTCTTTCTGTTTCTCTCTAAAATACATAAATAAATCTTTAAAAAAATAAAATAAAATGGGTATAGCACTATATCCCTCAAAGGGTCATTATAAGGACCTAATAAGAAAAGTATGAAGCATACAGCCTATTAAATGTGCTTTCAGGACAAGAAAGTTTAACCATACAGTAAACATAGAAAACTATCTTATTTACTTTATTTATTCTTTACATTTCTAGCATTTGACATGACATCTGTAATAGCAGGCACTCATTAAATCTTTGTTAAATAAATAAATGGAAAAAAGTTTATTAATTCACTGCATGGGTAATTAATCAAACCATTGCAAGTTTAGCAGTGTGCCATATACACAAATATTTAAAAAATTATGATTGTAATTAAGGTGAACATGATGCATTTCATTACTGTTAGGCATTTCCTTGTGAGTACCACAGTATTACCTGAGCTGGACATTCTTCTGCAAAAGGGTTGCTCCCAAAATAAAGGCAGAATTTGCATGAATAGTGTCTTGGTACTAAACACAGGATTTATTAGGACAAATTATTTTTATAGAGCTTTCTAAAACACAATTATATGGACATAAAGATGGATGATACGATCTTATCTCCCTTTTGCTAAAAAGTATCAACAATGCAATTTGTGCAAAGTTTATGTGAATTTCCTTAGTTCCACAGTTGTTTCTGGTTTGCAGATAAATTATTTATGTTAAGTAGATGATTTGTTTTCAACTTGGCATTGACACTGAATGAGTGAAGTATGCCAAAATAAATGAATTAATTAATCAAAATAAGCCCTTTGGTAAGTAAGCCTGAATACTGACTGATATAAAAGGCTAACGCTTCCCAAAGAGAACCATTTGATCCTTAAACAGATGGCCCCAGGCAGGTGTTGACTTAGTGCATCTATAGGACATTGGATTTTGAAAATGAAACTGCTTTTCTCTAAGTTTAAATGTGTATTGCATGGGAACAATGCCCCGCACCCCTCCACCCCACCATTTCTCATTAGCACACCACCTGGGCAAGTCCTGGTTAGACTGTTGGGTTCATTAACAGAAACACTTTCATTGGGCCCAGAAATCTTTCTCATGTCCTAGGTAAAGAGTTCAGAGCAATATGTGATGAGCTGCATACAAACTCCTTCGTCCTTTATATCTTTTCTGTAGAAACTTCTGTCACACCTAATTATAACCTTTCTGTCCCCTTAAAGTCTCTCTCAAAACTATATTGATACTTAGAAAGAACTTTGTAAATCCAAATGTTATGCATTACTCATTTAGGTAGCTAATTTGGGAGGAAAAATATTCCAGAGGTGGTGGGCTCATTCATTCATCCCACTAATGCTGGTATGATATGTTAATTTTTTTTTAAAGATTTTATTTATTTTTTGACAGAGAGAGAGACAGCGAGAGAGGGAACACAAGCAGGGGGAGTGCGAGAGCGAGAAGCAGACTTCCTGCGGGGCAGGGAGCCTGATGCGGGGCTCGATCACAGGACCCTGGCATCATGACCTGAGCCGAAGGCAGACGCTTAACGACTGAGCCACCCAGGCGCCCCTGTTAATTTTTTTAATATTTTTACCTCGCTAGGTCAACCCTAGAAACAACAATGTCAACCGCATTATGTGGTAAGATGATAATTCCCTCTACCATGCTGACTTATTTCACAGATTGTACCTTACATAATTTGGCAAATATTTTTGGACAGCATCCTTGTCAAGCACTGAAAATACAAAGTTGGATAAGTAATAGTTTCTAACATCAATGAATTTTCTGGCCAACAGAGAAAATTATCATAGAAACATTTGTTTTGAGCTCTAAAAACATAGATAAAGGAATAATTAATTCTCCTTGGTGACCAGAGATGAATAGAGGGAGGAATTGAAAATTGTACTGAAAGCCTTGGGAGATGAATGGGAGTGTGTCAAAGGCCATTCTGAAGTGAACAGCATGAGGAGAGGTAATGAGCCATTAGGGAATATGACACACAGCCCGGGGTGGCCAAAGGATGGTGTCGGCAGCATCAGGAGCAGCCTGAGACAGCCAGCACAGGAACCTAGTAAGAACTCTGTTAGTACAGGTGGGTACAACTACCCTTTTCTTATATATTGCTTCTGTCAAATTGCAGCAAACTAGAGAATACCTTCTATCCCTTCATCAATGTCTTGTTGAGTGCCCTACCCTGGACCAGCAGTATTCTAAGCTTTGGGGATAGAGCAGACTCCCTCATTTCATGGCGATTACCTTCAATTAGGTAAAATAGATAATAATCAAGAAAACAATAAATAACAGAAAATATCAAGAAATAGTAAATCCTGTGCAGAGTACTAACTCAGAGCAACGTGATAGAAGAAAACTAGATGGTACAATTAGGAAGGAATTATGGTACATTGTGCAATTAGGTACGATGGCCTGAGAAGGCAATCTCCAAAGAGGTTACATTTGAGATGACACCTGGATCACACACACAGACACACATGCAAAGATCTGAAAGAGGACCATTCTAGGCAGAAGTGCAAAGGTCCTGAGGAAAAAAACAAATTTGGTGTGTTTGAGGGAGTTTGCAGTTATTGCTGCATAACAAACCACCCCAAAACTTAATGGCTTAAAACAGCAATGATCTATTTAGCTAACTATTCTGCATATCAGTAATTTAGGCTGAGCTTAGCTGGGTGATCCCCTCATACATCCGTGGACAGCTTGGCTCATGTCAGCAATTTTGTTGATCTTAGCTGGGACCCCTTACATGTTGGGGGCCTTGGTTGGGACATTTGAGTTACTAATCTCTGTTCCTTGTGGTCCTCTCATCTTCCATTAGGTTGGCTCAGCTTGGCGACTGAATAGGGCCCCAGAGAGTGCAGAGGAAACCATGCCTCTTGAAGCCTAACCTCAGAACTGACACACCATCAATTCTGCCAAGGTCTAGCACAGGATAAATAACAAAGCACATCATAAATCCAGTCCAGATTCAAGAGGAAGAGAAAGAGACTTCGTTTCTTCCTGATGAAAAGAGCCAAAAACTCAGATTACAAAGGGAGTGAGTGAAGCATGTTGGGAGAAGTGAAATATTGTGGTCAATGTTGCACAGTCTACCATAAAACTGAGGAGATTGGCGAGAGACAGGTCATGAAGGGCTTGGCAATCACTCCTCTGCTACTTCACCTGTGACCAGAGGAGAAGTAAGTCAGTGCAGGGAGGGCCTCTTTTCATTGAACCATAAAATAAGTTAGTACTATGGTAGCAAGGAGGAAATAAAAGCTTTAATGATAGTTACTATGTAATTGTTGAGCAAGAAGAGACTTCACTGATCCAAATGCAGTCTTCTCATTCTTACTGAGATCCAGAGAGTTAACAAAAGAGCTGAAGGTCAAAAGCAGGTCTCCTAATTTCCATCCAGGTCTCATTCCATCTACCATGCTGTCTGCTTGATTAAAGGCACTCTGTGTATTCGCTGCCACCTAATAGTCTGGGAAATGCGAAAGCAGATGTCCTAAAGTTTGACAATTTCCCCCAGGGCACAATGTCTGGAAGCTCATTTGCTATCACAAGGTGGACAATAAGCGCGGTAATACATCTTTTATGCAGAAGTTTTAACATCTGATATCCCCAACCATTTAAAAGAGCTACCGAGAAGTGGGGCACCTGGCTGGCTCAGTTGATGGAGTGTGCAACTCTTGATTTTGGGGTTGTGAGTTCAAGGCTGACCTTGGGTGTAGAGCTTACTTAAAAATAAAATCTTTAAAACAATTTTTTTAAAAAAAGAGCTACCGAAAGTAATAATATGATAATAGCTACATTGGTTGAGAACTTGTTCATCTTACCTTGTTCATCTTACCTTGACCTCTGAAGTGCCAAAATAAATGTTGTTGGTCCATGCAAACTACATTTTCTATGCAAACATAATTCTCAAAGTTGGTCTGTTCCCTCAGTGCACAGAAACTTCTTTGAGGTCATGGACTGGGTCTCATTCATCTTCATGTACCCAGTTGGTCACACGGCCCCATAGACCAAGTAGGCCATCAGAAAACATCTGTGGAGAAAATGAATGAATAAAAGAAGTCTTTGTCAGAGAGAGAAGAGATAAAAATTAAATCCATCAGAAAGATTCAACAACCAGAGTAGTTTAAGACCTTTAATTTCTGGGCAAATCTACTCTGAGAAACTTCAATTCTATCAAAGTGTATTAATTGAGCCCCTTAAAAATATTCTCCCTTTAAGAAAAAGGATTCATTTCTACTCTGCATTCTAGTAGATTTTGGAAAGATTTCCACAGAAAACACCTACTTTTTAAATCCATTTGGTGCTAAATAGGTAAGTTTCCATTCCTAGAAAATCCTCTTAAGTGGAATAATTTATTTCCTGGTAATTCCTGATAAATATTACATGAATATTTCTTAGGTATATATTTCTTAAAGAGCTTAAACCTATTTAACCTGACTCTTATCCTAACTGGAGCAATGAAGGGCCAGGTGGTGGGTCATCACCATTTAACGGGTATTGTAAGCTGCTGATCTTCCAAGGTGATGCAGAAAGTAGATGACTGAATCTAAAGTGAGTGATTTATCATTTCATTCTGGGGAAATATGAAGAAGTTCTCAGCTTTTAGGATATACTTTGGGCCATTAAAGTACATGCTGATAGTGATGGATGTGCCTTCATTGTGTGGTTTATAATGGATAGATCAAGGCTGGGACAAGAACACACATCTTCTGACCCTGGTAGAGTCTCTCTTCAGGAAACATGACCCCCTTAGATGACCCTGCAAGGAATCTAGACTGGAATGAAATAGGAGGCTGTGAGTTTTACAAGACGTAAAACAACAGCTTGAAACCTGATTTTACAGATTTAGCAATATCTCTAGAAAATAATTCTCTTTCTCTTTCTCTGGTGTTGTAATTGACATAGTCCAAATGCCATTAGAACCAGCTTGCTCAAAAGATCTCTAGGATAGCATTTCTCTCTGTTCCTTGCTCAGTATGTGCCCACAGCAGCCCTCACTAAACAGAAAGACCCAGGTAAATAAATAAATGATATTCCATTCATGTTGTATAACATGACTGCTTTGCTCTGCAACCTCTACTATTGAGAATTATTTTTTTGGCTGCAAACACGTCACTTCATCAAAGATTCTTTACAGAGCAGATGATGTTGAAAGGCAGTGTCTCCTTTTTCAGGTTTAGAGACTAGATGTTATGGACTTCAAAACTCAAAAGTCAGCTCTCCCATCTAGCCCAGTCCTCCTGCCAGGCCCAAACTCCAAAATCAGTGTGGAAGCAATCATAAAATAACAACCTCAGAGGCAGGGAAACAAGGGACTTCCGATTTCTTGTAATTTCTCAAGAAGTAAAGCCTCCCTTTCCCTTGACCATCACTCTTCTCTTTCAAGACCCAGTGGTGACCCACTCATTAAGAACCATTGACTACTTTTCAAAATACCGCCAAACCCATGAACACACTTGATTCAGATATCAGTCCTATGAAGTCAACAGGCCAAATACTAATATTTTCAGCAAATGAGAAAATGGTGGACAAAGTGCTCAAGTAATTTTCCCAAGGACGAACAAAAAGCTTGGGCATTTACAGGACAGAAAAACATTGCCTACCAGACCCCTAGTTGGGAAAATGTCCACCCTTCTTTGCACAGTTTCTTCTCAAACTCTAGGAGGAAAGGCGTGGCCATTATGGAGCCATGGGCTAGTGCAGAGTGTCTCCCAAAATATTTAGCTAGAGCCACCAAATCTGCCACAGAGAATTGCCTTGAAGCTGGGAATGCAGCACATTGAACTCTATATGAATGGAACTTTAAAGCTGTTAGATTTCCGCATCCCAAACTCAAGTCTTTTTGCCCCTCCTTTCAGACTTTATTCCCCCAAAGGAGAATTTGGGTCACTTGCACTAGTCAGTGTCTTCCTCTGTGAATTCACCGTCAAGATAAACACTGTCCACTAGAAATATAAAGGGGGCCCCAAAATAAAAATAAATATAAATATAAATAAGGTGAACAATGTAGATGATCCCGATTTTCTGGTAGGCACATTTTAAAAAGTAAGACCAAACCATGAAAATGGAATTTTAATAATATATTCCACTTAACCCGATGTACCAAAATGTTATCATTTTGACATGTAATCCATATCCTGAGATGTGTTCATGAGATATTCACGTTTTTACTTTCATCTTCAGTCTTCAAAATCCAGTGTGCATTTCACACTTATAGTACACTTCAGTTTGGACCGGCCACATTTCAAGCACGCCAAAGCCACATCTGATGAGGACAGTGACAGACAGAACAGCTCCAAGAGTTCTCACAAGCTACTCCTCAGATTTTATAACACTGTCTCCTGACCTCCATCACCACCAGAGGGGACCCGAAAAGCACCACCTATTGCTGTTTTCAAGGAGGCCACTGGCAACTCTAAAGCCCTGCAGGGAACAATTGGCATCAGACCTTCCTAAGAAAGAGGGGAGGGGCGGGTAAGTCAAGCAAGCAGGAGCCTCTTTCCCTCCTCCACACCAACCTCTTTCCCAACCTGGTTGCATCCTGGAGAGGGGAGAGGCCTCCATACTTTCTTTCTGGGTCACTGCTGGGGGATTCACCCAACAAAGGACCATAATTTATGAGGTTTCTCTCTGCAAGTCAACTATTGCTGATGGCAGGGCCAGCATAAACATTGATGCTGACAGACTGAGAGATAAAAGGGTGGCTGTTTGTTCCCTCAGCCCTTTGAGAAATCCAGGCGCAAACCCATTTGCAGAACATTTCCTAATAGATAAATAAGACACAAATCATGTGTACCTGATGGTCAATGAATAGCTCACACACACAAGGTAAACTCTGAAAACTCCATATTTCAGCCAACATAGCAGTGACTAATGACTCACTTTTGTTTCTACCAAAGACTAAGTGCTTCTTTCCAGGGGTAAATAGACCTGAACCTCCACCCCCACCCCCAAGAGGCTGAATTACTGCAAGCAGTCGCATATGTTGCCAAACAAATGTGCAGGCAACTGAAAACTGAGCAATTCTAGCCGTTTAAACTGTGTCTTGAAATAGCACCTCACTGATAAATGGACCTCCCATTTAGCAACTTCCAGAATTTCAAATCTGTTTCGATTTCCTTCCTATGGACCTTTTTATTTTGTATTTTACCCAGCACCGACTTTACAATATCAAGGAAAAATCAGAGCGAGGCTCAAAAACATGGGTGGGGCATCTAGATTCAAACACAGAGCACAAGTGCAAATGAACCCAGCTGGGCAGAGTTTTCCAAATGGACAGGAGTTTCAGGCAGTGTTTTTACTCTTCATGTAGAAACTGTGTCCATTTGGTGGTTCTGGACTAAAAGGTGCTGCTCTGAATAACTTACAGTTACTGCCTCAGATGTGACCAAGTTGGAGAAAGGACAGGGCTTTGTGCAGTCGTCCAAAGTGAGGCACAGGATGGTTTCTGACTTGTCTGTAAAGATGGGTTTGGTTTTTCTACTTTTATCATGCATTAAACCAGCTGAAACCAAAGATGCTGGTTGTTGCTTTTGAATGCTTTTTAAAGTAATGTCTCTAGTAGAGGATATTAATTTATCCTACAGATTTAAACATGTATGTATCCTTTCCACTTCTTCAGTCACTGCTAGTTACCATCTCCAAAATTAAATTTTCCCATGTTGCCTTTGCTACTAAAGCTATCAGATGCTTCTAAATGGTTACTAATCTAAATGTTACTTCTTTCATGTTGGCCAATTTGTCCTCTGAGGATGTGCTGATTGTTAAAGTGCAGCAATAGAGATTTAGGGTAGACACATGGAAGGACTTCCTTACAACAAAAGGTACTAAATGCTGTCAGATCTTGTCAATTCCTTTCTAAAATAAGCCACAGAAATAAGAAATGACACCACTATCTTGGAGTCACTTTGAAAAGTCTATGCTGTCCTAGGTATCCCCCCCGCCCACAGTTAGGAATGCCTGTCTGATACCCAAGGGGCCAAGGCCTGTGAGCTCTGGAGGCCCTCCAAGGAGTCATTCCTGACATGAATTTGACGAAACCACTAGACTCTCAACATGAGGCATAGTGGTGGTGGTGATGGTGTGTGTCTGTGAATGTGTTGGTTGGGATGGCATGGGAGGGGCTGGAGAATAGAGTTAAATAGAGAAAAGGAGGAAGAAAAAAAAATGTGAAAATGAGCTTTTTCAGAATCCAGAAAAGCACAACAAACAGTGGTCTTAGCAAAGTTATGTATTCAAGTGAACTGTGACTTTTGTTGATAGCTGATCTTCTTCAGAGCTGAGGGAATCCTGGCCAGGCAGATCCCTCTTGGGGAAGGGAGCTCCCACACTCCTGAGGGAGGCACTTACACATCAGGCTCATGGTATCTGCCTTTGAGATCTCCCTGACAGCCTCTATCTCCTGTAGGTCCACCTCACACCCAATCCACCGCCCCCCATGGTGGTGAATCCATGGCCACCCAGGCACCCTGCCAAGCATGCCTGGGAGCAAGGCATCTTGGGGTTCCCTGAACAGGAAAGCCATGTCCATTTCCCAGCTTTAAAGATTAACCACCAGGGCTTCACTGGCATCTCTGTTATCAACTCCATTATTACTGCCGACATACAGCTCCTTCCTCGTCGGCTCCTGCCTGAGAGATAGGGAAGTTAAGAACACAGCCTCTGAAGTCAGGCTGCCTAGATTCCACTCCTAAACCTCGCCCTCTTTATGGCTCATTCCTCAGTGGTCAGATGGGAATCACAGCAGCTCTGACCCCACGGGGTTGCTAATGCACCAAAACCACCCAGCACTGGATGAGGACAAGCTGTCCCTGCACAATAAATATTAGCTGCCATTTCCACTGTCCCTGCCCCCTCTGTTTGCTGCTGTCACACGTTTCCATTCTTGTTTCCATCTGGGTTGTTACTGACCTGAAGTTAGACCAGTGTAAGAGAAAAGCACCATGCCTGCAGAGTAATTCACTCAAGTCACTCAAGTGTTTTAAAATTATATGGTGTGTGTGTGTGTACACGTATAAACATGCATACACACGTGTCTGCAGGTATGTATATATGTACCTGCCTCTATGTTTCAGTCTCTTTACAAGTGAATGTATAGGTGAAATGCCATTTCAGCAAGTGCTTATACAGTTTTCTTCAAGTAACAGGCTTGAAAACACACCCCATACTGGTTACCTTCCCTTCCCTGTCTCCCTTCCTTACTCCCCTACCAGAGGTTTCTGGGATCACCTCCAAGGAAACTACTTGTTCTCAAATCCTGCATCAGGATACGAGTCTAAGGGAACCTGGAATGCTGGCCACTTAGCATCCTTTCCCAGGATTCAGGACGCTATCCTAGATAGAGAAAACGTGCATCCAGACAAGAGAGTTAGAATCAGAAAACAGCATCAACTTGCTGTGATCACTGAAGGAACAATGACACCCTCCCTCCACCACACCCACAGTTCCCGTATTGTGTCGTGCAATGCTGTTTTGGGGGTGTGTGATGTCGTGATGTAATAGCTAGGTTCTAAGAACTGAACCAGGAGGAGAGTTTCCGTTCCATAAGTAATTCTCAGCCTCCAAGCAAGTCCACTCTTAGCCAGCGCTGCATTCCCGGTCCACCAGCCATAAGTAATTAAAACTCATTCTAGTATTTCCTGACTTCTCTCAAAGAATGCAGCATTTCCTAGAGTCCAGCTCTCTCTCCTCCTCCCTTTTCTCCACCTGGTTGAGAATGTCACACCTTCTCTTCTTGTCCTGACATCTACCAGCTTCCCTAACAAAGTGCCCAAAAGGCTCTTTCTCTCTCTCCAGCCAGCTCTTTCCCCAGCTGGCTCTTAGTTGGGTGAATCAGCTTATCCTCTTCACATACATTGCTTTTCTCTCAGCTGCCAAAGTCTCTGTGATCAAGAAGAGCCTGGGAGCCAACTTGACCGTCCCCCAGTAGAAGGTGGTGAGCATGACAAGGGAGAAACGTGAATGTTTGTTTATACATTAATAGTTTTTGCCCTTAGTAAACTTTCCTCCCTGAAATATCCTTGTGGACTCTGCAGACAGAGATCCAGTATTCACCTGGGTTATCCAGAAGTTCCTTGCCTTCTAGTTGTCCCGTCTCTCTTTTCCTTTTCTCACCGGAGTGGACATAGTTTCTCACAATTTCCTGTTGTGCTGCCCTGCTGATTCTAGCTGTGTCCATTAGCGCTCTCTTGGCAAACTTGGGTTTGGAAAATGAGTAACTAAATATTCATTTATTAAAGGTGTTTTTCTTTCACTAGCAGCTGCCATCTGTTCCTCTCCACCTCAGGCTAATCCCCCTTTCTCCTTGCAGCATCCTGGAAATAAGATGAGAAATAAGAAGTAACTCAAAATAGAAATAATAGTAAAATATTACCGCCAAATAAAAGAGACACAGGAAGAATTTTTAAGAAAAAAAAAAACACATGAAAGGTCAGAAAATTACAAAGAAAAATGAATTTTTTAAAAAAAGATCTAGATGCAGGAAGGACAATTAGGGGATGGCTGGAAAGATGAATAATAACCAAATAGCCAGAGGACAGCCTGCAGCAGAGATGAAGGATATAAATCAGAAGAGAAAAATGTTTGCCTGATTCGATTTTACAGACAGTCCTTTAAAACGTGATGTGTCATTTGGATTTGTTTTGATGTGCTGGACATCTCCAGTGTCCATTCTGGGCTTTGAGTGCAACTTAGTTAAATGACTGGATGCATTTTAAGACCTACCATCCGGGTTACATGCTGATTTACTTGTGTACAGTGAGCTCCCTGCAGGAGCACGGTTCCAAACCCCAAAGGAAACGGAGGACAGAACGCTTCCAGTTCCTTTTCCATCCATAATGTGGTAAAAGAAAAAAAAACAAAACAAAACCAGTCTTCAAACCTGTGCTCCTGTCTGTTATTTGCTGTTCAGAGGTTCTGCAGGTACATTGTTTCATGCAGCCCTTCCATGAAAGGTGAGGGATGTGCCTGGCTCCTCATGAATAGGCATTTGAGATACAAAATATATTGTAGTTGACTTGTTTGTCATCACGTTTTTCATTTGCCTGGGTTCCGTATAGATGGAAAACCTGTTTCAAAGGCAAAATGCATTCTGCATTGTATATGAGCTGGGGAATGTCAAGTGGCTCTGATTGCAGCGTGGGCGTTGTTACGGTTTGTTTTGTTTTAAGTCAGGAAACAATGAGTATGTTTGTCATTTTCTAAACCTTATGGCCCCAAACCACTTGTGGCTGGTAGTCTTTCATCTCCATGGGACATTCCACCCAACCACCACCGTCTGCCAGGGACGTCTACTAATGTCAAAGTTCTGCTGGGTTTCTCTGAAGCCTGCCTCTGCTTTCAGCAGCTTTGAATGAGCTACAGGGCCACAGTTTACTTCTATTGTCATTTCTTCAGACAGACGGAGAGAAAGACATCTGCTACTTTAGACAAGAAGCCTATTGGAAGAACACACGTACAACCAGAACGACCTAGCGCAAGATCGTTCAATTCAGCTGCAGTCAGAAAAAGGGAGAGAAGAGAGAGCAGGGAAAAGCCCTATTGCATTATGGACACTGTTCATTTCTGAGCCAGTGTTTGAGGAGGGAGCTGCTAACTTTGCCAGGAAAACATACATTCTGTTTTCAACAAATAGGGTATGGGCAACCAAGAATCAATCATTCATGAAACATCAAAGAGTCAACTGTAATGGGAGAAACTAATTTCTGATGGTGAAAATGACTTTTTTGCGTGGGAGCCCATATTGCACCACTGTAAATAACTATCAAGCTATGCCCCTATAAAAAACGAGAATGGAGAATTAAAGACAATGAAGTTATATCAAATTAGTTTTTGCTATGTAACAAGCCATCCAGGCATAGTAGCTTACAACAAGCATTTATTGACTCACGATTTTCTGGGTCAGCGATTTAGGATGGGTTCAATTGGGCAGATCGTCTGCTTGCCTCTTCTAGGGTCACTTGTGTGGGTACAGTCAGCCAGTGGTGTGGCCAGGAGACCATTAGTCTTGGATGGGCTCTCTCGCATGTCCGATGTTTCATGCTGGCTGTTGGGTAGGGAGGCGGGGATGACTGGACCCTGCATCTCCAATAGGCTAGCCTGGGTTTATTCATGTGGTGGTGGTTCCCACGTGTAGTAAGGGAGGGCAAGCCCGGTGCATAAGCATTTTTTAAATCTCTGCTTGTGGCATGTTTGCTATATCCCATTGGCCAAAACAAGTCACATAGCCAGGCTCAGTGTGGGCAGAGAACACTCAAAGGCGAGCATACAGAGAAGGATGAACAAACCAGGGTCATTACTCCGACAACCCACTGCAGAAGCATTCTTGGAAACACTCTTACCTGTATCTATCAGACTGAAATATGAGAACTTAGAATCATGCAATCATGTGACAGAATGGACCTTAGATGTCTTCAAGTCTAAATTCTTCCTTTGATAGTTGAGGCAACTTCAATTCAGACGGGCCACTTTTCTGCCCACGATCACATGACTATCTTGATACTACTACATTAATTGTGAAGGCATGGGGAGCATCTGGAATCATTTATATAGTAACTTGCTTTAGCATTGAGGATAGGTAAAATTATTTATACTAGACAAAAATAAGAACCCCATCAAGACTAGAGAGTCTGGAAAATATTTTGGGAAAGAAAAGACAGAGTTCATGTAGGCATGTAAGTATGTAGACGTAGTGAGGGAAACCCAATTGAAAGCTCAAGGTGTCATATTTTCCTGGTATTTTTTAGATTCCTAAGGTAGTGCTTCTCAAATTTCAATGTGCATATGAATCACCTGGGATCCTGTTAAAATGCCAGTTTTCATTCAGGAGGTGGGTGCTAAGACTGCATTTTTAACAAGCTCCCAGGTGAGGCTGATACTGCTAGTCCAAGGGCCACAGTGGCAAAGCTCGAGGACTTAGCCGCCTTGTCTGTTCAGTTCCTCATCTGTCGTCTTTATTCAGCCTCTAAATGCATCTCTCCTCACTGATATCACCACTCCCTATATTAACATGTTGGAAATCCCACTGCAATGCGCTTCCAGGGAGAGCTCTCATAGTGAAACAGGTGTGTGCTCAGGAGACACTAGGTTCTCATCTTTGTTTTTCCCTGAAATAACATAGAATGCATGAAACCTGGACCCTTCTCCCCACCGTGCCCCTCAGGGAGATCCCTTCCTTTGGCCCCCCAACCTCATCCTCCCAGAAACACCATTTTCTTTTCTTTTCAGTGATCACCACGCACCGCTGAGGCAGAGGAGGGCTGAATTCTTATGTCCCCACTCCCTATCCTGGCTAAGGCTTTGTACCCAGGAAGTCCCTTTGGAAGCACCAGGAGGAGCTGGGGAAGTGAGACAGGAAAGGGACTGAACCCAGTAAAGTGTGTGTTCATCAGCCAATTACCATTGTGAGCAACTGGGCTCAGACCTGCTGAGGGTCTGTGAAAGACTATGTAGCACATGCCCCAGAGTTACCCCACCCAGTGGGGAGGTAGTCGGGGTGTTTATACACCGACTCCCTGGCAGGTAGTGGTCAGGGGGGCTCCCAATAGAATTAATTCTCCAGCACATTTGGCTTCTCAGGGCATGGCACCAGCATTTGAGAAGGGCCTTCAGGTAGAGTCACTAGAGTTTACAGGAGGTGGCTTTAAGCTTGTAGAGAAGAATGCAGAAGGGATGTGGGCGAGCCTACAGTCCTTCTGCCTTAACCATCATTGAAGAACTAAACAGAAAGGAATAACTTAAATGGATGAAGGCTCTGACCAAAACCAAGGAAAGCATGTCGAAAGCAAAACACCGTTAAAACAGGCAAACTGTTCTGCAACAAACGATCCTTTTAATTGTTTTTATTTTTTTCCACTCTTGAGACTGTTCGCTTGGTTTATTCTGTTGTTGTTGTTGCCATTGCTTTCGTGCAAACTAATAATGTCTCAGCTGCCTTAAATGCATGGTTGACTTTCAATGTAATCTACCCAAGTCACTCAACAGGAAAGCAAAGATTTTTATCATTGCTTTCCATTACGAAGCAATAGTAGATCTGGACTTCCTTCTGTCCCCATCCCTTATCTGAACTGAGACCTTGGCCAAGGTATCCACTCTAAGCTTCAGATTCCTCATCTGTTAAAAAAAATTGCAATTCTGATTGCACAGGACTGTGTTAAGGGTTGAATAGAAGGAAGAATGTGAAGCTGCTCACCCATCAGAGGCACTCAAATGTCCTCCTCCTCCCTCACTGTCCAATACCCTCACCACTGAGGACTAAATTCTATTCTATTCCATCGGTTCATATTGGAGTCTGAGTATGTGCAAAAAATCTATCTTAGATTACAAAGGAAGTAGAGAGCTAATAAAAATAGTTCTTTCCTTCCAGTTGCATTCTGCTTTGGAGAAAGGCAGACATGTAAGGAAGTAGCTCTAATAAAATCAGGTAGTGATAAGTATTATTTTCAATATAAAAAGTGCTATGCTCTGATCATATAGGGAGAGCGAAATTATTCTCTATGTTCCTCTAATTTACGTAACAGTGGTTGGTTCCATAATTCACACTCAATGGCTAGAGTCTGCAAAATTCCCAGCAACCACCATGTTCAACAAAATTGTGTTACACACCAAAAAACCTTTGACTAACCTCTAATTGATTCCGACATTCCAAAGACTATGAGGAATAGTCGAAAATAATTTAGAAACTGCTGACTTGTATTAGGAACAGATTTATTCAGATAAAACAGAGAGACAGAAGGTATTTGAAGTGAGATTATTTCGTCAATTGGGCATAATAAAAGAAAGAAAATAAAAATGATTGCTTAAGCTTTGAAAATCCTTTCTTTTGCAATGAGATTGGGTTATAAGAAAAAACTAACATTTACTGAGCACCTTTAAATGCTAGGTATTATGATAGAGTCTTCATTTATAATTTCATTTGATCTTGTTTTTTATTGTTATGTTAATCACCATATATTACATCATTAGTTTTTGATGTAGTGTTCCATGATTCATGGTTGTGTATAACACCCAGTGCTCCATGCAGAACATGCCCTCTTTAATACCCATCACCAGGCTAACCCATCCTCCCACCCCCTCCCCTCTAGAACCCTCAGTTTGTTTTTCAGAGTCCATCGTCTCTCATGGTTCTTCTCCCCCTCCTATTTGCCCCCCTTCATTCTTCCCCTCCTGCTATCTTCTACTTTTTTTTTCCTTAACATATATTGCATTATTTGTTTGAGAGGTACAGATCTGTGATTCAACAGTCTTGCACAATTCACACCACTCACTATAGCACATACCCTCCCCAATGTCTATCACCCAGCCACCCCATCCCTCCCACCTCCCACCCCAGCAACCCTCAGTTTGTTTCCTGAGATTAAAAATTCCTCATATCAGTTAGGTCACATGACACATGTCTTTCTCTGATTGACTTATTTCACTCAGCATAACTCTCTCCAGTTCCATCCACGTCGTTACAAATGGCAAGATCTCATTCCTTTTGATGGCTGCATAATATTCCATTGTATATACTTCTTTATCCATTCATCTGTTGATGGACATCTTGGCTTTTTCCACGGTGTGGCTATTGTGGACATTGCTGCTGTAAACATTGGGGTGCATGTACCCCTTCAGAGCCCTACATTTGTGTCTTTGGGGTAAATACCCAGTAGTGCAATTGCTGGATCATATGGTAGCTCTATTTTCAACTTTTTGAAGAACCTCCATACTGTTTTCCAGAGTGGTTGCACCAGCTTGCATTCTCACCAACAGTGTAGGAGGGTTCCCCTTTCTCCGCATCCCTGCCAACATCTGTCGTTCCCTGACCTGTTAATTTTAGCCATTCTGACTGGTGTGAGGTGGTATCTCATTGCGGTTTTGATTTGGATTTCCCTGATCCAAGCGATATTGAGCACTTTTTCATGTGTCTATTGGCCATTTGGATGTCTTCTTTGGAAAAATGTCCATTCCTGTCTTCTGCCCATTTCTTGATTGGATTATTTTTTCTTTGGGTGTTGAGTTTGAGAAGTTCTTTATACATTTTGAATACTAGCCCTTTATCTGATATGTCATTTGCAAATATCTTCTCCCATTCTGTCGGTTGTCTTTTGGTTTTGTTGACTGTTTCTTTTGCTGTGCAGAAGCTTTTTATCCTGATGAAATCCCAATAGTTCATTTTTGCCCTTGCTTCGCTTGCCTTTGGCGATGTTTCTAGGAAGAAGTTGCTGTGGCTGAGGTCGAAGAGGTTGCTGCCTGTGTTCTCCTTTAGGATTTTGATGGACTCCTGTCTCACATTTAGGTCTTCCAAACATTTGGAGTCTATTTTTGTGTGTGGTGTAAGGAAATGGTCCAGTTAAATTCTTCTGCAAGTGGCTGTCCGATTTTCCCAACACCATTTGTTGAAGAGACTGTCTTTTTTCCATCGGACACTCTTTCCTGCTTTGTCAAAGATTAGTTGACCATACAGTTGAGGGTCCATTTCTGGGCTCTCTATTCTGTTCCATTGATCTATGTGTCTGTTTTTGTGCCAGTACCATACTGTCTTGATGATGACAGCTTTGTAATAGAGCTGGAAGTCCAGAACTGTGATGCCACCAGCTTTGCTTTTCTTTTTCAACATTCCTCTGGCTATGCGGGGTCTTTTCTGGTTCCATACAAATTTTAGGATTATTTGTTCCATTTCTTTGAAAAAAAGTGGATGGTATTTTGATGGGGATTGCATTGAATGTGTAGATTGCTCTAGGTAGCATTGACATCTTCACCATATTTGTTCTTCCAATCCATGAGCATGGAATGTTTTTCCATTTCTTTGTGTCTTCCTCAATTTCTTTCATGAG
>NC_138378.1:37385451-37395963 GCF_054177405.1 Leptonychotes weddellii
CTGTTTCCTTCCCCAAATTGGGGAAGTTCTCTGCTATAATTTGCTCCAATATACCTTCTGCCCCCCTCTCTCTTTCTTCTTCTTCTGGGATCCCAATTATTCTAATATTGTTTCGTCCAATGGTATCACTTATCTCTCAAATTCTGCCCTCGTGATCCAGTAGTTGTTTATCTCTCTTTTTCTCAGCTTCTTTATTTTCCATCATTTGGTCTTCTATATCACTGATTCTCTCTTCTGTCTCATTTATCCTAGCAGTTAGCCCCTCCCATTTTTGATTGCACCTCATTAATAGCCTTTTTGATTTCGACTTGATTAGATTTTAGTTCTTTTATTTCTCCAGACAGGTTTCTGTAATAACTTCCATGCTTTTTTCAAGCCCAGCTAGTATCTTTAAAATCATGATTCTGAACTCTAGGTCCGACATCATACTAATGTCTGTATTGAGTAGGTCCCTGGCAGTTGGCACTACCTCTTGTTCTTTTTGTTGAGGTGATTTTTTCCGTCTTGTCATTTTGTCCAGAGCAGAACAGATGAATGAGAAAACAAAATGCTAACAGGGTAACAACATAACAACATCCCCAGAAAATATACTCTAAACAGATCAGAAAAGACCTGAAGCTGTGAGAAAAGAAAGGGAAAGAAAGAAAAAAGACAAAAAAACAGAAAAGAAAAAGATAAAAACAAACAAAAACAGAACAAAACAAAAAAAAACAGAATATGATCAAATATGATCAGGCTGGTGCATAGATTAGTGCCACACACTAAATTTTCGGTGTATTTTGGTCTGTTAGAAGAAAGTGCCTCTCAAAATTTTAAAGAAAGAAAAACTTATATATGTACAAAAATAAGGGTTGATACGATAAAGGGATGGAATATGACTGTAAAGATGAAAATTATAAAAAATTTTATAAAAGGAATTGATAATATAAGAAGTTGTTTGAAAAAAGAAAGAAGAGGATTTAAAAGGAAAAAAGAAAGAAAAAGGGAGAGAATATGATCAGGCAGGAGACTAGAACAAAGACATACACTAGAGATTTAGGATATATTTTGGTCTGTTAGAAGAAACTATCTCAAAATTTTAAAGAGAGAACAACTTATATATATATGCCAAAAATAAGGGTAAGTACTCTGAAGGGATAGAATATGACTCTAAAAATGAAAAATAAAAATGTTTTTTAAAAAAGGGATTGATAAGTTGTTGGTTGAAAAAGGTAAAAAGAAGAATTCAGAAAAAAAAAAAGTTAAAAAAAAATTAACTTGGAAAGACTAAAGAATCATGGGGGAAAAGCCATGAATTCTTGTGCACTATTCCCCTAGTGCTGGAGTTCTGCCATTCTCATTGATCGGTAAACTTGGTCTTGGCTGGCTGTTCTTGCTGATATTCTGTGGGAGGGGCCTGTTGCCGTGGTTCCCAAATGTCTTTGCCGGAGGCAGAATTGCCCCGCCCTTGCCCTGTCTGGGCTAAGTAATCTGCTCGGGTTTGCTCTTGGGAGCTTTTGTTCCCTGAAAGCTTTCCGTACAGCTTTGGAGGAGGAGAGTGAAAATGGCGGCCTCCCAATCTCCGCCCCAGAGGAGCCGAGAACTCGGGTCCCTGCTCCTCAGTGAGCCCCCAGAGAAAAGCAGTCAGTCACTCCCGTCTCCCCGGTCTCTGGCCGCACTCTGTGCTCACCCGGCCTGTGACCGAGCATTTCTATCTCTGGCACCCGACCCTGTGTGGAGTCTCCAAACCCAGCAGATTTCTGTGGTGTGCTCCTGCGCCACTCCTCCTGGGGGAGGAAGGGGAGTCTCTCCAGATCTGCTGCTTGTTGGGTCCCTGCTGGAGGAGCAGTGGCCGACTGTGCCCCAGATCACGGTTTATGGCAACCCCGAGCTGAGAACCCACTCGGCTCTGTCTCTGCAGCCAGCTTCCCTGCTCCGATATCTGGGAGCTCTGCCGCGCTCAGGCACCCCCGGTCTTTCTGTGACCCCGAGGGTCCTGAGACCACACTGTCCCGTGAGGGTTCCACCCCCCACTTAGCCACTGGAGCAACATCCCTCAGCGGAGCCGACTTCTAAAAGTTCCAATTTTGTGCTCTGCTGCTCTATCGCTTGCCAGAAGCAGCTAACAGAGGCTCCCTCCCCCGCCATCTATCCTCCCGAATATCACCTCGGATTCACTTCTCCACATGTCCTACCTTCCAGAAAGTGGTCATTTTCTGTTCAGAGAGTTGTCGCTATTCTTTTCTTCCATCTCCTATTGAGTTCATAGGTGTTCAGAATGGTTTGATCCCTATCCAGCTGAATTCCTGAGACCAGACGAAATCCAGGTCTCCTACTCCTCTGCCATCTTGCTCCACCCCCTTATTTGATCTTGTTAACTCCCCAAAGACCACTGAGAAACCTGTTGATCAAGTAGGGCTGTGTTTACTAGTCTTAGTGCAGTAAGGAAGAACACGACCTTGACAGAGAATGGTTTCAGGGTTGAACTAGGTGATTTTTAGGTGGATCTTGTAAGGCATAGAATTTATTGGGACTGGGCCAAATTTATCACTTTATTATTATTCACTCTGGTTTGGTGAGCACTTAGAGGTCAAGATTTTGAAAAGAGTCTTGATGAGTAAGCTGTGTAGTTGGTGTTATGGGATAAATTGTGTGCCCTCAAAATTCACATATTAAAACTCTGACCCCCAGTACGTAGAATGAGACTGTATTTAAAGATAGGGCCTCTAAAGAAGTAGTGAAGGTGCAGTGAGGTTGTATGAGTGGGTCTTAATCCAATATGACTGGTGTCCTCATAAGAAGATGAGATTAGGACACAGACATGAACCGAAGGAAGACCACGTGAAGACAAAAGAGAAGATGGCCATTTACAAGTCAAAGAGAGGGGCTTCAGAAGAAGTCACACCTGCCAACACCTTGGTCTTGGACTTCTAGCCTCCAGAATTTTGAGAAAATAAATCTTTGCTGTTTAAGCTACGCAGTCTGTGGTACTTTGTTATGGAAGCCCCAGAAAACTAGTACAGTTAGTTCACAGTCTCAGATTCTAGAATCAGGTACTTCCAGGAGCAGGAGGTTAAGTAACATGCCCAAGATTACAAAGAAATGACAATGAGTCAAGATTCTAACTTCAGTTGACTGGACTGCAAAACCGAGCTCTCTCTTCCATAGGTTGAACTCTCCTATAAAGCAGAAACAAATTATAAATAGGGACTAAAAAGAAAGTAACTGGGGTTTCTTATACTTTTCATCAATTGGTCAGTTTTCCATGGAGCAGGGGACAGCACAGGAGACCTGTTGTAGTTCTGTGTTTATTTTTATAGCCTCCAACCTAGGGTGACATTTTGCAGTTTGCAAGATGTAAGAACCAGATGGTGTTTTTTCCAGGTGTGCAGACACTCCTGTTTCTCTTCCCCAATCACTTCAACATTCCCTCAGGACTAATCTTTTCTAGGTACAGAGATTCTGAGACTTCCAACTGCCAATATGCACAACTCTTCACCTGAGCAGGTTCTGCGATCCCTGGAGCCCTTGCTCAGGGCAGACAAGAAGCTCTGGACAGTGACTACCCCCATCCCCAGAGCAGCCTTCCGTCAATGACTAATGGGAGTGGTGGATAAATACCGTAGTGGGATGACTCTGAGACATGTTCTATGCTGTTCCCATAGCTCCCCAGATGTCCACAGTAGTAACCAGCTAATGACACACCTTTTATGGCCGCCTCCCCTTCCCCACTGGTGCTTACTGGGATCCCCTCCCAAAGAAGCCGTTTGCACTCAGCTCTTTGTCTTAGGGTCTTCTACTAGAAAAATTCAACTGGGGACACAAGGCTGTAAGTACTGGCTCCAATCTGACAGTCTCCTCTCCTGCTTCAAACATCTTTATGGACCTCTAGTTCTCTTAGGCTAAAGGTCATGATCTTTAAAGATCTTATTTATTTATTTGACAGAGAGAGAGAGCACAAGCAGGGGGAGCGGCAGTCAGAGGAAGAGGGAGAAGCAGGCTCCCCGCTGAGCAAGGAACCTGATGCTGGGCTTGATCCCAGGACCCTGGGATCATGACCTGAGGTGAAGGCAGATGCTTAACTGACTGAGCCACCCAGGCGCCCCAAGGTCATGATCTTTAATATGACCTAGAAGACCTGGCATAACCTGGCACCTACCTGTCTGTTGATATCAGGGTTCTTGGCTTTAGCAATAGGAATAGTCTGAGTACCTAAATCAGAAAAGGAATTGATGAGAAAGGCCTCTATTACAGAACCAGGCTAATTCAGAGGTAAGGTCATCTGTGTAGGTAAAACAATCCCTGCAGCCCCCATTGTGCCTTGGTCCCTATTAGTCTCTGCTGCCAGATTCCACTGCCTGGACACTCCCCATCACCTAATGCTCTGCTACCAGCAGCCTCCATGGGAGAGTCCCTAACCAGCATGCCTCTTCTTGGCCCAGTCTCAAGTTACAGCCTGAGAGAGCTTTAAGAATGACATGCTTAAAAGCATCTACCATGGGGAGCAGGCACATCCCAAATAATCAGCATGTTAAAAACACTGGGCAGTCAGAGGCCAGCCCCCTCCTGCTCCACAGGCCTTTCCTGATCCTGAAGTCCAGCCCCACCAGGCTTTGTGCCACCCCACATGAAGCCTCCATGCTTCCTGCTGTTGCAAAGTGTGCTGTTCTCTGCACAGAATGCTCCCCTCTTCGGAATTCAGGTCAGCCTTCCTCGGGAAGCTTATCCTGGAAAAGCAAAGAGGTCAGATCCCCCCATGATAGCTTTCCTTTCAGAACCACATTCCCCTTGTAACTGCCTTTTTACTATACGTTCTGCCTGTGAAGCCAGCTCCCCAAGGGCCAGAGTTCTGTCCACTGTGGCTCACTCCTGTATGGTCAGCACTAGGCAGAAGTCCCAGCACATATTAGGCACCGAATAGATAGCTGTTGAAGGAATGAATGGACCCATTCTTAAGCAGCTCCATTTAGATTTTACCCAAATCACAGGTTGTCAATTAGCTGAAGACATTGTCCTTTTGCCTCAGAGGTGAGACAGCTCAGATTGTCAGTGAGACACATGTCCTCTCATGACAGACACTAAAATAACCCAATGAGGCATGTGGGCCTCTTGATTATATGTTCCCAAAGAAAAATTTTTTAAAAAGCTAACTTTTAAAAAAAAAGTTTTTAAGTCTGAAGTGTATTCAACCTGAGGGCATGTATCAGTTAATTATTGTTGCATAACAAATCTCTCCACAGCTCAGAGGATGAAAATAACAATCTTTGAATATTGCTCATTCATCTTTGAGTTGGCCAGGGTGAACTGACCTAAGCCAAGATCAGCTGAGGGTAGCTCTGATCCACGTAACTCTCATTCTCCTGCCACCAGCGGCCTAGCTCTGGCATGTCCTTCTCATGGCCATGACAAAGGTGGAGAAAGTCAATGAAAGAACCAGGGGTCCTCTTAAGCCCTAGGCTCAATTATGGCATGCTGACACTTCTCCCCACAAGCCATTGGCCAACACAACTGTGATGATCAAACACAAAGCCAGGAGGTACACAAGTACACGTTACCCATGATGAGGCCACAACAAGGGTAGAGATACAAGAAGGGGTGAAAAATCAAGACCACCAGTGAATTTACCACAAGATTCAAGGTCAAGTAAACGATGAAATGTATTTAGAAAAGCAACCAAATGGCTGGGTTGCCTGCGTGCTGCAGCTGGTTGAGCATCTGGCTCTTGGTTTCGGCTCAGGCCCTGATCTCAGGGTCATGAGATCCAGCCCTGTGTCAGGCTCCACGCTCGATGCAGAGTCTGCTTAAGACTCTCTCTCTCGTTGTCCCTCTGCCCCTCCCCTCACTCTCTCTCTCACATAAATAAATCTGAAAGAAAGAAAGAAAAGCAAATGGCCAAATGGCAGTCATATCCTCAATCAGTACGTAGGTTTAAATTCCTTTGAAAAGCAGTACCCCTCAAAACTGTCAAGGTCTCAAAGGCAAGAAAAGCCTGAAAATTGTCACAGTCAAGATGAATAAGGAAACATGACAAAAAAAAATGTAATTTGGAATTCTAGATGGAATAATGGGACAGAAAAAAAGCACCTTAGGTAAAATCTAAGAAAATCTGAATAAAGTATGGGCTTTAGTTAATAATAATGTTTAGTAGTGAGAAATGTACCGTACTAATAATTAGATGTTAATAATAGGGAAACTGAGTGTGAGTATATGGGAACTCTCTGTACTTTCAACTTTTCTGTATATCTAGAAGTACTCTAAAATATAAAGTTTCCTTAAACAAAAAAGCAGTCAACAATGGAATATGACAGCAAGAAAAATTTCTTGTCTCAGTTCATCAAGGACTTAAACTTATTACTGTCTTAAAAATGTCAGAGCTACTGCCTGGAGGAAGCCTCTTGTCTGAGACTGTAGGACCTGCCATATACTCACTTGAGAGGGGTTGGGTATTTGTGGAGATAGCTCTTGTCAGAGTCACCTGTCAGTCAGGAGAAAACAGCCGCCCACAGGCGCCCCCTGCCGGATGTGGAGCTGCCTACCCCAGCCCCAAGTGCCTCCCTTTGGGCTCCTCCCACCCTCGCACCACTTCAGTCTTATTCCTCTCCACACTTGTACCCTCTACTCGTCCTCTCTTTCTTCTGTTTCCTCACCTTGTACATAAAGTCAGACTGGATAGTTCTAGACCCAACACCAAACCTCTGTGGTTTTGGAGTAACGCAATGTAAACAAACTGACTGAAAAATCCACGGCTACAATGAGATCAAGGAAGACCATTTCAATTTCATTTGTTCTTCAAAATCTCATTCAAATCCCACTGCCTTCCAAGAAAGCTTCCTTGACTGCTACTACATTCATCAATGGGCCTTTCTCCGTGCACCTGAAGCCCTTATACCACCTAACTGTATAGCTTTTCTTAGGGTGTCTCAGCCTAAGAACTGTGAGTTCCTTGAAGGCAGGGACCAATCTGGATACATCTTGTATCCTCCAGTGATTTCAGGAAATGCTAGGTCATATGCCCTCACCTCCACCCCACCAAATACCCAAGGAAGGACAGATGCTCGGCATGCCGTGGGCAAACCCAGCTGTCTGAGGTTGCAGGCAGCTCACTGGAGTGGCTTGCTGCCATGGCAATGTGGCATCCCTCAAGTAGACCATGCTCCACGGGGTCTTGGAGCAGCTGCTACTGCTGGTCTCCACCAGTGCCATTTCTGCTTCCCTGAATTTTATATTGGCTGGGATAATAGCACAAATTAAGGTGTTTGCTGGTTTCTATTACCATTTTTTGAGTAAATCAGTTTTTCCATATTAATGCATGAGAAAGAGATTGTCAACAAACATACCATTTATTTCACTGAGAAAAAGCTTCAAATGCTCAGTCATGTTTTTCTAATACAATTCAGTTCTTCCAAATTTATTTACTGCCGCTTCAACAAATCCAAGTAAATCATGCTTTTATACACGCACACTATGCCCATGTTGAGAAGAGATTTGTTAATGGGCTGTGTTTGTTGAGTCGTAAGTCTGACTACTCCTAGAGCAATTGTACTGATCGATCTCGCAATGAATGCGAGCAAAGAATTCTTACTTCATCCTTTCCGGAGTTCTGGTTCTAGTTGGGATAGCAGGAAAATGGAAAAACAAGGGGGATAAAAGGGAACTGAAATTCACCATCCATTCTCTAAAATTAAATTTCCAAACAGCACTTATAAAGCATTGTTAAATTTAGGTTTTGTTACAAATTGGAAAATATAATTGGATTGGGTTTTTTTCTCTGACCTACCCCAAAGAAGCTTTTGGAGTTTGGGAGTTTACGGGTATGTTTTCTACAATAAAGCTTCTTCCCCATGCATGCATATTTATACACATACACACATAAATATAAATATACATATATATGTGCATATACATATATTCACATATATTATATAATATACATAACTGTATATAATTTTATACATGATATGTATTATATATAAAATAATGTATGATTATATATGATATTTTGTGTTATATATAATTATATAGTAATTTAAATATACAGTTATATAATTTCATATGTGCAACATATTCATATCTGTAATGTATGTACTACATTAAATTACATAATTTACATATTACATACAATTTAAATATATACAGTATACATAATTTGATATATAACATATATATTTTAGTAGCAAGGACATCATTAACCGTGGCTTTAAATGTCAGACAACACATGTATTTTATTGATGACACTGAACATTTGGAGAAAGGAGATGATACAGAAGGGGACGGGAAGAGGAGGGAAGGAGAAGGTGAGTTCAAAGCTGGAAAAGATTTTGGAGATCATCTTCTGGACCAACACTCCATTTTCCTGGCCTAGAAGATGACATCCAAAAAGGAAATTGATTTGCCCCACATTGCACAGCTAATATATGACTGAGCTGTAAGATGATGACACTGAAGCAAAACCACTTGGATTTCTGCTCGAACTGTGCAAAATCATGTAATAGTACTCAAAGATTCCAGAGTATACACCTAATGTCAATCATCCAAACTTTGCTGGAAGCCAGCAAGCAGCAAAGCTGAGACACACTGTGGGTTGTCCTCCCAACCCACAGCCAGGCTCGTCTCCAGGACCCTGGTAGCTAGTTTGTCCTCCAGCTCCATTAGCAGGTTGAGAATCATGGGCTGGCTTTTTAATTAAAGATAATAAAGAAGGACTAAACACAGTGTTGACTAGAAGCAAACCATTATTCTTCCTTAATCTCTTAAGCCAAGCAATTTATCTTTGTATTTGGCAAACTCTCAAAAGGAATAAATCAATGTTAAATCTGAAATTCAATGACTCAAAGATTTTTGGAGAAAAATAAACCTCCCAAGGCATCACAAAAAGGCAAGGGTCACGATGAATTTGGGATGTTTACAAGTGGCTATGCTCTACCAGTGAAAAGAGGATTATTGTAAATATTGCTAGTTATATATCAGTTAACTCCAAAGTACGTTAACTTCTTTATAAGTCACCTTTTTGATTTTTTTATGTTGATCTCATAAATATGCCCCCAATTATTCAAAAGCAAGCTCATTTTATGTATGGGGTTCTGGGCTTTATCTAATATTTAAGATTATAGAGATTTATGTGGGGGAGGGGCAGAGGGTGAGGGAGAAGCAAACTCGCCACAAAGCAGGGAGACTGATGCGGGGCTCAATCCCAGGACCCTGAGATCACAACCCAAGCTGAAGGCACACACTTGACAGACTGAGCCACACAGGTGCCCCAAGATTGTAGAGATTTAAAACACAAGGAGGTACTCATAGTCAAATGCAGTGATGTTCTAAAATAGATGATTATCAAGATTAAACGATGTACCCTGGCAGCTAGTGTGTGCACAGCTTTACAATTGACAAGGCATGATTGCAAGTATTCATTCATTTTTTAAAATCTTGTCCTAGATTCCTAAAACTCACAGAAATAATACACAAATATATGCTTATTGTAGAAAACTTAAGAAGTATATATAGAAAAAAAAGTCCCCCTCTCTGTCATGCCCCTCATTCACTTCCTCAACACAGAGGTGACCATTGTCTTAGTTTGGTATCTATCCTTCTAGAATAGTGCTGTTCAACAGAATATAATATGAGCCATGAATAGGTACAAGATATTAAATACCCACATTGTTAAAAAGGAAAAGGAAAAGTGAAATTAATTTTAATAATAATATATTTTGTGGGTGCGCCTGGGTGGCTCAGTCATTAAGTATCTGCCTTCAGCTCAGGTCATGATCCCAGGGTCCTGGGATTGAGCCCCGCATGGTGCTCCCTGCTCAGCCAGGAGCCTGCTTCTCCCTCTCCCACACCCCCTGCTTCTGTTCCCTCTTTAGCTGTCTCTCTCTGTGTCAAATAAATAAGTAAAATCTTTAAAACTAATAATAATAATATATTTTGTGTAACCCAACATATCCCAAGTATTATCATTTCAACGTGTAATCAATATAATACTGTAGTGAGATAGTTTACATTCTTGCACTAACTCTTCAAAATCCAGTGTGTACTTTATACTTACAGCACACCTTACTTCAGACTGACCACATTTCAAGTGCTCAGTACACACGTGGGACAGTGGTTACTTACTGGACAATGCTGCTCTAGATATTTCTTTCTATATACATTGAGTGTATGGTGGTCGGGGTGAGGGAGAGAGACTATAAGATGATATATCTGTTAATAGCTCTTTTGCTGCCAGTAACAGAACTAACAATAGCCTAAATCTTAAGGCCCTAAATTAGCCATGTAACTAACACAACATCTGGATTGCCAAGGCTGGACCATTCCAAGGCTGGACCAGCAGCTAACAATCCAGGCTCTAGATTGATGTCTCTGTAATTCTCTCAACCCTCCTGTGCTGCAAGATTACTGCTGAAGTCAAAAAGTGGGCAGAAGAGATGAAAAGACACTTCTCTGAAGAAGACATACAAATGGCTAACAGACACATGAAAAAATGTTCATCATCATTAGCCATCAGGGAAATCCAAATCAAAACCACACTGAGATACC
>NC_138378.1:37396063-37407316 GCF_054177405.1 Leptonychotes weddellii
CCAGTTAGAATGGCAAAAATGGACAGGGAAAGAAACAACAAATGTTGGAGAGGTTGTGGAGAAAAGGTAACCCTCTTACACTGTTGGTGGGAATGCAAGTTGGTACAGCCACTTTGGAAAACAGTGTGGAAGTTCCTCAAAAATTTAAAAATAGAGCCATCCTATGACCCAGCAATTGCACTACTGGGTATTTACCCCAAAGACACAGATGTAGTGAAAAGAAGGGCTGTATGCACCCCAATGTTCATAGCAGCAATGTCCGCAATAGCCAAACTGTGGAAAGAGCCAAGATACTCTTCAACAGATGAATGGATAAAGAAGATGTGGTCCATATATACAATGGAATATTACTCAGCCATCAGAAAAGATGAATACCCCACTTTTACACCAACATGGATGGGACTGAAGGAGATTATGCTAAGTGAAATAAGTCAAGCAGAGAAAGTCAATTATCATATGGTTTCACTTATTTGTAGAACATAAGGAATAACATGGAGCACATTAGGAGAAGGAAGGGAAAAATGGAGGGAGAGGAATTGGAGGGAGAGATGAACCATGAGAGACTATGGACCTGAGAGACAAACAGGGTTTTAGAGGGGAGGGGGGAGGGGGGATTGGTTAGCCCGGTGATGGGTATTAAGGAGGGCACGTACTGCATGGAGCACTGGGTGTTATACGAATACAATGGATCGTGGATCACTACATCAAAAACTAATGATGTATTGTATGGTGACTAACATAACATAATAAAATTAAAAAAAAAAAAAAAAGATTACTGCTGCAGGTCCAGAGAGCACATCTTTGTACTCAGCCTACAAAGACAGGGAGCAGAAGGATGACTTTGAAAGTGAGAAAGAGCTCTTCATGTATTCATGGAGGGGAAAAGATGTTTCTCAGATGCCCTTCATTGGCCAGAACAGCTCACAGGTCCTTCCCTAGTTACAGGGAAGCTGGGTAAACAGCTATTTTTGTCTCCACAGTGAGAAGCAGGAAATGGAAAATAGGGTCAAAAATGGGTAACAGGTTATCACCCAAAGACCATGTGAAAATCTAGAATGTAATTCCTGGCTCAAAGGAATTTGCTCACTTTAGAGTCAGATAGACTCTTCAAACACATTCCACATGGGCTGTGCCGATTTATACTTCCTCCAAAAATATAAAAAAATATGTCTCATGCCATCAGCATCACCGGCGTTACTGAATCCTCAAATAACCCTGTACTGTTTATGCTTTTATGAGCATCACCTTCATTTCCCAGAAGTCGAATGACTTTCCCAAGTCATAACCAAGAAGAGACTGAGCCATTGACCACCCCTTAAATCCAGGTCTTCTGTTAAGAAACCCACTGCTTCTTCTCTACTCTCAGCTGAAATCTGCCCAAAAAGTAACAGATAGTTTATGAAGACTGAACATACAATTGAAGAATTTCAATCTGAATTTTGTGACCAGTTGAAAACCCAGTGTAAGATTCAGTCCCCTCCCAGCAGAATCTCTGGTATTCGTGAAAACCCGCTTATAAGCTGTCCTTGTCTGAGCATCAGGCAAATAGATCTTGGGGACACTAAATGATCTGTCTATTGTGATCTACTCAGAATAGCTTTTATTCTTGAAGAGAAGATAAAAATCTCAAAGTGCTTTTATGCCTGTCATGTGATGTATGAAAAAAAGGAAAGGAAAAAAACCTACAAGGTTGGCAGAAGTGTTCAAATCTGTTGGATAAATGGTCACTGAGACTCAGATCAAATATATGAGCCAGAACCCATGTCTTGGGTTTTACAACATATAAGAAAGGAATACTAGACATTGGGGAAGGCTTCCTTGTCTCCTATATCAAAAACTTCCCAATGGTCTAGGCACTGGATGTAATAATAATTACAGCTCACACATACAGAGCATTTATCACATGCTAAGCACAGTTCTGAACCCTTTGCATTTTTTATTTTATTTCATCTTCACAATAGTCCTATAAGGTCGTGAATAAATCAGCTATTTCTGCATAACAAACAAACTTGCAGAGGTCTACAAGAGACACTTAATTCTCATTAACTTATATACGATTTGTCTATGGTGCAGTTGATCTAGGGTAGGCTCTGCCAGTCGTGGCTCTAAGCCAAGGACCGGGTTCAAGTTTGTTCTTGAATAATAATTATCTTATTATTTTTGACCAATGGATTTTCTGACAGAGGTCAAAAGTTCCCAAAAGAAAAACAGTAACACATGATGCCCTTGAGGCCTAGATTTTCTAAAGCCCCCATACTTATATGCATATTCTGTTAGCCAAAGTAAGCCACATGGCCAAGCCCAAGGTCATTTGGGGGAATCTGCTCCCCTAATGGAGGTTGAGGGGTAGAGGGTAACTACCTGCCGAACAATAATTTAATCTACCATAGGTGAATTTTATTATACCTCGTTTATAAATGAGTGAAGAAACTGAGACACAGAAAGGTTAAGAAACTCTTCCAAAGTCACACAGCTATAAAGTGCTAGAGTTGAGATGTAGAGATTCAAAGATGAATAAGATTCAGTTCTGTCTGGGACATGGTTCCCTGCCTTAATACTTGAATTTACATGACATAGTCAAAACATTTTTTTTAGATACTATATCAATTTTCAACTTTGCTTCACCATTCAGATCATAGCCAGCACTATCATCATTATGGGGAATTTACAGAGATCAGCCTATTCCGTGTGTTTGTGTGTGTGTGTGTTTGTGTGCACGCATGCTGCATATGGTTCTGATTAACACAAATAACATCTGGCTTGAATATTGCACACTCATTGGACCTCACACACAAATAGTATTTTCTCAGTACCCTGGAGTGGGACTTGAAGTTGTTCCAGTGTCTTGTAGAAATTAGAGGCCTCCCACAAATAGAGAAATATCCCCTATCCATCTCTATCACAGAGTCTGATGGAATTGAGAATAGGGCATTGGATTTGATAAATAGGAAGCCATTGATTAAGTCCTCATATGAAATTCTCAGATGAAGTTTCATCTGACATACATTACTTTAGGGCAGTAGTTCTCATACTGTGGCCCCCTGGACCAGCAACACCAGCATTACCTGGGAACTTGAAAGAAATACAAATTCTCAGGTCCCACCCATGACTTACCAAATCAGAAACTCGGGTTGGGACCCAGCGATCTGTGTTTCAACAAGCTTTCCAGAGGCTTCTGATGCTGCTTCTAAATTTAAGAACCACTGTTCTAAGGGGCTCTAAGAACACAAAGAAACACAGCTGTGTACAGCATTCATGATCATTGACCCACTGGAAGGCTGATCGTTTTCTGCCGTAACTTTCACATGCTTGGTTCTGGGAACTATGCCTTTATTTTACTGTCAGTACAATATTTGGGTTTGCTTATAGCCTGCTTAGCTGCTGTCCTATAAAGACGACCCCATCTTATATTATCTTTGGCTCTGGTTTCTCTAGAGATGGAAAGTTTGCAATATTTTCCCATTTGAAAGGTATACAAATCATCCTGGATTGGATCCTGAATCTTTTTTTTCTTTTGCCATAAAGAACATTAGTAGGACAAGTGAGGAAATTTGACTAAGGTGTGGAGATTGGATAATAGCATTGTATCAGTGTTAATTTCCTGATTTTCACTATTGAAATGTGGTTATGTAAGAAAATGTGATTGTTTTTATGAAACCCATATTGTCATATTTAAACTTAAGGGAGCATTCTATTTGAACCTTACTCTCAAGCAGTTCAGAAGAAAGTGTGTGTGTGTGTGTGTGTGTGTGTGTGTGTAGAGAAAGAATGATAGAGCAAATAGGGTAAAATGTTAGCATTTGGAAAATATGAGTGAAGAATATGTAGGAATACTAGGCACTATTTTTCCAACTTTTTGGTATTATTTCAACACAAAAAGTTGAGAAAGGGAAATGGAGCAACCATAATGTATGTTCCATGTGTATGCAACTGATTTCACAGAATCTCATGTTTCACATTGTCGTGTTTTGGAACATCACTTTTGTCCCTCCAGGGTGTCCGGATGTGGAGATGCCTATGGAGAGAGGGTGGGCACCGGGTGTGAGGAGAACAGGAGTATGGTTATTGTCACAGCTGGAAATGTCACTGTCCCCTCTGAACTTCTAGGCCATTTATTGTCTGTAATGCTTATTTGACAATATTTAGAAGTAGTTTAAGAACACAGCCTCTGGGGCCAAATGGTCAGGGTTCAAATCCTGCCTCTGTCTATTTTCAGACAAGCCCCCTTCTTATCTGAAAGATGGGGTTGATAATAGCAATGGGATAAAATAAATGTAGCATGTTAAGAACTGTGCAGAGCACAAGGTCAGTTGTTCAGTGAATGTTTACTGTTGTTATTATATCCATGCCCGTCTTCATTATAAGTTACTTCATGTTTATGGCAACAAGTGCAGATAGTTGTATGTCCATGGTGAGCTCATGGTGTGTTCATCAAGTTTATCTGGTTCTCTCCGACTTTACACCTGATGAAACAGAAATCCCGAGAGGTGAAATAACTTGCCAGAGGTAACTCAGCTTGTCAGAGTGACTTCCCAATTCAAGTCATTTGTGTCTGGAATCATTTCTGCCAGCATGATGTCAAGGTTAGTGGTTTGGAAGAGCAGCCAGTTGGGCACTCTGGTTTTCCAGAGGTTTTCAGATGGGAAACAGCTTCACCTTTGGGTACCAGGCACCTCCTGAAGTGGGAATAATATTCTCACCAGAGTCATCAGAGTGAGAAAGTGCCAGGTACTGCAAGAACACTGAACTATACTTCACTGTTTAAGCATTTGGTATTTTGTGAACAAAGGGAATTAAATTTACCCATTAACTTGGGCAAGTCACTTAACTTCTCTAAGCCCCGATTTCTGCATCCACAGGATGGGAGTAGCGGTATGCCTCTCCCAGTGTAGCAAACCAAGACCAAATGAGATGCCCAAGGGGGGAATGCATCTGGGGCCATGGGTGGTCAATGACTCTTGCTTCTTTACTCCAAAAACAAGGGGGTGGCGGACTTTTTGGCAGAGGAACTGATGGTAAAGATTGAGCTGGTGAAGACCAATAGGAAGGGGCTGGTGGAACATCACTAGCGCCAGTGAACCACTACCTAGGAGAAAAGCTTCCAATGATTCTGCCCTGTGAGAAGTCCAAAGGACCTACAATCATGTGACCTTTTCATTCACACATTCATGAAGATCTGCACCACCAATCAGATCTTCAAGGAAGCATCCAAAGTAGCCAGATTTCTTTCTTTATCCACACAATTTCAATCCTGTTGGGTTTCCCCTGCAATTAACCAGCTAATTGGAAAGGCATATGGTACAGAGTCAAAGACATTGGTTTCAGACTGGGACAAATCTGGCATAAAACCAACAACTTTGAAATTGTGGGATTCTTGGCATGTTACTCAAGCTTTGTGAGGCTCAGTTTCTTCACTCATAAAAGGGCTCAGCTGTTCCTGCTTGGGGTCTCACGTGGTTGCTATCAAATGGGCCACTCACATGGCTACAGGCTGGGAGCCCAGCAGAGGATGTTGACCAGAGCACTCCCACATGGCCTCTCCAGCATAGTCACCTCAGTGTAGTTGAACTTCTGTATGTGGTGACTGGCTCCTCTAAGTCAAAAGAACCAGGTGGCCTTTTCTGACCTCCTACTGGAAGTCAGAGAGGATCATTTCTACCATGCTGTTCTAGTTGAATCTGTCACAAACCCACACAGAGCAGGGGAAAGGACATAGGTCCTATCCCTCGATGGAAGGACCATCATAGGATTTACAGACATGACTTAAAACTGCCACAGAGTAATACAATGTTCTAAGATTGTTGAGAGGATTAGATATACAATAATTGTAAGGTATTTTGCATATAGTATTATCGTTGAAATGTTTATAATTATTGGCTTATCACAGGATAATTGGGTGCTGCTTCTTTCATCAGTCAGAGAGATTGCTTGTTAATAAGAAACACAGTTAGATGGTGTCGTTTCTTCAAGCCACAGGTGTATAAAAACCTAGTCACTTGAATCCAGGCTAGCAACTAGTTGAATGCCATCGATTGCTCTGATGAATTGAGCAAATGCCTTCTCCAGGTCCCTCAGATGCATTGATCTCCTGCTTTCCTCCCCAGTGCTGTGTGAATGTCACTGAATGGTGAGAGGCTGACTAAATGGGCAGGGATATTGATTTTCTTTTCTACCACTTTTGAAAGCTCTTTGCTTACCAGGTGCTGAGCAAACAGGCAAATGGCAGACCACATAGAAATAGATCCAGTGAGGAGCAACAAAGGCAGTTATGATTTTCTGAACATAAAGCTGGTTAAGCTTCAGATGCGCCCCCCTATCCACCTCTGGTTTTACATTGGAAAGCACACACCATTGTTCATACTTTATTATCTGCCAATTCATAATATAGCTTGCCCAGATGGTACAAAGTAGCATCGTGGAAAATACTCCCAACCAATCCATGGAGATTAGGCTCTAGCCCTGTCTGAGGAGAGCCAACTGAAGATTCAGGTGGACAGTCTTAATAACAGATGCAGCTGTGCATTTCAGAGGATGGGGTGTTCATCCCAGATGTCCAAGTGCAAAATTGCTTATACTCTTGGAAATCTCAAGAAAGACCCATCTTAGTCTGTCTCAGTAGTGACAACACAGAATTTCTTTAAAAGAAAGGACATTCTAGAATCCACTCATCAACACTATATTGCTATGACAACCAAGGAAACTGAGGTATGTTTAACTCCACTCAGAAAAAAAAAATGCCAGGGGTTCCCTCAGGCAGTCAAAGGGGGTACAGATTGGAAATCACCTGCAAACTCGCACCATTGGAAGGAAACCAATGACAAAGGGTAGAGAGGGATGTGGAGATTTTGGTTAGCTCTATTCCCAGTATGCATTCCCAGAGAATTTGCTTCAAGGAACAACAAAGGAGAATCTCCAAAGAATGATACTTTCTAATGATCTTGACAGATTTTCTAAATTTCAGTGGATTATTGTTTTTGGCAGAAGAGGATGAAACCATGGGCATTCTTGGGCTTGATTTTAAGTTTTTGTGGTGTTCTTAAGGAAAAGACCATCACAGGGGGATTTGCCAAGCTCTGTCTTTGGAGCACGTTCTCAGCACTTAGTTTGAAGAACATCCATTTTATCCACAACTGCAGATGAGAATGGGATGCTGTGCTTTCATTTCAAACCAGAAAACAAATTTGCTTTTCTATCCAATTTCTAGAAGGAGTAAAAAGAGGAAGCCACCTCATCTTACTTTATGACAAAGGAATTCCTTTGTTTTCCCTGAGATGAATAGTACAGTTGTCTTAAAGCATTGAGAGAAGAGAAAGAAAAATTAGGTCTAAATGTCTCCATTCTGCATATATGACCTTGGGTTCAGGGACAGAAAACTTCAGGTGGGGCAAGCAGTCGTTTCTACCTGTCCCTGAGCTCAGGCCCACTTCCACCCATGAGGTCTCTCTGGACTCAGGTTCTTTCTTCTGAGAAGAAACTTGGTTTTGTTGCTGCTGTTTTTGTTTTAAAGTGACCATTTTGCCTATTGTTGGGATCATTTCAGGAAAGGAACAACCCTGAAGAAGATTCCCATTCTCTTCGATCCATTTTTTCTTTTTTAAAAATCAAATAAGGGGCACCTGGGTGTCTCAGACGGTTAAGCATCTGCTTTCAGCTCAGGTCATGATCCCGGAGTCCCGGGATCAAGCCCCACCTGGGATAGAGCCCTGTGTCTGGCTACCTGCTCAGGGGGACTTTGCTTCTCCCTCTGCTCCTCACCCTGTTCATGCTCTTTCTCTCTAACACTCTGTGTCTCTCTCAAATAAATAAATAAAATCTTTTTTTAAAAAATGATTAATCCCATCTTAAAAATCAAATAAATACCTATCGAGTTCTCGGAACTGAGAAACAAAGGGGACAGGACTCGTACCTTCATTGTATGTTGTCGGGAAGCCAAAACAAGTCACTTCACTCACAGAAAGATTAAGACACAGTGTTGTGATTCAAAGTAAAAGTCTCAAAACTCTAGTGAGTCCAAGTTAGTCCAAATTGACAACAGAACTTCTAGCAAATTGCCCCTCCTTAAAATTCAAGATAGCACTCCCAAAAGACTGTAAGAATGTTCACATAGCATTTTGCTTTTGAAGTGATTTTACTGGATGCATCAAGACATACCATGTATTTTTTGTCACAAATATCGCATATTTTTTAGGGACATCTATTCAACAATTAAAATAATAAGACTCTCTTCTAAAAGGCTCCTTGGAGCTACAGAGCACTTTTCAGATTTCAAAAATTAGCCGTATAAAAGTGACCCAATTGTACAGCATGAAATGAAGCATGACATAGCTTTTTAAAATGCTAACTCTGCATATACAATCTGGTGACTTCCCCTTGCTTGTGTAACTGTGGACTGGTCCAATTCATGTTCAGAAGTGGAAAAAAAAGTGAATAGAAATCAGACCCATCAGGGAATAATGGTATGATGTTCACATTTAAGAGAGGTGGGGGTAGATATGATAATAGTTGGACACATGGGTGGCTCAGTCATTAAGCGTCTGCCTTCGGCTCAGGTCTTGATCCCAAGGTCCTGGGATTGAGCCCTACATCGGGCTCCCTTCTTGGCGGGAGGCCTGCTTCTCCCTCTCCCACTCCCCCTGCTTGTGTTCCCTCTCTCGCTGTGTCTCTCTCTGTCAAATAAATAAATAAAATCTTTATTTAAAAAAAAAGAAATGGTAATAGTACCCTCACGTATCCACCTCTCTATAAAGGCAAAACTGTAATAGGGAAATGAAAGGTACAAAAATATATTTTTACATTTGGTTTTGTTTCCCCCCAAAAAATTACAATTTAATGGCGGATACACCAAAGCATGGGAAACATCCAATGCTCTAAATGACTATTCAAGTCCCAACTGTGTGTTTAAACAACCCTTTTGCAAAGGAGTTACCAAATATAATGTTGGCTGTTCTCAGAAAATGTAGCAGATATTCAAGAATGAGGAGGGTGTGGGCAATGGTTTGTGCTTCATATTTTTCCCAGTTTTATTGAGATATAATGGACTTACGGCACTGTATAAGTTTAAGGTGTACAGCATGATGGTTTGACTTTCGTACCATTGTGGAATGATGACCACAATAAGTTAGTTAGCATCCATCATCTCATAGAGATACAATAAAAAGAAAAAAAGAAAAAAAGTTTCAGGGAAAAAAGAGAAAAAAACCCTTTCTCTTGTGATGAGAACTCTTAGATTTCCTCTCTTAAGAACTCTTCTTTATACCTATAACAGTGTTAACTGTCGTCATCATGCTGTACATTACATCCCCGGTACTTATTTATCTTATAACTGAAAGTTTGTACTTTCCTCCGATTCTCCCTCTCCCCACCCACCTCCACCTCTGGAAATAACAAATCTGATCTCTTTTTCTGAGTCTTTTTTTTTTTTTTAAGATTCCACATATAAGTGAGATCATACAGTATTTCTCTTTCTCTGTCTGACTTATTTTACTTAGCATAATTCCCTCAAGATCCATCAGGAAACCCTGCCATTTGTGGCATACACACACACACACACACACACACACATGCCACAACTTCTTTATCCATTCATCTGTTGATGGACACTTAGGTTATTTCCATGTTTTGGCTGTTGTGAATATGCTGCTATGGACATGGGCATGCAAGTATCTTTTCAGGTTAATGTCTTCATTTCCTCTGGATATATTCCTAGAAGTAGAATTGCTAGATCATATGTTAATTCTATGTTTAATTTTGGGGTGATCCCCCCACTACTGTTTTCCATAGTGGCTGTACTGGTTTACATTCCCACCAACAGTTGTGCATCAATATTTTGACACAAAAACATTAAGATGTGAGTGCAAGTGCCCTGCGCAAGAGACATTATGGGCACACATGAGGGTTTGTAAGGAGACTAGCCTGGCCAGATCATGTGGAAGGACTGTGGCATGCAGATGTAGGCTGAACAGATGGGCTGAGGATATTCTGGCACCCTGAAGTCAGGGCTAAAGCATTGCTGCATTCTAGAGAAAGAAATGGTGCTCATGACTACAGAGAAGACTAGAACTTGGCCACTGGGGAGAGTGAAAGCGATCTCCCTATTGGACACTCTGTCTTACTTACCAATCTCTGGTTGAGGAGAGGAAATGGGCAAGGCAACCATGTGTAGGACTGAGGAAACAGCATTGTTCTTTTGGTCAGATCTATCCCAAGCTCCTAACTCCGTAATGATAATCTTTATATCTTATATAGCCCCAGTTTTTGAGTCACACTCAGCCATTGGGTCTTTCCCACTGAGGCCCAGAAATAATGTTGCAGAGACAAGCCATCCCTCTGTTCCACCTTCGAATTCCTGACCCACAGAATCTGTAAGCATCATAAAGTGTTGCTTCAAGCTACCATGTCTTGGGATAATTTGTGATTGCAGCAACAGTAGCTAGAACACAAACATTGACCTCCTGACTCACTGTTGGGTTGTCCTTGGTTCTGCCCATTAGTTTAATCACCTTCTCAGATACAATGTTAGAAATGCACAGTTCTTTACCAAGTTCCAAATGTGGCAAGGACTTGCAGTGTTAAGATGGAATCTCTCCCCACGCCCACTGCATATTTCTCTGACACTCTGAACAAATGAAGTGGTTGAAAATTGCAATCTGCTGGATGTACCACCACTGGGGTTCTTCCTGCTTCTGCTCACACAAATGACACTCCACCTCTGTGATTGATGGCTCCCAAAATGAAACAAGCCACCACCAGTCTCTATCTCCCTTCTGTCAGTTGTGTATTTTGGGAATGGAAGTTTCTTGGGAAAAGTGGAAAAGAAGTATTGGCCAGGGACAGCAGAGGTGGAGTGTGGGAGAGGTATACACAACAGCTTTCTCAGTGGTTAATAGAGACCTTTTTTTCTGAGTGAAATAAGTCAATCAGAGAAAAACATGTATCATATGACCTCACTGACATGAGGAATTCTTAATCTCAGGAAACAAACTGAGGGTTGCTGGAGTGGTGGGGGGTGGGAGGGATGGGGTGGCTGGGGGATAGACATTGGGGAGGGTATGTGCTATGGTGAGTGCTGTGAATTGTGCAAGACTGTTGAATCACAGATCTGTACCCCTGAAACAAATAATACATTATATGTTAAAAAAAAAAGAAAGAAAGAAAATAGTAGGAAGGGAAAAATGAAGGGGGGGGAAATCAGAGGGAGAGACGAACCAGGAGAGACTATGGACTCTGAGAAACAAACTGAGGGTTCTAGAGGGG
>NC_138378.1:37407816-37445448 GCF_054177405.1 Leptonychotes weddellii
GAGGAAACTCCATACAGTTTTCCAGAGTGGCTGCACCAGCTTGCATTCCCACCAACAGTGTAGGAGGGTTCCCCTTTCTCCGCATCCCCGCCAACATCTGTCGTTTCCTGACTTGTAAATTCTAGCCATTCTGATTGGTGTGAAGGTACCTGGAAAGCTTTAAGAGACACTGAGGCCAGGCCCACTCCCAGCGACTCATTTGACAAACTCCCCCTGCGATTGTGCAACCAGCCAGGCTTCAGACCCGCTGCTTCCCACCCAGAGGCGTCGCCCAATGCACCACAGAACCAGAGGGAGGGTTGGAGTTCCAAGCTCTGCAGGTTCTCAGCCAGGACCCTCAGCACAACACCGCCCCCCACCCTGCCCCAGGGTTGGGGTAGGGGGCCTCTTAAGGCACATGTACCTGGGCGATCAGAGTAGCCACCTTAGGGTGTCTGAGAGCCATATTTTTTAAAAGTTCCCTAAACTCTCATGTGTCCTTAGTGAGCATGCAATTTGATGCAAACTTTCTGGAGGGCATTTGGCAATAATTGCCCTGTGGAAATTTAAAATCATAGTCATCGGCAATCCCGCTGCTTATAATTTATCCTTGAAAAACATCACCAGGGCGCATACCCCCGTTTGTGAAGGTACTCACTGCAGCCTTGAGTAGAACTGCAAAACAGCAACAAAATATGCAACCAACCAGAGTATCCTTCAATAGGTGACAAGATCATTAAATTTGCTTTAACCACATGATGAAATAATGTGCATCTGTTGAAGAGAATGAGTTTTCATTAAGAACAGTGTATGTTTCTTGATCCTTTTGTAGTAAATTTAAAGCAGATACTACCAGATGTTATATCTATATTACAATAGATACAGATATTATAACATAGGTATTATAGGTATTATATATAATATATAGATACTATCCCATATAGGTATTATATATGTAAATCTACTGGTTACATATTATAAAATATATCTATATGTAGATATTAAACATATGAATAGGGACACCTGCGTGACTCAGTTGGTTAAGCATCGGACCCTTGGTTTCAGGTCAGATGATGATCTCAGGGTCTTGAGATTGAGCCCCTAGTCTGGCTCCACACTCAGCATGGAGTCTGCTTGGGACTCCCTCTGCCCCTCCCACTTTTGCTCTTTCTCTCTCCTCTCAAATAAAATAAATAAATCTTTAAAAATATATAGAGAGAGGTATCATCCATCAATATTGTATACCTGCATGTATAAATATATACATATATAAATCTCTCTTTCAAATTTATGACATTGTATCAGTTTCCTATGACTACCATAACAAATTAGCACAAACTTGGTGGCTTAAAACAACTTCTACTTATTCTCTCATGGTTCCGGAGGATGGAAGTCCAAAATCAAGAGGTCAGCAGGGCTGCCGGAGCTCTAGGGGAAAGTCCTTCCCTGCGTCTTGCAGCTTCTAGAGGCTGCCAGGATTCTTGGGCTGCAGCTGCTTCATTCCACCTACACCTTCACGTGGACTTCTGCTTGTCTCTGCGTGTGTTTCTCCCCAGTGTGTCTCTTATAAAGACACTGGTCATTGGATGTGTGTCATTGGATTGAGGGCCCACCCCGATAATCCAGAATGCCTTCATCTCAAGATCTTTAATTACAACTGCAAAACCCCTTTTCCAAATAAAGTCACATTCACAGGTTCCAGGGATTTGGATGTGAGCATATAATTTGGGGGGATATATAGTTGGGGGGACATATATTTTGGGGAGAACATTCAATCTACTGCATATAAAAGAATCATGCTAAATATACCCCTTTTTAAAAAAACTCCCTCGTTCTATGTATGTGTATGAGTGCATACAAATAAATATTTTCTGGAAGGACTCACAAGAAGTTATGAAGAGTGGTCACCTTTGAGGAGAGAGCTATTTGAGAGCAAGGAAGGAAAGAGGAGGATAAATGTTCCCTTCCCATTATATAACTTTCTGGACTGCTTTAATTTCCTAACCATGACCATATGTTACCTTCTTTTTTCCTTTTTTTTTTTTTCCTACGTCAACAGGGATTCTCAGGAAGTGGGGGAAGAATTGTTTTTTTCTTGTCTTCTTTCCTACTTCTCTGCTTGAAAACAATTTTTATTTAATTAAAGAAGCAGTTCACCCAGGGGATTCGGATGTCCAGCCCAATCAGAGAATGAGTGGTCCAATCCGACCCTATCCTTCCCCAGAGAGAGAACCAAGATCGAGGGCAGGACAGGCACCAGGAGAGCTGGAGGCTAAGGGGTAGTAGGCATCTCCCTGCCTCGTCGCCTGGGGCTGACATCTTCAGAGGTTGGCTGCAAAGCTTCACGATCTCTCTACTGAGTGAGGATCTCGAAGCCTGGATTCCACCAGGGCCTCATCACAATTCTGAGAGGTAGAAATAGGCTTTTGACAGAGGAAGAAAATTGGCTTCCAAGACACTGTCAACCTTGAGGCAGGTTGGAATCCCCTGGGGAGTCTGATATGGTCCAAGTGTGGCCTGCGCGTGGGGGTTGCTGAGGCTCACCAGGTGACTCAACGGGCAGTCCAGGTAGAGGACAGCTGACCTGAGGACCGGGAAGGGAACGGATGTCTGTGGACATTTTTTCTGTGCCGGGAACTATGCTTCACAGCCATTCCACAACAGGTGACCCCACTCGTTCCTGAAATCAACCCTCAGAAGGAGTTATGCTCATTCTGGTGGAAAGGAAACAGATCTCAGAAATAGCACTATTAGGCTCAAAGATACAGAGTTAGCAGGGGCAGATGCAGGTCTCAAACCCGCATCTGTGGCACCACAATCCAGAGCTCCTGACTCCTGATCCAGAGGTCTTCCTACAAAACCTCATGGCTTCCATGGGTGACTCTCCCCCATTTCGCTTATTAGGGGCTCCAGTCCTGGAAGTGGGGAAAACTCAGAGACGTTCCATTTTGTTAACTGCTCAAAAGTTTGCCATCAGAAAATCTAGAAAAGCAAAAACAATCACACATTATCTATTCGAAAATGCATGGGTTTTGAATGCATTTTACAACCTCTCTCAGCAAATGACAAGAGTGACAAAAATTGTATTGCCTTAGGCTGGTACATCAAAATGTGCAGAATAGGTGTTGGCCACTACAGGAAACTCCTGGAGACAATGGTGGAGCACTCTTTCAAGAAATGCTGATCACCAACACGCTTGATGGCACAGAGGATGATGTGGTGTAGGAAAACACAGACGTGGAACATTCTGAGTTAGACTCCAAATGTGCAACAGGTTTTTTTAAAGATTTTTTTATTTATCTATTTGACAGACAGAACGCAAGTAGGCAGAGTGGCAAGCAGAGGGAGAGGGAGAAGAGCAGAGAACCTGATGTGGGGTTCGATCCCAGGACCCCAGGATCATGACCTGAGCCTAAGGCAGATGCTTAACTGAGCCATCCAGGCACCCCTAAATGTGCAACAGTTTAGGAATATCCCAACCAATTTATTTCCCAACATTGTCCCTCTATTATTTTTTTTTTTGCAAACTGTTATATAGGGTTAAAGAAATCTTTGTCCAAATGGAACTATGAGAGCACTTCATGTACAAAATAAAGTTTACAAATGAGAAGGAAGCACTGTGACAGAGTTTAATTCTCAGGAACTGTGGTAATTTCCTAGGGTTGAATTAGTTTAATTCTTTGTGGTTGTATTAGTTTCCATAACGAAGTACCACAAACTGGGAGGCCCAACACTATTGAAATTAATTCTCTCACAGTTCTGGAGGCCCGAAGTCTGAAGCCACATTGTTGGCATGCCACGCTCCCTCTGAAATCTCTGGGAGTGGATCTCTCCTTGCCTCTTCCAGCTTCTGGTAGACCCACAAGTTCCTTGGCTTGTAGTAGAATAACTCCATCCTCTGCCTCCTCCCTCTTCACATGGCTTCACTTTCTGTGTCCATATGTCTTCCTATGGCATTGTCCTTTTGTGTCTGTCTTTTTCTCATGAGAACACCAGCCATGTTGCTTTAGGGGACCATCTTCCTGCAGCACGACCTCCTTTTAACTAATTACATCAGCAACAACCCTTTTCCCAAATAGGGTCACATTCTGAGGTACCGGAGGTTAGACCTTCAATATATCTTTCAGAGGGATATAATTAAACTCAAGAAAATGGTAAAGAAAATAATTCTTGGCGGTACAGAAAATGAGAGTGTGACCCAATCTATAGCATCATAGGTTTAAAATTTCAGTATTTTCACCAACATGTCAATTTTGTGTTTTATGTTTCTTTTCTTGTGCTTACTCTAAGCTAATTTGTTTCACCCTTTGGAGGCAGGTTTCCCATATTGCTCCTCATTCTCCTGGCCCCTCTCCTGCCCCACACAGTCAATGCTAATTAGCATCTGTTTAATTATCAGCCCAGCGGGAAGTGATCCAGGCCCTGATCCTTGGAGAGTTACATTCACGGTTAAGCTGTCCCAGATACTGGAAGGTTAACTGTGTTCTGTACCTTAGGGAGGGGCAATGTGGCTTAGTGGAAAGTACACAGCATTTAGAATTGGTCAGCCCGTGTGACTCCGCCATGTTTTCAACCGCTGAACAATGGCCACTAAACCTCCTTTCCTCAGCTGTAACCGTACTCTCTCCACAGTCTTGTTGAGAAGATTCTATGTAGTGGAAGTACCTTGTTAACGAAACTTGTAAAATAGAACGCAAATGTGCAGGGATAGTATCTGCCTCGTTTTAGAATGGTCTGTAACTGGTACATTGTAGATGCACAAAAACATTTGTTGACTGAAAATTCTTAATTGAAGAGAAATACTACAAGAGGGAAGGAAAGTGGGGGAGTCTCTTGAGTAAAATTTGTTCTATGCACATGTGTCAAACTAAGATTTAAAAGTTAAACCAGAATTGCAAAATATCCATCTGTTTCTAATAAAATAATTCCCAGTAACAAACACTCCTGCTTTCTTATGTTTTTTATTTGTATAAATGTTTAGGTCAATGGACTAACTTGGGTGAGCAGTCTACAATGAAATACCTAAGCTAACTGTACATGATTTTTTGAGAAGGCAAGAAACTATGGTTAAGTTGCATGGCATTGGTGCCACATTGAAGTGGTAATGAAAGGTATCATGTGTGAAAGATTACAATTCAGAGGAGGAGGAGGAGACAATAAAAGTGACCTTTTAGTTATAATGTGAGGAAGGAATTTGAACACTAGGAAATACTTCTCTGATATTAACAGCTTTATCACATATAGGATTATAACACTGAAGTCTTCTCCAGAGGTCTTTAAAAATAGTTTATAATCTCATCTTTCTGCTAATGGCAATTTCATTAATAATAGAAAACAATCCAAATGACCAGTAAAAGGGAAATTATTGGGTAAATTACGGTACATTATTCTATGGGATATTCAGGTAGCTATTAAAAATTAAGTTATGAGAGCTACAGAGCAACATATTAAAATTCCTAAAGTAGGATACTTAGTGAAGAAAGAAAGCATAATTTTAACTATAGCTCAATTACTTTTATGCAAAAGTTAGGTTTAAATGCAAATTAGCATTGAACAAGAACCCAGAAAGATTAAAGCAATTTATGGTATTCCATGGTATCATTGGTGGGGGGGAATGAAAACTATTCTCCAATTATTTGTGTGTAACAAGTAAAAATATATGTTTAAAAGGTGTTCTCTCTCTCTCGGAATTGTAACTGTGATCTTCATTAAGGACATGAAGATAAACTAAAAGGCTCAGAAAGGCCTGCAGTCTTAGGATTTTTAATTTTTAGTAACACTAGATGACAAGATTACAGACACCTACGTCATGCTTCGGCGCTTCTGGGTTGCAAGGAGGGGTGATGTCGGGAAAGCACAGCATTCCAAAGCATCACTGGTCTCCATTAAAACCTAATTTATGGAATTAAAAATTAATTTTATGGAAATGACTCTAAAGTCTTTTCATTAGACTGCACTCAGGCTAATTGAGTTTGGAGTGCTATTGTCATAGCCATTCCTGCACTGTTATCTAAAAAGATGAAATCCAGTGTGAATCTTCTTGTTCTTATGCTTCTGAGAAGCAACCACAGAGGGGAGTTTTCAAGCATCCACAGGGCAGCTGCTCTTGCTTAGCAAAGACCCTCAAAGGAACGGTGCGACTTTAGTGAAGTCAGTCATGACAACAAATCCAATAGGATGGGAATCCCTCAGTGGAAGCCAACCAAGGCTTACCATCTGAGTAGTGCAGATAAAGGTCTTTCTTGGGACCACTATGGGAAGATGCGATGGCCGAATTCAGGCTCCTTCCCCTGCTGCTCTTCCTTGAGTACTTGCTTCCTGAGTAAGAGAAAAGTTTTAAGAGGAATGTGCTGTGGCTTTTTACATACATGTGTATGTGTCTAGCTAGATCTATTTGTCTGTTTGTTCTGTGGCAGCTGTGAGAATACGCAGCATATACCTCTGACTTCTGAGAGAGTAATTGACCAAGGACCCCAACTGCACTCTGAAATCTGTCACTGTGTTGGCAAGAAGCCATGCTTCCTGGCAGCTCTAGCCAGTGACTGAGCACAGCAAGGGCACTGAGGCAGGCTTATCCCTGGGAGACACAGGGTTCTTCGGACAGCCGACTTTGGATCCCCAACAGACCTGCCAAACCTTCCTTACACTATAGAGCCGTTGAGGACACTTTTGCCCAACCTTGTTCACTCTCTCCTTTGAGGGGTCAAGCTTACATAGCAGTTTCTTGCATTTTTCTCCTAATAAAAGCCTTGCACATTTAATCTCATCTTGGCATTTTCTTCTTCTTTTTTTTAAAGATTTTATTTATTTATTTGACAGAGAGAGAGATAGCGAGAGCAGGAACACAAGCAGGGGGAGTGGAAGAGGGAGAAGCAGGCTTCCCGTGGAGCAGGGAACCCGATGCGGGGCTTGATCCCAGGACCCTGGGATCATGACCAGCCAAAGGCAGACACTTAACGACTGAGCCACCCAGGCGCCCCTTATCTTGGCATCTTCTTCTCAGAAGATATATATGTGTGTGTATCTGTATATGTATATACAGAAGACATGTGTGCGTATATATACATGTGTGTATATATATATATTACACACCATATACATATATGTATATGAATATTTGAATCATAATCTATCTCCATTTGATGGACACTAGTTGTGTCCAGATTTTTGCCCTTATAAAACTCTCCATCCATCCCAGCTCCCAAATATTTGCTATATGCCACAGTGAGTATCTGTCATTGGAATACCTCCAAAGAACAGAGTACATGCCACACCTACCACCTCTTTCCTACACATACAGAGTTTCTGCTAGAATTAGAGTTTTTCTGGCTAATGAGCCCCCGGTCTGCCTGTGTCAATGTATAGGGTGAAGTAAGGAACCACTCTCCCAGAGCGTTCCTGCACATTTCAGGATGGGAAGGAAGGGGAGGTTTCCAGCCACATATGTGGTTTCTCTTCATTCTTCCCTCCCTGCCATCACAGTTGATGTGGGTCCTCTTGACTTCCCTGCTCCCACATGAGAGTTCTCAAGTGCAAGCAACACAAACGGATTCTGGCTTACATAAGCAAAAGAGAATTTCTTGGAATGGTATAGGCAGCTCACAATCAGTGTGAGGCCAAAGGATTGGTCGGCTGTGGAACTGTCCCAAGTACCTTTGAAAGTCTGGTGAGTGAACTTCTGAAATAAATAGCCTTCAAGGGTTCCTTCTGCTCTCACATCCCTTTCCCAGGATTCAAATCCATACCCACATGGGCACCTCTGAGGCAGAGAGAGCCTGCAGTTTCTTTGCAGATAGATGTCTCAAATTTCAGTCCCACCAACACGGAATTTAGTGGACTCCAGGGAACCCCCCAAATGCACTGGAGATACTTGGGAAAAGAAGAAATGAATGTTGGGCAGCAAAATATCATTAAAAAAATCAGAGGCACCTGGGTGGCTCAGTCCGTTCAGCATCCAACTCTTGATTTTGGCTCAGGTCATGATCTCAGGGTTGTGAGATCGAGCCCTAAATTAAGCTCTGCACTGGATATGGAGCCTGCTTAAGATTCTCTCTCTCTCTCTCCCTCTCCCTCTTCCCCTACCCGTGCCCCCTCCCCCGCACTCGCTCACACATGCGGTCTCTCTCTCTCTCTCTAAAAAAAAATCAGTATGCACCACACACCCTTTTATACATTGGCATAGTCCCCGAGTTTGTAGATGTTCAGAGATGAGCCATAGCCCCTGGATGATAAATTTGTGATTGCCCAAGTGAAGAAAATTTCATGAATGGGACAAATCTAACTGTTGCCAGGAGCCTGCTTGAACAATTCAGCTCTTAAGTTTCATTTCATCCAAGGGCCTGGGGTTCAGTCTGACTGTCCAAAAATTGAAGCACTGTCATTGCCAGGACAACCCTTTCTTTTCAAAGATCCCTCACTTACCTTCTAGAGCTTTGATATGAACTAGCTGGCTCTCTAGGCAAGTGTTCTTTTGGTTTGGGTTTTGGTTTGATTTGATTTTGGTTTTGGCTGATTCCTAAATGTGATAGCACAATCCTCTCAACAAATGCAAAGGCTGGAAAACCCTTCTGAAAAATGATCCCCGCAGTTTTCACTCTCTCTCCCCCTCCCTGAATCCACATCAGTCTTCTTTACTTAATAGAAGCATTGCATCCCTTAACAACCCCTACCCCCTTATCTTCCTTGAGAGTACTTTTTTCTATCAAATTCTCATTTTAAGGAAATTCACCGTGAACCATCACCAAGGCCAATTTATTCAGCACAGACAGAAGCGAGTGCTTTTGGAAAATAATCATAGAGTGTAGAGTGTACATGAGATGAACTTGGCTTCCACAGAGAAAAAAAACACCTGTGTACAAATGGAATTTGAATTCATGGAAATGAATTCCAGAAGAAGAAGTTCAGGTGGATATTCAGGTAATATGCCAATATTGTCATTCCAGGTAAAGATGGCCTTGCAGCAAGAAGGATTCGACAGAAAGAAACGGGGGTATAGAGACATCAATGAGATTGATATCAACATGAATGATCCTCTTTTTACAAAGCAGTGGTATCTGGTAAGCATGTCCATATTATTCCTAACATTTCTCATCTTAAGACTTCGGATAAAAAAATGCATTTCTATTTCCTCATTATTCTGTGGGATGTCAGCCAGCATCCTACTCTATGAACCTTTCTGTCCCTTTGATATGTATTGATTTTCTATCAGCACCCATGCATCATGTTCTCTATGAAGAGAGAGAGAACTCTCTCTTCCTTCTGCTTCCTTCTGGAACTGCTAAATAACCATGATCTCTAGGGTCAAAGCAACTATCAAATGCTAATCAGACTGCCCCAGACTCCAAAAAAGCACACCAACGCATGAGGGAAGATTTGCAAAACCATGTAGAAGTTGAGTCAAGAGTCTGAGGGGAGTAATCCAGGGGTCTCAACAGGCAGAGTGACCGGAGGACATAATGAAACCACAGGCATAAGAGAAAGATTTAGGCAACTTCACAAGGGACAAGCAAGAGAACTCAAAGACCAAAGCAACAAAAGTAGCATCCATTAGTGCTTCTTAAAATAACGGCAGGAAATCACATCCATGGGGCTTTCCGGGTGGAGGATGCAAGGCCCCGAAACCCAGTCTGTCCGATGAAGTAAATGTTATTATCTGGCTCACCAGCAGTCCTTCATGATCCATTTGGACAAGTTGGGTTATATTTAGAAGAGACCCAAAGCCTCTAAACCAATCCTAACTGCAGGGCATCTTGAGGGAAAGGGAGTGATTAGTGTAAAACTGTGAGTGATGCTTTACTTTATTTAAGACTAAAAGGTGATGAGCAAGATAGAAGACTAAATTATAGCCCTGTGGACTGAGATGTTTATAGGAATGCATCACAACTTCTATCTTGGATCTTCCGAGCTTGACTATGTCCTTTGTTTTTTGGCATGGAATCCTACAAATCCGATCCAGGCAAATGAAAAGAGCTTATGTGTGTTAATCAGGTTAGACTACATTTCTTGCACTCACAACCAACCCCCTAAGTCACCTTGGCTTAACAAATCAAAGCTTTTGCTCACTCATGTTATATGTCCAATGCTTCAGAGTCCCTCAGGGACCCAGGCTCCATCCCAGCTCCATCTCCATCCCAGCTCCATCCTAACCCCTGTTTTCACGAGCACCTCAACAAAGGGAAGGGGCAGGTCACACACTGGCGTTTAAGGTTTCTGCCTGGATGTGACAAATGGCACATGAGCTCACATTCTATTGGCCCGAATCAGTCATGTGGGCATTCTACTAACTTCCTAGGTGATGGAGAGGTATAATCTTAACGCATGCATGGAAGGAAAAGAGCAGTCATTTTTACCAAGCACACAAATGACATTCACAGAGTGTTTTATCAACACCATAGTAATAGCCAACAGGTCACTGTGGGCTTCTGCCAGTATGAGCTCTAACTTCACTATTTTTATGACTCATCTTTGAGAAAATCTGCACAGGACAAAGATGCATGAAAAGAGGGTAATAAACATATTTATATAGAATTTCTTTGTTTTCCTTTTTTGAATTTTTTTAGGGAAAAGACTTTTTTTGCATTAGAACAAGCACTAAAAGTGAGCCAGCTATCTTTGATTTAGTGCATCAAATATTTTGGTAAAGTGGCCCTGAAATTACAAAGGTAAGTAGGACATGCTCCCTCTTGCAAAGCATACTGGTATTGAGGGAGGAAATCACACTCAAATAAGAATGATCCAAGACAGTATGTGCTAAATTCAAAACATGAGGTATAAATAAAGACTACAAGAGTGAGGTTTAATTCAAAACTGGGGAATGTTTCTTGCAATGGCAACTTTAAGGAGTTTAAAGACAGCAATCCAGTCGCAGAAACATCAGTTGTGTATATCAAAAAACAGAGGGAGACGTCTGGAAGAGTTAGATGGGGAAAATTCAGGAGTACTGTTTCATGGAAGATGTGGTCTTTGAGCCGGCCCTGGAATAGCAGGTGCAAACAGACAGGTGCTTTACTGCACCAGACTAATAAAATTCTTTGCTTTGAAATTCCTGAACCAGATCAATACTGGACAAGCTGATGGCACTCCTGGCCTTGATTTGAATGTGGCAGAAGCATGGGAGCTGGGATACACAGGGAAAGGTGTTACCATTGGAATTATGGATGATGGTAAGTATTTCAAAGCCTTCACATCATTTGGAAGCAAGTGTGTCTTTGCATGCATTTGGAATATAAAAGATTCATTGTTTTGGGGATGCTAATCAAAGGCAGAATAACCACCTGCTGGACTCGACCATCGTCTATCCTCCCCTTCCTCCAGATCAGTGGTCCTCAAACTTGAGGATGCCCTTAATACATATTTATTGGATTAATAAATTAAGAAGCCAAAAAAATGAACAAAGGAAGACTGGCCATCACTGAACTGTCATTTCTTATTGGGCCACGGCTTGTACCTTACCTTAGAGCATCTTCTAAACCCATCTGAATTTACCATCTACTTCTCCAGATCCACACTGTCCAGTGGAGTAGCCACTAGCCATATGTGTCTATTTACACTTAAGTTTTAATCAATTAAAGCTAAATAAAATTAAAAATTCAATTCCTCAGTCACAATAGCTTCATTTCAAGTTCTCAATAGCCACAAGGGGCTAGCGGCTGCTGAAATTCAATTCAACTTCATTTCTATCATCACAGAAAGCTCTATTAGACAGTGTGGCTCTACACCAATGAAATAACTTTTTGGTAACAGGATTGGAGTTTGGAGAAATTTTGACTTTGTTGCTACTTTCAGGATGAACCCTGGTAAAGCAGACCTTGATAACCTCTTATTACATATGCCCTCTATAACATGTTTTTCTACACCATATGCCTACCAGACAAAGATTTAGTAGACCTTTATTTTCTATAGTTTGTGCTACAAAAACCAATGGGTCTGATGAACTGATGTTTTTCTAACTACACACGTCCTTGGCTCTGCCAAGATTCTGAAGAATCTGCTCGGTGGTCATCTCGCTGGGCAGGTCCTCTTGCCCCTCATCAGCCCTGTGGATCCTCCAGGAAAAGTTTCACTGAGCAGTATTGATGCAATTATACATAAGGCCTATGTATGAGATGAAACAACAGAGCTTTTCCCTTCTGAAGATCCTCAAAGAACACTATGCTCTCCAAAGCAAGCCTTTGAAGACAAATTGATGGTGAAACAAAGGGAGCCAGCATGCTTAAAATTGGTGCTGTCTCTTGTGTGGATTCATTAAATATCCACATAGAAACAATGCCTCCATGTTTTCTGATGTGGGAGATGTTTTGAAGTGGATGTAAAAGCTTTCTCCAGTGGCCGAGGGCTTTCACAAGAAGAAAGGAGCTCTGCAGGAGAAAGCGTGTGTGTATATGTGAATCTTGGGAGCTTATAACCATTTCATCCTTCCTAATGCTTTGGTTTGGAAACCAACGTGGCTGACACCAGCTCACCTGGGAGAAAAATGTATCTATGTTTGGGGGAAATCTGCCTAAGATATATTGCAATCACACAGCATCTGAGGGATTAGAGGAGCACCCTAAAAGTGGCCACAGACAGACAAATTGCTTTTATGAAACCCAACAGCTCATGATGACTATTTCTGGATTCTTTAACTGTAGCTCCCTGACTGACTGTGTATCAACCCTTCCAAAAAAGGAAAACGGAAGGATGAGCCCTTACTCTGACCCACCTTTCCTGGCTTGAGAAGCCAAGCCCCTCAGAAAGAAAGTCTCAGCAGTTTCTTGTTTGATATTATTTCTTCTGATTTAGTGGCCTTTGGGAATCCCCCAAAACTGAACTCTCTGCCCCCCAATTTAAACTCCCAACTCCTCCACTATTTTATTAATTAATAAATTAAAAAGCCAAAAAAAATGAACAAAGGAAGACTGGCCACCACTGAACTGTCATTTCTTATTGGGCCACGGCTTGTACCTTACCTTAGAGCATCTTCTAAACCCATCTGAATTTTTTTTTTATTCTTATGTTAATCCCCATACATTACATCATTAGTTCTAGATGAAGTGTTCCATGATTCATTGTTTGTGCATAACACCCAGTGCTCCATGCAGAACGTGCCCTCCTCAATACCCACCACCAGGCCAACCCATCCTCCCACCCCCCTCCCCCCCAGAACCCTCAGTTTGTTTTTCAGACTCCATCGTCTCTCATGGTTCGTCCACCCCTCCGATTTCCCCCGCTTCATTCTTCCCCTCCCGCTACCTTCTTCTTCTTCTTTTAAACCCATCTGAATTTACCATCTACTTCTCCAGATCCACACTGTCCAGTGGAGTAGCCACTAGCCATATGTGTCTATTTACACTTAAGTTTTAATCAATTAAAGCTAAATAAAATTAAAAATTCAATTCCTCAGTCACACTAGCTTTGTTTCAAGTTCTCAATAGCCACAAGTGGCTAGCGGCTACTGAAATTCAATTCAACTTCATTTCTATCACCACAGAAAGTTCTATTTGTTTGGTCATCAGCAGCTGCAGAACAAACTACCCCAAAATTGAGTGGCTTAACACAACCACCATGTTGTTATCTCTCACAGTTCTGTGGGTTGACCAGGCTCGGCTGGAAAGTTCTGCTATTGGTCTCTCTAGGGTTTCTTATGCCGTTGGGGTCAGAATATAGCCAGGGCCAGTGTCAACTGTATGCTTAACTAGGATGCTAAAATGGCTCGGTCTCCCTCCCACTCCATGTAGTCCCAGGACTTCTCCTCTCCACGTGGTCTCACAAGCAAGGTGGCTGGATTTCTTACAGATGACTGGAGGCCCCAAGAACAGTCACTCTAAGGGACAAGAAGCAGAAGCTGCCACTCCTCCTATAGGCCAGACATGGAACGAGCAAACATCACTCAGCCACTTCTGTTGGACGAATGGTCTCAGGCCCAGATTCCAGGGGAGGAGGAATAGGTTCCACATCCTGGTGCAGAGTTAAACAAAAGATTTGTGGCTGGCTTTAAGTCAGCACATGCTTATTCAGAGTGATAACTGAAAAAGAGGGGAACTACCAAGCCACTCTCTAAATCCCTTGTTGAATGTCAAGATGAGCACATTTGGGACAGGAGTGGCCTCCCGCACAACAGGGACAATGGTCAACAGCCTCACACCATGTCATTAGGCATCTCTGCCCTAACACCTAGAATAGGAAGTGTGATGGTGAGGCTGGGAGCATCAGTAAATGGTGTGGTATTGTTTCCCAGATATTCTCTCAGCAAGATATCATCGCCAAACAAGGTAAAGACACACACAGATACTGACGTTCACACCTAAGAGCAAAAACAATATCATATTTTCTAATCATTGGCTCTCTTTAATTGGCCTCTACAGGAAATAATTTGATTATCTGCATGCGGGAGAGTCAATCTATAGACAGCCCTGTTTTAATAGCCATTCACACTCACTGGTTGCACAACTCAGAACTGGACCAACATCCTCTCTGCTAGATCCAATGACTCAATACATGCTCAATAAGTATCTGCTGCTTTCATGTAGGTGCAATTTAATGTCATTTCCATACACTACACATCAGAAGGAGAGTACCTCCATGGTTAGCTGTTGCCCACAGAGGCAGAAAGCATTTCTTAAGGGTTTGCTCTGATGTTCCAGGCATGGAGATGTCAGCAAGGACCCCACTTAATGGTAATAAGTCACCCCTTTTGTTGTAGATAGGGTTGTTTGGTGTTGGGAACTTGAACTGGAAAATAGGATGTGGCCAACAAAACATGGAGATGGGTAGAAGCCACCCAGCACAGGCACAGTTCTGGACAGGTGCAGGCTATCAAGGTCAAAGATGGTCAGTGAAGGCATGAATCAAGGACTTTAGTCAATCAGATGGTGCCAAGGAAGTAAGACTGAAGGCCAGGGAAGCAGGGTCAGAGAGAGCTTCAAGCTGAAGTAACAATAAAAACTAACATTTCTTGGGACACCTGGGTGGCTCAGTTGTTTAAGCATCTGCCTTCGGCTCAGGTCATGATCCCAGGGTCCTGGGATTGAGTCCCACATAGGGCTCCTTGCTCAGCGGGGAGCCTGCTTCTCCCTCTGCCTGCCACTCTCCCTGCTTGTGCTTTCTCTCTCTCTGACAAATACATAAATAAAGTCTAATAAAAAACTAACATTTCTTGAGTACTCACTATATACTAGGTACTGCCTAGCAATTTGGAAACAGTCACAATTATCCTCTAAGATTGTTGCTATTGTCCCCATATTGCAGATGAAGAAACCAAGGTTAGGGAGGCAAGAAACTACTCAAACTGATCTTAACCATCATCGTCAGTGTTTGAAGCCCACCCCTTGGCTCTGCCTCCCTGGTGGGTCTTTGTGAATGGGATCTCATCCTTGTAAGTGGAGGTCCAAGCCTAAGGACCAGGCAGTCAGCTTTACCCTACCAAGAAAGTTAGAAGTCTGCATCACATAGAAAAACAATGTTTTCTCCCCTAACTTGGGCTTCACCAGTCTCAGAAGGACTAGCAGGGTATCTGTTCCAGTATTATTACTGTAGAATAAATGACTCCAACCCTTAGCAGCTTATAGTAAATATTTGTTTTGCTCATAATTTTGTGGCACAGGAACTCAGGAAGAGCCAGTCTGGGCATTTCTCATTTGAGGTTTCTCATGCAGTTGAGGGCAGAATGTTGGCTGGGCTGCAGTCATCTGAAGACTCAACTGGGGTGGACATTCTCGGTTCATTCCCAAGGCTGACCACTGATGTTGGCTGCTGCGGCTCAGCTGAGGCTTTCATACCAAGGGCCACTCATGGGCTTCTTCCATGGCAGTTGAATTTGCCTCCCCACCCCACCTCACCCCCTTAGTGGACAAGTGTCCAAAGGGAACAGGTGAAAGATGCCTGGCCTCTTCTGACCTAGCCTTGAAAGTCGTGCAACATCTTATTGGTAGAAGTAGTCATAGCCCACTCAGACTGAAGAGGGGAGAACAGACCTACCTCCAGAAAAGGTGTGTGGCATAGTTATACATCTCAACTGAATTACTAACATTATAACTAGGAATATGTACATGGCGCTCCTTGCTAATTCTCTGAGATCTCCAGAATCATCAGAGTTTCCTGAGAATTTGGACTATTGTGGATTAGACTTTCTGAAAAGACTCAAATTGATGACAGGATATTAATGTAAACTCTAACCAAGTAATTGTCATTTGCATACCATTAGTGTTATGATTGGCTGGTGATGAGTTGATCCCCCCTGTAGACTGGGAGCCATAGATAGCTGAACAGCTCAGGTTCTGTGTCTAAATAGCCTGTTTTTCTAGGACCTGCATCGTGCCTGGTGTTCACTGCTGAAAATAAGCCAGTGAGTGCAAAATAAAATTGAATACATTAATAATACAAGAATTAAAAGTAAATAAGCTGATTGAGAAAATGTATTTAGTACACTCCACCTCAAAAGATAATCAAATAGACAAAAATATTAAAATACTATTTAATTACCAGGCCATTAATCTCATGCTTTAGTTCATTATATTTTTTTGAGTCATGTCTGTCATTCCCCATGGTTCTATCAATAATCTCTTCTTTCTCAGACCAAAGTCTGCGTCTGTCCCAACTTAACACTCAGTCTTCCCCTTAACCTAATTAAAGATCCTTTATTTTAGTTGGGCTAAATTTATCTTGTTTTAATTTTAATTTCCTTCAGGTCTCAAATTATCTCTTTGCCTTGATATTTTACCTTCAGAGAGAATAGACTACTATTTCTCAGAAAATTTCTCTCCCAGACAACTTGCACTATCAGAACATGGGGTCATCTTTAAAAAATTGACTCACTGCATGGACTAGGAGCTTGCTCCATCCACTCCACGCATCAACCTGGTATTGCAGTACCTCCAGGAATGGTACACCTTTTAGGGGGAAATACCCAATGTCTAAAGTCAGCTTGATTTGTTGGAGGAGGGGGGTGGGTATCACCTGAGACTGTGTGCATTGAATGCTTCTGCCTTAGAGTGGCAGTGCAGGTGGCTTGTACCTGGCTTTCCCGAGACTTAGGTGTGTATGTACATGCATCACAATCTTCTTACACACTACAAACATGAATAGAAGGATGATCATGCTGGGGTGCCTGGCTGGCTCAATCAGTACAGCCCGTGACTCTTGATCTCAGTGTTGTGAGTTCAAGCACCACACTGGGTGTAGAGATTACTGAAAAAATAAACACACAAGTATAGTTATACCAAAAAAAAACTGACTCCCTGTTAGAAAAAAACATATTCTCTGTGTGCGCCCTGTGGGTGTGTTTTTAACTGATCTATATGTTCCAAAATGTTTTGCCCAACATTGAGTTTACAAAATGTAACCAATTTTAACAAATACATACAACAATTTAATTTCAACACAACATTCTAGACCCGGTAGATTTTTGAAAATGTTTCTGCTCTTCTGCATTATCCACATGACTCTAATGATGTGGTAGATGATGTGACCAATGGTGACAATAATAAATATAACTTATCAAGTGTTTACTACAAGCTAAACCCTTTTGATGAATTGGCCCTCATCTTGAACACTGCTTTGCAAGATAAATAATATCCCCATTTCAAAGATAAGGAAACTGAGGCTCAGGAAGATTATGACACTTGGCTGAAGCTTCACAATTATTACAGTGTCTGAGACTAGAATAGAACTGGATCTGGTGGTCTCTTTAGCCTGTGCTCATCCCCAAACTTTCCCACAGCTGAAACAGACCACTTCGGAATTAGGGTCCAGGACAAGGGCCGGCAACCTTTAAAAATACTAGTCTTGAATGAATCTTCTGACCCCCGTCCCTTCTACAGTCCTTGGGAGGGGGTGTGGGGGAGGAGGAGGAGGAGGGTGGATGGGAAGTGACAGGCTATACTCTCCCAAATTACAGAAAGCAGCCGTGAATGGCAGCAGTCATTTGACATGCTTTGCATGTCAAAATATCAGCAACGAGATGTAACACATGTTCTGTAGAACAATGACTTCCAGTCCAGAAATTTCTTGTGTAACCAGAAATTTTTTTGAAAGAAACTTTTTTTGAAAGAAACATCCCAATACTAGTTCTTTTTTGCGGGGCAAAGCTGTATCTGTGGCCAGGCCTTAGGGTGCTTACATGGAAGATGCCACCTCTCAGAGGGATTGAATGATACCCCTAGCTTTTAAACACAGCAAATCCAACAAAGCTAGTAAATGCCACTGAGCTAAATGCACCTCACTGCTCATGCCACTTGATGGAGAAGAAACCAAGCCCAGAGAGGCCAAGAACCTCACCTGAAGTCATGCAGCCAGTTGGTGGCGGCAAGGTTGGGTCTTTGATTTCAACACCTATGTTCATGACCGTGACACCGGGAGATGCTGGTTTTGCTAAAGGCTGCGTACTATAAAGATTATATGGCTCTGCACCCCTGGCTGAGAGCTTTCAATATGGCCTTGAAGTTCCACGGTGCTTTCTGAGGCCTCGAGGGCAATGGAATGCAGCGGTGCTAACTCTACCGTTGCAAAGACTCTTGGTCAACAAGATGGGCCACATCCAGGAGAAAGCACATGGCTCCTGCAGGGAGGTCACAAGCTTCCTGGAAAGCTATATTCTGCAGGGACAATATCAGCTCTCACCCAGGACACTTCACCAGAAACCATTTGCCCTCTGCAAAATTGCTTTTCCCACCCAGCCGTGTTCTTCTTATTCCATGCCAGAGAACTCTCCCCTAATCCTTTGCTGTCTGTACCCTGTTAAACGATAATTGTTTTTCCTCCCTAGGCCAGTTTCATTTCAGAAGAAATGCCAGTTGATGCTTTGAAAATGTCAGGATTTCCACAAATCTTAGATCACTGCTCTGATGGGCCATCCATCGTGCAGCCACTAAACCCCTTAGTACGGACATGCATGTCAGAGTCTTATCCTGGGGCCCCAGCTCTAATTGGCTTCACTCCTCTGATGTGTCTGGTGGCAGCTGTCTCTCCACTCGGGAGGCACAGCCCACCCTCACTCGGGAATGGAAACACGAGACTGAGCCTGAGGCACACGTGCTCAGCCCACCCCATTCTCCCGGCGCCAGCCCCATAGGAGGGTGCTTTCTTGAGTAACTTCCCTGAGGACACAGTGGCAGGTATTAACCTTCCATCCTATGGTGTTCTTTTCACAGGGATTGACTATCTGCACCCGGACCTGGCCTCGAACTACGTAAGTACAAGCTGACCTGGGTGGGCGCGCACGCACACACAGAAACACATGCACGCAAGCCCACTCATGCGCGCTTGAACTGCCCATCTTGCTGGAGCCACAGCTCAGACCAGAAGCAAAGGGACAGGGCCTGGGGCCTGGCAGCACGGAATGGTGGTGGCTTTGTGAGAAAACAATCAGGAGACTTGAGGTCTGAAAGCGCAAGCCCAGAAAAAAGGGAGAGATGAAGAAGAGAGAGCCTTGGCAAGCTTTAATTAATCAACTCTAGCTGAGGATATTGAATTGAAGGGTGGAAATGTGCCATTTGGGTTCTTGCTGGATAAAACCAACGGCAAAAAGCCAGAAAGAGGGACTACTCGCATCGCAACCATAGCTTTACCAAAGCAAGGACGTCATCTTTTTTTTACTGTTTGTGATTATGAGCACCCCACACTGACTTTCCCCTGCAACACTGAGTCTACCATATGGTACCCTTTGACAAATAAGACATATTCACAGAGAATCATGATACACGCTGTTGAGCTAGATCCACACGCTCTAACTTTTTACCTAGCAAATCACACGCTGCTTTCCTGACCAAACCTGCAAACCCTTTCAACATGAGAGATTGCTTTATGTTCACCCCAGGGAGTATACCAGCCAAGCACTGCTGTTCGTACTAAGCTATACTTCTCCCGTAACCTTCAGGTTGAAGTCTTTTTTTTAAATCTTACTTTAGTTAGCTTAAGAGTCTCATATTAAGGAGAATATGGACTTCATTAGAGAGAAGCTTGTTAACAAGCAGAAGTGTTGTCAGTTCAACATTCTGGGTCATTCATTCATCCTGGAAGGTGTGCGCATGCACATTGCAAAGAGAGGACAGAGATTTTCTGTCTGTGTATTGTGTTAAACATCAGGGAAAAAAGCACCAATCTGCTGAACTTCTATTTACTTCATGGGTCTTATAAATCTGGAAGAGTATATGTTGGACTAAGCATCTTTTTAATAATGATAATTATTAATAATAATAATAAAGTTAAATGAATCATTGGCACAGTCCAGCCAGTATGCCCCCCCCGAAGGAAATGATAGAAGTTAAACCAAAGCTCTATTCTCAGAGATGAGAATCCACCTCTATAGAAAAGACAAGAAACTGCCCGTGAGTTATAGGTTCTGCCACAGCGCCCATGTGCAGGTCTGAGGAAGCAGATCCCTCCTTGTCTCTGGGACCTTCTTCCCGCACTGCAGGCACCATGGAGCTGTCCGCCTGGCCGTTCCTTCTGCTTTTTTAAAGGGACTGCCCCATGCAGGGCCTCAACCACCTTCTCCAATGACCCTCTCTCCGCCTCCCCAAAAGGGGAGTTTGAGAAATGCGTGTGTTGCGTTTGCTCCAAGGCTCTGATACCCAGACGCCTTTCCTTAGGAAGAAATGGCAAAAAAAAAAAAAAAGAAAGAAAGAAATGGCCAAGGGATAAGAGCCTGTAGGGCTGGCAGGTTCATCTTCACCAGCTGCTCCCTGCACAGAAGCATTTATATTCTTTTACAGGCTGCACAGGGGTCCTACCATCTCCAGGACCCAGCGCCTTGCATAGCAGCCAAAGAGGGTGCTGTTCACTTTCACAAACCAGTGTTACCACATCTTACAGCTTGTAGGACTTCAAGGTTGCAGCAGCCGTCAGACAGGCTGAAAGCTCACAGTGCATGGCCTCCCTCCAGCCAGTCCAGCCCCCATGCAGGTCACTTCCATGTCAGGTGAAGGTGATAATCACTACACTATGGAAACATCCCGAGGCTGCTTACACAGAGAGTGACCTGGGCATCCTTCCTTCCCCCCACCCAGCCCACGTGCATCTGTGACAGGCTGCCCCCGATACCAGTTATCAGATTAAAAAGAGATAGTAATTCGAGTGGGAAAATAATCTTCTGGGGCTCTGATGAACTACAGGTACTACGCTAATCAAGAACGTGATACATCTGCCAAACACCCTGATCAGAAAATGGAAAATGAAGCATCCAAATTGGGAGGTGCCATCTCCCCTCAAATCAGCAATATCAGAATATACCTGAATAGCGCTATGGCTTCTATGACTGTTGTATTCCTTTTTCTTCCTTCCTTTCTTTTTTTTTTTTTGTTTCATTCTAAAAAATTTTTTTCTAATTAGAAAATAAATACATTTTCTCTGTAGAAAATTCGAGAAAGCACAAAATAGATTCAAAACCTGCCCATAGCACCACTCTTAATATTTTCGCATATTTCAGACTTCCACTTCTATGTGAATATTTTTTAACAAAATTGGGCTCTGTTGCATATACAGCTTCCCCCCATCCACTTGATATGTCATAAACATTTTTTATATTACTAAATATTCTTCAAAACATGGTTATAGGGGCTACATAGTCTTGTCTCATGCTGTAATTTATTTGAACATTCCAATCCTCAATTCTTGGACAACTATGTTGCTTCCAATGCACATCTCATTCAAAGATGAAGAATGACAGATAGTGACAAGGATGGTAGAGGGACTCCAAACCATAACCTGCTAAGAAGAGCTGAAAAAACTGGGTGGGGGGAAGATAACTAAGAGGCACTTTAAATACATTTTCAAATATTTCAAATTCTCCATGAGGAATGAGACATTTAACTCATTCAGTACTTTCTCCCAAGAAAATCCCCACCCGTGGGTGACAGCTGTGGGAAGAAGAGTGTAGTTCAGTTAAAGGAAGAACTGTCCAATGATTGAGGCTAATAAATAAAAGGAATTAGCTCTCCCAGGAAATAATGAGTTCCCCATTTCTGAAAATGGTCAAGGGGAGGGTTAATGACCATTTGGCTGGGATGCGGAGGAGATGACACCATCTCCTCTAAACTTAAACTAGATGTCACCGAAGAATTGAACAGGAAATGTGAGTTCCGTACAAAACAGCCTCCATCCAGAGGAAGGTCTGAGTCTTCGACATTTATCAAACACTTGGAACCTTACCAAAAAATTATCTATAATTACACATGGCTGTGAAGTGTTTCCGAGTCATTGGTACAGGTGAGAAAACAACATCCAAATATCTCCTTCTTAATTTCTCAGCAGAGAACTTGAACCTCAACTCGTTGGCTCCAGTCAGTGTCTCTCTCACCCTGTGTAGAGTTGAGAGTGACAACTTTGAAGCTACTAATCAAATTTATCTTCTTTATTTTTAATTAAAAATTTTATACTATAACTAACAGAATGAGAAAGGCAAGTGGAGTAGAGCTGCCCAGGAGAACAATGAAATCAGTGGATGGTGATAAGCTGATTAACAGGTGGCATCACACCTTGTTAGGTGACTTAATGGCTTGGATGTGATGAGCTTGCATAGTGCCCTTCTAGTGACATATGCTTTGAGTTTCTCCAGAAGCAAACCCTTAGACAGGGGTCAGAGTGCAAGTAGTTTATTTGGGAGGCGATTCTCGGAAGCAAGGATAGAATGGGGAATATAGAAGGGAAGGCGGCCAATAGACAGTGCATGATCAAAGTTACCATGGGGAGCAGCTCGAATTCGATCCTGCTAGAGAATCCAGGAGATGGTGTTGAACATGCGTGCCAGAATTTTCCCAACACAGATGGCTCACCACAGAGGCTGGGGTATTTGTACATCAACTCCTGTCAGTCATTGGTTGAAGGCTGGTCCTAGGGGGTGTGGATGTGAACATTCCAGCACCTCCTACCTTCTACAGTCTCAGAGAAAACTCTTGGCAAAGAGACACTGTGGAGTCTCTTGGATGGAGACTCAGGCAATTGGATGGAGGCAATTGGATGGAGTTCACCAGGGGATGGGTGACAGGCCAAAGGCATATAGGCCTGGTACTTGCAACATTCACCACAGGAGGATGACTGCTAATTGATTAAAGGTTACAATAAACAGAAAGGTACTGTGTTGAGAAAATTTCTTCTCACTACTGATTATTTTCAGTGAGAAGTGAAAACTCTATCAGAGGTTCTTGGACAACTATAACAAAAATTTCTTGATAATCAAACCAGGTAAAACATTTCCCAAAGCAGAATTAATTTGAAAGCTTTATTCCATATATCAAAAAAGAAGAGGGGAGCCTGGGTGGCTCAGCTGGTTGAGGGTCTGACTGGATTTCGGCTCAGGTCATGATCTCAGGGTTGTGAGATTGAGCCCCAAGTCAGGCTCTGTGCTGGGTATGGAGCCTGCTTAAGACTCTCCCTCTCCTCCTCTCCTTCTGCCCTTCCCCACCCCTGCTTGTGCTGTCTCTCTGAGGAAGAGAGAGAGAGAGAGAAGAATCTGAGTATGCTGGTACTCTAGGGTTCTTTCCATTTAAACTGAGAATTTAAATCCTTTGAAAGCTGCAAATCGTTATATAATGTAAGTCATTAGTGTTCATTTAATTCAGCAAATCTACTTTAAATCTGTTGATTGTTAGGAGCAAAGGACAATAATACCACTTTTATTTTTACTCTGTTGTTCTGTGATTGAATTTAATCGGAGAGATCCAGTCCCACTGGTCAATGCTCACTATTCCAAATGATTAAAATCCTCCTTTCCCCAGCCCTTCAGTAATAACATGAAATGAGTATTGGCCAAGAAATAATTTTAGACCAAGTCAAAATCAGAGTTCCTCTACCCCGTTCTCTCTGTGCAACCGGTCCGGATGTGTGGTCTAACTCCACTGAATCCCTATGTATTGAGCCCACTATGTGCAAACCCCAGAGGAAGAGGGAAAGCAGACATGGGTGTTCTCCAGAGGAGCCTGAGTCAGTGAGGACACAGGCGTGGGATGCGTCTAACAGGGGAGGGGCAGGCAGGCAGGGGTTGCTCACCACTTTACTGTGTGGCCCCCATGCGGTGACAACCACAGGTGGGTGCTCACAGTATGAGTCCTAGCTTAGGGGTTCTTCCAGGTCTATAGAACAGAGGAGGAGTCCTTCAAGAACACGTGACCTGTGACTGAGGTGGCAGCTTTCCGTGGACAGGCAGGCAGAGTGGAGCTGAGTGTCTCCTGTTTTGTTCCAAAGCCTGCTCTGCTGGAGCTACAGAGGTGAATAAATGCCTAGTGGTTCTATAAAACCCAAGAAGAGTCTTCTCCCAGTGGGTTGAGGTTTTCTCAGCAACAGACCTGAGACGAAGATTTAAAAGCAAGTCCTTTATTTGAGAGAAGATTCCAGGAAGTACCAGCCAGGGAGAAGAGAAACGACACCAGAAGGGACAGCAGCCAGGAAAGGGTTTGTTAGGAAGCCAGTGACCACTGAGGGCAATGGGAACTTAATCTCACTGTAGAACTCTGGGAGGCAGTGTAGACAGAGCCCTCTCAGAATTACCCCCAACGCTTGTCAGTCGGGGGTTGAGGGTTGTGCTTCTGAAGCAGGTGCAAGGTGGGAAGCTCAGGGTTTAACTCCCTGCCTCTTCTGGCCTGTGCATTATCCGTGCAGAATAGGGTCAGGGGACAGACAGCAGAGTCTTTAGACACAGAGTGGCAATTGATGGCAGTTGGAAATCAACCAGCAGGCAAAGGTAGGGTTTCTAACAGCATGACAACAGTGGAAACGGAGTCAAACCTGAGTGTGACTCCTGGCTCCCTAATTCATAGTTCTGCGACCTTGGGCTAGGAATCCTGTAACCCCCCTTGAGCTTTAATCTTCTCATTGGTGGAATGGGCAAAAAAATCAGGTTTGTTGTGAGATATCGTTGAGATAACATGTGTGTCAGGTAGATAGTAGATGTTCAACACACATTCATCTCCTTCTCAAAAGAGCTGAGATCACAACTCTGCCTCATGGCAGCTTGTTCCGCTGGAGGACAAGCAGGGGAGTGCCTTTAAAAGCCAGTGCAATTGCTCAGTGCACAACACGGGTCAGCTCAGAGTTATCATCCAGACCAAGTGTAAGGTCGTGAGGGAAAGCAGAAGCCAAAAAGTGGAGGTCACCGAAGTAAATCTAAAAGATTTCTTTGAAAGATAAAAGTTTGATTTTATTTGAAAAAAATGAAAGATTTATTTGAAAAAGAACATCCAAGCAAACAGAAGATACAAGGGGAAAGAAGACCCATTGCTCACGGCCAGGCATGTAATGAAGAAGGATGGCCCTGAGAAGCGGAAACTCTGATCCACACCCAGCTTCTCTGTCACGGATCTTTGAACTAAAAGGATATTCAGAGGGGAGGGCTAATCCCAAGGTGAGTGAAGGGACTATAAAATAGCAATTTTTCCAAATGAGGATTTTTCTGGGCCAGGAAATGACATCTCCTGATGTTTTAGTGATCGCAGGGTGGGGCACGGGCATCTGCCCGAGGGCCTCCGTCTTTCAGCTGGGAAACTGTGGGTCATCTTCCGAGCAGTCTCGAGACCCTGTGCTGAAAATCAGTGCAGAATCACATGCTCTTGCTGGAGTTTTCCATGGATTCTTGACTGCAGCAAATGTGAAAGAGTGTGTTGACCAAGAGCTCATCCTTCCCGAGACCTATAACTTCTGAAAGAAAGCACCCCTCTCTAGAGGGGTAAAGTATATTTCCCACCCCTTGACTGCGGGCTGGGCCTTGTGACTTGTTTAAAGCAATAGAATAATACAGAGATGTTGTGCCAGTTTATGGATGAGGTCTTACAAGGCCTTTTATGTTCCCATGTGCCCTCCTATGCCTCTACCATCACCACCAGGCTGGCCTCCTGGACCCAGGAGCTGGTGAAGAGCTGGCAGAGCCTGAAACACAGCCACTCAAGTCAATCCATAGAACTGAAGAAACAGAGCCACCTTTCTGAGCTCTCCCATTTCACCTGAAACCAGCCGACCCCAGAAGCAAGCAAGACCAGCCAAGAAAGCAGAGCTGCCCAGCTGAGCCCAGCCTAGATCATCAAACTCCCAGCCAAACTGCAGACCCATAAGTGATATAAAAGCTTATTGTTATACACTGCTGACATATTCTGTTGTTTTTATGCAGAAGCTGTTACAGTTACCCATGCTAGACCCCCTCCTTGGTCTTGCATAGTAATGATTTCCATCCCAACATAAGGTGTATTTCTTTGAAAACTTTCCCAGAATCTAATGATTAATCTTATCATTCATTTTGGCACTTTACTCATTCACTTGTTCGACAAAGCTATTCCCCTATAATGCATGACTACATCACAACTAGATCACCAGCTCTTTGTAGGAAAGTGTGTACTTCTCTATTTTGTGTCCCTCTTAACATTTAGCATGATTGTTAGCAGACATTTAATAGATCTTTGTTCAGTTGAATGGAATATTCTTCATTCATACTTTTGCAAATAAAATCAGGCACTAAATCATATGATGGATGATCCTCTATTGATGATGAATGGAAAGTCTAGCATGCAGGACCTTCTAACTCCCATCTCTCAACCACCTCATAGGTGGATGGCCTCATTCCATTCCCCATAATGCATGTCCCCAGGGAGGGAAATAGAGGACCATGGAACTAACTGAGGTCCCCATGACCAAAAGCCTGGAGAGAATATGCCTCTTGGTGTGGATAACCCACATGCAGGTAGCCAGGAGCTATTTTTTTCTGTAACGTCTAGAGCTTGTCAGGTGGTAGGAATGCAATTAAGTTCCTGTATGGGAGAGGACAAATTATGCTCTTTGGTTCAGCTCAAAATCGGAAACGTGGTATATTTATGCTCCAGGGTTATTTCACCAAACAAAGTTCTTATAAAAGAAAAAGCCCACCCCTTAGGACCTGCACTTTTCCGTTCTTTTGATGGGTTCTTGACAGGTAACTGTCCTGAAGAGGGTCTTCCGGAGCACTCTGAAGGGCTGCCAGCTCTGAGCCCGGAGGAAGTGCCTTTGAGCTTGGCAGCAGTGTACACACCAAGGCTCCAGGTCGCAGGTGGCCGCCATGATGAAAGGACACCTGCTGGACATGGGCCCAGTCCCAAGCCCTGGATGACTAGATGCTACAAAGTACCAAGCACATGCATGGCTCCAGGCTTTTAGACCAATTAATATTTAAGTAACCACATTAATATTGCATTCGAAATTGAGGTTTAAACAACCTTTATGTCTTACTGAAAGAAGGTGTTCACTTCTTTTGATGTACTTGTTAATGCTGGCCAGGTCATAGTAAACATTTTATGACCAGGAGACCAGACTGATTATTGGGGATAAGATCTTTTTCTTAATCATCTGGACAGATCATCAAATGGCTATCATCTGACTTAACCCATGTGCTAGATGAATCTGTTCATTTTTATAAGGTTGTATTTTGATAGAAAAATGGGAGAAAATAAAATCTGGTTTAACTGAAATGAACTGCTCATTTGGACCTAGGTGTATAACTACAGCCAAAAGCGAAGAAAGAAATATATGAATAATCAATTTTTCCATGTTGCTCAGTTGACTAGCTTTTGTTCCATTGAACCGGGTCAACATTTAAGAGACTTGTACTGAGTTTCTACCATGTGCAAGATGCTGTAATAGTGGCCTGGATTTAAAAATGTGAAAAATCTGCTCCCCACCCCCAGGGATTTCAGAGTTCAGTGGGGAAGGCACACTTGTAAGTATATAATTAAATCATAATGTAGTCCTTGCCATCCTGGAAATAAATATACTGCCCACTATGGGAACAAGCAGCAAGACCAAGCAAGTTAGCCCTAAAAGTTAGAGAAGGAAAAATCCTTAAATGCTTTTTAAAAATGTTCTTTTGGGTTGATACAGTATGTGAATTCATTTAGAAGCTTGTTCTAAATGATACTGAACAAAGGGTGATCGGATTATAATTGGTTTAATCTGGAGATTTGCTTCCACCAAGAAGCCAAGACTAAAAGTAGCCCACAAAAGTCATTTTCTTACCTTACATTCTCTAAAGTCCTTTGACACAGTCTCATCTCTTGGACTAAATTTAAATGGCTTAAAGACCAAGATAATGTCTTTCCATTTATTTTTTTGTTCATGAGAAAATCAACTAGAGGCCTCTTTCCCCAAAGAGATCATTAATAGACATTCTTCTATAAGTAAATGACTGAATTGTGGATGGATGGATGGATGGATGGATGCTGATGAGACTATTAGGATTTTATTATGCTTTTATCATCAAGCATACCTGTTCAGAAAAAGTACATGTTTACATGATATGACAAGCCACAAGGAAGTCATCTGTGCAAATGTCAAGAATACTTTCTCCACGGCCTTTGTTTCTTTCTTACTCTCCTCCTCATTATCAGAGACACTCATCGAATTCCCGAGATGTGAAACATTTCACTAGATTTCCGACTTTGGCTTTTTAGCTCAGAGAATCAAACACCCTTAGGTGACCTCCACCTTGCTTGCAGCAGACCTCACAAATAATTAATTTGTCAATATGTCCTTACTGCAGCTCTGACGAGAAATACTGCACCTATTAAGGTGACATCGATTCTACCCTCTCCCTTTCTTCATGGGCCTATTTCCTAACTCTGCTTCCTTAAAGCCACAGTTCTGGACATGTGAGCGAGCCTGCGCAGATTCTTGAATCCACATGCCCCATCCAGAAGGAAAGAGTGGGTGGCCATCTACAAGGCCTGTCCAAGTTCTGTTGCCATGCCACAGAGCCCAAGTGCGTGCGTCCACTGGAGGCTGGCCTACGTGAGGTCATTGCCAGGGCACCGGGGCATCTGATGGAGACCAAAGGTCTGACCCATCATCCAGTCTCAGTTTTCTGAAGTGGCAAAAAAGACCAAGAAACAATGCCCAGGCTTCAGGGAAAGAGGATTAGACCCTGAGCCATGGATATTTCTAATGTATAATACACTCATGTAGTTGTATTCAAGAATCATGAGGATCTCACTTTGGTTTCAACTAGATCCCATTCTTCTCTTTAAAATCTCTCAGTTATGTTTTGAAGCCAAAGCCTTTTTGTGGTAGGCAGAATTCCAAAAGGCCCTCAAGATACCCACCCCCAGGTGTAAATGCCTTGTATAACCCCTTCCCCATGAGTGTGAGCAGGACCTGTGAATATGATGGGTTATCACTCCCATGACTAGGTTGCATTATATGGCAAAGTTAAAGGGATTACTGATGTGTGATTAAGGTTCCTAATTAGTTGACTTTAAGTTAATCAAAGGGGAAGTTATCCTAGGTATCTTACCTAATCAGGTGAGCCCCTTAAAAAGAGGATCTATAGTTCAGAGAAGGAAGAAGTAAGAGTAATTTTAAGCAGTAGAGACTATCCATTGTTGGCTTTGAAGAAAACAAACTACCATGTTGTGCAGAAAGCACACGTCAGGGAATGGTGGGCCACCCCTTAGAAGTTAAGGGCCTCAGTCTTACAACCACAGGGAACTGAATTCAGCCAACCACCACTGAACTTGAAAGAGGACCTCAAACCTTAGATGAGATTGCAGCCCCAGGAACATCTTAAGCAAGGTGAGACTGTGAGCAAATGATCAGAACTGTGAGACAATAAATTGGGTGTTCTTTTAAGCCACTAATTTTGTGGTAATTCACTATATGGCAATAGAAAACGAATATAGCCTTCTTGATTATAGTTGAGATTTGAACATGAACTGAATGACTTACTTTTCCTCTGAGTTAATAAAAACAGATTGTTCTTCAGGTTTTACATTTGTTAATATGGTTGCTCTTAGCTCAAAAATAACTCTCTCATAAATTATAATTCTGCTACAACTAAGGGTCAGGGAAATTTAGTATAAGAGTCAAGAGTTTTGGGGCCAAACCCCCTGAGTTCCAATCCCACCCCAAGTACTTGCTAGCTATGTGACCCTAGACAAGTTAATCTCTCTGTGCCTCATCTGTAAAATGGGTTAATAATATTTATTGATAAGTATTATACTTATCAATATCTTATTGATGGTTGTGATAAGTCAATTAAATAGTATACACAAGGCCCTTAGAACTGTTCCCAACATATTGGACACCCTGTGTTAAGGGGTGCAAGTTGCAATTTAAGCAACTTGCCTGAGGTCATGCAGCTAGAACTTAGCAGAAACCCACAAACCTGAGATGGTGAGGCGTCAAAATCCATGCTCTCAACTCCTCCCTGTCCCTGCCTAAGGACACATAACAAATTCATGAAAACCATTTTGAAAATGAAATTCAAAGAACCAATTAACGTGCTATTCTAAGTTTTCATGTTTTCCCTCCACTTTCCTATTGTTACAAAGTATGCCAAAAGTTCATGTAACTTGTTACAGCAGCAAAAGAAAACTAAACAGGCCCTCTTTGTTGAGAATGATGTGTTTCCTCCACTTGGAGGAGAACAGAACACACAAACCTCACAGGTGGCTGAGGGTAGGACATTACCCCTGGCCACTACCCCAGCTCTGCAGGCTCAGTGGAGACCCAGGTAAACCAGGTCTGAGGCCAGCAACAGCCTGGATGAGGCCAAAACTGCTCCACATAGAAGTCAGCAAATCAAAGCCCTTAAAGCAGCACAGGTGTGGACGCTGAGGCGAATCCATGTGGCCAGAATTCATCCCCTGAGACTTCTCAGTCCTTTATAGATTTCTCAGTCCTTATTGAAATAGATGCCCCTAACATCCCCATTTCTCCAGCACATGTTTTCTCAAAGCTGATACCGCCTTCACTTCAAGTTGACTTGAGGGCATTTGTCAATTTTTAATCTCTTTTCAATGCCTCCGAGTGAATATGGTTGAAGCAAATGGGGGAATGATGGTCTGTCCTGGGTACATGGAAAGGTAGGCTTTGCTAGAACAACTCTAGGGATTTGACAGGTGTTCTGGTCCAGTCCCTATCTCACTTCATAGGAGGAAACTGAGGCCACGGAGGAATGTGACCGGTCAGAGGCACACAGCAGGTTAGAGCAGAGCCAGTCCTGGCACTGAAGTCTCCAGCATCCCCCCACCTGGAAGATTGGCTGTACCCGCCCCCCTCTATGGGCCAGCCTACACGGCAGTGCGGAGCCACATAGCCAGATGTTCCCGCGTGCTCAGGCAAAACCCAGCCGAGGCAGAGAACCAGCTGTGGGTCCCTCTGTGGGAGCTTCAAGCCTCTTGGCCCTCTCTGAGCACAATCTTCCCCTGCCAGGTCCTCCCAACCCACCCTCTGCCACCTACCCCTGCCATTCAGCCGCCAGAGAGAACCCTCCGGATCAGGTTATGTCTGGCCTGCTCTGACTCTTTTGTACCGTTTTTGGGTGCCGCCACCCTCACTTTGGTCTACTTTTGCCTCCAAGTACCAGCACCTGCTCTTTTCTGTGGAGGACTGCCCAAGGGCTCCTGGAGCCTGCTTTGCCCCACATGCTTGGAGACCTGATAAGTCTGGAAACTGACACTCCCGCTTGGCACCATTGAATCTGTGACTGCCTGTCGGGGCATGAGAACCTGGGCTCAGGCTGGGAAAACACTGGGGTGCAACTCACCCCTCAGAACCTCCAGCAGGACTTGCCTGAAATCCCATCTTGGCCTGGCATCCTCTGATGTTCTATCCTGCTTCTCCCCCTCCTTCACCGGTTTCCCCTGGGAGCACATCATCCATAAATCACTTCAGTAAATCTCACAAGCCTCCATCTCTGAGTTTGCTCTGGAAATCCTGACCTCCTTACGTTTGAGCAATCAGGAACTTGGGCAAAGCCGAATTTTCCATCCTACATGGCCAAGGCGGAGAGAATCTCTGACATAGAAATAAGATTAGCTTCTCAACCATGGTAACCCTGCTGGCTCCCAACCTACGGGAAATTATTTTTCACAAAGAAAGAACCCTTAATTATCAACAGATATTTAAAACCTGAAGCCAAGTACAGGAAGCCAGGGCTTGGCTCTGAGCAATATTCCTCCTCATCATCCCCAGCATGATGGTGAGGTCTGTACTTTTAATGTCGTGCACACACAACCTCTCCACAATGCGCGCTCTGCTAGGCAGAAGAAGAATAAGATGTATTACAGTGTGTGGGAGATGTTTTCATTAAGCTATGGAAATAGAAGGCTTGTGTTTTATAGCTCAAACGTTGCCAATTTTTAAAATAAGAGGTTTAGTGTAAATCTAAGCTATTCAGGGAGCATGAGTCCAAGGACTCCCATTGAGTGACTGTGAGCAAAAATGCATTGTTTGATTTTTATGGTCCTCAGTGTCCCCATCTGTAAAACCGATGATTGTCTTCTCTGCTTGAGAATCAAAGGAGTATAATGATTATCCATATTACTGATTTGAACAATGGGTCTTTGCTGATTGATCCAAAAATATAAATTAAACTCCCCAGAATGCTAAAACCATTGATGCCCTTCTGGTACTGATCTTGGACCACCCTTCTTTCTCCACCAAGCCCCACAGACACGAACATGTCCTCTGCTGAACGTGTAGAGAATGTTCCAGAAGACTCAGTAGGAAGGAGCCAGTTTCTGTGTGGGTGTCAGCATGGTGACCAGACAGACACTGAGTCATTTGATACAGTCAGCACCTCACTGGGATTCTTCCCAGGCACTTTACAAAGACTATATTCCCTGTGAACAAGACATAGCCCGGGTTCATTAACACCTCAACTAATCACTCACAAGCAATCACAGTCATCCTATCCTACACGACAGTTTGGTTTGTGACTTTTCATTTGTTGCTTGGCTGGTCTTCACTCATAAATCCCCTCACACGGAGAGTTGATTGTTGTCAACAGGGAAGAAGATCCATCTTTTCTCTCCCACCTCATCTCCCTGCCATAGCTCTAATATTTTGATCCCCTCTATTTAGTCTCTTTGTCTCTGTCAGCTTCTTCAAATTGCAGCAGTACTGATACCCAGCATTTGTTGAGTATGTACTGTGTACCTCTCAAGATAGGAAACCAAAGATCAGAGAGGTTAGTGATCTCCCTTAGCTCACACATCTAGTGAAGAGTGAAATGTGAAGTTCACCATTTGTCACGCTGACTTCACTCAGCTGGGGCCCCTCCAGGCTCCCACAGCTAGCAAATGACCTGTGTTCTCATTATTAATATTAACCTCCATGCACCATATTTACAAATCCTTCCAAAAGAAAACAAACCTGCCTTGGAAACAATGCTTATAATTATAATCATGGATACTACTTGTTCCTCACAGGGAATGCTTAAAATACCAATTTAAATGCAAATGAACCTTATCATCCAAATTAGACTCATTCCACTGTGTTGAAATTAATATAGAAAATAATATCGAGCATTAAATTATGAGTAATTAATATTGACACAATGAAAAAAATACTCTCACTTCAATATGTTGGGGAGGAGAAGTCCTGTCTGCATGTGTGCTGTGAATACTGGAAGTAACAACCAGAACACAGTAGCCCCAGTGCCTGGCATGGCTGACATGCAGGATACCACAAGAGAAATATCGGGGGAAGACAAAAGCCAATGATACATCTTAGGACCAAGTAAGCTACTCTTTGGTTCTAAAGAAAGTACACTATCCTGTTATCTAAGTGACTACATGTTATTTAAGAATAAGTTATTTCTTAAATACTAAAGAGCTGTAGGGAGAGCCTGAAAAATTAAAATCTTTTAAACATGAAAACAAAGAGAGCCTATGTCTCCTCTATAATCTCACTTGAAGGCTGGCAAACCATGACGCACAGGCCAGCAACCTCTTTCTATAAATAAAGTTTTATCGGAACCCAGCCACGCTCATTTGTTGACTTAAGGTCTATGGCCCCTTTCACGGTACAGTGGCGGAGCAGAGTAGTTACGACAGAGACCATCAGTCCTACAAAAGCCTAAAATTTTTACTATTGACCCTTTAAGAAAAAGTCTGCTGAAATCCCCTGATCTAACCAGCCATGTGTCAAGACATAGGCAAATGGCTTTGTAAGAAACAGGAGTCCAGAGAGTTGCAACGTGGGCCCAGTCACAGCTGTACCACTTTCCAGCACTCCGGCATCTGGCAAGCTGCTAGATGGCCAAGGAGCTAGCATCCTCATTTGTAAGCTGAGAAAATTAGGTTCTTGTCTGTTGTAACTCTAAAATCTTATGAAATTCTCCTCTCTTCCAATAAAATCACTGATTAAGAAACAAAAGCTAAATTGATTTTATAAGCAAATGAAATTGTCAAGTACTTACTTTTGAGAATGACAGACATAAAGTCAAAGTTATGTTCCTTTTCCATGCATGATGCTTTCTATTTTAGTCACTGTGACTGAGTGATTTCAAAGAGTTTAGCATTTGTTATTGCCTTGGATTCCCCCCAGAAGCCAACCCTGAGGTGCTGATTCACAGATACATAGTTTTAATCACATATTCCTATCTGTAAACATTTTTTAGCAGCCTCTCCGAATATGTTCATAGTTATTTATCCACACACTGTATGTATGTCCTACTGTAACAATGGACTATGCACATCATAAAACTATTCAAGGAAGAAAGTTTTAAAAGGTAAGATAAAAATACTTAAAACATCATAGTACACACCCATGTCCATAGCAGCATTAGTCACAATAGCCAAAAGTTGGGAGCAACCCAAATGTCCCTGGACAAGTGAATGGATAAACAAAATATCCACACAATGGAATATCACCCAGTCTTAAAAAGGAAGGAAATTCTATTTCATGCTACAACATGGATGAACCTTGAGGATATTATGCTAAGTGAGATAGCCAGTTACAAAAAGACAAATACTGTTTGCTTCCATTTCCATGAGGTACCTAGAGTCATTGAGTTCATAGAGACAGAAAGTAGTGATGGCTGCCAGGAGCTGGAGAAGGAAAGGAGGGAGGGAATAGGGAGTTACTGCTTAATAGGTATAGCATTTCAGTTTTGCAAGATGAAAAAGTTCTGGAGATTGGTTCTGGAGATTGGCTCAACAATGCAAATATATTTAGCACTACCGAACTATATTTTAAGATAGTTAAGATGTAAATTTCATGTGATGCTTTTTTTCACCGCAATTAAAAATAAATATGTAATTTTTTTTAAATCGAGCTTTAAAAAAAGGAAGTTGTCATATATTATCCCCACACCCCAGTGGATCATTTTATCCATCCCTTGAGATGCACATGCCCATTTTGGAGACCTTTGCACTAAATAACCAGTGTGTAAACCTGTCCATAGTGTGATCAGTAAAATGTTCTGAATAAAAAATCCTTTTGCCAAGTAGATGTTAAGATTTATCTCTTCAAGGAAGATAAAACAGTATAATAGAAATGGTGCTGAGGAGGGACACACAAGCATATGGCTCTGAGCTCCATGCCATCTCTGCTATTTAGTTACTGTGACTTGAGGCAAGTTCATCAACCTCTCTGGGCTTACATTCCTCAAATGTAAAAGAAACATGTTTTCATTTATTCATTCAACAACTATTTATTGAGTGCTAATATTATACCAGGAGCTATGGTATATTAGTTACCTAATAAAATATGTGGTATATTAATTAACTATATAATATTTGCTGCATAACAAATAACCTCCAAAACTTGGACACATAAAATAACAGTTTTTATCTCACACAGTATCCATGGATAGCAGAAGCAACTTGGTTGGATGGTTCTGGTTCAGGGTCTCTCTTGGGGTTGTAGGTAAGATATCAGCTGGGGCCACATCATCTGAAGCTTTGACTGGGGTAGAGTATCTGTTTTCAAGATGAATCACATGGGAATGGCTGCTGGCAGGATGCCTCAGTTCCTCCCCCTGTGTGGGTCTTCATGAACTGCTTGAGTATCCTCATGACATGGCAGCTGACCACCCTCAGAGCAAATGATGTGAGAGGAAGCAAGATGAAAGCTACAATGTCTCTCATGGTCGAGCCTCAGAAGCCACCCACCACCATTTTGCAATATCCTATTTGTTCTATGGGTCAGCCTTCTTCATTGTGGGACACTCTATGCAAGGTCAAGAATACCAAGGGGCAAGAATCACTGGGGGCCAGCTTGGATACATTGACGCATAAAGTGAACATAGTGCTTACCCTCAAGGACCTTATCATCTAGAGGGGAAAATTGACTCCAAATAAATAATTGTAGAAAGAATTGTTTATTTGTAACTGTGGTGCCTTGCTATGATGGAAGAGTACTGAGTCTTATAAATGTGTTTAATGTGAGGAACTTGATCTTGTTTGCTGTGTGAGGGAAGTCTTCCCTGCAGAAGAGAACATTTATGTTGATGCCTTAAGGATGAAGAGGAGTCAGCCAGGTATCTGGCAGCAGAGGAAACAGTTTGTGCAAAGGCCCTGAGAAAGGAATATGCTCAGCCCTTTCAAGGATCTAAAGAAAGCTTGTGTGCATGTGGGGGGAAAGGGAGGAGCATATCAATCCAGGGAGAAAAAAATGACCTGAGATGACACTGGACCAAAGGAAAGAGACCTGACTGTGTGGAATTTATGAACCATAAGGATTTGCAACTTCATCATAAAAGCAAAGGGAACTTTTTCTTCCAAGCAGTGGTGGGGTGTGGAAGGAGATGCCTGGATTTGGTATTTTTCAAAGATCTGTCTGCTCTGGAGATGAATTGTGGGAAGCTGGGAGACCATATGGGGGAGTTTTCTAGGAGAAAGATAACCTGCAAAAGAGCTGTCGTCTTTTTTAAAAGAGAGAGAGCAAGAGAAAATGTAAAGTGCTCCAAATTTAGGAGACACTCACTAAATATTACTTCCCTCTCCCTCTTAAAACAAACAACCCAGGAACACTTAAAGTAAGGTGATGTCTGCAAAACAGATATCTCTAAAAAGAGTAGACAAAAATATTGTCAAATACTGCTAGCCTCATTAGGCACCTCGTAAGCTCAGGGACTAGGGTCCAGAAGGAGCCTTGTCTTGGGAAACAGAGGAGGATTTAGCAGCCATCTTAATGCCTTGCTCCGCCATCAGCAGGAACCCAGACCAGCCCACAGGGAGCTCTGAATAGCATTTATGATGCTTAATCAGAAAGCATGCAGCGTTGATCTGGAAATTAATTGGATGCTTAGGTTTTTCACACATCATGGAGAGTTAGACATCACAAAGAATTTGATAGGAATATATTTAGTAACAGTATCACTTATGTTCAGTCCCAAGCGGAGACCCTTATCTACTTTGGGGCTCATTATATCCTGAGTGACAATGGGTGCTCAGCAAATCTCTTTTGATTATGATGATTAACCACATTGCTCAGTGTCTTTAATAGCTAGTGAGGAATTGGACCAGACCTGGGGTTTTTTAAATATGACCTACTGTGCGATTATGTATTTAATCACTTTTACTTAATGGACTCACTGTTTTAACTTAATAGATTGTTTCTAAAGGTAACTGTATGTTATCACCATAATGGAAACCATCACTGGCTATACAAATAAGATGATCATTAAAAATAGACACAGTCCTCCCCTAAAACTCCCAGTGAACAGCCCATGGTGGGTGCAGCATGCCTTGAGAAATGCCAGGCTGGGGTGTGCCTATAGCAGAGGAGCTTGGAATGAATAGCCAGGTCATCGGTCCCCTCAGCTCTGTGTGCCTGCAACACACAGCAACCGATAAAGAATGCAGGAGAATTACAGACCAATATCCCTGATGAACATGGATGCAAAAATTCTCACCAAAATACTAGCCAATAGGATCCAACAGTACATTAAAAGGATTATTCACCATGACCAAGTGGGATTTATCCCTGGGCTGCAAGGTTGGT
>NC_138378.1:37445948-37482889 GCF_054177405.1 Leptonychotes weddellii
GACTCTGAAAAACAAACTGAGGGTTCTAGAGGGGAGGGGGGTGGGAGGATGGGTTGGCCTGGTGGTGGGTATTGAGGAGGGCACGTTCTGCATGGAGCACTGGGTGTTGTGCACGAACAATGAATCATGGAACACTTCATCTAGAACTAATGATGTAATGTATGGGGATTAACATAAGAATAAAAAAAAAAAAAAGAATGCAGGAGAATGAGAGGCATATGTCTCAAGTGAACAACAATGAAATCTACCGCACGAACCTAAAGAAGTAAAATACATGGAAAGAATAGGAAAGTATGCTAAGGCCTAGAGCTACTTAGACTTTGCAGCTCCAGGGACCACCAGCTAAAAAAACAGAGAGAGAGGACCTATGTCCTGGGACAGGGACCAGGACTCATTTATCTGGCGTGTCTATAATTTGGGAAGGGGCAGGGACTGAACTCAGGAAAAGCTCAGTACCATGTTCACTGCTGCTGAAAATTTCCTTCTGCCTTTGCTCTAGAGGAAAACACCTACAGAGGTACACAAAGGTAGGTATTTTCAGGGGGAAAAACTTTCCTGCAACCTCATACATTGTTCAGGAGAATGCCAAATGGGGTAATTCCTTTGAAAAAAGGTTTGGCAGTCACTTACAAAGTTAAACACATGCTTACTGTACAACCCACAATCCCACTCCCTAAGTATTTACCAAAGCATATGTCCGTAAAGAGACATATATAAGAATGTTCATAGCAGCTTTATTCATATTTGCAAGAACTGGAAATAATTCAAATGCCCATCAACAAGTGAATGGATAAATAAAATTGGGGTGTGTTCATACAATGGAATACCATTCCCCAACCAAAGGAACAAAATACTAATGCATACAAGAAAATAGGCAGATCTCAAAAACACTATGTTAGCTAAAGAAGGCTGGGGACAAACAAAGAGAAGTACCTACTCTCTGGTTCTACTCAGAATAGTGGTTGACCGAGGTGGGTGGAGATAAATTCAGAAGGGCATGAGAGAACTTTCCAAGAGATGGAAATGTCCTCCATCTTGACTGCAATGATGGTTTCATGGGTGTACAGATTGCCAAAACTCACCCAGCTGCACCCTTAGCACCACCTACTTTGCTACAGTGAATTATACGTCAATTTTAAAAGTACAATTTTTAAAATAACTTTAGGCTAAAGAGCTATTTTAGAAATCAGTTACTACTGAGAAGGCCCCAGGATTGAGGGAAGAGCAGGAATGGGAACAGTCCATGTCCTGGAAGATCTGCATGTTCACTGCCCCTAGGAGAAGATATATATGCCCACCTACCTCCTTAGGTTGTCTCAAGCATAAAAGAAGGAAAGAGATGCCAAGACACTTAGAAACTCTCCGATCGCTGTACAGGCTGAGGGGGGTGTTGTTTAATCATGATTACTAAATCCTTAGAGCCACATTACTCCTGCTTTTTTCCATATTTGCATTTTTAATATAGAAGGAAGCTTGCTCATCATAAAAAAGATTTAGACGTTACAGAAGAGTAGATAAAATAAAAACTGCCAGTTCCCTTCTCTCTCCACTCCCACCCCTCCTCTACAATCCCCACTCACTTCCCAATTTTAATGATGTGGCTGTTTTGTGTGAATCTTCCAGATTTTTCTTCCCCAAAACTGTAATCATACAGTGGATCATATTGTGCAACCTGCCTTGTTATGTAACAACATATTCTCTCCCATAGTATGGATACACCGTAATTTATTCAACTAAGCCCCTAAAATTTAACTTTTTGATTCTCCCCCAGTGTTCTGCTACTATAAACTATGGGATGAATATATTTCGTTGGCCATAGGTCTTTGAATTCTTGTGTGACTATCCTTTCAGAATAAATTCTTAGAGGTGAAATTTCTGGGTCAAGCAGTACATGCAATTTTAATTTTGATAAAGCTTATCAAATTATTCTCTGAAAAGACTGAATCAATTTACAGTCCTTCCAAAAGCATCACTTCTCCTTCTGATCTCATAGGGAAAATAAAGTGAAGGGAATGTTGCAATATTCAAAGACTCTCCAATGCCCTTGAAAAGCAAAAGTGATGCTGAGGCCAACATGTCCCTATTTTCACTGCTAACTTGAAATTTCCATAATGAGGAAATAAAATACATGATTTAAAAAAAAACTGGTAAGCAATGAGATTAATGAGAGTTGAGAGCCTATGACTTGAACATTTGCTGGTTAATAGATTTAGGGATAGAAAACAGGGTTATGTCAATTACAGTAATTAACCAAAGATGAAGATGAATTGAAGGGAACCTCTTTTGCCAGCCAAGCCTCAGTTGAAATGCTGAGTAATGAGCCGCTGGTGGGAATGGGAAGGTGAGAAATGGGTTCGGATTTAGAAAAGGATGAAGCTTTCATCCTGCAGGATGTATGCTGGGTTCTCAGAAACAGAGTTCCATCCTGCCTCCACATCCCAAAGAACCCCCATCTGGAAGAGTTCGCCTTTCAAGAAATAGGATGCTTTTTAACAAACACATTTTGGCTATATCCCCCAAGGTATTTTTTTTCTTCTTAAATGGAGATAAAATCTTTCTGAACCTGAAAGAACATGACCCTGAAGGAAACGTGTCCCTGTGATGAAATGGACAAATGGGAAAAACACTAAATCCAGTGCTTCAGCATCTTGCTGACCAAGTCAGAGAGAATCCATGACCCACCCAGTAGTAAATTTTGTTGGAAATAGGTCTTTAGAATAGAAAAAAAAAGAAAAGAAAAAATATTTCAGGAAGAAGACAGTACATTCCAAAGCTTTAACTAGAAATCATCTATAATACTTCAGCAGGATAAGAGCACTGACTTATTATCACTTGCAACCGCTCTAGTCAGAAAGCTAATTGCTGGTTTTCCATTCACTTTTTTCTTTTTACAGAAAGTAAAATTTATTCTTTTTGGTGCAATGTTCTATGAGTTGGACAATTGCATAAAATCACATCACCACCACCACAATCAAGAGATAGAACATCCCCATCACGCCAAATATCTTGACTCATGCTTCCCCTTGTGGTCAGCTCCTCTGAAGACCCCACCCTCAGTCCCTTACAACCACAGATCTACTTTCTGTCTCTAGAGAAGAGAATGTCATATACTGGAATTCTAGCCTCTTCAATCTGGCTGTTGTCATTGCATTTGTGATTCATCCACGTGGTTGTATATATCAATACTTGCTCCTTTTTTGTTGCCATGTAGTATTCCATCAAGTGCATGAACCACAGTGTATCCATTCTCCAGTTGTGGGACACTTGGGTGACCTCCAATTTGGGCAATTATAAATAAAATCATCATGTACACTCCTATGCAGGTTTTTGTATGAATAAGATTTCCTTTATCTTGGGATTGCTGGGCCATATGGTAACCCAATTGCTATTTAATCTCCTTGGAGTACAAGGAGCCTAGAAACAGTTCAGTGGCTCCTGGGGTTGAATACTCTTCTCCATGAACACTGTTCTCACTTATGTAGCATGAGTCTGGGAGTGAACAGGCTATAATCTGGTCTTATCTGGCCTTCCATTTCAGCTGTGTTGCCAGCATGGAATAAGGAATGGACTCTGATGCTTTCAGTCCAATGACTCAAGAAAATCACTTGCTCATGGCGGGGGGAGGGGAAGAGTGGCTTAATCAAGCTAAATCAGGACACTCCATTTCCTTTCTTCCCAACAATTTTTGTACCTTAAAAGTTTCATAAAGATTTATGGACAAATAGCAAATAGATACTGGGATTTTTTAACTGAAGGAAATAAGTTTAAATGGAATTCTGATTATTTTTCCATTTGAAATTTTTTGAAAACATATGCAGTTCCCAAATTTGCTCATTAAATGTGACTTTATAATGTGATTATATTCCCAGAAAGCTAAAAAAAAATCACAATTATACAATCCCTATAAATTTGAACTTTAGATATAATTTTTGATGACTTGCCTTCGAAAAGATAAAATATTTAAAAATTTTTCTTTTCTATTGCAATTGAACACAGCTAAGTTAAATTCAATGAGTATTCAATTGAAGCTAAAGATTTGCCATTTGCAACACACATAATGATTTCTATATTGTTTCAATTGAATTAAGTATATAAGACCTCTATTTTTATATCTAATGTCAGCTTATTTCTTTTTTCCACTTTCCACTTGTTTTTCCAAAATAATAAGGGCAAAATGCAATTAAAATATGCAAATAATGCTGCATACAGCACTACCATAGCTAATCACGGTATAAATAAAGTAATATGACACCAGCACATAAAAAAGGAGGTTTGGGAAAATCAACATTTAATGCACAAAAACACAACTAATAAAAAGGTGAATCTTAGAGGTTTGGAAACCCTTGGAAGCATCCTTGTGTTGTTCTGCCCAATTCCAAAAACAAATGGTCTTATTTTTATAATTTAGTTAATGTGTAGAAAATGAGCAAGCTCCACCTGATAACTCCCATAATATCAAATGATACTAAGTGAACAAATGATTTTAGGCAATCATTTGCTTGTAATTAGTTCATTCATTCATTCACTGAACATGCACTGACATCCACTATGTCCATAGTGGCATCAAGTAAGACATAGTTCACATCCTTGAACAACTTACAATAAACTGGAGGTGATGGAAAATGGAGGGAAGTATTGTGGACGGATATCTAGCCAAAGCAGAAGGTCACATGGGGAGGGATCTTCTTAAATGAGGTTATAGTTGAGCTGATTCAAGTTAGCCTGCTTTAGAGAGGAGAGAACTCTCGACAGATAAAACAGCACGGAGGATGGGCATGGATGGAGCTGCTTACAGGGGAGTGGAAGAAGATAATGCTAGAGCCTAGAGCTGTATACTCATTTCCTAGGGCTGCTGTAAAAAATTATTGCAAACTGGGTGGCTTATCACAACAGGAATGTATTCTTTGACAGTTCTAGAGGCCAGAAGTCCGAAATCAAGGTAAAAACATGGCTGATTCTTCTGGAGACTCTCAGGGAGAATTGGTTCCATGCCTCTCTCCTGGTCTCTGGTGGTTGTGGGCAACCCTTGTAGACCCATCATTCCAATCTCTGTCTCCACCTCCAGCTGGCATTGCCCTACTTCTGAGTCTCTGTCTCTATCCTTTCACATGGCATTCTTTTTTTAAATTTCTTCTTCTTTTTTAATTAACATATAATGTATTATTTGTGAATCATACATCTGTGATTCATCAGTCTTAAACAATTCACAGCACTCTCCATTGCACATATCCTCCCCAATGTCCATCACCCAGTCACCCCATCCCTCCCACCCTCCCCCACTCCAGCAACCCTCAGTTTGTTTCCTGAGATTAAGAGTCTCTTATGGTTTGTCTCCCTTTCTGGTTTCGTCTTGTTTCATTTTTCCCTCCCTTCCGCTATGATCCTCTACCTTGTTTCTCAAATTCCACATATCAGTGAGATCATATGATAATTGTCTCTGATTGACTTATTTCACTTAGCATAACACCCTCTAGTTCCACCCATGTCATTGCAAATGGCAAGATTTCGTTTTTTTATGGCTGCATAATATTCCGTTGTATATATATACCACATGGCATTCTTATAAAGACACCAGTCATCAGATTTAGGGCCCACTGTAATCTGAGTATGGCCTCACTTAACTTGTTTACATCTGCAAAAGTGCTATTTCCAAATAAGGTCATGTTCACGGGGGATTTAGTCTTCCACACCAGGGTTATGACTTCAACAAATCTTTTTGGCAGACACAGTTCAACTCACAACAAACAGCCCACAACTACAAACTACAGCCCACCCACTGCCTTTCCGTGTTTGTTCTTCGTAAATCAGGTTTTATGGGAACACAGCCACACACACTTGTTCACACATCTTTGATGTCCACTTTCCCACTACAAAAGCAGCAGTGAGTAATTGTGACAGAGACCATATGACCCACAAAGCCTAAAACATTTACCATCTGGCCCTTCCAGAAAAAGTTGGGGGACCCCTGAGCTAGAGAGAAATTAGTTGTCTGCCGATAATGAATGGCCTCCGGGTGAAGCTAAGGAATGAGAATTTGATGCTGCAAACTCTAGGGAATGTGGTTCGATGTTGATAGAAAATGTGCAAATGTAAATAGGATGGAGAAGACACAAAAAGAAAGTGGAGTGGGCAGGGGATTTGCTGGCCCTGGTGGGAGATGTGGTGATGCGTGAAGGAGGGGGTGGGAGGGAGTGGAGAGTGGAAAAAGAGACGTGGCTTCTGTGATTGGGACAGAGTCACTGTTCTGGGTTATGAGATCAAAAGGGAGATGCTAAGATGGAGCCGAAGGGGAGTCATTGGAGTAGGGGGAGAAGGCCATGGACTGGGAAGGCAAGGGGGCAGATGAGCATTCTTCATGGTTCTTAGAAATGCCGGGGCTGGCGATGGTAGTGGGGTGGCAAGGACCACCATGGGCAAGGGCATGTCATCCCCAAAAGGTCTAGAGCACTGGATTTCCTTCCCCAAAAAACTAGTGTCCATACTTTAACTGGTGCCACCCCCATGCACAAAGCGACTGTGTGATTAATGTGGATCCTGGTGCTCCATCCTTGTAACAACTTAATAAGGTGTGTGCACAGCTTCCAAATGAAGGCTGTAATCACTTTTCCAGAGTTTATGAATTATGAAGTTGGATTCCCATCACAAGTGCTGTCAAGTTTTTTTGGCTTCAAAACCAATTAAAATGATGAATAGCTATGAAAGGAACCAGAAGTGCATTTAATCTTTCTCCAGAGCAGTTGGGGATCAGTCCTTTCCTGTGTCACATTTCACATTAGCTGGGAACACGAAATTGGGCGTATTCAAAGGTAAGACTCAAACAACTTCATGAAAGGGAACTGATCCACTTAGCTTTTTTTTTCTGCCATGAACGCTGGAGATATTTACAGTGTGCCTCGTCTTCCTTTTTGCTTCTCTCCCAAGGTCATAACACTGTTTCCATCATCTCCCATTAGCAAGGTTATCCTAAAAAGAATCACTAAAGCAGAGATTAACTGTTTTGGGGGGAAAAAAAGGACAAGTGAAAAAAAATGCCGAAAGATTTTGAGTTTGATTTATAATGGATGAGAAAATGAGCGGCCAAGAAAAGCCCTGAGAACCACACACCACCCCCCCACCCCCACCTCTTGCTGCTATATCATGTATCTTGGGTATGAACGTTCCCACCCAATTTCAAGGGCGCTGGGATAAGCAAGATTATCAGTCCTGTCATTTTTTGCCCACTTTTTATGGTCGGAAAGATCTGTAGATCCCATGCAGTACAGAGAGAAGAGAATGAATCTGAGTCAGAAGATCTCATTTCTAATACGAACTCAACCACTGCTAACTGGAAAACCTTGAGCAAATCACATGAGCCTCAGTCTTCCTATCTGTAAAACGGGGGAGTTACAAGACTCAATTCTCAAAACTATTGTGAGGCTCAACCAAAATTAATTTGTATTGAATTATACATGTATGTGGTTTATACCTAAAACTTGTATCTGTAGGTCTATTAACCACAGACCCCTGTATGATCTACTTATTCGTGTTGCTATGCTTTCAACAGGACGAAAAAACATTGTGTAAGATGGGCTTCAGACAGTCTCCAATAAATAACATTTGGACAAAACAACTCCTTCGATGAGGTGACTCAATTATCAGTGAACTCTTTGCTATTTTTAGGACTGAAAAAGGAGAGGCAGGTGATACTGAAGTTGTATAATCAATCACACAGGGAGGGCTAGATGTAAACCAGTGTCTCCCTCTCTCCCAGGATATCTGAACTCCTAGGTAGTGGCCATGGACCTCAGCAGCCATTCAAAGGCAAGCAAAACCCTCACAGAAGACCCAAGGGAAGGGAAGCTGTGATCATCCATCTCTACAACATCGCAGAACACCCAGTCAAAAGAGGGAAACACAAATCAACTTGCACCTCATCACCTTGACAACACAAATTTAGACCCAGGCTGCTACGTGCTCTTCTGATTCTTTTTCCGAAACGGTGTCTCGCTCTCGTCCTGCTGATTTACATGGTTGCTACTGCAGGGCCTGAGAGCACCCTCGCTCTTTGTGGAACTTCGAGAAGCAGGCTTGAATAGCCTGATGAGCAGGCTACTCCCAGCCCCTTCGATCTTCCCTCCAGGACTAGGTGTAAGGTCCAATAGCAGCTACTGTAAGCCCAACTTCCAGCTGCCCCCTCTCCATCCTGGGTCCCAAAGGACATCCCTGCACTCACCGTGTGGGATGGCTCTCCTCACCCTCTCATTAAGTTATCAAGGTGAACTTGGACTTCCTTTCTTAAACCCACATCTTTCTTTTCCTTTAACCTGAAATTAGCCCTTGCCTTTGTGTCAGCCTCTCTTGAAGTGACGGGTAATGACGTGACAAAGGCTTGAGACGCTACCTTGAGCTGCTTTTGTACAACTCCCTCAAGGTCAACTTTGCCATTGTGGGGACACAGGGACACCTTGGCAGTGAAGGGCCCTGGGGAAGGGGAGAATCCAGCAAGGCTGGCAAGGGGCTGGGAGGACTGACTGCTAGGGCAGGTGGTGCGCCAGGATTGGCTTGGAGGAATATCTATACTCAAAGAGGTTGACTTTGGGCTATGAGACCATGTGATGACTGCACAAGGAATCAGAGCACACTTGCGGTTCCCTCTGTGGACCTTCATTTTTACTAAAAGCAAATGATATCCTACTACATCATTAACTTCAGTTTGTCTGTGTCACTTGTTAGAATCCAGGACACACGTGTTGTTTAGAATCCAGGAAACACGTGTTGTTTCTTTTCAGGAAAGAGGCGGGGTATCAAACTAAGCGTGCACTGAAATATACACACACTTTAAAAGAAATGTTTTAATTCCAATCGCTGTTAAAGCAGCTTGGCATTTAGTTTTGTCTATAATTAGGAGTTTTTGTTAAAGTTTTGACAGGAACTTTATTTTAAGCCACAGGCAGCAAAAAATAATTCAAACCTTAATATTCATCAAAAATTATTTAACAGCAGGAAAACCTTCACTTTGAACTTTCACTCTTCTTTTTTGCGGAATCCATCCCCGCAACAGCTCTCCCTGCTAGAAGTACAGAGAAAGCAATAATATTGCGTATAGTGACCATACATTTTATCCTCTTTCTTGTTTTCCTTGGCTCATCAGGAAGGGCCTGAAGAACCAAGGAATCCATTGTGACACCTCCATTCTCGGAACTTTCTCCATAGAAAGCAGTTCACTCTGAGAGATGCCAAGAAGCTCCTCATGCTTCCAAAATATCACTCTTCAATCTCTACTACTAGAAATTGAGTTCTTTGGCTCTTTCCGATGTCCATTCTCTTCTGTTAAAGCGAATAATATTGCAAAGGGCACTGAACTGAACTTATTCGTGCTAAAATATGAATGACTTACCAATTCAGTTTCTTCCTGCTGGAGAATTTAGGTGGAAGAGAGAGAAGGGACAGTGAGAGGAGAAGGTTGCAACAGGGAGATTATGGATGCTTAGAGGGGAAGCGAAGGGCCACAGGCAAAACTGACCCTATGCATCCATTTTACAAATAGAAAAATCTGTGCACACATGAATTCCCTGGAGGTCTGATTAAAAAGCAGATTCAGATTCAGCCAGTCCACGATATAGCCTAAGACTTCCCTTTTCTAACAAGTTCTCGGGCGATGTCAGTGCTACTCGTCCATGGACCACACTGGACACAGCAAGAGGGCCAGAATATAAGCAATGAACAAAGGTGTTAGCTCAGATGAACATCTGAATCACCTGCAGAGACTTTTTTTTTAAACTACTGATGCCCAAGCCCTGCCCTCAGTCCAGGGGTCACTCAAGCATTCATACATCTAGAAGGTCCCAGGCAATTCTACTGAGCAGCCTAAGTTGAGAAGCACAGTTAGCTGCTAACCAAAACATTGTTGAAAACTCAGGCGTCAGTCCATAATTAATGTATTCGCTCACCAGGGCTAAAGGCGAGGCATCCCAGGTCTAGGAGATCCTAGGAGATCTTCTCCAAAAGTGACTTGCTACTCTACAGTGCCTGGCAAACAGTCGGTACACAAGAAATACCTGTTCACTGAAAAAAATAAATAAATGATAGGCTGAAAGCATGAAGGAAGGCCAAGAGCCTATAGAATGTAAAGAATTGAAGCTCTAACATTGAAATGCCAAGCTACAAGATAGAGATTTGAGGACAGAAAGTCTTTCCCATTACTCCTTTAGATCCCCTGTGCAGATACTCAATTCTGCTGACTCTGCTGATAACAGGAGGATCTGAAGCCCAGAAATACTACCGTTGCTTTATCCCAGGCTTTGCCTGCAGGGCCTCTTCAGCACTATCTGGTGGCCCGTGGATTTCTGAGTGCAGTTTGAAAATCACTGGCCCAGAGTGTTGTTCCGTGAGATGCTCACCCACGGTGCTTTCTGTAACAGAAAGTCTTAACACACCTGCACAATTTTTGCAGTGGTGCTATTATTTACCGAGCTGATTTCCTTAAATTGACTCACTTCTTTAACATAAATGAATGTGTTTTCAAGGGAAACTATAAATCACTATTTCAAACAGATTACCAATATCCCTTGACATAAATGGAAGTAGCTGTCAAAATAAATACAATGAAAATAACCCAAGCCGGGTGCCCTGCCTGCCCGTGCTTGCCTCCGTCAGATAAGGAGATGGATGGCCAGGAATAGGGAGGCATGAAAGACATGGCACACTCAGTGGGGACCTGTTGTTGGCATAATAAGAAGGATGGAGGAGTGCTTCAGATGAAGTCACGGTCTGATGTTACAGAAAGCACCGCGGGTGAGCATCTCACAGAACAACACTCTGGGCCAGTGATTTTCAAACTGCACTCAGAAATCCACGAGCCACCAGATAGTGCTGAAGAGGCTCTGGAGGAAAAAAAAAAAGAAGAAGAAGAAGTATTTTCAAGATTTCAGTTTCTGAGGACTCTACTCATCACTGCTGTTTGTCTCACATACAGTGTAATATCTGTTTCTCAAAAAAAGTCCTACTTCTAAGAGGAACAACATAATCAACAGAGGAAAAGGGAGTAGCTTGAGACTTGCTGCTGAGAGCAGGAAAATGAGCTTTCTCTTTGAAGGCATGTTTGCGGCTTGAGGCCTCCAAGGCATCGTACCTACCTTGGATGAAAGAATTTACGAAACCAAACTATGCTGGGTCTGAAAAATGAACGGATCATACAAAGGGAGGAAATGTGCCTCCCGGCTCTTGAGTGAGTTGTGTCCCGGGATGGGAGTTAAATTATTGGCACAATGTACGTGCTCGGATTTGGACAGAATGTCCCATTGACATTGTAGGGAGTAAATCCACTAAATTGTCCCTTTCTATTTGCTAGGTATTTGTTTTTCTCTTTTAAACAATGCATGCACTAGAAGGTACTGGTTATGGTTCTTATGCAGAGCCGCAAGACTGCATGGTTAGGGGAGAAGCCTCTGGAGCCAGACTGCCTGGTCTAAATCCCTACTCTGTCTCTTTTCATCTGTGTGACCTCGGGCAAAATACTCAACATCTCTGTGCCTGGGTTTTCTTGCTCACAGAACGAGAGTGCCTACCACATAAGGATATCATAAGAAGGAGCTGATGCATACAAAGCATCTAAAAGGGCCCTTTGCACTCCTTATGGGTTACCTGTTATTATATGACAAAAAAAAATTTTACACAGAATAAAAGGTTATGTCATGGAAATTATGTCTTCCTTCCACCATAGACCCCACACCCCTCTGTAGAGTACGCATTTACTACCAAGAATATCCTTCTCTTGCATGCAAATGAGAGCTCACAAGGCACTCTGTTCTACACACAGTATTTCCTAGGAATGAGTTCATGGTAGGCTTGGCCCCTCATTCTTGGAGGGGGCTGCAGAGTTTGCATCTTAGGGGGACCCCATCACTTACTTCGGTTGTCCCTGTTGTTGGGCACTGAAACTGCTTCTGGTCTTTCACATTTATAATCATGCTGCCATGATTACCTTGAAAAGCAAGTCTTTTGTATATGTGCAAGTGTAGCTTTAAGATAAATTGTTCCAAGTGGGACAGCTGGGTCAAAGAGTCTGTGTGTCTTTTATTTGGATAGATATTGCCAAATTTCTCTTCTGAGAAACTGTACCAACCAGCCGGTACACAAATGTCTCCCCTCATTCTCAGAATAATGTTTTAAATTCATAAAATAAATTACATGAGATAATCAAAGAAAGCAATTATACTGAAATGCAGTTTTCGGTGTGTAAAAATACACCTGTGCCGAATGGTAGTGTGTATCATTCTTTCTTAATGCATTAACCAACAACATTTAGTGGCAGGTAGGAATGAGTAGAAAAGCTATTTCAGCCTATCAGCAACCACTATAATGCGATATGAAAGTATACATGGGTGACAAGCTCACAGGTCCTGCTAATAATATGGTGGCTTGGAATCTACAGTCAGAATTGAACAAAATGCTAAATCTGGGTTGGCAGCTAACAAAAATAAAGACATAAATTCTTTCTGAACAAGTCTGGGACCCTGTCGTAGAACCAGCTCTCGGAGACTAATTACAGTAAATGGCAGCTTCTCCTCAATGCATCAGGTCAGCCCCAAGATTTCACACTTTCAGGACAGCTCTTAAAATACATGGGTGGGAATCGCCCTCATCCAGCCTAATACAGGCTTCTTGGGCCTTTTAAAATAACCAGAGAAGTCAAGACGTGGACAGGCAGAGATAACTCTACAGTAGCCATCCAAAAGTATGGCTTTGACTGTTTCTTGGAGATAACCCCACCTCTTCCTTCAATACTTCAATACTTCTGCTCTCCTATCCCACAGGGTTTTAGAGACTATTAAATAAAATGAGAGAATTTTACATCTTATGAAAGCGAAAAGACACTCATTCTTAATTTAAGGCTCTGTGTTAACCATTGGGAATTAATACTCCTCCCTCCTCTTATGTGTAGTGCTTAGAACCTCTCTCAGATCTGCCAAGAAGAGTGACCCTGAGGGCCAAAGGAAGGTTTGGAAAATAGAAGAAGCCCAGTTGTCCAGGACATGGCTTGGGGGCATAGTGATCCTTGCCCAGCCCGACTAGGATGTTACCTTGTTCTCTCACCCCAAGAATACTCCAGGGACTGCAGAAGTTACTGGAATTTACAGGAGGAAGGAAGTGATGGTAGGAGGTGTCAAATCCACCATCAGAGAACACTCCATCACTGGAAAAATGCACAACTCTGGCCATCTCAGGGGTATAAAAGAAAGATTTCAAACAATTTTCTGACTATGCATCTTTTTTTTTTTTAATTTCTGAGCACTGGAGAAATGTTAAATTTCATTAAGTTTTACAGCCAGACTTAATATAGACATAAATCCCTTTAATGTTGGTTTCAGTCAAAAGTGAGCTGAACATTATCGTTAAAGCAGTGCATGTGGGAGAATTATTTGAGGAAAATCAAAATAGGCACAGTTGGGAACATTCAGCCATGACCATATTTGATGCAAGTAGGCACAATAGCAAAATTCTTTAGATTCTAATGGACTGGGCTATTTTGCTGTTCAGTTTCCATACAGATGAGCTTTGTTCTGGGGCAATATGGTTGCAGTTTGCAAGTCTATCTGGGGAAGCTCACTTCTCTTTCATTAGTCCATGAGCGCAGTGCAATTTCAGCTAATACGGTTACATAGCTCCTAGCTGGGTTATTTGGTCAAACACCTTCAGGGAAAGGAGAAGTCAGAATAAAGGGACAAATGGGATGGATGTACTCTCTTGTTCTGAGTGCCTATAGCTGTTGGAATCTCATTGGCGATTAATCATATGCCATGCTGTACTCATAATACTCCTACTATTGTTTGAGATATTAGTTAAGTCTGGTATTACCTGACATTTCACAGGGGACATCTTGTCTCTCTGGTACAATTTCTTTGAAGTCTGAGCTTATATATGATGCTAACTAGGGAGATCTACTTCTTGCCATGGTTCACAGATGTGCTCGGACTTATATGCATTTATGTAAAATTGAAAAAACACTCCCTCCTGGTGGGTGAGTTGCAAAACAGCACCCTCCTTCTGGACAAACAAATGAGAAAAGAGTGCCCACCACCCCCCAAGCCCTACCCCAGGGCACATGGCTTGTGGAGTCCAGTGCAGCCTTTAGTTGCTCCCCTTGGGTATGTCCCCTTATGTAAGGCACAACCTAGACAACTGTCCATCATAGCCCCAATTAAAGATACCACTTTTCTAATTTTATAGTCAGACCACAGAGGTTGTTCCTCAGTGCTCTAAAAATATCTGTTCACTCACACAGCAGCGGCCTCCCATGTTAACTGTATTGGCCTATTATGAAAGCTTGGTGTTGTAAGAATGTCAAGGAAGCATCACAAAAATGAAAGATGAGTAAGGCCTTGTATGGCACACACTATATTACCTGGCGATCACCTCTGCGTGCCGAAGGCCTGTTCTCTGCAAGCACCTGCCAAGAATGATGTTCTGACACGGGGACAGACAGGACACTTGTAGATGGAAAGACAAGGAACTAGGGGGCTGTTGCCCCTAGAAGCATCCTTCAACCAGCGATGGATGGGGACGGTGGAAACAATGTTGGGGCTTCCTCGCCATCCCAGCAAGATACTCTCTTCTGCCTCCATGAGAGCCCCTGTCAGTTTCTGACCAAAGTCACACCTGAGGACCCACTTTGGATTGGCGTGAGACCCAAGAGAGGTAAACATCAAACTCTTAGCAATGTAGTGAGGCTAGTTGATATCAGATTCCTTTTCAGAAGCTACAGCCCACCTAGAAGGAATTGGACATGGGACAAATATGTCTCAGAGCAGGCCCCCAGGAAGACAAGGATTGGGTGAGATACTATAGTGTAGGCCTCAGGCTCTCAGAAGGCAACCTACAGACCTGAGAGGCCTAGGATGACAGTGAAGGGTTGGCAAACTCTTTCTCTAAAAGGTAGTAAATATTTTAAGATTTGTGGGATCCTGTCACAAGCCTGCTGTTATAGTGTGGAAGCAGTCATTGGCAATAAAACAGATTGACATGATTGTGTGCCAATAAAACTTTATTTACAAAAATAGGTAGAGGGCCAGATTTGGCACATGCCATATTTTGTGACTCTTGCTGTAGGTGATCAAAGAAAGTGAAGGACACAGAAGAAGTCAGAGGTGAGAGAATGCCCACGCTGTTGGGCAATGCACTTGCCAGCTTAAACTGGTTCTTTCATTTTGTCCTCACAACAACCAAGTACTTGGTTTTATCATCTGCATTTTAAAGATGAGGAGACTGTGGTTTCAAGAAAACTGCCAAGACCAAACAGCCTAGGTTTGAAACCAGATCTGTTTGATTTGAAGGCCTCTCTCTTTTTCTCTACTCCAAACTGATGCCTATAGACCCATTCATTGTGTACAACCCAGCAAGGAAAGTCCACGGATCCCAAAGGCATTAAATTCCAGACTTGGGGTCGGGGGGAAGACTGGCACTACCAGAGACAGGTTTGGTCTCAGGGGTCTTAGAAGCTTCTCTGAGACGGTTAAAGCAAGGGGTATAGTTGCCATTGTGTTCACCACCAGCTTTCATGGTGAGACCAGCCCTGGCATCTGATGCATGCCATTGGTCAGTCTGTGACTTTGGGGGCTGCACAAAGGCAGTACCTCAAACATAAGAAGTCAGAAGATTTCTTGAGATTAAGTAAGTTCCTGTCCTTTCCTAGCTTAGTGTGCAGGCAAGCCATCTGATGGAAATGTGCACAGTACAAACAACAGCCAAAGTCATAATCATTAAAGTTCCTTTCTACAGGCTAATCTAGTCTTGATTTCTGACTATGCATTCAAATATTCAAAAATCAAGCCTTAGAGTTATTAAATACCAGAGGGCTTTTTTTTTTCCTCCTGCACTCAACTCTTATAAGAGAAATGAGCCAATATCAGAAGTTTCTTCCAGAAATAACTTCCAGGGAAGCCCTGAGGTCAGTTTGGATTCAGTCCAGTCTTCTCACTTTCTGCATGATGGTACAATGATAATTCAAGTTATTCGTGATGACTCTGAATAATCCTGATCCTGAATCATCAATGATTAAATTATGTTCACCAAACAGCTAGTATTCTCTAAAGCAAGAAAATAGACTAATGCATTTGCAAAAAAAGTTATGGAAGAATTCAAACCAAAACAAGCCACAGGCTTAGCATCAGACGACCAGAGCATTAAATTTACAAAGACACTACTTCCCCCTAAATGTCCACCTTAATGGCTATTTTAGAAAATTCCAGCATAACTCAAGGCCAGTTTAATTTATTTGCTTACACAAATAATTTTATGGAAGGCAACATTGTAATTCAAATCCATAAAAGATTCGGTTTTGGATATGAATGATAAACAAAATGCTTACAAAAAATTGCTCACTGTTCTTTCTTGCTATAAACCATTTGATTTTTAGCTAAAAGACTTACAGCCAAACAAGCACCACTGTTTGCCTTTGGTAACACTCAATGTAGACTGTTACACAAGGAATTAAGCATTAGTCATCAAATTAATTAAAAAACAACAAAACAGAGTTTGTAAGTCACCAACCATCTCAACACTCAAAGGTGAATTTGACCCCAGACAATACGTGGTCTTTCCCTTCTCAGAAAAGTGGTCCCAGAATTCCTTGGACTCTCGGCTGCAAGTTCTGCTGTGAGCTCTGTGCAGTACCCTTTCCAGCCCCCAAACATCTTAGGGCAAGCGATTTTATCCAGAACCAGGTTAGAGCCCAGAGGCCTCAGCCAAGACCACGGACAATTATTATCAACCAGAAAAGTGAATCAGGGTGAAAAGCTTGTGAACTGTACAATCAGGCAGCAAACTCAGAGGTGCAGAAAATTCCAATTTTTCTTTTCTCTGATGGAATTTAACTTCTATCTGTCAGCCTAATTGCCCTCACTCAAGGCAGAAATTTGACCTTGGTTAACTCAGGTGTTGCCCCCACCCTCCTGTCTCCAGGATTGTCCTTGAGCTTCAAAGGACCAGCACAGCATTAGGAGAGGGTGCAGGGGTTCTGGTATTTGTGTCTCATCGTCTGTACCCCTAGATTCCACTCCTGCACCCCCATTCCCACTGGCCTTGGTTGTCAGTCCATATGGATCCTGCCTGAACCCTGGATCCTCAGTGTCCTGACCCTTGAAATTTCTAGGCCAGCTGGTTCTCTCTGTCACATTCTCACCACCCTCAGCCTCCCACAGAATATTCCTGCTGCCCGCTGCTCCATACTGATGGTCAGAGGAACGCAGAGTGGGGCCACCCCAAGTTTCTAAGCTAAGACACCCCTGAGAGCCACTGCTGATCTGCAGCAACATAGCCCTGTTCTAAGATGAGTCCCAGACCTCTCTGAGGTTGGACATTCCAACATACCTCCATCCCACTCCAGAACACAGCTCAGAAGAAAGAGGTAGCACTCTGCAACCCTTCAGGGGGTCCCACAATGGCTACTTGTTGAATTTTCCATTCAACTTGCCTTAGACAAGGTGATTTTTCTCCCTTCTATGGAGAAACAAACCAGGCTTAGCAAATAGTCTTCCAAATCTATTGCTTAGGTTTCAACCTCAGCTTTGAAACCCCAAAGAAAAAGTATTAACTTGGATTTCTCTCTACATAGTCCATCCCCCAAATCTATCTAAGAATGCTCTTGCCCCAAAAACTCAGAGAAGGTTAAGGGTAACTGAACATAGTTACTATTTCAAAATAGTATCCCTCAAAAGAACTGAAATCCAAATAGTTCAAGAAAAGTAAAAACAAAAGAAAACAAAACAAAAAACATGCCAAATCTGAGTGGGTCTCCCAGAGACAGGAAATATAGACCAGATTGAGAATCAAACTTTTTTAAAAGGTAAATGAGAGTAGTTTGGGATCTAAGGGAAGAAGGAGGAGCAGATCATTCAGAGCCAATAATTATGGCCAGAGGAGACAGAAGGATGTCCTCTCTGATGACCAGGTATTAAAGGAAGACCTAGATTCTAGAATAAAGGATAAGCTTGTTCAACACCAAAGATACAAGGATTGGTCCAAATTTTGAATGGGGTAGGGGAAAGTGGAAAATGAGGAATTGGTTTTCGATGGGTATGAAGTTTCTGTTATGCTAATGAGTAAGTTCTAGAGCTGTGTTTTGCAACACAGCCAACAATATGGTATTATATACTTTAAACAGTGATAAAAGGATAGCTCTCATGTCAAAAGTTCTCACCAAGGGAAAATCAAAAATAACAGACACAAAAGAACACAAGGAAATGTGGGGAGGTGATGAACATGTTTTAGCACCTTGGTTGTAGTGATGTGATCATAGGTATATGCGTATGCCCAAGCTCATTACATTGTGAAGTATATCAATTATACCTCAATAAGGCCCAAAATTCTTAAATAAATACACAGAGATAAATTCAATATAGATGAAAGACCTAAAAGTGAGACAGGAATCCATCAAAATCTAGAAGCAACAACCTTTTTGTCATCAGCTGTAGCAACTTATTACTAGATGTGTCTCCTGAGGCAGGGGAAGCAAAAGCAAAAGTAAACTATTGGGACTTCATCAAGATAGAAAAAGCTTCTGTACAGCAAAGGAAACAACAAAACGAAAAGGCAACCTTCAGAATGGGAGAAGATATTTGCAAATGACATATTTGATAAAGGGTTAGTATCTAAAATCTTTAAAGAACTTCTAAAACTCAACACCCCAAAAATGAATAATCCAATTAAAAAATGGGCAGAAGATGTGAATAGACATTTTTCCAAAGAAGACATACAGATGGCCCACAGACACATGAAAAGATGCTCAACATAACTCATCATCAGGGAAATACAAATCAAAACTACAGTGAGATATCACCTCACACCAGTCAGAATGGCTAAAATTAACAACTCAGGAAAAAACAGATGTTAGCAAGGATGCAGAGAAAGGGGAACCCTCTTACACTGTTGGTGGGAATGCAAACTGGTGCAGCCAATCTGGAAGGTAGTACGGAGTTTCCTCAAAAAGTTAAGCATAGAACTACCCTATGACCCAGCAATTGCACTACTAGGTATTTACCCAAAGGATACAAAAATACTAATTCAAAGGGATACATGCACTCTGATGTTTATAGCAGCATTATCAACAGTAGCCAAATTATGAAAAGAGCCCAAATGTCCATGGACAGATGAATGGATAAGGAAGATATAGTATATATATACAATGGAATATTATTCAGTGATAAAAAAAAAAGAATGAAATCTTGCCATTTGCAACAACGTGGATGGAACTAGAGAGTATTATGCTAAGCAAAATAAGTCAGTCAGAGAAAGACAAATACCATATGATTTCACTCATATGTGGAATTTAAGAAACGAAACAGATTAACAAAGGGGCGAAGAAAAGAGAGGCAAACCAAAAAACAGACTCATAACTATAGATAAGTTAAATGGGTGATGGGCATTAAGGAGGGCACTTGTGATGAGCGCTGGGTATTATATGTAAGTGATGAATCACTAAATTCTACACCTGAAACTTATAATACACTATATGTTAATTAACTGGAATTTAAATAAACGCTTGGGATAAAAAAATTTTTTTAATTTCAGGGTGACATCTATCCCAAACACAACATTTATTTAAATAAATTAGTATTATAATTCTGATTACTACAATGACTGGTGACTAATTGCCCTTTGTCATCCAACAAATGGAAACACAAACTAATGGGATTCATCAATGTGCTCTTAAAAACATTATGCCACTAATACATCAGGTTTGCAGATTGAAGTGTTTTACCTCATGAAAGGGCACAATTCTTGAAAATGTCTCAAGACCCATGGAATCAAGAAATGCCCACATTGGAATATACATCTAACCCAGTACTTCCCAGCTCACTGTATACTGTGGACCAAGAAACCCTCCAGAGCTTTACTGCAGAACTCAAAAACAAAGCAGAGAAAAATGGGATTCTCATTTTTAGCATCCCAGGCAAACAGACAAGGCAGTGGAAAGGGATGGATTAGTCACCAAAAGGAGGTAGATCATCTCCCATCATGGGCCAAAATAAAAGGTTGATCAACTAAAGACCAAAATGGAAAATAACTTAAGTGTATATGGAATTGATTTCTGGGGGTGAAGGACTCTCAGTGGAAAAGGTGGAGGTGTTGGATGCATAGAACTTAAGCTTTGAACTTAATACTGTAGGGTATAAGAGTACTCCCAGTTTATAATTGTCTACTTATTTGTTTCATCATTTGATCTATGTCTGTCCCCCCAACCGGGCTGTAAATTACATGAGGGCAGGGATGTCACTACTGTATTCCCATATTTGGAAAAGTCCCTGGCATATGTTAGACTCTTACTGAGATTTGTTGAGTGAGTAAATGAAGTTGGTATTGTGCCGATGTTAGGGGCTTGGGCAGGGGTTTCACACCCGTAAGTATTAAAGGAGACAAGCCCATGTCAGTCTGAAGCCAGGAGCTGGAAGTGAGCTTCTGCATAAAGCAAGAAAACTCCAGCAATTGCCTCACTTGTGACATAAGATCTCGAACCTTCTGACCATCAATCCAAGGAAACATAAGTCCTGGATTCCAGGTGAACCCCATTTACCCACAGGTGGCAACTCAACTTAAAATGGGAGACAGTCCTGGAGAGCACACGACTCAAATTTGCTAGTTCTTTGAGGGCCTGAAGTAGAATGGGATGAGGAACCCTGGAAAGAGGATAAAGTGAGAACAGAGAGATCCAAGGACACACCAGGTCTGGCACCATTTGGTGAGGGCTGGTCCAGAGCGGAACATTAACACAGCACTCCATAGAGGGCTGTAAATATAAAACAGTCATGTCTTGCAGCATTTTCTCTTGCCTCTACATCTGGCTTGATTAAACTTATGAGACACCTTGTGTTTTTCAGAATGCCGAGGCCAGCTATGACTTCAGCGGCAATGACCCCTATCCTTACCCTCGATACACAGACGACTGGTTCAACAGGTAAACTGGGCCTAGTGGGCTGTCTTTGACTTTAGACTTTAGACTTATTTGATTCTGTTTTTAAAGCGTGAGCATCACCAGCAAAATAATCTCAGTGCTTCACTAAATTATATTGTGATTTTTCTCCTTCATAGCTACATTCTCTAAATTCTTGGATTTTATCAATATGGCAATATTCCTCTAAAATTGTCTTTTGACTATGTTGTTCTCTTGAATTGGGAGTTATTTGCCACTTTATTAAAGATAAAAGAAAGTAGAAATAATAAGAAATCCTTTTCAACTCACCACAAGATGATTTAAAACACACTGATTTCACTTGATCTGTTGAAAAGAACTATTGTGCCTCTCTGCTCTGTGTCCAAATGTTTTTGAAAAGTGTTTCTGCTGTAAACTTATAAGAGCTCATGTAGTTTCTTTCAACTAAATAGTAAGTATTATTGGCAAAGGTTTGAAGTATTCTTTAAATTGAGGTACAATCGATACAGAACATTATATTAATTTCAGGTATACAACATAGTGATTTGATATGTGCATATATTACAAAATGATCACTACATTAAGTCTACTTAGTACCTGACACCATACATAGTAACTAAAAAATATTTTTTCTTGGGATGAGGACTTTTAAGATTTAGTCTCTTAGCCAAATATACAATGCAGTATTATCAACTCATAGGGTTGAAGAATTGCTTGGCATCCTATCCTGTTAAACTATTCAATGGTCCATCCAAAGTTGTGACTTTTCTTCAGCCTGTCCTGCTACTAAACATGTAAATATTTAGTCTCTTTTTTCTGTAAGTAAAATTCTTGCCTAGATGGTTGATTTCTTATAAGAAATATCAAGAAATAAATATGCATGACCTGCTCCCTCAGAATCAATGAGGTTTTAAGCCTAGTGCTTGCTTATTATTGACGTTCTTGGGTGAACTTCATAAGAACATATGAACTTCAATTAATGGTGTAACAATACGTGGACATCACTTTTACTTCCCATGGCAAACTCATGTAGATAAAATAAATGTTGCCATTCTCTGTTCAGAAATAAAGAAACAGGCTCAGCAAGGTGGCATGACTTCCTGGTCAAACAACTAGTATGTGTCAGAGCCAACGCTTGAACCCAAGCTGCAGACGTGTTTCTAAATCCAAATTGTACCATTCTTTTATAAACATCATTTTTATTATAAAAGAAAGCATGATGGCCAGAGGGTGGCCAAGGATGGGTCTCCAGTGGACCAGGCAGCTTAGACTCTATTCTTACAATTAGCAAGTTGACCAGAGTATGTCTGGGGTGCAGAAAGTGCACTTGGGTTGGGGGCTTGGCAATTACAGAAAATACAGAAAAGAATAAAGGAGAACAAGACAAATTTGCAACATTTTTAAAAAGATCACTGCTGATGTCCAATAGCACAGTTTACTCTTTATCAACTTCCAAAGCTACTTTAAAATTATCATGCATTGTTTGGAAGTGTGTTTAGGGGATGAGGATATATCAAAAAGTTCTGAGAACTTCCGACACGAAGCGTCTCGTACCTTCCGTGACTTACAATCCTAGATCCTGACATACCCTTAGCAAAATAAACCATTTCCAGACACAGGGATGTGAAGTTACCAAATAGATGTCACTAAGCCAGGGGCGAGACATAATTGGTGATGGTGGTTTGGAACATTGTACTGAGGAGGACCAAGAGGCAGTGCCTGGCTTCAGCATGGCTGATTATCAATAATCCACACCATAGCAGGGCAGTACCAATAGGTGTGTCACTTACCTTCTCTCTGCAGCTAGTAGATACTAAATTAATCTTTGACAGATTGATTCAGGCACAAAAATACCACCAACACAATGGTTTCCACCCCTACCCCACACATCCCATTTTCTGAACCCAAACACAACCTCCCTGAGCAAGTCTTCCTGTGGGATATGCTGTAAGAATATTCTTTAAATACACAAACAAGAAAGAAAAAAAAAGCAGAGAGGTCTATTTTAAGTATTTTCATCTGCAAACTTGCTCTTGAAAGTTCAATTTGAAACTGGCTAAAATCCTCTAACAAGGACTCATCAGGGCTTACTGCAATACAATTCTTCATTGTCAGTGGTGAATATCCCCAGGTATCCAATTGCCTGAGACACAGTTTAATGAGTCAGGCACATATGATCCTGGCCTCTTAGAAAGCCACTGATGCAAGATACAGGACCCATTTTGACCTATAAATGGGACTTTCCCAATTATCAAGTCATGCCTGAAGATCCTCATCCGCCATGGTTTGTTATTACAAAGACCGGATGGTACCAGTTCAAATTATGGCCTCTCAAAACATAATTACTATTGTCAATGCTTCTGGAAAGAAGGTGGGTCAAAGTTAAAGTCCACAGCACTGGGAGGATCTGTGGTCCAAAAGGTTGGGTCTGTCTTGGAGATAATTCCTTCTTGGCACAAGGAGATGTTGAATATAGCATCCTTCCCATGAGTGTAGGACACGTTTATTAAAAATTCCCTCTGGGTGAAATATTTGCCTGGTATTTTCTACAGTATAATGTAGGGCCTGGGGCAGGAGGAAGGAAAATGAGTGGGCAAATACAGAAAATAACATTGTCATGGGTAATTGTTAAAGCCTGGGATGGGTACATGAGATTCCACTCTACTTTTGTAGATCTCTGACTTTTTCCATAATAAGAAGTACATTTAAAAAGCATAGGGTGTAATTTAGTTAAGTATTTATGAAACCATTAGTGTTGGTGTGCAAGCTTCTGAGGAGCTTGCAAAATGTCCTATGAACAGAGACAGATGCCCAAATCACCACAGTGCTAAGCACAGCCAGGGCTAAAATAACACAAGGAGAGCTAATGCCTATTGAGCCGTTGCTATGTTCAAGGCACTGTTTTAAGTGCTTTGCATGTATCCCTTTAATTGATTCTCATAATAACCCTTTGAAAGAGCTATTACCAGGATTATCCCCATTTTGAAAATGGAGGCACAGAAAGGCTAAGTAACTTGTGCAAGTTCACACAGCTAATATAAGTGGTGGAGACAGGATTTGACACCAGGGAGGGGGCCATTGCATGCACTGCCTCATAACAAAGATGCCTTGGAGAGCACGGAGAAGTGCAAAATTATCTCTGGCTGGAAAAGCTGAGAGGCTTCCCTGAAGAGGTGGCATTTGGTCTAAGATTTGAATGAAGGTCACTGGTGGAGTTAAGGGGTATATTTAGGTGAAGGAGGGAAGGCAGGAGGTGCAGACATGTTCAGGAGGTAGCCTGGACACCTGATCTGGGAGTTAGAGACTAGGACAGGGGCAGCATTCTAAGAAGGCTTCATGGAAGAGGTGTGCATGAAGGGTTTACACAGGTTGCTAGGAGAAAGGAGCAGAGATTTTGTGATTGGGTCAGAAACTGGGCCCGAGACATAGATGAGGACCCTTCTCCCATTGTACCCAGGGAATGTTGTTACCTGGAGGCTTTGGGAGTCCTGAGCCCAGCATCTGCCTTTGGCTGGAGCTGTGCTTACTGCCAATCCAGCATGAGCCTCGGGCCAGCTAGGCAGCCACCAAGGCATGCCGGTTTCTTCAGGTGTTCTCCTCTGGGCATGGGCGCCAAATCCGACACCCATCTCTGCTCAGCAGACCAGGGGCTCTCAAGAAATGCTAGTTTCAGCACACTCCGAAACTCCGATAAAGGGCTGATGGGTGTTGACCAGCAATGAGCTTGTTGCTCTTGCTATTCCTGCAGCACAGGTGGCCTCAAATGCAGCTTAGAACTCAGAAGCAATTGCTGGGCAGGAAAACACAGTGGCTCTCCATCATGGGCTTCGCTTTGCGATGAGAAATAGAAAATAAAATGCACGAAGCGCACTCTCCAGAGAGTGAGCCAAGTGTTCTCCTGGTCGGGAAACTGAGTTCAACAGCAGAGTGTCTCTCCTGGGCTCTCCTCACACTTTAACTAGCCTATCATCCCCTCTGTATTTCTTTGTTAACTGGTTTTCCTCTGAGCGCACATTTCTTCAAGAACATATTCAAAACTCCCAGCCAAGGACTGTTTATGAAAGCAAACTTCATGCATATGCAGAACTGCTTTTAGGGGATATGTATATTAGAATTTCTTGCCCTGTGCTTAATTTGATTTTGTAGGATTATTCCTTGTTAAGCAGAGCAAGTGTATTTATTCTACTGTGAACCATTTAATAATTACCTGCAGTATCCGAGCTCCGAGGATATATTTGAAACACAGCTGAGAAATTTGTAAAAGGAGTATAATTTCGTCCTAGCTTCCAATCAGAGAAATACTGACGGCCAAGCAAAATAATAATATAGTAGTAGTAGGGGTAACCCAATTTGTAAAAAGGTAGAAAATAATCCACATTTAATGAGCATCAAAATATGCAAAACAGATATAACTGATTTCCTGTGTGGTATCGAGATCTAGCATTACATGTTTTTCCTTGCTGGCACTCAATGCATATTGATTGGCTGGTTGATGGATGGGTGGCAGACATTCTCAGCCACGCTGACGTGCTGAGTGGCCTTGACACCTGTCTGATTTAGAGCAGCCTGCTTCTTCCAAGGTTTGCAGCCCACGCTTTGTCAATAATCTCACAGCCTGGCTCGGTTTTAGGTCAATGTTTGGTGATGCATCACAGATCTGTATTCCATTACTGTACTGCTGTCCCTAAAAATCCCTCTTGCATAGCATTTCTTTGACAGGCGTTCACCACTGAAATGTCATCCCTGCCATCAGCAGAATTTATGGGGCATCACAACGTGCCACACACTCTCTCTCGTAAACCCTAAAGAGTAAGAGATTCTGGATTAGGGGCAATTCCTGGCCACAAAGAGTTTACTATAAATTCAGGAAGGGAGAAGACATTTATTACTCAAGCAACCAAAATGGGGGCGAGGGGAGGAAGAAGGATAAACGGATGCTGAGGGGCACGGAGCTCTACGTGAGCTCCTTTGATTGATAGCATTAGTTAAACCTTCAAATAAGAAAGATTTTCAGTGGTTAACTTTTTTTCTTATTAGAAGTCATATTTCATTTTGAAGAACGCTATGCAACAGGCCAAAAAAGAACCTGTGAGAAAAACGGACGTTTCTGGTTGGATATTTGCACGTTGATGGAAACTGTTGCTTTACCTGGGTGACACTCAATGGTTTAGAAATAGACGAACTTCTTTCCCTCCTGTCTTTATGAAACTAATTCTGAAATCACGTCCTGGCTAATCAAATGCAAACTGCTTTCAAAGACCTAATCTAACTTTTTCTCTCATGTGAGCTTTGAGACAACCTCATAAGCTGATATAAACTCAAACACTGCTGTTTGCAATCAACTGTCTCTCTACCCAAACCAAAGCACAGTGAAATACAACATAGTATAATTTTGTGAGCTGTTGTGAGCCACTGGTGAAATACCACACAGTTGCTTTTTTAAAAAATTTCCGGTCCCCTACCCAGATTAGACAAATGCTCATTATTTAAATTTTTCCCCTCAGCTAAAAGAAATAGATATAACACAGAGGTGGCGGTTATGAAGAGAATTATATAGACTATAAAAGAAATCTCTGTATGTTGGTGTAGTCATTTCTACCTTGGAAACTAATGTTATGCATGCCATATGGGGGATTTTTATGGCCCTCAGGTAGCAATAATTCTTTCCTTAAGGGAGAAAAATACAGCAGATTATGATGGACATTTAAATGTAGTATGTTAATTGGTCGGAATAGATTAAGTGACCCCTGAATACTTTTCCCCATCTGTAAGATGGGCCTGAAACTCCACCTAGAAGGTTTGTGTGAGGGACTAGAGACATGCACACAGAGTACTTGTTTCCAAACATGACACATGGTAGGCATTCCCTAAATGGTGGCAAATATAATTGTGAAATTCAGTGAAGGGATGTCTGCAGGAGCTAAGACAAAGGTTCTCCAACTAGCTAGAAAATGAGGAGAGTTTATGCCAAAGGAGTCAATTGAAGACCCAACTATGGATGACCTCACCCATCTTTCTCAGCCATTCAATCTCTCATCCAAGCCTTTGACAGACACTAGAAAACAGTAGCTCAAGGTTAAACTTTCTGGCCAGAATCTGGTGCTTGTGTTTCTGTACTCTGATCGAAAGAGGAGTTATATCCAAAGATAGCTTAAATGCATGAAATAAGGTTGATCTGTGGAGAAGGGCCTAGCATCTAGTGTTAGAAAGATGGAAAGCCTCTTCAATTCTCCAGAAAGTACTGAATGCTTGCCAGCAGACTTGGGATTTTCCCCAGAAGCAGCTGTACATGCTCCCCTATCCAAACCTTTGGGCTTACCCTTGGAGAGAGCATTGGGTATGAGCCAGCAAACATGATTGATCTCTGCATTTCAGCTCCAATACATCTAATATTAAAGTATCTTTCTCCAAAGACATGGCTGAAAAGACTGTAGCTAACTGCTATAGAGCTCTGGTTGTGTAAGAATCTGTAGACCTAGGGGGACTGGAGGTGAGAGCCTCATGTCCATGAACCTGGCCAAGTTGCCCACTGGCTTGCTGAATGAAGCCACCTTATCTCCAATATTTCTGTGAATCCAGAGTCCTAAAACACCATTATAAACCTTGGCTGTGGGATATAAAACTAAGGAGTCCATTAAAACAACCATGGAACCAGGGGCGCCTGGGTGGCTCAGTCGTTAAGCGTCTGCCTTCGGCTCGGGTCATGATCCCAGAGTCCTGGGATCGAGCCCCGCATCAGGCTCCCTGCTCAGCGGGAGGCCTGCTTCTCCCTCTCCCACTCCCCCTGATTGTGTTCCCTCTCTCGCTGTCTCTCTCTCTATCAAATAAATAAATAAAATCTTTAAAAAAAAAACAACAACCATGGAACCAATAACCAGGAAAGGAGCCCAAAGGAAGAGAGAGAAAGAAAACAAAACAAAAAAAAACCCTCCAACTCAAAATTAGCCTACAAACTAACATTCTAAAATATCTTGAAAAAAAAAAAATCAAACACAATTTAAAAATCAAGACATGAATTTATATCAGGTGAAATTAATTTTATGGAGAGTCTTTTTTTCTTTTTTTAAATTAGTTTCAAAGGTAGAATTTAGTGATTCATCAACTGCATATAACACCCAGTGTTCATTACATCAAGTGCCCTCCTTAATGCCCACCGCTGAATTATCCCTCCCTCTATCAATCTCCCCTCCAACAAACCTGTTTGTTTCCTAGAGTTCAGAATCTCTTATGGTTTGAGAGTCTTGAAAAAGACACTAAAGTAAGTTATGTTTAGTTTGCTTAGAGGGATAAGTGCATGGATAACATCCATTTAAAAAGAAAAATAAATGATGGGGGAACAAGCAAAAATAAATATGAATATGAGAAGGAACCAACTGCAATTGGGAAATATAGCCTTTGGAATGAAATTCCAATGAATGTGGTAAAATCTAGCCTGGGTGCAGTTGAAGAGATAATTATTGAATTGAAGATAACACTATTTACTAAAAACCTACAGCAAACATTCTTCTTTTTTGTGGGGAGGGGGAAGTGTAGGTGACAAACAATCCACATTAATTTCATGTGCACAACATAGTGATTCAACAACTCCATACATTAAGCTGTGCACACTGTGATAAGTATAGTCACCATCCATTACCGTGAAACACCATTACAATATTATTGACTATATTCCTCATGCTGCATGTGATTTATCCATTTTATAACTGTAAGTTTGAACCTCTTAATCCCCTTCACCTATTTTTCCCACCCCCTCCCCTCTGGTAACCACCAGTTTACAAACATTATTTCTTGGGTGCCTGGGTGGCTCAGTCATTAAGCGTCTGCCTTCAGCTCAGGTCATGATCCTGGAGTCCCAGGATCGAGTCCCACATCAGGCTCCCTGCTCCGCGGGAAGCCTGCTTCTCCCTCTCCCACTCCCCCTGCTTGTGTTCCCTCTCTCGCTGTGTCTCTGTCAAATAAATAAATAAAATCTTTAAAAAAAAAAAAACATTTTTCCTAATGTTGAAACTTTGATGGTGTTCTCTTCAATTCTGGGTGAAATAAGAATGCTGTCTATCATCTCTTTTATTTGACACCATGCCACATCTCATAGCCAATGAAATAATTATAAATCTAAGAAAAGATACATGAGAACATTAAGGAGAAAATTATAAAATTTAGAAAACATAAAAGAATTCCTGAATGAATGGAGCTGCCTACTAACTTCCTGGATGGGAAGATGGAAGAATATAAAGATATCAAGTTAATCTGTTTATTCAATGCAATTTCAACTTAAGTCTCAACAGTATTTTTCTGTGAAACTAGACCAAATGATCCCAAAATTGATATGGAATAGAAAAGGACCAAGAATATAGTAAGACAAAGAAGGAGGAGGAGAATGAATATAAAGAAGAAATAAAAGAGAAGGGGAAGATGAACCACAACAGCAAGATGGGGAAATTCTGCCTGCCAGATATCAAAACATTATAAATAATAATCATGAGAGAGAAGGGTTAACATAGAGAGAGAAAAAAAGATCAAAGAAACAGAAGAGAAAACCAGAAGCAGACCACCATACAAAAGCAGACCGCCATCTTAATAAACGACCAAGGTGGCAATAAAAACAATGAAAAAAGGATGGTGCAATGACAGTCAACAAATGGTGCTAGTTATACATATGGGAAAAATAGGTGACCACCCCACACACCAAGCATAAATGAATTCTAGGAGAATTTTGACCTAAATGTATATAAATCTTTTAGAATTAAGATGTAAGAAAACATCTTTATGATCCTGGGCTAGGGATGGATTTCTTAAACAAGACACTAAACCACAAGGAAAAGGATAAGATTGAGAAAACTAAGTTAAAATTATACACTTTGGTTCAAAATCACAATAAACAGAGTTAAAAGACAAGCCATAGACTTGAAGATAGATACAGCAAGTTCTGTGAGCCAAAAGGGTTAGTATCCAAAAGATATAAAGAACAGCTACAAATCAATGAAAAAAGATAACTCAATAGAAAAAAATGGACCAAAGTTATGCACAGATGATTAACAGAACACCTGGGCTAATTCACATATGAAAAGATGCTCAACATTTCTAGCAATGAGGAAATTGCAAAATGAAACAATGAGATACCATTTCACAGCATTTGGATATGCACAAATGGTCAAGTTTGATGATAATAAGTGTTGACACTCTCCCACTCTGCAGGAGGTAATACATATCCAAAAACCTGTTTTCACCCTTACATACATACCCCAGAGGAACTGTCACACATGTGCACAAGGTAATAACGTACAAGAATGCTTCTTTCAAATTATTTGTAATAGAAAGCAAATTGCAAATAACCTAAATGCCTATCACTAGGAATATGAATAAGTAAATCACAGCATATTTATAAATGGACTAATACACAGCACCACTACACAGTGGTAAAAATGAATGCACCTGAATTTATGAATAAACCTCAGAAATTCAAGCAAAAAATGCAAATTTGAAAGAGATTATATACTATAAAACATTTATATAGAGTTTGAAAACAAGCAAGTAGTGGCATATATGATTATTATGTATAGCTGGTTATAAAGTAATTGTATGAAAACATGCACATGCAGTCCAAGCATCAACTTAGTACAGTGGGCACTTCTGAGGAAGCAAAGAGAGGTATGGCCTCAGGGACAGCTTTGATTGTATTGGTAAAGATTTATTTCCATAAAAAAAAATTATGCCAATATAAAATACATGGAATGTACCCTTGTAATTACAGACTCCTTTGATCATGTGAATATCCAGGATGTCTTAACTAGTAATGCACAGAAAAATGCACTTTGCTTTGCTCAGGAAGGTGGGGATTAGGCTGGAGACCATAACTGTACTATGTATTTATTCTGCCATTTAATTTTCTGGTGTGACCAGACTCTCTTTGACAAATAGGGTACGTGTTCTTCATTCTACCTATCTTTTTGTTCCCTCAAGGATTAATTTTCCTCAAGACATATGCTTTAAAATTTAAAAATATATAGTCTGTACTAGAATAAAAATAGGAATATGGTCAAAAGAGATTTAATTTACCTTTATGGGCAAATTGAAGGTATCTTAAGAGAATGACATTAAAAATGCTCATTATATCACCAAATTTTGCTGAGTAACACCCATTCCCTAAATGTCTCTTGAATCAATTTCCTATTTTCTCTGCACACTGCTGCTGCCTTAGTTTTCACTCTTACCATCACAGCAATGGTTTTGTCTTCCTGCGCTCCCTGAAAACCAACTACCATTTTGTTAATTATATTATATGTGATAATGGCCTTGTGGTTATTTAGGATACTATCATTTTTTTTAGAGATATATTAAGCAGTTTGGGGAAAAAAACATATCTGTATTTTCCTTTAAGGTGATTCACAAAAAAAAATTAATCAAATATGGCATAATATTAATTGTACATGTATGCACAGGACAAAAGAATAAAAACAACCAAATGTCTATCAGTAGATGGCCGATTGAATAAATGGTAGTATACCCACAAGAAAATCTAAAGTATGAAAAACACTTGGCTTTGATAGAGTTGGATAGTGGCCGTATGAGATTCGCTGTGTTATTCACTGAATTCGTTGGTATTTTTTAAATAATAATAAACTGAGCCAAAATAGAAAAACCAAAATGTCAACCAGACCCAATGCTGTTAACAGAACCACTTCAACCCACCAGCCTCAGAGTGTGCATTAAATCTGCCAATGCCTAAAGGCCCTCCCACACACCACACGAACTTGAGTGGAGGGTAGAGAATAAGAGATCAGACAAGACAGACTTTTTTTCCTATTCTTAAGGATGGCCTTGTCACCCAACATCCTTGTGGTCACCCGGTCACCCAAACATCTCCTTAGTATTTATGGCACCCTTCACATTCATTTATTTCACTTACTTACTATTTGAAATTCTCCTTCCAGAAAAGATATCAAGCAGCAGCTACTAATATTCAATAAGAATAAAATTAAAGTTCACTAGTTCAGGTTATTCCAGCAGCTGTAACAAATACATCCCCAAATCTTAGTGGCTGAACACAATAAAAGTTATTTATCATTCGCCTACCAGTTCCTCCACGTATTCCTAGTGTAACAGCTCCCCTCCAGGTGGCGATGCAGGGTCATGGGCTTCTTCCATCTGTGACACTCATTTCCAGAGTTACCATGCTTGTCCACATCAAACTGCAGGAAGGGAAGCACTCACGGGCAGTTTTTATGTCCTGGAGCAGCAGATGTCCCGTGTGCCCACATCACATTAGCATAATACAGTCACATGGCATCATGCCAGTACAAGAGAGGTTGGGAAGTGGAGCTTAACTGGATCCCGGGAAGAAAAGAAAAGGAGCTTGGTGATCAGTTAGCATTTTCAGCCACCAACAGAAATCACATTGCAAAGTAACAGACAATGTTGTACCAGAAAACTTGAGCCAATGGCACTAACAAATGAGTCAGCTAAAGAACCAGTGAAAACCGGGTCAGTTAACTCAGTTCCTTTTTGTATCAGTCAGGGTCCTCCAGAGAAACAGGACCAATAGAATATGAAGAGAGAGAAAGAGATTATTATAGAGAATTAATTGGCTCACGCAACAATGGAGGCTGGCAAGTCTAAAATCTGCAGGGTGGGCTGGCAAGCTGGAGACCCAGAAGAGCCAGGGTTCCAGTTCAAGTCCAAAGGCAATCTGCTGGAGAATTCTCTCTTGCTCAGGAAGGTCACTCTTTTTGTGCTAGTTTGACCTTCAACTGATTGGGTGAGGCCCACCCACCATATAGGGGACATTCTGCTTTACCCAAAGGCCACCAATTTTCTTATCCAAAACACCCACACAGAAACATCCAGCATAATGTTTGACCAAATATCTGAGCACCCCTTGGTCCCACCAAGTTGACACATAAAATTAACCATCATGCTTTTTATCTGCACTTTTCTGTTAGTCAGGAATAAATGATAGTCAAGGGTCATGGGTAAGAGCAGGGGTTTAGAAGCAGCAGACCTGAGTTTGAATTCTGATTCTGCCTCCTAAGTGAAAAGTGGCTCCTTATCCCGATGCTTCAGATTCCTCTTCTTTAAAATGGGGACAATAGGGACGCCTGGGTGGCTCAGTCAGTTAAGTGCCTGCCTTTGGCTCAGGTCATGATCACAGGTCCTGGGACTGAGCCCTGCATTGGGCTCCCTGCTCAGCGGGAAGCCTGCTCCTTCTGCCTGCTGTTCCCCATGCTTGTGTGCTCGCTCGCTCTCTCTCTCTGACAAATAAATAAAATCTTTGAAAATAAATAAATAAAATAAAATGGGGACAATAACAGCTTATTGTGAGGAGTAAATATAATAACGCATGCACCTCTCTCAGCACAGTGCCCAGCCCATGGTATTTCAAAAAATGAGCATCGTTGTATTTGTACTACTCAGTATATCCTACAGTCTGCCTTGAATGGCGTACATATAGAGGTGCCTGCTTTTGGCTAGGAAGGGCCAGAGGGATGACAAAATCACTCTAGTGAAAGGCTAGCAATGTGGAAAGAAGGGGTGTGCCTGGGCTGTCTCTCTGGAGATCCCCAGGGTCAGGGCAGTGCCTCGAGTGTTCACTTGGACACCTCCATGGCCAATATAGCTGTTTGAGGAAGCCCAATGCAATCATCATGACAGCCCAGGTTTGAACCACAATCCCCTGTGGGTTAACCATGGGTTGTCCCTCTAACCTTGCTTGTCCACAGTCTGTATGAGTTATCCGTTGCCAAAGAATGTCATGTAACAAATCATTCCAAAACTTAGGAGCTCAAACAATAAGCACTGACCATTGCTCACACATCTATAGGTCAACTGGGCAGTTGTGTTGATCTGGACTGGGCTCAGCTCTGTGACTGGGCTCACCCATGCATCCTAGCTCAGATGACAGGCTGGCTGGGGGCTGACTGGTTTAGCATGAACTCTCTCACATGTCTGAAGGACAGAGGGCTGCCAGCCTGGATAGCAGGGTTAATGGTCTGCATGGCTTTCAACATTCAATAGGCTCGCCTAGGCTTGTCCACATGGTGCTTGGGCAGGGTCTCAAGAGAAAGAGGAGAAGCTACAAGTCCTCTTGAGGGGTAAATTCCTCATTTCCATGACCTTCTTTTGGCCACAACAAGTCACAAGTCCAGCCAGATTCAAGGAAGGGGGAAATATACTTCACCTCTTCATGGAAAGAGCAAGAAAATCACATTGCCAGGGGCATGGCCCCAGGAGAGTGAGAGGTTGGGGCCACTTTGACAATGCAACACATCGGTGACTCCTACCACTTGCCTCCCTCCCACTGACCTTAGTTAGAAGGAGACTGGTTGAGCAGCGGACATTTTTTCCTCACCCCCTAGAGCTCCACATCTGACAGACTTTTGTTTTATTCTAGAGGCAGGAGGGAGCTACTGAATGTTCTTAAGAAAGCAATGAGGACAATTGAAAATGGATTTGGAAAAAGATTTTCCTGACATGCAGGGGAGCAGACATGTTTGTCTGAGACAGTCAGGAAGGCAGGAGAGAGGGGAGGGCATTCAAGGTGGTGGGAACAGAGCCTATGAAGGCCCAGGGGTATGGAAAGACATGGTGTCGTGAACAATGATAGGAAACCTCCACTTGTTGTTTAATTAGTATTGCCAAATTTAGCAATGAAATGTTTCTTCCCACATGTTCCTCTGGAGAATCCACTACATTTGCCTTCCCACTTCAAGGCCAAAATTAAGAATATGGAAACATTCAATGCCTTTAATCTGCCCAAGCCAGTTCACATGCATTCAGCCTCTTGCCTTTGGTGAGCAGTTTGAGGGCAGAGCTGGGAGGGTAGTGGAGCAGTTCAGTAACTGAGTGTTGGTCTCAGATCTGGCCCAGCCACCTCGTCGCTGTGCACCTTTGGGCGGGCACCTCTGAGTCTCAACTCTGGCATCTGTAAAACGGGGCAGTCCCTTCTGAGAAGATGAAAGGGGGTGAGGCAAGAAAGACATTGAGCACGCTATCTGGTAGTGAAGAACAGCCCAGAAAGGGGCAGGTGGGTGTTCGTTTTCCTACATCTTTCACCACCCAGAATGGGGCTCCACTCACCATGTGGTCTCCATCAGTACACCTGTGTGCTTCGCAGATGCTGGTGAAAGTCTTCACTCTCCCAGGCCGGCCCTTCTTGCACCTTGCAGGTCTCGGAGAGGAGATCCTGACAAGGCTGATTATTAAATAATAAGGAAATTAGTGCTTGGCCAAATTAGACATGGCATTGATTTTTAAGCTCTTATTTAAATATTTAATTTGTTCAGCATCAACCATACAGCAAGCAAGCAAGTCATATTTAATCAGTACCCATTAAAGTTCCATTTAAAAATATATATGTACATACACGTAAAGGAATATGTACTTCATATCTTGCATGTACTTTATGTAAGTATATATTTAAATATATAAGATACGGATTATATAGAATGCATGAGTATATATTACATATAAATATATAAGTGTATAACTATGTACTTACATATGTACATTTAAAGTATATCTATGAATCAAGAGAAAGAATGTACATATTTCATTATATATACATACACAAACATACATATATATACACCTACACACACGTGTGTGTGTGCTTCTGTTACGGAACCTGAACTGGATCACCCAACAGAAGAACCAAGTGGCACCCGGAGATCTTGGAGGATAGGAGGTTTATTTAATGCCAGTGGGCTCAGAGGAGAATGATCTCCAAAGGTCTGAGCCCCAAGCACAAACAAAGCGGGTAATTTATACACTTCTACTTCCACATACTTGGCCGCAGAAGTGGGGCAGATAGAAGAACCTGGAAGAGCCCCGGGGCAGGACTGGGACTCCCTTGCTGGCTCGGTAGGCCATCTTAGGACACAGATTTTTCCTCTTCACTTCCATGCTGTTCTTCAGAACTTTGTTTAGTATTTCCTTCAGCATTTAGAATAAGGTGGCCATGAAAGCTACATCTACAGTAGACTCTTCCATCAACTTAAACTGGGCCCTTTCTCAAAAATCTCAAAACTCTAGGGGCACCTGGGTGGCTCAGTCAGTTGGGTGTCTGCCTTCAGCTCAGATCATGATCCCAGAGTCCCAGGATTGGGGCCTGCATTGGGCTCCCTGCTCAGCAGGGAGTCTGCTTCTCCTTCTCCCTCTGGCCCTCCCCCACACGTGTTCGCTTTCTCAAATAAATAAATAAAATCTTTTTCAAAAATCTCAAAAATCTCGGGGGGGAAGATGGCGGAGGAGTAGGGGACCCTATTTCAACTGGTCCCCGGAATTGAGCTGGATATCTACCAGACCACCCTGAGCACCCACGAAACCAGCCTGAGATGTAAGAAGATCTGGATCTCTACAAACAGAATATCGCAGGCGGTTGGTTTTGAGGTCCGAATCGGGGAGCCATGATTCCGCGGGCAGATATCGGAGGATAAACAGCAGCAGGAGGGTGCCTGGCTGTGGGGATCCTACACCGCCAGTGAGTGACAGCCTCACGCGCTGCAGACGGGGCGCAGACTCGCAGACCTGTAGCACAGGGAAAGGACTTTAGGGCAGCCCCCAGGGTGGAAACCCAGAGCGGTGGGGTTGCGCAGGCAAACTGCAGCCCCTGGGGCGGAAACCGGAGCGGTGGGGTCGGGTGCGCACGTGCGAACTGGGAGCGGCTGGCGATTTTAGAAGCACAAAGGGCAGAGATGTGCCCCGACCTGGAGGCAGGACTGGGAGCACTGTGGAGGGGCGCATAACCCAGGACGCTGCAGTTTATAGCAGCACAGACAGAAACAGAGATGGTGTGGCCTGGAGAGCTCACTGAAGAACAGACTGAGGTCTCTCTGCTCTGAGGCAGAGGGTTGGAAACGGTCTCTTCTGCACTGACTCGTGAAAGAGACGCGGAAAGCCGCCAGGGAAAGCCGCCAGAGAACAAAAGCCCCAAAGACTGATTCCCACTGGGCCCATCCCCCGCCACAGGGGCACAGGGCAATTCTGCCCAAACAGGGTTGCCTGAGTAACAGCACCGCAGGCCCCTCCCGCAGAAGACAGG
>NC_138378.1:37483389-37506735 GCF_054177405.1 Leptonychotes weddellii
GGGGACAGGACCCGTGGGCAGGCATTACAAGCATGAGGGATGACTGATTCTAGACTTGGGATTTGGGGGAGGAAAGGGAAAAGGGAGGTTTTCAAAAGGACTTTCATATGCCAAAGAGAACCTAAAAGATACTGGAGGCCTTGCCATTGTCAAGCTAAGGTGGCTTTTTTCTCTAGCAAAACCTTAACCTTAAGACAGTTGGGAGTGTCCTGGAAGAAGGTTCTACTCTGCCTGCCTCAAGTATCTGTCAATGGGCTGCAGGTCATGAAGAAATTTTACTTTCCCTTCTGCCTTTGTTTCCCACATCACTGTGGAGGGGAGGGTGATGTTAGGGCTCCAGGAAATTGCATCTATGGGTCTCTGGAAGTTAGGTTATTGATAAGAATGCTTTTTCCTTGTAAATCACTAAGACATTGGTAAACTGAGGGAGACTCCGGTCCAGCAGGACTGTGATTTCTCTAAGTTAACCCTTGGTTTTTTCCTTCCCTTAGCTTTCGGGTAGCCTGGAGGGCCTGAGGAATGTCACCCAGATCCCACCTGGGGGAGGGGGGTGGGTTGCGGGGTGTCAGCTTGTGCTTTGCCCTCAGCTTGCCTTCTGCTCCCTCATCATGCTGACTCCAGCTAACCGGACCATTGAAAAGAACCAAACTGCTTCCAATTGACAGAATTTAAGGAACCTCCCCAAAAGTCCCGACTTGCCGTATCTGACTTGCCTTTTTTTTCTCTGCAGCCACGGGACCCGATGTGCAGGCGAGGTTTCTGCCGCAGCCAACAACAATATCTGTGGGGTCGGAGTGGCCTACAACTCCAAGGTCGCAGGTAAGCTTTCAGCAGGGCCGTGCGCCAGAAAGCCTAGCGCTCTGGTCTTCAGCCTGGGGCGGTGGGGGGGCAAAAATTCCCACTGGAGCAGAGCTGGGACTAGTAGACTTAGCAAGAGGGGGGAAAAAACAATTCTTTTAATCTTTCTGGCAGTATCAATACAGTGAGGTTTTTTTTTATTCGAGTGTGTTATAAATACAGAAAAGTACATAGGTCAGGAGCCCACAGCTCAGTGAATTTTCACAAACTGACCACGTCCACGTAAACTGTCAAGAAACAAAATGCCACCAGCATCCCAAAGCCCTCCTCATGTTCCCTTCCTGTTACTACCCATATACACAAGAATAAGCATGAGCCTGATTTCTCACAACAAATAGTGGTTATTCCCAGCTTTTAAACTTTAATATGAATGGAATTGTACTGATTGTACTCTTGTGTCATTATCAATAACATTCTAATGAGACTCTGATAAAGCCTATAAGAATATAAAAAGATAAATATAAAAAGATAAAAATTATTGTAAACAGACTCAGAACTCCTCAAAAAAAAAGGGGTTGTTTGGTTTTTTTTTTACACAGTGCCATCTCCTCTCTAAGGAAATATATTCTACTAAAACCTGTGTATCAAGTTCCACAGGAAGGATATTTAACAATTTCACCTTCACTGGGGGCTTTAGAAATGATGGTGGCAGATCACTGGAAATTTAGAAACCAGCATCTCCCTCTCCAAAAAAGAGCGGGAGAGAGAATGAGAGGGGTTCATAAACTGTCAACAACATGCTGGAGAATGAAGTAGCTCCTGGCATGGGTCCGCATTTTGCATCAAATTGGTTCTTAATTTATTCAAAGCTGAGTCACTCAATCTTGTTTTTCTTTTTTTTTTACAACTCTCTTGATATTTTTTTCCTAGCAATTTAATGGAACCATAAACATACTTTGTGCTGACACTTGCATTTCCAGGGACCTAAATAAAGCCAGATTAACCTATACAAACCCATCACTAACCTCTTTCAACGCTGTTTGCTAAGAGGCTTGCCTAAGCCTGGTGCCAAATTTCACAAAAGAATACGTCTGGAGGGTCTGAAATGCAAATGGGGGAAGCTTTGCCCCCCGGGTTTCTGCTCTCTTTACTTTGTGTGCTTTCAAACTGCAGGCATTAAAATGTCAGAAGCCATCAGGAGCTCAGGGGAAAGAATAACACCCAGTTAATAATTTATAAGCCAGGCTCGGACCTCGGGTGTTATCTGTGCAAGGTGGGTTCCCTATCCACAGGATAAAACTGGAGGCAACTGAAAAAAATCAGACCTGAATTTCCAATTCACAGTGATTGTCTTCAAAATAATTTGGATCCCAAAGCATAGTTTCAAAATAGCTTTGGTGCCCGAAGTAACTGGGTTTCTTTTGATCAAGAGATTCTTAGAACTAGTGCCTGCAAAACTGAGTTAGGAGCAGCTCAAGGCATTAGGAGGGTTTACCAGGGTCGCTTTCTCCATTTGCCTTCTGTCCTTTTCTCTCCTATTGTTTGCGCTCTGAAAACATCTGAGCAGCTCATCAAATGGACCTAATTTCCCTGTTCTTTTCATTTGAATTCCGTAAAAGGGAAACATGAGAAAAGGATTTCAATGTGTTAACCTAAGAAATAAGAGGGCCAGTTATTTTACCAGCAAAATGGGTTTATTCAGGACAACAGAGAATTGCAATTCAGGACATTGCAAGCTATGGCAAAACCACAGGCAAGTCCCACAAAGCAGAGGAATGTTATTTTATGGAGAAGAAGGAGGAACTTGGGAGGGGTTGTTTTCAAGTAAAGTCCATGGGAGAAAAGCAGGAATTCAGGGTGATGGTCATTTCTCCTTGGCTGATTTGCCGGGGTACTGGATTTCTTGTAGGAGATGCAATGTACATCTTTTCCAGCTGGGGCCTGAAATTATTGATTCTTTCCTGTTGACAACTCTGCTGGGATCTGTAATTGACATTTCTCCCTGTAATTGATATTGAGTGATAGAGCTCCCCCTTCTGGACTCCCAATTCCATTTTAGTGAGCTTTCCCTTTATTAATTTTCACTGGTGCCAGGAGTTTCTTTGGGAGGTGATCCCCGGAAACCAGAGTGAAGGAAAGAGGAGGAAAGACAGCTAAGGGAGGGAAGCCAACAAAGGGTGTGTAGATGAACTGGTTGCTCCTGTGGATAAGCAGGGATCTGAGGGACTGTGGGGACAGCCCACAGAATTGCTCTCCACCAAGGAGAAGAGGCTGGGGAGTTTATCCGCCAACTCCCATCCCTCATTTATGGGGGTGGCTCCTGGGCCCTCAGCACCCTGTCCAGTCTTCCAGGTCACATGGGTGGAGCATAAATCCTGAGGCAGAGAACGCACCCCAGGCAAAGATACCTGGACAGGGCAGCGGATCCACACAGCTGCAACCCCTTAACTCTGCCTCACCTGCTGACTGACTCCCAACCCCAAAGGTGAGTGAATGCAGCCTGATACCGCAAAGGCATGACCTGTCCTGGGCTCTGTGAAACCCCAGCTGACTCAGGTCTCACGGCAATGCTGAGGTTCCAGAAATAGACCAGAGCTGGTGGGAGGCATGCCCAGCCACACACAGAGTTTAAGCACAGGAGCCCCCTTTTCCGCTCCCTTAACCCCAGTTTTGCTCCTCTGGAACTACTCATGCTGGTGCCAACTGTTCGAGGGGCCCAGAAGTCTAGTCCCCATCGTCCTGTGCCTGTTGGAACATCCAGTGTCCTCTGGGCTTCCCCGGAACAGCGCAAGGAATTCTTTATGAGGAAGCCCTGGACTGTTACTCAGGAATTACAATAAAAGCAGAATTTCAGCCTCCTGGACCTTACACATTTAGGTGAAACATTTTGTTCCTTCTGGCTGTCAATCGCAAAAGTTGTCTGGTTTTTATAACTCTAAAGGAGCCATGCCTTTCCAGAGAATCTTTCCTTGCAGGTTTCTGAGCTGGGGTGTCTAGAGCGCCACCTGGTGGCCAGACAAGATCATTGCTAGTCCCCCTCCCGGTCCCGAGGTGTTCAGTTAAGGTAGGGAGACTCCAGAGGCGGGGTGGTCCAAGCCCTTCCTGCATCCTGGGTCTCTCTTCAACGTGTCCTCAAAAAAAGGCTTAAGTTGAGGTGCTGTAAAATCTTAGCCCAGGAAGAGGAAAGTGGAGATAAGATGGTAAAATGAGTCCCCTGAAGAGAAAGAAGGGAAAAAAAAATCACAGCATCTCTTCATCTGCCTGTTAGTCCGTTGGGTCTCTCTTTTATTCACAGATTTTTTGCTCACTTTTCCACTAGGGCTCCTGTCTTTTTCTTGCTGATTTGCATGCCTTCTTCGTATGTCCTCGATCATAGCTCCTGCTCAGTTTCAGGCAGTGCAAATATCTTCTCCCAAACTTTCACATGAGGTCATTAATCCACCTGGATTTCACCTTTGTATGTCGTGGTGGCTGGGGACCCAGTTTTATTTTTCTCCAAACGTGAACCAGGGTCCCTGATACCATCTATTCGATAATCCATCCTGTTCCTCTGATTTGTGGTGCCACCTTCATCCTATATTAAGTTCCCATACATACATGATTAGTCACTAGGTAAATATAATTTACATAAACCCACCTAGCAGGTATAAATTAGGAAGTGTAGCCACACTCCTACTGATGGGCCTTTGTATCTGCTCTTCCCTCTGCCCAGAATACCTCCCCCTTAGGCTTTACCTGGCCACACCTCTTCATCCTCTTCTCCGTTTTCCCATTGCTCCTCCAACATCACCTCCCAGACCAGCTTCCGCATCCACACGTGAGAAAGCATGCAGAGTTCTTTCCTCCCAGCACTAACTACAGTCAGCTACTGGACATATTCTTGTGCATGGTGATTTGATCAATATCTTTCTCCCCAGGCAGACAACAGTCTCCATGTGGACAAGGGCCATGTCTCTTTTCTCTCACCTCAGCACCGAGAACAAGATCTGGGGCACAGTGGATGCCCAAAGCCTATTTGCTGAGTGCCAGAAAGCAAGAAAGGAATAAAGACAAGGAAGGGCCAGTGATAAGCAGTAGAGGTTAATTATTAGATGAAGAATGGATGGATGAATGGAGTCGTGAGATGAAGGGCCTAAGGATCTAAGGACCCAAAGCTCATAGAATTTCTACCAGGAAGCAAATTTATCTCCTCTTCTACCAGCACCATCTCACCTTTGCTGCTTCATCCCAATCAAATTAGTTCCAAGGAGACGTGGGCCTTCTCACACCCTCTCCCCACTTCCCTCCCTTCCCAGGGCACCACCAGTAGGAGCTGCTCCTGGGCCCATCAGCGAAAAGAGACAAGGGGCCCCTCTGCACCCACACCTCAGGCGGCTCCAGGCTATCAAGCACAATGACCATCCATCCACCATGTATCATTCAGGTGTTACAAAAAGAGTGTGTAAATTTCCAGGAGCTCATCTTTTCTACTTACTCATCAGAATCTCAAAATCTTGGGCCCCAAAAATCATTTAGTCCAAACACCCAATGACACTTGCCTAAGGATAGCAACAAAGTAGTATTAATAATGATAATAATAATAAGTAACACATAGTTACTCTTCCAATGTGTCAAACACACTACAAAACTCTTTACCCAACCCTTTATACAATTTTCTTATACATTATTATATATAATACATATAACATATATATTATATATTAGCATCCCTTTTCTACAGAGAACAAGACTGGGGCCCCACAGCTTGTAAGCTGTAGAATAAACCTGCAGCCAGCACAGCCTGGGCCAGAAATCCTGCCCGTGGCCCCTACACGAAAATGCTTGGACAACTTCCCTTTTCCTGCCCTTCTGGGATAGCCTGGATCCAGCCTGGAGCCACATACCTCCAGTGACAAGAAACTCACTCCCTTCCAACATAGTCTGTTCTACCTTTGGATACGTGTGACTTTGAGAATCTTCCTCTAAAATGAGCTCTCTCTTTGATTTCTGTTGCCTGTTGTCATGGACACAGTTGTTACCCCCTCTTTAAATGACACATGGCAGGGACAGAGGAAAGCTCCCATTAGTCTGGCTCCTAAAGAGCAAATACTCTATAACATGTAAACACATGCATTTGGCATGTCCCAAAAATCTTAGTGCCATCTTGAAGCTTTAATAACTTCAAAGATATGTATATTTGAGGTTTAACTATTTACATTCCCTTTATCCACTTATTTACTTTCACGAATTTTGAAGAAAAAGATTAATTCAGGTTTTTTACTTTGAAAATGCCTTTATTCAGTAACTCTTTAGGAAAATAACTTAATTCTTTTCTTCCTTTTGATTTTTAAAGATTATTTATTTATTTGAGAGACAGAGAGAGAGAGAGAGAAAGAGCACATGGGGGGGAGGGGCAGAAGGAGAAGGAGAAGTAGACTCCCCGCTGAGCAGGGAGCCCAATGAGGTGCTCGATCCCAGGACCCTGGGATCATAACCTGAGCCGAAGGCAAACGGTTAACCGACTGAGCCACCCAGGTGCCCCTGTTCCTTTTGATTTTTAAATCAGTGTTTGACATCCTCAATCAAAGGGAATAAGACAAAAAATTAAAAATGTATTGTCCAAAATTTGCAACCCCCCCCAAAAAATGCACAACAAATATAAATAATGAAGCTTTCAAATGATGTTTCTTGAAGTTTGTCAGATTTATATTTCTGAGATTATTAAAGCTCAAAACTGCACCAAGCCTTGGGAGATGCTATCTCTTACTGCCAATCCCTTCCAGCACTCAACAGTTATTGCTGGCTGCCTCCCACGTACCCGGTTCTGCTGTGGGTGGTGGGATACAGCTGTGAGGCAACCAGCAGGATTCCTGTCCTCACACAGCTTAGAGTCTAAGAGGAGAAACAGACGATGAGCGAATCAGCACAATAATATCAGATCGCTGCTGTGACCAAACCAAAGCAAGGTGGTAGAGAATAACCAGGCTGAGGGGACAGGTAGCACTTTGAGGGTGGGAGCACCACACCTGGGCTTCCGCAGAGTTCCTCAGAGCAACCCCAGGGTGGGGCCAGGCCAGGCAGCATCGGCCTTACCTGCCTGCCTTGTTAAGTCAGAGCATCTAGATTTATGCACCGAGCTTTGGGATGGGATCTCCTTTGTTCGACGGTTCTGAAAAAGAGTTTGAAAACCATACTGTTGACCATTATCAAAATACCCCGAAATTTCGCTGCCGGCAATGAATTACCTCCACATATTTGGCCCATAGAACTCAAAACGTTTCAGTGAGTTCCCATAATGTTAGCTGAATTTTAAAACAAACCAGTAAAAATCGCACATTAGCACAATGATGAACATGTTTTCAGATCCTTAGGTCAGCATGAATTCATGCCTCAGCTTGCCGATTTATATTCATGAGCAAAAAAGGTGGTGATTAGCAACACTGAGGTTCATGGGCAGATGCAGCGTTTGCTGGTGTGGAGTACAAGTTCCCCTTTTGTAACAAGAGCAGAGGTAGAAAGGATTTAACTCAAATCCCTGGGCCTTGCAGCTCTTAGGGAAGGAAGTCTCAGAGTCCCCACTGGTCAGTAGTGCGGTGATCAGACCCTCATGGTGGGGGGATAGAAGTGTTTGATGTGCGCACTGTGTTTCCCTATGCCATTGAATCACACCAGCCAGGAGAGCATTTTACAACTGTGAACACACAGAGTCCTAGCCCCCCCTGGGCTTTCCTCTCTCCCTTTGCCTCTCACCTTTACTCTCTTGCCTTCCCTTGTTCTCTCTTTCTTATCTGGCTCTGTCTTTGTCTCTCCCTCTCTCCGTGCCCCGCTGTAGCTCCTACAGCATCCAGGGACAGAGGAGAGAGAAAACCCTTGGGTCACCCTGAGCCTCTGTCTTGGCTACAAATGGTGCAGTCGCTTGCGAAAATGAATACTGTATCTCATTCAATTAATGCATGCCTCATTCCTCCCGAGCTTAACAAGATTAAAGGAATGTCGGGCGCCTGGCCCCAGAATATGAATGAGAGCCTTGCTCCCATTCTGTGGCTGCCCCTGCCTCCCTGGATGCTGAAACAGTCAGAAGATTAATGCACACCAGCTCTGATGTTCTGTGCAGCACAAAGGGGGCCAGGGAGGGCAGGAAAAGGAAAAGAGACAGACAAAAGCTGCAAAGAGAGGGGGTAAAGGGCAGGGCTGGATGCACCACTCTGGCTGGATGATGAAATTCAGTGTTGCCATTGGTTGGCATGCAGGACAGTTCAGGTCTACTTCGGCAGGGTTGAATTTCTCTCACCTTCTAGCTGAAGTGGGCTGTTCAGTTCTGCTCATCTAGACAAGTTCAAGACCATTTGGGTTTTCTCCTTGCAGGCAAGTGAAAACCAGCCTCTCTCTGATGTTTCCCTACCTACAAAGTGGGCACGACTTCTGGCCAAAAGAAGCTGCACTATTTGGTTTACTCTGTGATCTGTTGAGCACTATTGTTGAATACATTTTTAAAAATAAATAAAATACAGGGAAGCCAAAAGCAAAATGTGAGGCTTTAGACTTCCTCTCTCTTATAAAATGAACCATAAAACTTAGCTTCCAGGGGCGCCTGGGTGGCTCAGTAGGTTAAGCATCTGCCTTCGGCTCAGGTCATGATCCCAGGGTCCTGGGATGGAATCCCGCATCAGACTCTGCTCCGCGGGGAGCCTGCTTCTCCCTCTCCCTCTGCTTGCCACTCCCCCTGCTCACTTGCTCTCTCTGTGTCAAATAAATAAATAAAATCTTTTTTAAAAACACAAAACTTAGCTTCCAGAAAGTTCAAAACAAAGATTATGCTCATTCTGTATGAACTTCTCCCCAAGGGAAAGGATGCTAACTGATTATTGGACATTTGTTGGCAAGAATGGTGACCTGATTTATGGGTAAAGAAAACCCATAAATGGAAAATCTCAAGATGTTATTATTTGTTCTTCTGGACCTGTCATTTCTGTTAGGGAAAAAAAATCAGCTAACGTAATGATACCATACATCTATTCATCAAATACTTATCAAGCTTAAAATAATGCTGATCACCTAGGACCCAAGAAAAGAACAAAATAGACACATGCTCTGAACTCAGAGATTTTGCTGTCTAGTGATAAATGTGTTGACCAAGAAGAGTTATAAAGCAACCAAAAGCATTTATTTGGGTCTTAGGCATTGCAATCAGGGAGACACAGAGTCAACTGACATGCAAAGTGTGCTCCAAAATGCAAGCAGGGAATGTGGGCTTATACAGGCAAAAACCACAAGGTCCCATAACTTGTTTTGAAAGAATTATCATTGATACTGACAGAGTTAAAGGGAATATCTAAGGTTGGCTCTTCAGTAACATATGCTACATTATCTCCATTTCAGTCCAGAGTAAAAGGATGTTTTCCAAGAGGTGATTAAGGTGCAATCAATAAGTTACAACTGACAAGTCAAAAGTCCTTCCAAAAATGGAAACAGGAGATGTGCATCACCTTGCTTCTTCAGTGTCCTCCCCACCCTATTTTGGATGCCTGTCAGCAAGGCTTACTTTAGGTTGTAATCACCTTCCACAAATGAAACTCACAAGTAAGCAATTATACTACTAGAAGGCCCAAAGTATGGTGTTGGAAGGGGTGGGGGTGGGGGGATGCCAGGGAACTGGATCCAGAAAGACTGCTGGGGAAATGCCTCCTGAACACATAGGTTAGTCAGAGAAGGATGAGCATTGGGAGAAGGTGTATGCAGGCACAAGGAGTGGGCTATGGGACACTGAGGAGGAAGGAGAGACCCTTCAAGAGAAGACAGTTTCATATCAATTTCACAAGCCCTGCAAGAACCTGGCTTGTCCTTATTTGAATGGATTTGCGTGCCATGTTAGAGAGTGATGCTTGTGTCCTAGTGTCCTTTGGCCATGGTAAACATAGTTAAGAGGTGTCAGGATCCAAGTTTTGACTGTGTAGAGCCCAGTCCCTTCACTTCATAACTCCCGTGGAAAGAAAGACTTGGTCAGCTGCTCTAACATTCTAGGGTCCTTACCACAAAAGAAAGTGTATGAAGCAGAGAACAATATGGCCCCCAACAGCAATGTCTGGAGAGTAGTAATAGAGGGACCAAGTGCCCATCTCATTGGCTGCTACTGCGCTAACCCTGGAGAGACTTGTTAGGGACAGTCAGACGGTGATGTGAACTATGGGTGCCCACAAGTGTGTCCCCTTGTGCATCCCCGTGTGCAGCTCAGGTTTACCCACACAATCGTGGACTGCAGCACTCCGCTCCTCTTCAATGTCCCAGCAAGGAGTCACTCCTACAAGTTGTTGGAAGAGCACAAACTTTACAAAGGTGACATAGGGGAGAAAGAGGAGGGGGCTGTATCATGCACCCCATTACTAATATATTTCAGAAGGGCCCATTCTGCATTTCTGTCCTCCCCAAAACCCCTTCTCAGCTATCATGCAACTTGGAGTCCTCTTTTCCTGACTCCCGGGATCTTTGCACTGTTCCTGCCCCTCTCTCTGCCCCCTAATCTCTAGGATTTACTCTGAAATATTTAATATCAATTTCATCCCCCTCCCCCCACTGTCCTGACAGTGGGTTTATTTCTCCTCTGAAACTGCCCCACCCCCGTCAATACCCAATCGCTGAAGGCTGAGCTTCCACTTAGAAAGACTTATCCAGGAATCTCTTCAGACCACAAAGGTGGTCTCTCTCCATTAGAAATTCTAGTCAAGTTTGCGCACGGGGGTGGGGGACAACTTCTTCAAATAGTTACATAACGAAAGGCGTGGGTGGAGTCCAAAAAGGATCGAGCGGGACGGTCTGTGAGTCCTTCTTCATCCTCTGAAGGTGGAGCCCACCCAGCCTGAGGTTGGACTCGGGATTCCGCAGCGTCCCCCAGGACATCTGGGGGCAGACCCTCCAACCATACCCAGGACCTGAGCCCTCATCAACCCCCCCAACCCCGTGTGCAGCGCACTGGGCGACCAAAACGTGGTGTTTCCCTGCCCGCACCACAGGTATCCGGATGCTGGACCAGCCGTTCATGACGGACATCATCGAGGCCTCTTCTATTAGCCACATGCCCCAGCTGATCGACATCTACAGTGCCAGCTGGGGCCCGACGGACAACGGGAAGACGGTGGACGGGCCCCGCGAGCTCACGCTTCAGGCCATGGCCGACGGCGTCAACAAGGTAAGGGCTTGGCTGCGGACACCAGGTTCAGGACCTAGGGGCTGAAGCGGGGGGCGCTGGGGGTGGGAGGTATCCAGAGGAGGTGATGAGAATGAAGTAAGGGGCAGGGAAGGAGGCAGAGGTGGGGCTGTCACCCTGTGCTTTAGCTCAGGGCCTCCGAGAAATGGACCCCCAAACAGGGTTAGTGGGGCCATTTATTGGAGCGGACTCCTTTAAAGGGCGAAGAGGAGGGGGCAGGAGGTGGCAGGGCTGCCTTCAGACAGTGATGCTGGCTCAATCCAGGCGAAGGAGCGCGGAGGAAGGAGGGTCATCCTGGGGGCCTCTGCTAGCACCCCCACTGTGCCACTTGTCAGCTGGGAGCAGCCCCCAGGCAGTGGGGCCTGGGTGCGGAAGGGGCTATGAGCCATGTATGAGCCTCCGGTTTTTGAGGCTGCCCATCCCTGAGATTAGCCCAGGAATGGAGAGAGCCAAGGAAAAGAGACCAAGGCAGAGTCCCCAAAGGGAAGGTAGCCAGTGAGTGGCCCATGCTCGAGGAAAGAAGTACCCTCCCTACCATCTCAGGGCAGGGGTCATCTCCCATAAGACATGAGCTAGGCCCCGGGATCAGAGTCTTCTGGGTTCAGGTCCCATTTAGGGCACTCAATGTCTGGGTGTATCCACAAATGACTTGACCTCCCTGCGCCACTGTTTTTTGCCTGTACAATGGTGATAATCATACATTTCTCCTGGGATCATTGTAACGTGTCAATGAGATAAATACGCCAGTGTTTGGCACTGGGAAGTGCCCCCGGAAGGGTTGGTGTTTATCCAGTTCATTATGGACACTTGACCAATCTCCCCAAAACTTTGTGGTATAAAGCATAGTGTTTTACTAGGCTTGTGGATTCTGTGGGTCAAGAACTCAGGGCACAGTGGGGATGGCTGGTGTCAGCTCCAAGAGTCCTGGACCTCAGGTGGAAGACTCCAGACTTGAATTGCCAGACTGTTGTGTCTTCCAGTGCCCTTAGGATGTGCCTAATTACTCACCATTGGTGCCACAACACCAACCACTCAGAGTACTTAGTCATTTTGTCTTATTTAGTCTTGTCTTCAAGATTAGACTTGCCTTCAGGTGACAGTGATGCCCTTTCTGTGCTTTGAGTTTGCTTGTCTAATCAGCCGTGGACATGGGAATCACATTTCCCAAGATTACAACAGTGGTGCATGGAGTAAGTCACCAGGTCCTAAGTGAGGGAAAGACAAGTATGTCAGGTGTGGTAGATGCACTTTTGGAAGTGCATTTTAGGAATTTTTAGAAAGTTTGCCTCTTGGGTTTTGACCAATTTCAAATGGATGAAATGGTTATAGCCATGTTTGGATATATAAACTAGCACTATTATAAGTGAACTGCAAAATGCATCTGTTCTGTTTATGTTTAAGTTATTTACAGTCTATGTGAAATACACATGAACTTATTACTTATACATTTATATCACTAAAATAGGTATGTGTATAAAACACCCCAAACTCAACAGTAGCTTAGAAAGGTAAAAATATTAAAGAAAATTAGAGTGGACCACTGAAGGCTATTTTTTGTTGTTGTTTTAAAGTGTTACAAGATGCCAACATTGCGTTTTGTTTTATTTTTAACTACTGTCACTGTTAAATCCCACAACTTACTCATATTATAACTGGAACCTAAATACAGTCTCCCCAGTCCTGTTTACCCCTCAGCCCCCAGCCCCTGGTAACTCTCTATTTCTATGAGAGATCCCAGTTCTCACCTCAATCCCTGTCCCTTGTTGGCCACAGGACTTAGGACTAGTCACTTAGTTTCTCTGTGCCTCACTTTCTTCTTCAGTAAAATAGTCCCCATCAATGGTTCTCACAGTGTGGCCACTGGCCCACCCACAAGTTTGTGAGAAATGCAGAGCCTCAGCCCCATCCACCCACCTGATGTATCAGAGTCTGCATTTTAACAAGGTTGCACTCAAGTTTGAGAGGTGCTGCTCTAAATGATTTCTAGAATACATATCTCGTAAGCCTAAGATACTAAGACCACAAGATAACGTGGTTTTAAAAATCCCCTAGTGACTAGGAAAGAGCAAAAGAAGTGACTCGTTTTCTGGGATGGCACTGTGCGTCCCCTTCCTGGTGGTGCCTTGAAGGGATTGATGACCAAGCCAGACACTCTGGTTTGTCTCTGAGCTGCAGGAGCAGAGGCCCGGGTGGCTCAACCTAAGGGGTTTCTTGTAGGGATGCACGAGGAAGGACTAGGGCAATGGGATGGATTCGAGCAGGACCTCATACAAGCTGGGACCAGACAAACGTTCTGGATCCAACATGGCTGCAGGACTCTGGCCACAGAGTGTGTGGGTATCCCCATGGGGCTCCCACAATCACAGGGCTTGGCTGTTGTCTCGTGCCTGTCTCTCACTGGCTTTGTGTGTGCCTCTCTGAATCCATTGTTCCTCTTCCTTGGGGCTTATGTTCATGTGCTACTTCTGCGTGGACGGGACTCCATCAGCAGCCTCGTTTGTCACAACCTGTCAGGCCCTACTCCAACTGCCATCTCCCCCAGCACCCCCAAGCTTGAGGGGGAATCTTGGCCCCAAACTAGGGGAGACACTTCTCTCTCTGGTAGGTTCCAAAACTAGCAAATGTGGTTCCATTGGACAAGTTTAGAACTTGAAGGGTCAGAAGTCAGTCTGAAGGTTGCTAACAGAGCCCCTTTCTTTTCCATTCTGGTAACATCAAGTGGCAGTTGGCACCCTCACACAGCTTTGTAGAGCTCTGAAGGAGAAGTTTCTTCTGAACTGTTGAATTCTTTCAGAAGTCTCAATAGAAATATAACACCATATGCTTCTCCTCTGTTATGGGTGGAATTGTGTTCCCCCCCACACCAAAATTCATATGTTGAAATCCTAACCCTCCCCCCATCTCAGAATGTGACCTTATCTGGAAATAGGGCCATTGCAGGTGTAATTAATTAAGACGAGGTCATTCTGGAGCAGGGTGGGCTCCTAATCTGATATGACTGGTGTCTCTATTAAAAAAGGTAATTTGGACACAGACACATAGGAACAATGGCCAGAGAACATGAAGGCAGAGATCAGGATGATGCCTCTACAGGCCAAGGAAACCCCCAGCAGCTAGGGGAGAGGCATGGGACAGATTCTCCCTCCCAGCCTTCAGAAGGAACCAACCCTGCCGACATCTTGACTTCGACCTTCCAGAACAGCTATATATACAATATACAATATATTTCTGTGGTCTACACCACCCATACTTTGTTACAGCAGCCCTAGAAAACCATGCACCTTCCAGGGTTAGAATAGAGATTTGGCCAGACTCCAGCAGTGCAGAAACAACATGGTCACTTTTTCAGTTACCCTTGATGTCAACTGGCTCCCTCTCAGATAACTAAGATAGCTGAGCATTGATCCACTTACAACTTATTCTCACCTGGCACCTCAAGAAGCAGCCTTCCTTCACTCTCTAACATCATTCCTCGAAGGAGAAGCTTGCAACAATTCCCATGATGCCATCAGCATCAGCCCATCTGAGACAGCCACAGGGGGCCCCTGACATTTGAAAGGCACAGTACCGTTTACAGAGGGACTTACCCACAGGATCGGCAGGTGGGGGTAAGAGGTGGTGCCGCCACCCCATTTCAGTGCCTGAACCCTCTGGAGTTTTTAGGATGAAACTTTAGACACACAAACAGCTTGTTTGCTTATTACATTGTTCACTGTGTGGCTGGAGAGAAATGGTTGCACATCCAAGGACCCAGGACCAGGTGACAATACCCTGGGAACACTTGGCAGATGTCCTCCTTCCCCAGCAGACAGGGATTTCCACTGAGAAGCATTTTTTTGACACCCAAGGCCAAAAGAGAGACATGTAGGTGACATCTGCCCTCAGTCTGAATTTACAACGCACATGGCATTCAATGCAGCACATTCCCAAGTGGCTCCTGTCATTTTCCATGGACTTCTGAGCTGTTCCCCACATCTCAAGTCCGGGTATTTCTCTCTCCTCCATCTGTAGCCTCCCCTGCTACAACTAGAAAGGCCCTTTCAAGTGTGATTGTTCTGGAAAGTATGCCAACTGTGCCAAAACTTGAAGAGAAAAATTGTTATGACATATCTTCAGATGACAGCGTGTAAATATTTTAGAAAGTGAAGTGAGTATGATGAAAAATACATGATTTCTCATTCGACTTTCCCCCAAGCTGTGGGAATGGTTCTTTCCTTGTTTCAAGGTGACATTTTTTTGGACAGAATTGTAGAATCTCGTGCATGATGGTGTATTATACACGAGCAGAGATTCCCTCTCAGTTATCTGGTCTACTCTAAAGGGAAGTCCACCTCGGAAATGTAGCTCCATCTAAACAAGAGTCAGATAATTACCTAGTATACAAAGGTAGGTCTTACGCTTGTCTTTGAATTTTAGCATCCTGTGGGTAGGTTTTGTTTGACCGACATAGCAATGATAAAGGAAGAGGAAGAGGAAAAGAAGGCTGAGGGACCTTTTTGGGGATGTGCTGTTTGCCACAGACCCCACCACTCCCAATTGTATGACCTCTGTTTCGCACATAAACATCACCTACCCGGCTCCTTACAGATCTGAGTTTGCATTTCCTATATTTGTTCAGTAAATACTTAAGGGAGGCAGCAAGGAGCAGAGAAGAGAAAAGGAAAGGAAACTTTTTTCCCTTTATTTGTTTTTTTCATCTTTATAGTCTACATGTTGACCATACAATAAAAGCATTTCTCACATTTTATATGGGAAGAAGGTGACAGTCATAGATCCCTGAATTATGAGATATCCAATAACTGACGTCTTTCTTAGTTTGGGATCCCGTAAAAGCAGACCCTGAGACAAGGATTGAGTTCATGTAGTTGCTTTGGGAGCCAAAGGGAACACCAGTAGTGAAGGGGGAGGTATGACAGGGAAGAAAGGGGCCAATGAAGGTTGTGTTACCAGGCCAGCTACCACTGTGAACAACTGGAGCTTAATCCCACTGGGAAACTGGAAAACCATGCAGAACATGCCCTGGAGTCATCCCTGCCAATGGCAAGGGAGCTGGGGTAAAAGTCATGGTCAACATAAATGCCACAGCACTTTTGGCCCAGGGGCAGGTGTGCAGAACAGGCTCTTGGGAGAAAGCCCTTCTACAAAGAGACGCCTATGCTGGCATTTGGAAATGCCCAGTGCATGGAAGGTCTAAGGGATGTGGGCTTACACCCGCTGCCGCCTACTACAGTCTCCAGAGTGCAGTTTGAGAAAACCTAATCTGAGGATTAGAGTCTTTGCTATCTGGATAATAAAGGACCACTAGGGTGATGTGTTTGCTGGTTAGAAAGACGCAGGCCTTGCAGAGACTGGTGGAGTAACAGAGCCCACGTGTTGTAGGATCACAGGGTCTGATGTTGCCCTGACAACCAGAAAGGGCATTCAGACAACACTAGAGGGGCTTGAAAGTGACAGTTGGTTCATGAACTTCTTTCCACATCTTGAGGAAGTACAGCTACCCAGGGCAACCGTGGTATGTCTGTGGTTGGCTCTGATTTCTATACCCCAACCTCTTATTAATCATGGTTCAGGGTTGCTACTGGAAGGAGCATCTCAGGGATATTTAAAGACAAGCCAGGCACAAGCTGAGGCACAGGTGAGACAGAGCATTGATTGTTTATCAGGCAGTCCCTGCGGGATTGAGCAGGGCAGAAGCATGGATCCCAGCTCTTCAGGCTGGAATGTACGAAAGAGGGATCACTTGCAAAACAGTGGCTCGAAAGGCACCTTGCAGGCAAGGGGGGCAGCGGACTGCCCAGGGAGACAGTGATAAATTGGGCATTGGTGAAGCAAAGCGTTAGTGCAGCCTGCTGGAATTTAATCAGAGCAGTGGGTCTGACATGGTGGCAGTGAGTGCCGGGGCTTCTGGCAGGCAATGGATGCCTCCTGCCAAGGAGCTCTCAGGAACACTCCATGAGCCCTGATTTATGCTCTGAAACCAAGCGAAGGTTCACAACTGGGCAGGAGCTGCCAAAGTGTGGAGTCTGCGATCCAGTCTGAAATGATGGTTGCAGTTACAGTCCCTCCTTTCATTTGTGATAAAGAGAAATGGAAGAAAAGGCTGGTTGGTGGCTTTTGGGTGATTCCTCTCAAGTGCTGGCCAGCCTGAGGTGGGATGGCCAACCATCTTGGTTTCCCATTTTTAGCACTGAAAGTCCCACTTCCAAGGAACCCCCCAGTCCGGGCAAACCGCCAACACTCGGTCACTCCCCCTGTGGCCGTGTTGGTGGTGGTGACTTACCCGAACCCAGAGAAAACCCCAACCAGCTTGAGGGATTGACATGAATGTAAACCCGTTTGAACTCCCGTGACATCAGAAAGGTTCATCATGGTGTGTTTGGATCCTGCTAGAAATGAGACAGGATTGCGTAAGGGTCTTCCCTCCAGAGTGTAGATGTGGCAAAACAGGTAGTAATTAGAGGTGACTACAGTAGGCGCCATTAAACGTAGCCTTGAGTGAAGGATATAATCAGAAGCCAAGGGCAATGTACCGTCCTCTGTTTGGCTTTTCTGGAGACCGTGACACCCCCAGCACACTCTTGAACTCCTGGGGGAATCTGATGGGGACACGAGGCGGACGCTGTGGTCCTGGTGCCGTGGCGTCCTGCTCACCAGCCAGCCAGCCTCTCACCGCTCCTCTGTGTGAGGACCTGCAAGGCATCGCTGGAGTGTGCTCCCCAGTGTGCACACAGTCCCAGCCGTGAGGAGTTAACACCCAAGGGGCAACCGCCCAGCTGCACTGTCCTGGTGGCCAGGTCCCAGGGGCTCTCCAGAGACACTGACCCCAGCTCCCACAGGGAGAACCTGCTCATCAGCTCACACTTGTTTGGCTTTTCTCCCTTCCCCGTTTCATGTTCCCCCGCCTGTAACATATGCTTCCTGCGATCACCTCCCCCCAAATTAACTACTACTCCCTGGTCCTTATCTCAGTGTCTGGTTTTGAAGGAACATAAACTGGGGCCAACCCCTTTCTCCTATAGGTGTCGCAAGTAGCTCTCTGAAAGTAAGCCTAGCTCTTTACAGGAGGATCCATTGACCCATCGTCCCCATTGAAGGACTTTTGTGCATTCACCACCACCTCAACACTGAGTACAGAAAAGAATAGAAGTGATAAATAATGAACACATTAAATAGCTGTATGGAAATGTAATTCAATCACTGATATTGTGACAGAGAGGGACTTTCTAAGCATAAAAGCAAAGGGGAAAATATTTATCAAAATAAGTAATAAATATTACTACATAAAACCTTTCAAAATTTCTGCAGGTCTGGTCATTGTTAAAGCTCAGCAATGGGTCCATGGGGATTCATTATAGTATTCACTCTACTTTTGTTGTGCTTAACATTTTTCAGATTAGAAGGTTTTTATTCATCCCCCAAAATAAAAAGCAATTCAGTAGGTGGATAAGTTGTCAAGAATAAGAATACACATTTCAGGAAAAATGAAAACAGCAGCTGCTCTAATATTATACAGATGGCTACTTGTGGCTTGGGATAAAAATTCCAGGGACTACATTACACAGATTTCGTTTAATGCTATATCTGCTAGAAGGCAAATGGAAGCGAACATGATGAATTGTATCAGTCAGGAGAGGCTACATTATGCTGTGGTAACAAAGAGCCCCCAAAGCTCAGAAGCTTCAAACCACAAAGGTTGATTTCTCATTCAGCTACACATCACCATGGCCAGTAGGGGGCTCTGCTTATCACAGTTTCTCGGGGAACAGAGCTTACATCTGGGACATTGCTAATCACTGTGCAGAGGGAAAAAGGGTGTTCTGCAGCATCTGGAACTGACTAGTAAATGGTTCAGCCTAGAAATGACACTATGTATCAGCCACTCCCACTCAAACCTCATTCATTAACATGGCTTACAAGACCCCACCCAACCACAAAGGGATCATGGACCCAGACAGTGGACAGCTAGAAATATATGCCATATAGCACCGGTGACTACCACAATGAGCCCAGAAAAACTGCTATGTGACTCAAAAGGTAACCAGTGATCTAGTGAGGACAAACACAAATGTCAAAGATGTTTGTGAATAGTTTGGGTAAAATTGTTCAATGAGCTATGAGTGCAGAAAGGCAGTATTTGTAAATCAGTACATTGTTTTATGTGGTAGTTAAAATATGTATTTGCAAAAAATAATAGGTTTATGCAATATAGTGGGAAATTTTCTGCAAGTCAAAATGCAATATATAAAAGAAAAGATTAGGTAAATACATATGTAATATAAATGACAGAAATTTGACTAAGATCCTTAATATAGAAAGAGCTCTAACAAATCAATAAAAAGAAGATGAAAGAAAAAGATAGGCAAAGGATAATATCTTTGGGGCTTGGTGCTTTGCTAAGCTATTCATAAAGAAACAATACAAATGATCAATAAGGTTGCAAAAAGATAAACTCTACTGGTCATGGAAAAATATATAACTCAAAACGACAAGGTACCATTTTTGCCCACCAAATTGGCAAAATTAGTTTTTAAAATGTATGATTCTAAATCTTGACCCACAAGGGTTGACTGTGGAATTCTTAAACATTGTTGGTAAAAAATAAATTGTTAACAATCTCTATAAAGAGTAGAAGCATAGGAATATGGATCAAGAATCTTCAAACATTCATTCCTTTTTACCCTAAATTCCCCCTTTTAGAAATTCTGCCTAGGGCACCTGGGTGGCTCAGTCGGTTGAGCATTAGACTCTTGGTTTTTGCTCAGGTCATGATCTTGGGGTCCTGAGATCAAGCCCCATATCAGGCTGTGTGCTCAGTGCAGAGTTTGCTGGAGATTCTTTCCCTCTCCCTCCCCTTCTGCCCTTCCCCCCACTTGCACTCGTGCATGCCAGCAGTCTCTCTCTCAAACAAATAAATAAATAAAGTCTTAAAAAAAAAAAAGAAAAGAAATTCTGCCTAAGGAAATAAACAGAAATACAAAGACATATATAAAATTATGTTCATTTGGAACTTAGAAACTTAGAAACAGCCTTCCATGTATGTCTAAGAAAAGGAGTAAATAAATTATGGAATGGCTATTTAATAAGACTAATAAAAATTACAGCATAGAGGAATATTTAATTATAACAGGAAATGTTAATAATATAATAGCAAAAATACATTTGAAGCAGGGCCACAAAAGTGGATATATTTTATGATCTTAATTTCATTCTTAAATCTGTCTTTATACTTTGCATTTGTATATTAAACTGGCAGGAATCCACAAAATATCACCAGGGATTTTCTATTCATGGAAGATTATAAAGGATTTTTATTTTCCTCTTCAGGGTCTAGATTTCAATTATTCCATAATAAATATGATTTTTGCAATAAAAAATGCAATAACTTTTTTTTTTAAGTATGTCAATGTTGTATTAAGATGTCAACGTGACTGAAAAATAAAAAATTAGTACAACTGAGTGGTCAGGAAGAGGCAAGTTATAACAGGCTTGCCTCCCTAGTATCTGCAAGCAGGTAACACCAGTTGGGTGGGGGCCTGGTCTGGTCATTCGCCCAGATCACTACGCACTGGTGAGCAGGAGGACGGGCTCGCATTAGCCCCATGCTTCCCGAAGTGGGATTTTCACCCCCTGGGGCTGGTGAAGTGCTGGGCGGGGATACATAGAGCCACAGCAGCAGTCTCTGGCTAGAACTTTACTTTAGCTGACGGTAAGCAATTTGTGACATTATTTTTATATTATGAACAAAATACAAAATCTGGTGCTCGCTTCGGCAGCATATATACTAAAATACAAAATCTGCATGAATTTTTAAGAACTTTGGGCGGGGGGGGAGTGATGTCAGCATCATGACAGCGTGAGTCATTCCCTTTGTTTCTCCCCTTTAATTTACAACAAGTAGGGCATCCATAGCCCAACAGGGGTTCCTCTGCACAGCACACCGGACTCCAGAGAGAAGCTAACATCTTTACTTCTGAAGGTGGGTGGATTGGACCTTGTGGAAGAGGCAAAACCAAGAGAGCTGCAGCAGAACGGGGGTAGCAGCAGCAGTGGTGCCTGTAACCCCAGTGACCTTGGCAGTGGCAGTGGCCCCAGAGACGAAGGTATCCCCAGCAACCCCAGGCAGCAGTAGCCCCTGTGACTCCGGCACCCCTGGCAGCAGCCCCAGCAACCCTGGCAACCTCAGCACTGATGATGATGCTCGTGCCCAAGTAACTATGACAGCCTCAGTGACCCCTCCAGAAGAGCAGGTGGAGGGTGGACGTGTGTGCTCCCAAATACAGCCATAAAGCTCTTAGGGAAGAAAGAGGGTGGGGGTGGGGGGCGGGAAATCTGTGCTATATCGCCACCTGCTGGAAAACAAAAGAAAGGCCTTAATTCCCAACCTGTTGAACTGTTAAAATCAAAGTAAATGAAACTTTACCTAAATGAGAAAGGTATTCACTACTTCAAATGCGCCAGCAGAGGCACATCTCATCAAACACCATGAAAAATCACAGTAATACGGTATCACCAAAACAAAATGACAGTTCTCCAGCAACCAATCTCCAAGTCACAGAAGATTAGGATCTAACTGATAGAGAACTCAAAGTAGCTGTTATGAAACAATTCAGCAAGCCCCAAGAAGACTCAGAAAGGCAATTTAATTAACTCAGGAATAAAATTAACAGAAGGAGTACTTTGCCAAGAAGATTGAAATTCTGGAGCTGAAGAACTCAGTAGATGAGATGAAGAATGCATTAGAAAGTATTGAAAATAGAGCAAATCAGATGGAAGAGAGAATAGATGGGCAGGAAAATCAGAATCCAGAAACAGTTCAGGTGGAAGAAGAGAGAGAACTAAGATTTTTAAGAAGCGAAGAAACCCTACAAGAGCTATCAGACTCCACTAGGGGAACCAACATAAGAATAATGGGTATACCAGAAGGAGAAGAGAAGGAGAGGGGACAGAAGGGTTACTTAAAGAAACAGTAGCTGAGAACTTCCCAAACCTGAGGAAAGAACTAGACAAAGCTAATAGGTCCACAAAGCTAATAGGTCACCTTACTATCTGAATGCTGGAAGACCCTCTTCAAGACATATTATCATGAAGCTATCAAAAACTGATGATAAAGAAAGACTCTTAAAGGCAACTGGGGGGGGTTAGGGGGGAGAAAGAACATAACCTACAAAGGAACCCCCAACAGATTATCAGCAGATTTCTTCAACAGAAATTCTACAGGCCAGTGAAATGTGATATTCAAAGTATTGAAAGATAAAAATTACCAACCGAGAATACACTATCCATTAAATTGACCCTTCCAAATGAAGGAGAAAAGCAAATGCAAGGCTGAGGGAGTTCACCACCACGGACCTGCCTTACAAAAAAATGTTGAAAGGAGCTCTTCTACCTAAAATGAAAAGACAGAAATACCCCAGATTTTTAATAAAGTGATAGAGTCAAAACTATAACCCTCTTTTAGAATAGGGTGTTAAATGATTGTAGCATAAAGTTTAAAAGAGAAAAGCATTAAAAGTAAATATAGGACATCCATTCATCCTCAGCGTAGGGATTACTTAGTGCTGGGCCTTCCACGTTTGGTTTTTTCTTCTCCTGGACAGGAGGCCTCTGTCGCAACCATGTTACACCAAATCATCAGTCAGGCCAAGAAGCACCCGAGCTTGATCCCCCTCTTCATATTTATTGGGGCAGGAGGTACTGGAGCAGCGCTGTATGTCTTGTGCCTGGCATTGTTCAATCCATATGTCAGTTGGGATAGGAAGAATAACCCTGGAACAAACTGGGTCCCAATGAGCAATACAAGTTATACTCAGTGAATGTAGATTACAGCAAACTGAAGAAGGAAGGTCCAGACTTCTAAATGAAATGTTTCACTATAAAGCTCCTTAGAATGAAGGTCTTCCAGAAGCCATCCGCACAATTTTCCACTTATCCAGGAAATATTTCCCCTCTAAATGCACGAAATCATGTTAGTGTTGGGGTTTACACTGAATAATAAATATCTGAAACTTGATATGTGTCACTATTTAATGCTGAAAATCTGCTCTGAACTTTACAACTAGGGTATAGGAAATAAACTTAGAATTTAAGGAAAAAATAAATATAGCTACTACAATTTGGCAACAAATTCACAGAATAAAAAGAGCTAATTTGTGATGACAAAAGCATAAAAGAGGAGGAGGAAAATGCCAGAACCTGTATAGTCAAATGAAGATAAGTTGTTATCAGCAGAAAAAGGACTATTTTATCTATAAGATGTTTTATACAAACCTCGTGGGAACTACAAAACAAAATCTAGAGCAAAGACAAAACACTTAAAAAGGTGGGGGGGGGGCGGGGGAACTGAGCAAATTATCATAGAAAACCACCAA
>NC_138378.1:37507235-37540678 GCF_054177405.1 Leptonychotes weddellii
AATTTCTTGAATATTGTACTGAAACTGAAAAGCAAAATGATTGTATGGGTACAGAATGGCTTACCTTTGTGATCACGTTGCCACTGGGAACCGCAGCTTGCTGCTGTTACCTGCCGTCAAGAGAGAGTACCATACTGCATATCACTAGACCGGGAACAGATTAAAAACTCAACATTCAAAGCATGGTTTTTACTGAATGTGTATCATTTTTGCACCATCAGAAAGTTGAAAAACTGTAAGTCAAACCATCCTAAGTCAGGGACCCTCTGTACATCAAGAAGATAATAGCAATTATAAATATATACACTCCCAACATCTGAGCACCAAAATATATTATGCAAATACTAACAAATCTCAAGGGAGAAATATACAACAGTACAATAACAGTAGGAGAATTCGATATCCCACTATCAGCAATGGAGAGATTGTGCAGACAGAAAATCAAGGACACACTGGAGTTGAACCACACTGTAGAACAAATGGACCTAACAGACATATATAGAACATTCCATCCAACAACAGAATATACATTCTCAGGTGCACATGAACATTCTCCAGGAGAGATCATAAGATAGGCCACAAAACTAATCTTAGCAAATTGAGGAAGACTGAAATCACATCATATCTTCTCTGACCACAATGGCATGAAATTAGAAGTCAACCAAAAGAAAGTGAATAGATCTTCAAATATATAGAAACTAAACAGCACATTTCTAAACAACCAATGGGTCAAAGAAGAAATCGAAAGGAAAACAAATTATGTTGAGACATATTAAAATGAAAATGCATCATATCAAATTTTGTGGGAAGCAGCAAAAGCAGTTCTAAGAGGAAAGTTTATAACAATAAACATATATTTCTTAAGAAATTAGAAAAGTCTCAAACAACCTAACTTTACACCTCAAGGAACTAGAAAAAGAGGAGCTAGACAAGCCCAAAGATAGCAAAAGAAAGGAAATAATAAAAGGCAGAGCAAAAATAAGTGAAATAAAGACCAGAAAAACAGTAGAAAGTTTCAGCAGAACTAAAAACTCTTACTTTAAAAAAGATAAACAAGTTTGACGGCTAGACTAATTCTTTAGCTAGACTAAGAAAAAAAAGAGAAGACTCAAATAGCTTTTTTTTTTCTTTTTTTAGTTTCATGAGTTTCTAAGTATTTTATCCTTCATGTGGCTAACATAAACGGTGCGGCATGTAGGCTTACCGTAAGGATTAACCTGTAGTTAATATATAAAGTCTTTAGAGAAGTTCCTGGCGTACAGTAAGTACCATAATAGTGCTTCTTCTGATTATCATCTTAGTTTCTTCTGCTGTATTGTCCAATTGATTATTGTTGGAACACAGGTCATAGTTGTTCTGTCTCAGTTTCTGCCCAGCTCCCGTTTAGTAAAAGCTAGGAGCAGAACTGGATCTTGGGGCATCATTCTAACAGGAAAATGAGGTGTACCAATAACAGACCCATCCCACACGGTTATGAGAGACACACTTCTAGTCCTATCATAGATACCCTTTGCCTGGGCGACTGTCCCCAGACTATTTGGGGACTGTTTGGTGCTGATACCCAATCATTAGAACCATGGATGTAACTATTGCTACCTGATGCAAACACACATGCAAACACACACACACACACACACACACACACCTTAGGAAAGCAAAGCTTAATATTCCTAGGAATCCCAGGTCCCCATGGACAGGTCCAATGCAAAACTAATGTTTGCTGCTTACTCTTCAGAAATAGGCTGACAGTTGCACTCTGTGCGTCAGTGAGCCAGCACACATACCAAACTGCCCCAAAACTCAGTAGTTAAAAATAACTACCATTTACATCCTACTCCTGGGTCTCTAGGTCAGCTGGGTTGTTCTGCCGATCTGGGCCAGCCTCAGCTCCTCCCAGCTGGTCTCACTCGTGCACCTGCCGCCAGCTGGAGGGTGAACTACAGACGGGCTAGTCTGGGGTGGCCTCCTTCACATCTGCTGGGCGTTGGCTGTCTGCCGGGGCAGTGAATCTTGACTGGGCTCTGTCTATCATCAGCCAGAAGGCTAACTCAGGTTTGTTCCATGGTGCAACAGAATTGAGAGAGAACAGATATATACAGAGCTTCTTGAGACTTATGCTTGGAACTGACAACAGCACTACTTTCTACCACTTTCTCTCGGACAAAGCAAAGACAGGAAGCCAGATTCAAGGGGTGGAAAATAGACCCCTCCCCTTGGCAGGCAGGACTGCAAAGTCATATTGTAGAGGGGGCATGAATACAGAGAAGCCCAAGAAATGAGAGTCACAATCGTCTTCCACACACTCGACACCACAGTGACAACGCTTCTGTTGCTGATTTCCTTTTAGTGAAGGTTGCTTTGTCTCACTAGCAGCCCAACTGTGGACTGGGTCTGGGGAAAGTTCCACATTTGGTGGGCTTCACCCATTTACCCTGATTCACACCTGTTTCGCTTTCACTGGGTGCCACGGCTTGACGTTGAGCCCCAGTCTGAGTCTGTTTGAGAGCGCGATCCCCTGCACCAGCTGTCGGGATGATACACTTCCCTTTCTGTCCTGGTTTCTGAGAGCAGTTGCTGGTTTCGATGGAGTTTTCCAGTATAGATTTACCAAGACGCTGCGGACCGTTCTTAGTTGGCGGCTGAATAATAAATCTTTGTTGATGTATTGACTCCGTCAATCACGGGCTAATTAACTCCAAGTCCTGTTAGAAGCAATCGAAATGTCTTTTCTCATTGTCAGGCAGCAGACAGATCTTGGAGATAACCCGGTCATCTCCGAGCCTTCTGGCATCTCTGCCCTTAAGCTGCTGAGTCAGGACCATAGATCCCTGGTGGCCACGCAGGGACAGACTTCTCCTGCCACAGCAATATGTCTTCTCGCCCTAGAGGGTTACCGAGCCATCCTGGGCCAGGCTGTGGAGAGAGGGGAGGCTATACATTTGGCCCCACCCCCCATCTACATGGCTGCTCTGCTCTGCCCACCGGGCCGGCAGGGGAACAGGGGAGCCCCAGTCCTCCTGCCCCCAGGGTCAGAACATAGGAAGCCAGAGGGAATGGCCACTCCTGGGTTGTGGAGGTAGAGCGAATAGTCCTGGAAGACAGAGAGCAGGAAAAGAAAAAGATAGGCAATAAGAACGTGGTTGAAAAGAAGAGCAATGGTGCGCCTGGGTGGCTCAGATGGTTAAGCATCTGCCTTCGGCTCAGGTCATGATCCCAGGGTCCTGGGATCGAGCCCCACATCGGGGGGGGGGGGGGTCCTTGCTCCGCGGGGGGCCTGCTTCTCCCTCTCCCTCTGCTTCTCCCCCTGCTCGTGTTCTCTCTCTCTGTATCTCTGTGTCTCGAATGAATAAATAAATCTTTAAAAAAAAAAAAAGAGTAATGTGAGCCGTAGGTATTTATAACTAAGCTTGCTGTTCGTAACTAATGAGCATATGGCAATAACCATTGTGCATATCGTTATGTATTTAAAGTTACCTTTGTTTATATTAAACTTTCTTCTTCCTATATTTGGTGTTCCCTTACACAGGTTAAAATATCATATAATACTGTGTTTAAAAGAATTCTAGGGGTACCTGGGTGGCTCAGTCAGTTATGAGTCTGACTCTTGATTTCGGCTCAGGGTTATGAGATCGAGTCCCACATGGGGCTCCATACTGGACGTGAAGCCTGCTTGGGATTCTCTCTCTCTTTCTCCCTCTCCCTCTGCCCCTCTCCCCCAAAAAAGAATTCTAGTATGACCCAATCAGATAAATATGTAAATTTATATTTACATATTTTCATTACATACATTACATATTTTATTTTATTACATTTTATTTTATTTAATACATTTTATTTAATACAAAATACATTTTATTTAATAATACATATTACATTTTATTACATTACATTACATATTTTATTACATTACATACATGTGCATGTATATATGTATGATTTGGAAGATTTATATATTTTGGAGTAAAATATGTATTTTAAACTTAAAATATCTACATATATAAAAGATATATGACTATAAAATCAAAGATAAATATAAATATCTTTTACATCTTCTAGAGCTAAGTATAAACATAAAGGTACATTTACATTTTTGCAGAAAAGTGTCTGAAAGGAGGAATAAGAAATGAGTAATAATGGTTGCAAGTAGGAAGGGTTTTTCTTTAATTTTCCTTTCTATATACTTTGGTTTCTTACCATGAGGATGGACTACTTTTAAAGATTTTATTTATTTATTTGAGACAGAGAGAATGAGAGAGAGAGCACATGAGAGGGGGGAGGGTCAGAGGGAGAAGCAGGCTCCCCGCCGAGCAGGGAGCCCGATGCGGGACTCGATCCAGGGACTCCAGGATCATGACCTGAACCGAAGGCAGTCGCTTAACCAACTGAGCCACCCAGGCGCCCTGGACTACTTTTATAGCTTTTTAAAAGCAGTTTACTTGTAAATTTTAAGGTGATTCTGCCACCTTTTCTTACGGTGTTACCCCCAGCTCAAACAGTAAATTTGGGTAACTTCAGACACAAGAACGAGAATTCTCAGGACCCCAGGGGCAGGAGAGTGGTTCTGCAGGGGGACAGAACCGCGCGGAGATGCTGAGGAAGCCCAGGTCCTGAGCTCCCCGCCCACCCCCCGGTCGCCCTCTCCCCGGGCCCGGACCCCGGCAGCTCCGGGGCGGGCGCGTGTGGGACCTGGTGGCCTCTCTCCTTGTCCCCGCTCGCCTCCCCCAGGGCCGAGGCGGCAAAGGCAGCATCTATGTGTGGGCCTCCGGGGACGGTGGCAGCTACGACGACTGCAACTGTGATGGCTACGCCTCCAGCATGTGGACCATCTCCATCAACTCGGCCATCAACGACGGCAGGACGGCCCTGTACGACGAGAGCTGCTCCTCCACCTTGGCCTCCACCTTCAGCAACGGCAGGAAGAGGAACCCCGAGGCTGGCGTGGTGAGTGTGGCCCCCACCCTCAGGGAGGCGGTGGAGTGCGCCCCCGCTGCGTAACGTCAGGCACGGATACTGGGTGACGTTATGCACCACCACTGGGTGCCGTCACCAGAGGAAGGGGCTCTCCCCTCCTACCCTCAAAGAGTCAGCATCTGTTCTGAGGCTCCGGGGATCCATTGTCTTCCGGGCCTGATAAAATGCTTTGTTACCAAGGTAGAGCCATGCGGTGTGCAAGTTGGAAGCAAGAATTGTGATCCCTTTCCAGCTCATTTTCCATAGTCTTTCTTGTTTATTGTTTTGCCTTGCAAAAAAATGATGAACTCTGATGATCAAGAAGTTGCACACCACTTTTAAAGAGAGCTAATATTAAGAACTGGGCCATCACACCATCCCACCAAGAGCCAATCTGTTTATTACAGTAATTAAAAAATAGTGTCCATGGATGGATTTCTCTGAGTCCATAAGCCCTCTGGGTATACACATGTATTTTTTCAAGGCAAGAGTAGTGGTTTTCACCATATTTTAAAATATGTCCATGATTGAGAAAACAAAAAGTTTAAGAATCTCAGACTATTATTTATTGCGTTCTTCTGAGCAGCACTTCCCTCCTGGGCAGCTTGGTAACATGGTGAATTTTGAAGTCCCCTTAAAATATATATCTGGAGAACATAATGAATCTTTTTAGATCTCTTCCTCTCTCTGGGTATCTCACTCACATATCACCTCTCCTCAGACCTCCCAGGCTGGAATTTGGTAGGTGGTTCCGTAGTCCTGCTGAGCTACGTCTTGACCGGCCACCCGCCTCGGTTGGGGTCTCCCAAGGGAGAACAGGAACTCAGAACACAATCATCGTTACCAACCAGTGCTCCAGTCACAAATTCCCGCCTGGACTCTACCTTGGCAAGCTGTCCTGGCTCTCATGTGAGCCAGGAGATCCCTTAACCTAGAAGGGACACAGACTTTACCTGGCTCCCTCCTTGGTCTTGGGGAGGACAGCAAGTGTGCCTGCTCCTCCCAAGCAGGAGGAGGCTTCAGCCTCTCCTATCTTAGGGGAGCTCTATGGACAGAAAGGGAGAAGAGCAGAGCAGAAAGGAAGTGAAGGAGTCCCCAATCCTGTTGTGCTTGTGATGTTTCACCCCTCCCCCTACAAAGTGTCACTCCCTACCCCAAGGGTGTCACTTTGTCCTCACCTTTATCTAAGATTCTCTTTCTCTTTGGAGTGGAGAAGGGCCTTGAGTTCTATCTGAATATTGTAATTTTCCCCCAATAGATGCCTTTAAACCTCCCTGATACTTTGTTCTTCAAAATCATAGGCCCATGTGAGGATCCTACAGACAAACAGAGGAAGAAGGAGAATTCATGTGGTTTATGCGTGATTGTAATGAAAACCCTGGCTTTCACCCTGGGTCATTGAAAATGAGGGTTTTTTCTCTTTGTGAAAGTCCTTTAAAACCTGGTTGATCGGGGGCGCCTGGGTGGCTCAGTTGGTTAAGCGACTGCCTTCGGCTCAGGTCATGATCCTGGAGTCCCGGGATCAGTCCCATATCAGGCTCCCTGCTCGGCAGGGAGTCTGCTTCTCCCTCTGACCCTCCCCCCTTTCATGCTCTATCTCATTCTCTCTCTCAAATAAATAAATAAAATCTTTAAAAAAAAAAAAAACCTGGTTGACCGGTCTCCCCACTTAAGAATTGTGGAAGTGATTACTCACACATCTGTTATCTTGGCTTCCTCTGTCCCACCATCTCTCCATAAGATACAGAGAAACATTCTCTTTTTAATGGCCTGTCCTTCCAGGCAAACTTCAGCTGAGCATGTTTATTCTTCCCTCTTTGGGAATGCCACCTTTTCCTTTGTGAAGGGAAAAAAATGATACAACGGCATTTGGGTTTTCCAAACCAGTCCCAGTGCAACAATACTAACCATTGCATTGACTTGGTGGTAGTACTGACTTGTCGTCTTCCACCTATAAGTTTTCCTTTCAGAATCCAGGAAATAAAAGTCTCTCTAGTCTCTGGAACAACTGCAAATATGCTTCTCTTGAAACACTTGACTTGTTTTTATCTCGTGAAACACTTGACTTGTTTTATCTTGTGAGTACTGTAACTGTAACTGATTGTCCCTTTTTGCATGGGCTACTAGGAAGCTCAAATAAAATGTATGGCAAGATAGATAAACGCTTATTGTTACCTTTATCTTAATCTTCTTCAGAATAAGGCAGAGTTGAAATGAAAGAAACAGATAATACTCTGCTTCATATTCTTTTGGGATTCAAAGTAGAGTGACTTCTTCACTCATTACTGAACATCTTCCCTTCCAGGCGACCACAGATTTGTACGGCAACTGCACCCTGAGGCATTCTGGGACATCCGCAGCTGCGCCCGAGGCAGCTGGAGTGTTTGCACTGGCTTTAGAGGCTAAGTATGTTTCCATCTTGGGGCCAAGGGTGGACTAACATGTGTCTCTCCACCCAATCCCAGGTGTCCCTGGAGGCAAAAGTGGGTGTGAGAGCCAGTGGATGGTCAGGGCCAGTGAACTGTGATGGACATTTCTAAAGGAACCGTGGGCCCCAGATGATACACACACACACACACTCCACAAATAACATCCCTAGGAGAGCACAGTACCAAGTAGGGACACATAGATCTTTTCTTTGTGAAAACCATCCTATTATCCTCTCTGGATCCTTTGACTATTTTACTCCAGTAATACAATTAGCTAAATGAAGGAAATCTACTGGTATCCAGCAAGCTATTTCAGAACCTGTGGCAACGAGGGTGCTCCCACTCAAGACTTGTTAACTTGTAAGGTGAATTCACTTTCAACACTGGCACAAGGTGGGCAAAACCACACAGTATAGACCAGGAAATGGATTTTCCTGAGAAGCCTTCCAAGCTACAGGTAAGAGGAGGCTGTCCTCTCTGTTCTCACCATCCCACAGAGAAGCCACATACTGTTGTTGCTGGACACATCTTGGATTTGATCCTCAGCAGAGATTCCTGCCCACTTGCAGCTCTGTATTCCCTTAGGGCACGCCAGAGGCTGGCCCTGGGTTTGAGGAATGAGCATGTGGGCTTCAGGCCTCACCCGTGTGGTAGGAGTGCAGATGCCCACGCTGCAGGGAGCTCTTCAAGAACGCAACACCAACCACTTGTGAGTAGTTGGGTCCAGGACCCTGGGGAAGGGGAGTTGAGTTCCCATCCTTGTCAGCCGTTGCTGGGCAACTGGAGCTTCTAGCATCCATCTCCAGGCAACCCTGCTCGTCTCTCTCCATATATACACAGTGTGTTTTCTGACTTACGAAGGAGGTAAGAGTTGATTCCTAGATAGGAAAGGACTTTGAAAGATTCTCTAGTCTGACACTCTGTCTTCTAGTAGAAAAGGCATAATCATCCTCCTTTTACAGATAAGGCCCCACATCGGGAGTGACTCCTCTCTTTGGACCAGGCCAACCTTTATTCTTCGAACAAAAGTCAGGTGGAAAACTTAGGATTTCAGGAGACACTGACTGAAGTGTTTCTATTAAGTGTGGAGACCAAAACTTACGTAGTATGTACCCTTCTTGAAGATGAAACAGTTTATCTCAAGGCTTGTCCGGCCCCGGTGTCTGAGCTGGCTTTGTTCACTCCAGCTAGGAGCAAACAAACAGCGGGAGCTGACTGCTTGCTGCTGAGCCTCGCAGAGAACAGGGAGCAGGGGTGCTCCAGAACTGAGAAGGGGGTTCTGGTCACCCCTTAAATCTAAGAGGGTAGACCTTGACTCAAGTCTCCTTGCATTTTGGCAAGCAAAAGTCAACTGCTCAGGCCTCTGTGCACACAAACGGACAGCCTAAATTGATAAAGTAATGGAACAAGGCTGCTGGATCTCTGAACAGGCTCATGGGCTCTGCACCAATGAGTCACCATTCTTTGACACACGCTTGCCGATAGCCTTACAGAAAAGAAATCACCACGCGGGCATGTTTCATTTTGGAGTGGTGGTCGTGATTTTAATTCTCTCTCACCATAAAGAGGAAAAGAGTGATACCTGGCAGGTAGTGGTTCAAGCCCACTGTAGGAACTAGCCCTAAAATTCCTCAGAACACCAACTGCAAGTTGGTGCAAGCAGTTTCTTAAGGAAGGGCTCTCAGGAGAAACCAGGTTAAAGTAGAGGTTAAGGATGGGGGAAAAAATCCAAGTAAGGATGCAATTTCAGAAGTTCTGGCCTCAGCCTGATCCCATGGGGAGCTCTGGAGTGTCAGTGATGCCTCAGAGTGTGTTCTTCCTCAAGGCAAGGATGCTGGGCTGCCATGTTCTGGCACTGGTCTGTCACTGGCTGAGAGCCGTGCCCGGGGAAGGAAACTCCAAGGCATCTCTGGCTTTCTGCACCTGTGGGCAAAGCGGCTCCAGTAGGCAGCAGTTAAAAACAATGGTCAGAACAAAACAGCCCTAAGATAGAGTCCAGAGGGAGGAGGAGGGAAAACCGCTCCATGAACAGTTCCTACAGCTCATCTCTCTTTATTGTGAGACTAGACACCTGGGAGTCCTTAGGACATAGGACAGCAGTTGAGGGCTGCTGGCCATCCAGAGGTCCAATCAGAAAGCTTTTCCAAAGCAGTGTGAATGCAATAAACAAGTTCCGTGTAAATGTATGCCCATCAGGACCACGAAAGAGGAACAGCCACCCCCAGGACTCCCGGGGAGAAAAGGGAAGCCTGTGTCCCGCCCAGGCACTACTTTCATAAAGTACTTTTCTGCCAAATGCTTGAAATGGCTTCTTGAGTCCCAGGGAGTATTGCTCTCATTTCCCAGTGTGACCAACACAGGAAAAAATTTCAAATGATTTCTTTGCCCTGGGGGGTGGGGGGTGGGCTGGGGTCAGTGACTGCCATCTTTAAATATTTTGCATTCTCTCCGGGACCCAGGGCTTTCTGTGTGGTTCTAGAGGGCTGAACTAGGTTTAAGGGGTCAGTCATAAGGAGGCAAATTTTTGGCTTGAGAGAACCATCAGTAAAGAGGCCCACGTACTGGACTAGAGTAATGTTTCCAAAACTGACCTTTCGGGAGCTGGGTTTTTTTTTTTTCATGTATACTCTTTATCAAAGTATAATAGACCCGGAGAAAAGTGCACAAATATTAGATACAGCTCAATGATTTCTTAAAAAGTTAACAGATCCATGTAACCAGCATCCAAATCAAGCAACAGACCATTACCTAAGTACCAGATGTGTTCTTTTGCTTAATATCACGTCTGAGAGATGACTCTGTACTGTTCTGTGTGGTTATAGGTCATTCATACTCATTGTGAATTACTCCACTGTATAAATGAATCCTTGGGTTGTTTCCAGTTTGGGGCTGTTATGGGTCATATTGCAATGAACATTCTTACACATGTCTTTCGGTGAACATATGGATGCATTTCTGTTGGGTGTATACTAGGGAGTCAAAATCCTGAGTCATGGGGGATACATATGCACAGTTCTCGTAGATACTCCCCCAATAGTTTTTCACAGTGGGGGGTAGCCATTGACCCTCCCTCTGGCAGTGTGAGTTGCTCCACATCCTTGCCAACACTTGGTATTACCAGTTTTCCACACTTTAGCCATTCTTGTGAGTGTTCAGTAGAATTATATTATGGTTTTAATTTGCATTGCCCTGATAACTGGGGAGAGCACCAGGGGTGGGGGTAGTTTTGAAAACTATAGATTCCCACCTCTCAGCTAAGAGTCAATGAATAGAAATCTCTGGGGATGGATGGCCCAGGAATCTGTCTTTTCAAGCCCTGTTCCAGGGACTCCAGTCCTGGGTGTCCAGTAAAGCAAGAGCTCTATGAATCTCTGAATCAGGATACTGTTGTATGGCAGGTGAATCTGGACTCTGCTTCTGACTAGGTCAAGATTGGAAACAAAATCCAAATACTGATAGCTAAACTGAGACAGGGTTTTATTTTTCTGTCATGGGAAAGATACTACAGAGGTTGGGATCCCAGGGCTACCATGGGGGGGTGCCACTGGGATTTGGGGAATCCAGCTCTTTCTAGATTTCTGCTCTTCCACCTTCACATTCTCCAGATGCTGCTGGGACTCTAGCCATCATGTTTACATTTCAGATAGGAAAACAGGAAAAGCAAAGGGAAAAAAGAAATCCACCAGCTGAGTCAGCCTTGTTCAAAGGTTTTTTTGAAAAAGCCCCATCCGGTAGCTTTTGCTTATTTCTCATTGACCACAACCCTCACGCGACCACCCCAGACTACAAAGGAGGCTGGGAAGTGTAGCTTTGGAGCTAATAATGTTGCTCTTCTGAATAAAATTGAGGTTTTCTTAATAGGGAAGAGGGAGGATATATATGAGGGAGACAATAGCTATATCTTCTAGCATCTAAGTGGACAATCATTCACCTCCTCTGGAAATCTGTTGTCTTACCTTAAAAGAACACTGGGCAGGAATCTACATTTGTCGCTAGTCCCCACATGATTCTGATGCAGGCAGCTTAAGGATCACAGTCTGAAACCCCCTGGCTGGGATAACACAGGGACCCCACTGTTGGCTTTCTTGGCATTGAGAGCTCCCCCATCATGGCAGCCCTCCCTTTTAAAATATTGAGTTGTCTGTCTCCCTCTGGGCTGTAGGCTCTGAGAGAGCAGGGACTTTCCTAAGGCGTTCCTACAACTAACACAGTGCCTGGAGCTGATATACACTTAATGGACCTTCATGGAATCACTTCATTGTGCAGTACCTTTCCATATATCTGTGCCTTATTCTCCCAAATATTATATAAAATGCTTGAGAACAGAAAAGAACATGTCATGCTATTAGTCCTCTAACACTGTTCACAGTGGACCTTTATATTGTAGATAATCTGTAAATTTATTTTTTTATTATTTAATAAGTATGACCTATACTTCTTGAGCTACTATGGTAGGAATAAAGCTTAATGCAGATGGAAGAAATACTATTTCACACAGTAGTGTAATCTGTCAATTCTGAAATTGCTCAGAAGGCGGAATCAGTAGGGACTTAGTTTTATCTCTCAGACACACATAAATGGCGGGTCAAACAGTGTCACCAACTCAATTACATGAGAATATGGACTATCTCTGATTTATTCTAGAAGTGAGAAGATCTTGGTTCTGACTGTTCTCTCTGTCTCTCTCATGGACCCCATGAGAATAAATCCACGGAGAAATGTCTACCTCCAACGTCTAAAGTCCCTCTCCAAGCTCCAGGAAGCGTAGCACATTTTTGTGGCCAAACCCTTAGCAAAGATGGTGGATAATCCACCTGCCAGCCAGATCATCTCGAGATCACCAGATTCTCATTTATCAACACTTCTGTATTTAATGAATTCAGAATCCCACTCTGGCAAAATACCAAGCTTTTCGCCATAATCAACTTCTTGAAATTTCCCACCATTCACTTGGGTCCTGGGGACCATATGTCCAAGATGTTTATAAATTTCTCAAATAAGCAGTGGCCTTCCTTGAAACTTTCTCTTTAACCACTGAAGGTCTACACTGCAAGAGTACATGAATCATTGGCATCTTTTGGCTCTGATTCAAAGCTTCAAACCAATGAATGCTGCATGTGCTGAAATTTTATCAAATGAGTTACATTGTTCCTAGTCTTTTGAATTATTTGACTTCCAAAAGAACCATAGTGCAGGGTTTGTCCAGCTTTTTGATTTAAAATAAATTTTGCGTTGCAACCCAACACCACACACACACACACACACACACACACACACACACACCATTTCATGAAAAATAGTTTCCTGTATTACATGCAATCCACACTGTTACTCTTTTCTGTTCTATTCTGTTGATTTTTTAATGATAGTCCCATTCAGTAAATCACTGGTTCTCAAGCTTAGCTGTCTGTCTACTACTGTGTTCACAATTTCCAAAGCCTGGGTCCCACTCCCAGATATTCTGACCTTAATTGATCTAAGATGTGGCCTAAGCAATGGGATTTTAAATATCCTCACCAGAAGATTTTAATGTGCAGCCCAGGTAGATAATCTATGCAGTAAGTTGATTTCCTGGCCCACAAATGGGTCTGACTTGCACTTTGAAAAACGCAGACAATGAGTAATACTAGACACTGATTTCCCAAGACAGTAGCACCTATAAACAGATTTGTTTATTCACTGGACAGTGTTCCAAGGGCTGTTGTGCTGGGCACTGGGGATACAAATATGCTGAAGGTACAGTCTCTGCCATTGAAGAAATGACAGCCTCATTTCACAGATGGAACACATCCATGTAGCCAACATCGAGATCAAGAAACAGAGCACTGCCAGCACCCAGAAGCCCCCTTGCACCACCATCCAATCCCCCAACCCAAGACTAACCACTAACCTGACTGTTAACAGCACAGATTACTTGGGCCTGTTTTTATACTTTAAACAAATGGAATAATACAGTATGTTCTCTACTGGGTCTGGCTTCTTTAGGTTGACGTTCTATTTGCAAGATCCATTTGTATTATTCAAAGTAGCTATAATTCATTTGTTCTTATCCTAGGACAGTATTTCACATCCTACAAATACCTCTCCATTGGGTTTATTCATTTTATTGTGGATGGGCATTTGGGGGCTTTGTAGTTTGGGCCTCTGAACATTCCGGTACACATGTCAGGTGGACATATACACACATTTTTGTTGGATGCATACCTAGGAATGGAATTCTAGGCCATAGCTTAGATACTTGGACAGCATGAGAATATACAGCCAAACAGTTTTCCAAAATGTTTGCAGTAATTTACACTCCTGTCTGCAAAATGTGTGAGTTCCAGTTGCTTCACGTCTCTGCCAGCACTTAGTATTGTCGGTCTTTTTCATTTCAGCCATTCTGGTGTGTGTTAGAATGTGCATTTAAAGTAAATTTATTTATGTAAGAAAGGCAAGATTTTTAAATTTATATGTATAATGGCTCTAAATGGTGCATGGAAATCCTTCCTTGACTTGGGAGTTCATAGATGTTCCAAAATCCTACAAGGGGTCTATGGTCTGTCTTAGTCATTGTGTCTCTCTCCCTCTCTCTCCCACCGTGTGCCCTCCCCCCATATCCCGTTCTTGAATCTCTCTGCCTCCGGTATCCAGCCTGGGTCTGACCTGGAGAGACATGCAGCATCTGACTGTGCTCACCTCCAAACGGAATCAGCTTCACGACGAGGTCCATCAATGGCGGAGGAATGGGGTTGGCCTGGAGTTTAATCACCTCTTTGGCTATGGGGTCCTTGATGCGGGCGCCATGGTGAAAATGGCTAAAGACTGGAAAACCGTGCCTGAGAGATTCCACTGTGTGGGAGGCTCCGTGCAGGACCCTGAGTAAGTGCATGTGGAAAGTATCCCAGAGAGGGTGCCATGGCCTGGGCAACAATATCAAATTCCCTCTCTGTCAGCTTGAGATGCACTGGATTTGAGTCAGGGACAACCAGTTTCCAGGCAGAGCTGTAGAGTGGCACAACTCCAGGGAGCCCCAAGTACATAGAACACCATTAGGAGACTCAGAACACCATTAGGAGACTCGAACCCCCTGGTTTTAGGTATGATCCTTTACTATTTCGATGGCTTACACCATTATTTTTGAGTGCACAAGTCAACCAGTGTAACCAGGTCCCAGATCTGTAAACAGGCCATGAACATAACCAATATCCCAGAAGCCCCTTGTGTCCCCTTCCATCATCGTCTCCCCAAGAGTAACCTTAAAACTCCAGAGATTATTTTGCCCATTTTGTACTTAATATAAATGGAATCAGACACTATCTTCTCCTTTATATCTAGATTCTTTAGCTCAGAATGCTTCGACCATGTTTAGTGTGTACTTGTAGTTCATTTATTCTCTTTGCTAAATAATGTCCTGTTATGTGACTATAACATGATTTACTTATTCGTTCTACTTGTGAGGCAACATAGGGACTTGATATGATGCTGAGTGAGATGGATAGCCATCTGGAGGGATTTGAGTGAGGAGTTTACACAGAAACCACCATGCTGGTCACCTGCATCTACTTCCCTTTTAACTTCCCATCACGGCAAGAGGCTTGGACAATGAGGACCCCTTTTTATTTCATTTCTCTCCTCACTGATTCATCAGTAAGATGGAAACAGCAATTCTTATCATTATTTTCAATTGAGATATTGTTTACATACGATGAAATGCACAGACCTTAAATGTATTACTTGAGTTTTGATGTATACATCTGGGTAAATGAAACAATTAGTTTTTATTGGGCACCTACTATGTGCCATGTGCTTTACATCTGCCTAAGCTTCCTAGACAGCCCGCTTGTTGAGGGTGCGCCTTACCTCACACAGGCAGGGTATGAATATTTTGCAGTGTGAATAGCAAAGTGGTCCCACGTTTGGTCTCAGGGAGAAGTGCCTCTTGGGTAGCTGGTGTGAGGCCTTTTACATAAACTATCTGTATTTCATTCTTGTAAGTCCAGGAGGTATGTACAATCATTGTTACCTCAAAACAGGGGAGGAAGCTGAGATGCAGAAAGCACAAGAAATGTGCTCAAGGTTACAAAGGTCCGACCAGGACTTGAAACAAAGCCCTTCTGTAAACCCCAGTTTGTTTCATTAGATGACATTGGCCTTAGGGAGCTCCTACTGTGCCCTCGCGCCCTACATTAAGCACTACATCAGACAGCTGGACAGTGTCATTACAAATGAGGAGAAAGGACACACCGAAGAAGACCTAGCTGTGGAGCAGCCAAACTGGGATTACCCAGGCATTCTGATGTCAGCAACCCACTGCTTGAGGGGCTTCTCAGTACATCTCAGTGATCCCCCACTGGAGAGGAAGTGAGGCTCAGCACATATCAGAAGGGACTTCCTCCAGTAAGACCTTCCCTGGAGACTCTGAAACCCCACCTAGCAGGTGTGCCCACTCCCCCCCAAACTCCATAACTGCTGTCCTGGAGAGCCTGTCACTGCCAGAGTCTACAAACAGGGTGGCCAAACGGAGATAAGACTGGGAACCTCCGTCCAAATGGGAAAGGGAAGGGTAAATCCAAAGTCAATATTCAATGGGCATTGACCACTGTACTGCCCTCGTTAGAGTTCAAAACAATTCTTTGCATGATTTGGAAGGCCCGGGAGACTTGGGACCACTGTGGAAATGTTCTGTATCTGGGTGTCCAGTGCGATAACTCGTGGCTAGGGAGCACTAGAAATGTGGCTCATTTGACCTAACTTTAGTTTAAGTTCCAGTAGCCACATGCGGCTGGTGGCTGCCATCTTGGATGGTTCAGCTCTGATGCCCATCTGGTAGTTACACCGTCCCAGGAAGGATGCTAAATAATGCAAACAGAACAGGAGGTGTGAATTGAATAAAACTCTGTGAAAAGGTGTCCAGAAGTCGAGCCTGAAGGAGAGTTGGGGCCAGTCCGCTTAGCCTGTGCCTCCCCCAACACCCCCTACACGCGGGTCCACCGCTCACTTCCCCCCACACAGACAGCAGGACACTCCAGCAGCCCTGAGGGCTCCCTCAGGTGCCCCTGGGCCGTGCAGGCACGGTGCTGCCACCTACTAAGCGCTGCTCTCCGACTGTCGCCTGGTCAGGCAATACTTTTCTCCCACAGGAGGCTGGTGTTGCTACTCTCATCCACAGGTGAGAGAACAGGAAGCTCAGGAAGACAGAGTAAATGCTTCTAGTTCCCAGAACCAGCAACTCCAAAGTCCACCAAAGCCCTGGGCCTGGGACCTCCTTCCCTTGCTGCAAAGAGGGAAAGATTTACAGAAAAGGACTTGGCAAGAGGGAAAAGCGTATGGTGTTTGCTCCTCTCCAGAAGCTCAGGCAGGGGCCCACACATCGCTCATGCGCCGTGCCCCGGGAGCATTATCCACAGTTAGCTGCACACCAGCTCCATCCACAATTAACAGAAAGGTGGTAACAGTTGCAGCGTTTAGGGGAACAGTCAGCTTAGTCAAGGTAAGTGTTGATAGCGGACCTTCTCTTCTGAGGCCACTGCAGACAAGGATGGATCCTTCATGATCCTCCAGCTCTGTGCATTTGTGAGGTAGGGGGAGGGAGGAGAGCAAGGCAGAGAACATCAGCTGTGACAAGAGACAGTTTCTCAGTTTCTGAGTACATGTAACATTCTGTCATAATCCCCATAAATGTTGAATTTGGAGCCAGAGACAAGAAGGCTATCATGTTACAGTTAGGGTACGCGAGGCCCAGCAGCTCACAACTAGCTAGGAACTTTATCCAGTATCAGCAGCCTGACTTACAATGAAAGGAAACTGGAAAGCTATTTGAGCACGGACCAGAATTGGGCCCTCCATGGGGACAAGAACCTAGTGTGTCTTGTTCACTGCTGGATCCTCAATGCCTAGAACAGCGCCTGGCACCCAGTAGTCCCATGGGAGATATTTTCTGAATGAGTGAATGTTCGGCCAGCAGCACCTGGGTACAAGGAAGATGGCTAAGTGTTGGCAGTTAGGACCAGCAGACCAGCCAGGGGGACTGGGGACGGAGGGCAGCCTTGTTGGAAGGACTCTGTGTCCCCTAGGCACCTTCTGCACCCTCATCCGCCCCACACCTGAATTTTGTTCTCGGATGCAAGTGAGTGAGCTCTAGGGCAGATGGGCTTGTTGCAAAACTCAGGGGCTGGTACAGCTTGGTCCTTAGGGCAGTGCCCAAGGCCGCTGGGCAGAGAAGGCCCTTGTCACCGTGAATCACACTCCTGAGGGGCCGGGACAAGGGCATCAACAGCCAGTTGCTGGGACGTGCGAGGCTGCACAGAAACAGCCCCCGAGCAGGGTGCGTGCCAACTGTCAGGTTTATAGGTTTCCTCGGCAATAATCTTCCCAGAGAAGCAGCCAATTTGAAAAGCAATTTTCTAAAGCGACTTTATCAGCAGAGTCAGTGAAGGGTGCTCAACAAAAATACGAAGGAAAAATACAACTGGCCGTGAGTGTCTACACAGAACCAGCCGTGTGCGGTGAGCAGAGCGAAGCCAGGCCTGCTCATGGGCCAGGGGCAGCCGCGTGCCCCCCCAGTGCTGAAGCGCGGAGTGCGCTGTTGGGCACAGACCATGCCCACCCTCCCCTGCACCCAAGAGCGTCGTTCACTCCATGCCGCTGAGACTGTGGCAAACTGTGAATTTTAAGTGAATTTGGAAGCAGATGTTAAAGCCTGGAGGGGATGCCAGATGCAGCATGGCAGAGAGAGAAGAGGGTGTGCCCAGCGCCGAACAGCTATGGGACCATAGACGGGTCACGGCCGAGCCGCGGTTTATCTTGTGTGAGTTGATGCCCACCTGCAGCTGTTACCTGGGAAAGAGAAAACATCGCGGAGCCCACCTGTTAAGTGTTCTTCTGTGACGGCCACAGAGCTGACGTCTTAGACCCTCAAGGGTGGCCGTTAGTAGCACTATTGTTATTATTCTAATAAAACAACTGTCGCATCATAACTAATTATTTTTATCATACAGTTGAGGCTTCAGAATACAGAGAGCATTTCACAGGTGTCCCCTGGGAAGCAGGGCCTAATTCTAGACACCAGGCAACTGACCGCTTATTTGCAACAATGTGCAATGAATATATAAGCCATCCTCAGGTTCCCAAGTTTGTCTTTTATAGGACTTGAACATGAGGCTTCTGTACATATTCTCTAAAAGTTCAGAGAGTAGCTCACAACTCTTGATGGGTACCTCACTTTTTGTAGCAAATGAGTTCTGGAACGTGGTCTGTATGACTGAGGATCTAAGCAGAGTCTCTTTTGGTTCCACAAACAACCATCTCCTATTTCAACCTTTTTTTTTTTTTTTGAGAGAGCAAGCCCTAGTGCACATGCGCGCACACGCCAGGGGGGTGGGAGGGGCAGAGGAAGAGGGAGAGAGAGAATCTCAAGCAGACTTCACTCCCAGCGTGGAGCCCGACACAGGGTTCCATCTCATGACCCGGAGATCCTGACCTGAGCGAAAATCAAGAGTCGGACGCTTAACGGACTGAACCACCCAGGCGCCCCTATTTCAACCTTACAATTGACTTTCCTGAGCAAATAAGGATTTGCTTTTCCTTTAAAATAAGGATGGATTGTATTGCTTTTCTTATAAAAGCAAAATAGGGTCACTGTAGGAAAATCAGGAATACAAGAAGTAGTAAGAAACACCTGGCAGATACTGTTCCTCCGCTCTCCCAACGCCATTGTGCCCACCAAGAAACCTCCCTGAGAGAGGAGGAATGGCGTTCTTTCTCTTCCAAGCTTGCCTCCTCTGGAATTCACCCCAGCCTTTTAATTTCATTTCTAAGTGACTTAACATTCCAAGAAGAATGCACTGCTCTCTCAGGGGCTACTCCCCCTGCATTCAGTGGGCAGTTCACACAGCAGGGCAGCGATGGCCGAGTTTTACAAGCAGATGACACCTCCACAGCACTAAACAAGCCAGACTCCCCTTGGAATGGCCTCCAGCCCCTGCACACACCCCAACCCCAAGGCCACTGAGACAGTTTTTGACTCCTAACACAAAGTGGTGTGTCTGTGCCCACTCCAATCTGTCTTCTGCTTTCCAAGATGAAGACAAAATGCCAGTCCTGTCTCAGCCTCCTTCATCCCTGCCTCCAGCCCTCTCATAAACACACTCCCTCATCCCTTAGGCCACACAAGAGACAGCCTAGGCTCTAGTTTCCTCTCTTCTGCAGGGAAGGGGGTAGCCGAGAGTCAGTAGTCGAAGCTCAAAGCAGCTGTTGAGGGAATCTGGGTGAGAGACTGCATCTACTGAAGCCCCCCCGTAGCCATGGTGGGCGTGAAGGTCGTCTCCGGTTTGGTCCAAAACAGATTTCTCTCCTTCTATCCTAAGAGATCATCTCGGCTCTCGTTCATTTAGGGGAACCCCCATTGCATGTGGGCTGTGGATCTGATTCCCAGCTACAGTGGCCGTCCCATCTCTGGTTCTTAGCCAATCGAAGAAATATTTCCAGTTTTCCCCCGGGGAAGCAATGTCACTTTTCTGCCAGAGATTCTGTGAATTGACTTGTTTGTTTTTTTGTTGTTGTTGTTTTTATTAGATATTTTATTTATTTATTTGACACAGAGAGAGAGATAGCGAGAGCAGGGACACAAGCAGGCGGAGTGGGAGAGGGAGAAGCAGGCTTCCCGCTGAGCAGGGAGCCCGATGTGGGGCTCGAACCCAGGACCCTGGGATCATGACCTGAGCCGAAGGCAGACGCTTAACGACTGAACCACCCAGGCGCCCCCTGTGAATTGACTTGTAAAGGGACTGTCACTTGGTGAACTCCAGTGCATAAGTGCCCTGGATGCAAAAGGAGATTTTTTTTTTTTTTTTAGAATCCAGCTTGTGTTTTGAATCCTTGTGATAATAGGGAGTATTGCATTTGACAAATGACTAGCGATGCTTTGTAATACCTAGAGTGACTATTACTCAGGGTAACAGTCTTTAGTTGTTGGCTTGTGAGTTTGCTTCTTGAATTTCTCAAGGTGGCCTGGCCTGAATGATAGGAAAGGGGCTCAAACTCAACACAGGACTCGGAGCCAGGGTCTCTTCCTGCTGTGGGCCCTGCCATCATCCTCTGTTCCCTCCAGCTGTGCTTCTTGGAGAGTTCCAGAATCCTTGAGGCTCCACTCTAAAAGGAAAGCCTCCATTCTGGACCTGCCTGCCTGTCTGTGTAGAATCTCAGCAGTAAAATGTGGCATTTCACTCATACCTGAGGTATGGATGTTCCAGAAGCCTCCATCAAAGTGGCCAGAAAACCTGCAGAACAGGATCCACAGTTTTCCCCGCTGCTTTTCCTAGAGCCCGTGAGCCATGACAAAAACAGAATGTGCTTACAACAGAGGCCTGGGAAATTTTCTAATGAGTGGGTGTGGTGGCATCAGGTTCAAACTGAACATAGGCAAATAATTTAGATCTGTGCTATCCAGTAAAGAAGCAACTAGCCACAGATGGCTGTTTAATAAAATTAAATTTAAATTAATTATTAAAATTAAATTTAATTAAAAATTCAGTTCCTTACACTTGTCATGTTTCAAATGCCCCATAGCCACATGTGGCCAGTGACTACAGTATTGGACGGTGCAGATATAGAACATTTCCATCATTGCAGAAAGTTCTGTTGGCTAACTCTGGTCTAGATATTTGTGAATATATGATGTATATGAGTGTGTATCTATATTTTATCTGCAGAGCAATTCTTAAGTGTAGGAAGATTAATATCTCCATTGTACAGGTAAGGAAAAGGAGCTCAGATAGTTCCAAATGCTTTGCCCATAACTGGACCTTCATTCTACCCACATAGCTCTCTACCTATGGGCTAGAGCCCAAATGATTGTTGGTCATATATCAGCTCACCTGTTATGTTTCTGACCCTGTTGTGAATAAATAGCATCTTTTTTTGAGAGATCTAGCTAGCAACCTTGCATACTCTGACTTCCAGACCTGGCCTCATGCTTGCTCTCCACTAAACTGGATGATTTCCCCAGAGCGTGGTACCCCACCTCCACCACCACCACCAGATCTCCATGGCCAGTGGGTATCTCACGCATCATTCAGCATCAGCATCTATGCAGAGTGCCTATAATAGCAGCACTCCATGAAACTATTAAAGCATATATTTTGAAAGTTCCTCAGGAGAGTGTTGACTTTACCAATGAGCTACAGGTTAAGCTTCAACAAGCCCTCCCAGGTTTGTGGCTTTGGTTCCAAGGGTCATGAAGTACCAAGGCTTGGCTCTGAGCTGGGTGTGTGATCATCTTTTCATAGATGGGATCTACAAGATGTGTGTTTTAAAACACCCACCATTTTATGCTCCAAAATAAAATATCGTGTCAAGGGAAGAAACACACAGGGAAAAGCCCACAGAAGGGGAGCCAGTACCATGATCCGGGCACTGTGCTCCATGTTCTCACACGTGGTCTGATTTAATCTCACAAAACCCATCCATGATGACAGTGAGACTTCAAAGTATTTAAATAATTTGCCCAAGCTCTCCTGACCAATAAGCATAGAAGAGAATTCTAATCCAAATAGGTTTATTCCCGAAGTCTGGAGTCTTTCCATCACACTGTGCAGTTTAATGTAGTTTACTTTATGATGTTTCTGATGCAAGAACTTTTGAGTGTCTTGCCTTCAAGGGAGGCCATATCCAGGAAGGAGACCGGTTGTGTGGAAAGTCAGCTGAAGAATGTTTAGGCTGACCCTCCGTGGGGCTCCAACTCTGTGACCAAAGAGGCTTCCAAATTCCCCTGATCTTTCAAGGGATGCTCCTTCACTAGGATTAATTAACCCCATTTCAGCTTTTTCTATGATGGTAATAACAATCACAATAACAACAACTTCTATTTATCAAGATACTTAGCACTTCAAAAGAAAGGCATTATGAGCTCCTGTCTCAGCCTGGGTTGTCCCAAAAGTAGACCCAGAAGTAAGACTTGGGTGCTGACAATTTTTTGAAAGATGATCCCAGGAAAAGCCAGTAAGGACTGGAGATGTGAGACAGGGAGAAGGAAAAGAGCCAGTCAGGAGTGCATTGATGAGCAAGTTGCCACCGTGGGCGACAGGCTCAATCCCACTGGGGACATTGAGTTGTCCCACTGAGGAACAGGGATGCCAGGGTATATTCATCTATCACTTTCTATCCAAATCACTGGTAGGGGGTGGTCCCTGAGGGGTTCAATCCCTGACACTTTGGGGCTGCCCTGCACATCGGCTGAGCAGGCTCCCATGGTGTGGGGGAAAGCTCCAGGAGAGCAGCCCAGAGGTGAGAAGCAGTCAGAATACACGGAAGCTGCAGCTGCAGGTGAACTCGGAAGGGGCGTGGAAGAAGTGAGATGGGCTTGAGCAGCATCCGCTACATTTCCCTTCCACACAGAAGGTATAGGCAAGGGGCATAGGTAAGGTGCTCAGGCTCACACCGCTGGTGTGTCTGATTAACCCCTAAGCCCCTGCTCTTCCTGGTAGCCGAAGCTGCCTCCAAACCCTAAGTATAGTGTGCCCATCCCTTACCATATCTCCTCATCACTTTGCCCTTAGGAAAATACCATCCACTGGAAAGCTGGTGCTGAGCCTCACCACTGATGCGTGTGAGGGGAAAGAAAATTTCGTCCGCTACCTTGAGCACGTCCAAGCTGTCATCACAGTCAATGCCACCAGGAGAGGAGACCTGAACATCAACATGACTTCCCCGATGGGCACCAAGTCCATTTTGCTGAGCCGGCGTCCAAGGGATGACGACTCCAAGGTGGGCTTTGACAAGTGGCCTTTCATGACCACCCACACTTGGGGGGAAGATGCCCGAGGAACCTGGACCCTGGAGCTGGGGTTTGTCGGGAGCACACCCCAGAAGGGGGTGCTGAAGGAGTGGACACTGATGCTGCATGGCACGCAGAGCGCCCCTTACATCGACCAGGTTGTAAGGGATTACCAGTCCAAGCTGGCCATGTCCAAGAAGGAGGAGCTAGAAGAGGAGCTGGATGAAGCCGTGGAGAGAAGCCTGAAAAGCATCCTGCACAAGAACTAGCGCGGCAGCCGGGCCTCGACCGCCTCCCTCCATCCCCCATCTCTGCCTCTCTGTCCTCGGGCCACACTCTGTCAGGAACCTAGCAATTACTGTCACCCTCACATAAGCTATTCCAACTTCTTGATCTGAAGCTTCGCTCACTGTCAATGATTCTTTTCATCACAATGGACGCAATCTTTTTACTTCCATGCCCCAAATACAGGGTTCCCACCAAAACCTATGTCCTGTTTGTGACTCTAAAGTTCTTTATTTGTGTCATTCAAATAGGTGATAGCCAGCAAACAAAACTGGGACAGCTTCCTCCTCCATTTTGTTCATATCTGAGAAGAGAAGGCATTTAAAAAGTCACACTCAGTGACTCCAAGAATGTTTATTCATGGTCTCAATTGAGGACCTGTTACATAAAAAGAGAAAGATAATAACAGAAGGTGAGCTCTGAGTCTCTAAAGCACAACAGATGCTGTAAGTCCTTTGGGGAAAAATGTTTTGAACTTAGCAAGATTTTTCAGCGACGTAGATGAAGGTGGTGTGATGCAAGAGACGCCATCCATGACAGCCCTAATCACTGGCTGGGGAAGAAAGAGTCAAAAAGCATGAGCATTGGAAATCGTGCCACTGACACCAACAGCATAACTTGTCCTACTCAGCCCGCGTGATCCATATGAAACCTAAGTAGCATGGCTGTCCTTTTCACCAGCTGCTGTTCTGTTATGGTAGGATCTGCTAGAGAAGCCCAAATTAACTCAGTTCGTATAGAATTCATCCCAGCCCCAATTTTCTGGGGTTCCTCACATAGCTATCCAAAAGAAATAAGGTGAGGCAAGTCTGGCAACATGTCTAGGAAAGAATAGCTCAGTGGCTTAGAACACAGGAACGTTCCTCTTCCTAAATCACTTTGAAGCTTCTGAATCCGATGTAAGTGAGAAGCGAGATGAGTATTTTGGGCACACATATACTTGGGCTTTGATTTCTAAAACATATGGTTGTGATTCTTTGATGTGTTGGGGAAATGGCCTCCATTCTGGAAGAGGTGTGTAAAGAGTGAAGGGGGCGTGTTTGAAGATGTGGACCCCCCATTTGTGTGGAGTTTCTTCTGCCAAAGGAGGGAAATGCTGACCCATCCTCCAGCAACATGAGGCTGAAGGAAGCAAGAGAAGACCTCCTTAGGGAAAGCACACAGTCACCATCTTGACAACTAAACAATCTGTGAAGATGTTTAACAAGCAACCCAAAGGTGACACACTCCTCCCCCTGTCGACCCCAAAAGACACAGCACCATTTCATTACCAAATGGAAATGCTTTTTATTGGACCCGTCATCACTTTGTTTTTCTCCCCAAGGATTGGCCCCTTTATTGGTTTGATTTGATTCCCAAGACTGGTCAACCACTTCTGGCTGCATTTCTCCCTTCCCATGGGAGTGTGTAGCTAAGCTCAGAGTTCCTTTCCTTAAAGCCAGCAACACAAGGGCACTAAGTTCCATTCCTTGAAGGTGGCGACTTTAAGAGAAAACTCTGGAAAACCCATTTTCTTTCTTTTCTCCACCCCCCCATATTGGCATGAATTTCTGTCTTCTCTAACACCGTATCACCTTCTCTATATAATGCTTTAAAATGTAATAATATTTATGATTTTTAAAAGAAGTTTATTACCTGTTGCAAAGGTCTTTTTAAAACAGTTTAGATTTAAAGAAAAAATTAATGGAAACCATCAAAAATTCATTTCATATTAACAGTCTGAAAATAAACCAAAGGACATTATGTGTGCATATGTGTGTAGGTGCACACAGAGATATATATACATATGTAGACTATATACATGTGTGTATGTATGTATATATATATACACTTGTATAAATGTATATACACACATATACCTAAAATGTGTGTATGTGTATTTATTGAAGAAACTGACACCATATTCATCTCTTAAAGAATATTCAGAGAATATCAAGATGATTCTGGCTGAAGAAAAAGGCCGGTGGAAATTCAGGTGAAAATGTTCATTGATCCCCATTGCATCACCTCTGTAATTTTGCAGCTTTCTGTATAAACATTAAATGTCGTATATAGCAGCAAAAATATAAAATAGTTGTCCATATTTTCACAGCTGTGGTATAATTTATGAAATTAGAGAGTAACTTATCAGCTTCTTAATAGAAATGGCAAGTTTTGATATGAGTATACAGTATATAAAAATATATATAGTGCTATATAAAAATATTTGGTCTCTATTTCATTTTTTGCACCAGTATTAACACAAAAATATGTCTAGCTAGTGAGGTTTTTACGATGATCCTAATGCAAGAGACAGTTATTTATAATCATTTATTTTAAAAAATGAAAATAAGTGAATTAATCAAGTTAACATTGTTACACCCTGTGACAACATTTTATAAGTAAATTTAAAAAGACATGTTGTAAATTAGGAGACTCAACAATAAAACATTACCTTCCAGAAACTATGTGGGATGTGATATATATTACATAAAAACACTTTCATCCATTCTAAGAGCAGATAATAAAAAGTTGCCAAAGAGAGATCTAAAAAGCCTGCTTTCATAAATTTGCCTGAGAGATTTTTAATTAGCAGATAAATCACATACAAATTATGATCTACAGCAGCATTTTTCAAACTCAAGTTATATGCCATTAACAAGTTGTAAAAAAAAGACTAACATTTTGAAATAGAATAAAACAGAATGGAAATGAAACGAAACTGGAATAGAATAGATCATGCATATTAGTGAGTATTGTTTCTTGAAATATTTGTTCTGTGTGTGTGTGTGTGTGTGTAGAAAACGAGAATGTGTGTGTGTGCATGTGTGTGTATTGGCTCACAAGGTAAATATTTCTTACTGTTGGTCGTGGTCAAAAATCTTTTAGAAAGGCTCTTCTAGAATGTATTCATCAAGCTAGACTGAGTTATGCTGTAGTAACAAAGAGCCCCCAAATTTCAGTGGCTTTACACAGCAAAGGTTTACTTACCATTCACATGAATTCCCCTGAGGGTTCAGGAGACTCCCCGAGGCCACAGACTCAGGGATTCAGGCTGCTTTGATCTTCAGTCTTGTGGTTTGTAATCATAACACAAGATTGCTAAGTCACCACACAGAAGAGAACCCACAGAAGACTCTCATCCACTCCTTATGTTCAGCCTGAAGGAGACACACATGTCATTTGAGCTACTCTGCATTGGCCAGTACCGGTCAGTGACCCTTCCTAAATGCATGGCAGCTGGAAAATGTAGGACATCTAATGGAATACTTGATGAGCATCGCAGAGAGCTTAACATTCTCTTAAAATATATTAAGTACTGATTTACATGGCCACCTCTCTTCATGGATAATACCGTGAATAGTATTACAAACCAGCTGTCACCCATGGGACCACAAGCTAGTCTAGCAATCTTAATAGTTATTAATAAAATACTAATGTATTGTATTTACCATGGTTCATTGTAAAAACAATGTTTAATTTTGTCCCATGATCTAATATTTATCAAACCCAATTAGTAAAATCTTAAGAGAGGCTATGACCAAAAACAGACAGTGAAGGTATAAGGTCCAAAGTCTGAGACTGTGACAAACTGAGATGCTGCTTTTCTATATTTAAGCTCAAAAATTGACTTCCAAAAGATTAAATTAAAACTGATTATTCTTTTTTTATTATTATTATGTTATGTTAATTACCATACATTACATCATGTGATCAGTGCCTTTCATTGGTTGGACTGAAACCCACATACTACAAAACCTTTGGGAAACATAGCTCAGCATTTTAGATTTAGAGAGGGAAATGTTTAATTGGGGAATTGATGCTCTCATAGCCAGAGAAATTTCTAAATTAGAAATTTCTAAAAATCAAAATGCCAAGATTAAAGACAGTGGTTGTGAGAGAGAATAAGGGGTTCTAAAAACTCTGAGAGTTTGAAATAACATCAGCACACACTGTGTCCTGGACCAAGGAAGATGATTTGGCTGCAGCCAGCTGGATGGCTCTCTGTCTCCAAAGAAGGAATGAGTCAACAGAAAAGGTGGGGAGAGGGGCCAACACTCAGCATGTGGGAGCTTAGGATAATGGAGATCAGGGGAACAAGAGTTGGCAGAGGGATCTGGAGGTGTTAAGGGTAAGGAAACACAACAGCTTGATATAAAGGGGAATTCCAGTCTCCGAAGAGCTGAAGTCCATTGAGGACAGAGCCCAATGCATGAGAAGCCACCCCCAGTCAACACCACCCACCTGCCAATGGTCAGATTCCATGCCCACCCACAGCTTCTTGAGCCTTATTTGGCTTCCCAAAGACATTAACACCAAGGAGGGGAGATAACCAGCACAAGGGATACCAATACCTGGATCTCTAGGAGAAAAGATCCCCTCTTTGCATTGCAAATTAAGTAGTTCTTGAGTTTTTCCACTAGTCTCTTATGTATTTAGTTGTCAAGAGACCCTTTCCTTGGGTTCAAAAAACTCCAGTTGAATTTGCTTGTGGATTCATAAGGGACGAGGAATCAAAGTTTAACCTGAAGCAAATTCTCCAAGCTAGCCTGCCAGCTTCATTTTTCTCTTAGAAGAGTCTCACTGTTTTGAACCTGGGGATACAATGAAATGAGGGTGAGAAATGCACTTGGCCCAAAGAGATGAAGACTTTGTATTACTAAATTCTTCATGTTCAGCCCTACTTGGTTTGGGGTAGTGTGGGGGTGATTGGAAATCTCAGACCACGAGTTTAAGATGCCCCAACGGCCAAATGAGTCTGTGAATTCCTTTGGTTGGATGTTAACTGACACTGATTTCCACCATGGAGAGTTCAGACCAACTTGCCCTCACCATACTAGTGTGGGTGATCCACCTCACAGTGCCTTCAAAGACGTCCCTTTGCACCCAAGAGGATCCGCCATTGACTACTCCAAGCTGGACAGAAGGCAGAGGCTGCAACTTGCTTTGTTTTTTCTCTGGAGTTGCTGACTAACCACGGGTGACAAATAAGCCAGCTAGGAAGCTCCTGATCACAAGGATGCAAGGTTGGCACATGCCAACCAAGCAGGTGAAGGGGTGGGTGTGACTAGTGAGGATACCAGCACAGCAGAGTTATTGACCGGGGATGTATCTCATGGGAGAACATACATCTCAACTCAAAAGCCCTGTTTGTTTGAATAAAACATAAGTCAGTGTGGCTTTTTTATGGCATTTGTTTGCTTTCATCCAAGCATGAGAAATCGAAGTCAAGCATTGGTACTAATCAAGGTACGAGAATGACGTCCTTTATCATCAATGTGCCAAATGTTATGAGTTTTGAGATGACTTTGTTCACCAACAACACCCCAACTACAAATCTATGGTACAAAAATTGCAGGAAAACTAGATTATAATGGCTGCTTGGAGATCTTTTCTTATAAGCTTGAAGTCAAGGAAAGACCTAAATAGAACTTTCCAACATGAAAGGGGAAGGAAGAAACAAGTAGAGATGCCAGGTCAGAAGTGTCTTCTGATATGTAAATTCATTTTATAATAGACCCTGTTGGAGCATGCCCTACGTCGGGGGTTAGCAAACTACAGTGCAGGAACCCAATCCAGCCTTCTGCCTGCTTTTATAAATACACTTGTATTGCAAACTGTCATGCCTGTTGGCTTTCGTTCTGTATTTTAGCATGTTTTCATGCTAAAGCAGCAGGGTTGAGTAGTTATAATTGAGGCTGTACAGCCTATAATCTCGCCCTTTGTAGAAAACGCTTACCAATCTATCTCCTTGGCCTGGCCCGGAGGTCACCTGTAGACAGCTTCCACACATGCCGAGGATGCTCTCTCTGCTGGGGGTGTTCTCTGACTGCAGAGAAGCACCAGACTTACTGTGCAACAGGCAGAAGTGTCAGGGATTCAAGGCCCCAGGGCTGGGCCCTTATCTGAGGAATGATGCGAGCTGGTGCACAGATATCCCAGCTTCCTGCCTCCTCTTGAGACAATTTGAAGATTTTCTACCTGGTCTCTTCCGGGGTCCCCAGTGGGACGGAGCCCCAGATGCCCATAGCAGTGGCTGGTGGATTGATGCAGCCGGTGTTGGTGCCTCCCTTCCCAGCCTCACACCCTCTCCTGCACCAGTCCGAAGACAGGAATCCCACCCGTGATGTTAACAGGAAAGAGTGACATAAGCACCATAAAGTGAGTATGAAGAAGTATTATCTACTTAATCAGAAAGGCAAAAGAGACCACTAAAGAACACAGACCAAGCAGTCTAACACATGCAAGTCTGCGGCTCACTGTGAAGGGGAAGGCAGCTCTCTAAGACCATGGTGGGGTCCCTGGGAGGGGGCACCACCCGCCCGACTCCCCTGCATGCCCAGAGCTGGTGTGTGTGTGCAGGTGGACGGCCTGGAAAGCCCAGACCTCTGAAGAGGGGTGTCAACTGCTCGGTGCAGGCATCTCTGGGGAGACTGTGATGAGGCTGGCTCTGCAAATTTTGGAAAAGTTGAGAACTGGCTACAGCAGCTGCCACCGAAAGGAATGGCTGCTGCCTGGGGGGATGAGGACAAACAAGAAGGAGCAGGTCCCTTTCCCCTCCTCCAGCCTTTCGCTCTTCCACTCCCAGGGAGACACTGGCAAAGTGGGGACAGGGGCGCAGGGTCCAGCCCTGGCCCCGGAGTGTGGGGAGGTAGGCTTGTAGCTAAAAGACAGGTGCTTCCTAATAGCACTCTGTGCTCTTGTGATCACAGCGCTAATAAACCACCTGCAGCCAGGACCCCGCGTAGGGTCTGCTTTGGGATCTCTGGGGTTGCAAGCAACAGAAACCAACTCTAACTAATGGAAACAAATAAGCGGCATGTCCAAAGCATGTGGAGTAGCTCTCAGAACTCAAGGAAAGTCTGAAGAACCAGCCTAAAGGAGCCTAGAAAAGGGATAGAGATAGGAGCAACCCTAGGGAGAGAGAGACAGAGGAAACAAGTGGGGAACTTATCAGAACTCCCCCATCATCGGCCAGCTCCAGCATTTCCAGCCTTGGTTCTATTGGGCTCAGATTTCCAATTCCAACAGTGGGTCTGTTTTGAGACACTTGCCCACCCCACAGCCAGAGAAAGGCAGGATGTCTTCACAGTCTGATCAAGGCTGTATCCAGTGTAGGAGGAGCAGCTCCTCAATACAAAGTCGGGACTGCCACCTGAGGAGTGGGGGTTGTTGCTGGGCACATGCCAACCAAGCAGCTGTCTTAGGTTGGGTCCTCCCAAAAGCTGAGTCTGAAACAAGGTCAAGTCGTTTATTGGAAAGGAGCATCTATATACAGGGAGCAGGGAAGTAAGACAGGGATGGAAGGAGACTGATTCAGGGCGTATGGGTGGGTGGGTTTCTTTGGGGGTCTCTGGGGCTCAGTGGGGAGAGTGTATAACACCTCAAAGTTATCCCAATGGAGGTGGGAGAGAGCTGGGGTATTTATGCTCCAGGTCTTGTCCATCTGGTTGAGGGCTGCTCCCAGGAGCATGAACGCCACAGTGCTCCCAACATGCCAGGCGTGTAGACTGAGCACATTCCTATGACCACACGAGCCCCTAAGCCAGACTCGCATGTGCTTGGCGTGAGAAGCCTGGGGAAGTAGGCGTGAACCAGAACAGCAAGGGTCAGGGGATCTGGGGGATCAGCACCCAGGGCAGCTCACATGACAGCAGTTACTGGTCACCGACTCAAATGCTTGGTGACGGGAGGGGTGGGCAGCTGGGATTCAGCTTCTTTAGGGGGGTTGGCAGCTTCGGGAGACTCTCAGTCCTGGACTTGAGGCTGAGTCATAGAAAAGGAGGCTAGGACTCTCTGGTGCAACAGTTCGGACCAGACTCACAGTTCGGACCGGTCACCTGCAGCGCTGGCACTTAGGTACCTTGGGGCTTGTCAGAGCTCTGGTGTTCCTCTTGTCATCGATGCTACAGGGAGGCCTGCTCTGAACCCCCATGTTTACTGACAAGAAATATTTTTTATAAAACTAAAGTGCTTGTTTCCAGAGACCTCAGAGAGAGAGGAAAGCTAGAAAATGACCCCATTCTGCAGCTCCCTGGGGAAACAGAACCAAGCAGGGAAAGTGGAGAGAAGCAGGTAAGAAAAGGGCAAGCGGGGTTCTGGGGGACCAGGGACAACTAGCCCAGCTAGACCCCAAAATGTCCATTGCAAGCACCCCACATTTCACACAGTGAGCTCGGCTTGAGGCTGAGGTGAGGCAGCCAGGAAATGGTGTTTTCTTGGTTCCTGCCTCCCTCCTGGACCTCATCTCCTCCATTGTCCATCCACAGTCCCTTTTATTTCTCCTCCTTGAACAGGTTAAGTCCATTCCTGCCCCAGGGCCTTTGCACTTGCAGTTCCTCTGCCTGAAATGCTCTTCCCTCAGCTCTGCACATGATTAGCCCATCTTGCCATTCAGATCACATGTCACCTCATTTATGGGATCTTTGCTTGGCCATCCAATCCAAAGTAGACCCCTGGTCATTCTTACACATCACCCTATTGGTTCCCTTCCTAGTATTGTCTCTCCAATGCTCTTATTTAGTTATCTGCTTATTTGTGCATTTCCTTCCTCCCCATGCCAAAATGACTGTCTGTGAGAGCAGAACCACATCTGATTTTCTCTGCTGTCTCCTTAGTGCCCAGAACCATGCATGACACAGAAAGGCCCCAATCCATTTCTGATGATAGATTAAATATAATATAAAAATAAACTTTCTTTCCAAAAAGATGACCCTGCCTTTTAAAATATGAACTGAACATACAGTCCACACAATAAAAAGACTTAATGGGGAAGAGATAAGATCTTCAGTGGTTGTGATGTTAAATATAATACACACCCTGATCCAAATTCCTAGTACATTCTGGGCTCCAGCTAATGGTTTCCATCATTCTCTCTTAAGCTTTTAAATTATAAATATTTCAAAAGTGTGCAATGGAGTGGGTCCTCCATTCATCTTTTAGAAAGAACAACAAAAGCGTATTTCTTTCTTGAAGTCAAAACCTCAAATGAATTCAGAACAAGATTTTTTAATGCTCTAAATAGATAAGGTAATATTTAGTATTCTTTCTATTATTCATAACAAAAAAATAATAGCATATAATTTACAACACCATCAATTTTCTTGAATAATGTGTCACTGTCTTGCCAGATACTTTTGTTTAGGCAGATGCAATAATCCATTTAAGCACATTTAATCAGTGCCCTTATGAGCATCTACACAGGGAAGGAGCAGTTTCTCAACTGGTATAAGTAAAAAAAAAACAAACAAACAAAAAGAAATGGGGGACTGTTAGTAGAAAAACAGATGCCTGGAGGCAACCAGAAGTTTTTGTAAAGATTGTAGTTTGTGGGAGCCTGGGTGGCTCAGATGGTTAGGCGTCTGCCTTCAGCTCAGGTCATGATCCCAGGGTCCTGGGATGGAGCCCTGCATCACATCCGGGCTCCCTGCTCAGTGGGGAGTCTGCCTCTCCCTCTGCCTCTGCCCTACCCCACTACTTGTGCTCTCTCTTGCTCTCGCTCTTCTCTCAAATAAATAAAATCTTAAAAAAAAATTGTAGTTTGAAGTAATTTGTTTCCTAGGATGTGACACAGTAAGTACCTGAATGCTCATGTGCATGTCTGTGTGCATATGTGCGCAAGAGAGTGTGTAAACACATGTATATTATGGTATAAATTACAGTCATTGAGAGCATTGATAAACCTGAGAAATCTCCCCTTCTCAGCGCAGCTCCATAAACGCTGGTTGGACTCATCAATTAAGTAGCTCCTCCACAAGGAACTACGCAGTGACATTTGGTTCTGCTTTTTGAAACCTGACCTAGGATCGCAATTTCTGAGCTAGAACATTTTCAGTAACTCAGACACAAGGACACTGGAGACATAGGCTGGGGCAGCTGGTGCTGGTGCCCCCTTCGATCCTCACGGTCCTTTACCATTGCCAAGTATTTCCATGCCGGAGATCCGAACGCCTGCACCCACACTTCTGTACCTGTGGGTTTTCTCGGCCCCCAAAGTTAGTGCCCTGGGAGCAGCGCCCCCCCCCCCCCCCCGCAACTGGCTGACA
>NC_138378.1:37540778-37615232 GCF_054177405.1 Leptonychotes weddellii
GCACTCCCCTCCTGGCGCTTCCTGGGATCACACCCCAAAGAAACTATATTCGAATCCTTGCTTCAGGATCAGCTCCTTGGCAAACCTGAACTAAGATGCCTTTCATCATGTTCCTCCAACGAAACACTCATGCACCTGAGCACGTGTTTGTGGCTTGAAATGCAAAAAAAAGCCACCAGTGCATCAACAAGCATGCTTCTGTGTGAAGTCCAGACACTCCCTGACTCTCTAATGCGTCTCTCAGTGACTCAGGATGAAAAGCCTCTTTCCTTAAAGGAGCAGGGTTTGATGGCCCCTTGAACACGGCATCCCTGTCCTGAGCATGGCTGACCCACCTACACTCCCAAGGCCCCTGTTAATTAGACAAAGGGTGTGCGAGCAAAGAAAACTTTTTAATTAAGGCTTCATTGGCAATGTCAGAAGGGTCTAATCCAAACAAGGAACCCTCACTCTTTTATCCTGTGTTCTAAAATATCAAAGCACTTCCCCTACAGTGGCCCCAAAGACATTGTCTCCCATTAAGCCCAGGAGTGTTAAGAGCTCTTCTCTCCCAATTTCTTCTTGTTTGCCTTCGTCTTCCCAATCACGGTCTCCACAAGGACAGCTGTTTCCTCATATGTCTGAATGCTCTCAGTTGTTATCTTCTCAATGGACTCCATCACTTCCACCTTCTCATATGCCAAAGTCCTGGGGGGGCTTCTCTCCTGCGAGCTGCTACTCCTTGCCCCATGCCTCTCCAATCCACCCGGACCGACTCCAGCCCTTTGAGACTGGGGTGGAGATGGTGGTCTCTCCGGACCAGGTGGGACCACGGGACAGGGCTTCCTGGACGCCTCATCCTCCTTCTGGTCCTCCTGTTTCTCCCCAGGCCCTTTCAATCCTTTGGCACTAATCTCGTTCTCCTTGTCAGCAGCATGCTGGTCGGGTGGGTGTTCACCTTCTTTACCCTGAAGATCGCCCTGTCCGTTCTCCAGCGGGGGCCCGGGCTGCTCAGGAGAGGGCTCCGCAGGGCTGTCACGATGCAGAGAGTCATCCTCAATGGAAATAACCACTCCACCTTTGGCTGGGATGGAGGATGAATAGAACCCAGGGTCCACATAACTGGCATCCCCGGAGACCAGCACGTACCGCCCTTTGGTGAAAAGGTCAGCTGGGGGCTCGGGTTCTTTGGGGCTTTTCACTTTATCCTTGACCTTCTTGAAGAGTTTCCCAAAGGCTTTGCTTATCTTCCCTCCATCTGGCACGTCCTCTGGAGCCACTTCTGGGGTTGGGGGACTAGCTTCATCACCTTGTAATTCAAGCTTAGACTCGCCTTCTTCTTTAGGAACCACCTGCACCGGCTTTGTGTCTTCTGGACCTTGCAGGGATATGTCTTCCAGACTTTCGTCAGCTTTGTCTTTAGCTAAGATCTCCTTTTTCCTTGGAATGTTCTTGGGGAGACCTTTTTGTCTTGGTTTTGCTGTTGTTATATTCTGCACAGCCCTAGTGAGATCTAAAAAAAAGGGGGGGGAGGCAGGGAGGGAGCATAAGTCAAGTTTGTCAATGAAAGAGGGAAAAAACGTATTTGTTGAAAAATAGGCTGCCTTGGAGACCAATGCCTAGCACTGGGCAGAGCTTACCATACACAGGGCAAGATGCCTGGATCTGACCCATAGCATCCATGACCCACTTAAGGTCCCACCTCTGTGACCAGCTGTGTGACTTTGGACAGGTTGCTTGACCGCTCTGGGCTTGGAAAGGGAAGGGAAGGTGCTGCCTGTATGGACTCTCACAGTTCCCATCACACTGGGTACAACTTACTGAAACGTTCTACAGCAATAACACTTGGTGTCCCCACCCCAGCCATGACGAATACTAGTCAATGGAACTCATTATACAGAGTCGACCTCACCGTGGACTTTTCCAAAGGAAAGACAGCAGAGCTGCCTGGGTCTCCAGTGTGTTCTGAATGGCTTCGGGCACGGGAATCAAACTGATCTCCCTTGCTCCATATGCACTGCAAGCTAAATAAATACAAATACCCCTCGAGCGACATCCCCTTCCTCCTGGGCAAAAGAGGAGGCAACTATTAAATTCAGAAATAACAGGAATCTTGGGCCACCTGGGTGGCTCAGTCGGTTAAGCAACCAGCTCTTGGTTTCGGCTCAGGTAATGATCTCAGGGTCATGGGATCAAGCCTTGCATCAGGCTCAGCACTCACCATGGAGTTGGCTTGAGAATTCTCTCTCTCTCTGCCTGTCCCCTCCCTCCTTCTCTCTCTTTCTAAAATAAATCTTAGAAAGAAAGAAAGAGAGAGAATGAGAGAGAGGAAAGAAAGAAAGAAAGAAAGAAAGAAAGAAAGAAAGAAAGAAAGAAAGAAAGAAAGAAAGAAAGAAAGAAAGAACAGGAATCCCCTGTTCCCAAGGCCATCTTCATTTCTTCAGACTAGCCAAAAGGAAAAATGGAACGTTCAAGAAAGCATACACAATCTCACCTCACCTCATCCATGAGGCTTTTCAACCTAACCTGCATGCTGATTTTTTTTTTTAACTTTTTCATCTTAAAGGTCTTCTCCATACCCTACCTCCATTAACCAGAGGACTGACAGACAAAGCAAAGGCATCCAGCATGGGGTGACTCAGAGCGCTGAGTGAACAGGGAATGGCAGAAATGAGCCGTGAAGCCATAAAGGAGGAAGAGACATGTCAAAGAAGCCTGCTAGGGGCGGGTATGGGGACAGGGGTGCCTGCAGGAACTGCTATGGAATTTCAGGGCCCAGCGCAAGAGGAAAAGGCAGGGCCCCTGTTCAAAATCATTAAGAATTTCAAGACATGAACAGCGGAGCACTAAGCCAAGTGTGCATACAGGGCCCTGAGTGTGGCTGCATGCTTCTAGACCCAGCCCGGGGACGGCTGCCCTTTCCAACACATTCTAACACGGAAACCCAATTTCTACAAACCCCTCTGAGCTTTCTGAGGGACCTGGATTTGAAGGCATTATAGGTATGAGCAATCAATAGCACCATCTTCTCTTCTCCCGAAACACTGTGTTTGTTCAGCAGTGGGGAGATTTCGCTGTGAGGTAACATCTCACAAGTGCATGAAACCATCCCCAGAGGACCAAACGTTGACGACAGAAGCCATGCTTGCCAACCAAGCTAGTTCTGCTCGGGGTTGAATGGAAGAGAAATGAGTAGTAATTGAGCATCTACTCTGCCCCAGACACTGGATTAAGCATTTTTGCACAGCAGAGCTCATTTCATTTGCTGAAGCGAACTGAATTATACTTTCTCCCCAGTGAAATGCTTCAAGTCTGAGGATGCCATTCCCAAGGTGGTCCATCCCCCCATCTGATTTTTCTCCTTGTCAACTTTCTGGCTCAGTCACTCAGCACCTGTGGGAGTGTATCAGAGATGGAGAGAAGACCTCACATAAAACATTAAATTTCCAGATGGATCAGAAGGAAGCATGAATGCTAAGTTCAGGAAGAAAGCTGTTTGATTTTCTTTCCTGCTTTTCCATGATGGAAAACAGCAGAAGCCAGGGTTGAGGAGCATTACCTTTCCCACCAAGCTGAGAACTGAGAGAGGTTCCGTGGCTTGGGGTGAACAGGGTGACAGGAGTTTCAATGAAGGCAGAGTTCAGCCTGGAGAAAGAACCAGAAAGACGATGGTCACCATCTTTAATTCATCAAACCAAACAGATAGTCGGGGTAAGAGTGACTCTCTAATGTGAGCAAAAATGAGGAAATCTTTCTCTAGATCAGACTATTCGTGAACCACACATATACTTACACACTAGATGAAGATGGGAAGGATTCTTTGAGCTTAAGTCATAAACTATGAAACACACATATAGGAGAATTGTAAAATGGGAATTGCTTATAATCTAAAAATGCCATTTCTCTGTTGAACAGAGTTTTTGTTTTTGTTTTTTTAATAAAAGAGTAGCCAGCCCAGGGTGAAGTATTTAGGGCAACCAGGATATGATATCTCCAACTCTTTTTTAAAAAATAATATGCATTATATAAAGAGAGAAAAAAATTGATAAAGCAATGGAGATAAAATTGAAACAAGTGGTGAGTCTAAGAAAACAGTGCTCAGGGGTTCTGTGTTCTATGCTTACAACATTTCTATCAACTTGAAATTAGAACAAAATTAGAACTTATGAACAAACTAACAAAAGGGCTATCCGATGACTTTTTTGTGAAGCCTTGCCTCCAAAACAAAAATGTTCACACAGTCACTTAAGTGCCCGTTCAAGATTTATCTTCATATGTGCAATAAGCATTCACTGTGACATAATATAATTTAGGATTGTGCAACAATCCATTGACCATAACTAGAGAAAGAAAAAGAAAATCTTGCTTTCTCTGCTAAACCTTTGAGCACTTGCAGCCAAGATACAGCATCCAGAGCGAAGGAAAGAACTGCTCCTGGTGGAGTAATACTGGGTGCTTCTCTTTTAATTCAGTCTAAATCCCCCAAGTCGGCAAGACTGAATCAAAGAATCACAACTTAATAGACAGTGAAAGTCCTTCTATGAGGTGATTTCTACGAGTCCCCAAACTGCTCTCTGAATGATATCTACAGATACGGACATGGACACAGACACAGATATAGATGATGTAGGCGCAGATCTACAGAATATAGATGCAGACAGAGAGAGAGATGTACATGTACCTGACACAGGTGTGCAAGCAGATGACATCAGTGCAGGTGTAAATGTGCACACACTTGAGGATGAGGTGGATCTAGATGACATAGGTATAGATGAAGAATAGGGGTAGGGAGAGGTAGATGAAGATGTAGATGGCGTGGATGTAGGTGTACATGGTGTAGAAGTCGATGATGTAGATGTAGGCGTAGATGATATAAATGATGTAGATAATGTAGCTTTAAGTGTAGATGGACATGTTCATGTGGATGATATGGATGTAAGTGTAGGTGTCTACATGATCATACAGATCATGTAGAGTGATGATGCAGACTGTAGGTGTAGATGATACAGACAGAGAGAGAGATTGAGATAGGGATCGGGAATATGGGATAGGGATAGGAGACAGAGGTAGGGAACAGGGAATAGAGATAGGGATGGGGTAGGGGGTAGGGGATAGGGATTAGAGGTGGGGCTAGGGCCAGGGGATGGGGATAGGGAAAGAGATAATTTCCCAGCTATCCTGAAGTTAATGGAGCTCAAGTCACAGCTCCATTATCATCAAGACCACCCAGTGAATCGACAGGCATACTACTGACCCAGCCAGGTGATAAAAACAACGATAGCAGCAGCAGTAACAACACCAACACCTCTGAGCAGGTGTTGAGTGCCAGGCACTGTGCCAGGCACCTCACCTGCAGCATCTCATTAAATACTCCTGGTCATCCTACCGGCTAACGCGTTTATGTCCCCAGAGGCTTATGGAGCCAAAAGCAAGCTTCTCCGTGAGGTCTTTTGTGACCACCCTTCTTAAAATTTCAAACACTCCCACCATTGACCCCTGGCCATGCCCTCTCTCCTGTCACCATTTACTCCATGGTGCTTGGCCTCTGTTCCAAAGTCATCCATCAGCTGCCTCCCCAACTAGGATTCCAGCTCCACAAGGCCATGGAGTTGTGTTGCCTCCCCTGCCCCGTCCCCACCACCTGGAACTGTGCCTGGCACACAGGAAGCACTCCACGAGGACCCATGGAAGAAGCAAATGGCCAGGACAGGGAGAGGGGCACAGTCTCGGGGAGGGGGGGGCTGCCTGTGACCACACCTGTTGCCTTCATTCTCAAGGATCCGATGGTACCGCTCCAGCTCGTTCTTCAGTGTCTGCTGGGCGACCACCAGCTGCCGGCAGTCATAGGAAGACCTCTCCAGGCTCCTCTCGGCCTCCTCAATCTCCTTCCGCAGGGTTTCGATCTGTTCATTATAGAGCTGAATCTCGTCATCGTAACACTCATGGGCATCTTTAATAGCTTGTTCCAGGGCCGAGGTCTGTGGGCAAAGACACAGCTGTGAGGAAAGCCATCCTGCCTCTTCCTAAGACACAGGCTTGACCAGGAGAAACTGGGCTCAGGTACCCCGTTTTGTTTGCTTTGCTCCTTTGTTTCTCCACCAGTTTTGTTGTTGGCAATGAATTACTTTGGAATCCTGGAGCCAGAAAGGAACCTGGACACTAGCTAGCCCCAGCCCCCTCTGAAATCTGCCCTTAACAGAGTCTTCCCCAAAGAGAGTCTGAGGATGGAAAGCCCAGAAAATAAAAAGTTAACTGCTGTCCCTGGAATAAAATGTATAATTTGAATAAAGTATATTATTCATATTCTGAGTTAGCATAAATCTGACAGCCAAAAAATAGAAGCACACATACTAAATAGATAAGATGCTATTTTTGCTAAAGTAATGAAGGGGGGGGCATGTTTCTTGTTCTTATTTAATCACTATGACACTTTACTTTTGTCCTGATTTCTGATTAGTAGAGTTATATGTTTGGGTAGCTAAAGTGTGCGTGTGCACTTGTGTACACATAAAACAACCTCAGGGTTACACTATTTACATACTAATGCAGGGCTAGTCAAAATTAAGGTAGGACAATAGAAATTTGACAGAATATAAGGTGGACTTCTATTCACTTTAAGAGCTTCTAACACTGCACAAAGAGCCACGTGTGTACTTATTTACAAGCTTAGTATTTATGTAGTCATGACGCTTTTGTGATCTCATTTTCCGAAGTAGGAAAGAATTCACCATGCATTATCAGTCCTCAAAACAAAATGAAACAAACAAACCGAAAAACCACTTCTACCTACAACAGCACATCCCAAAATTCAATGCGAACCACCCGAGGATGTTGTTAAGCTGCAGACACAGACTCAGCAGGTTCTACGATCCTAACCACTTCCCACACGATGCTAAGGGCACTAGTCTATGGACCACACCAGGAGTCAGGGGGGCTGCACTGGTATCTGAGTTCAACGTCATGTATGTCTGCTACAAGGCATTTCATGCATGCAGCTGAATGCGCATACTGGACAATCTAGAGGATGCAATTCCTACGACACCTGATTCCTCACTTTACATACAGATGTGGCCTTGGAACAGTGAAGTTTCCTAAGTGATGACACTTGAAAACTTAGCTTACCATGGTTTTTGGGAATGTGTCTATTGTATCAAGAAGGAAGGAAGGAAAAGAGAAGGAACAAAGGAAGGAGGGGGGAAAGAAAGGAAGGCAGGAAGGAGGGCAGGAGGGAGGGGAGGGAGATGGGAAGAAGGGAAGGAAGGAAGGAAGGGGCACATATACTCCATACTTTGGGAAGTCGCTTGCCAGCCCATGTCGTCCCCCGTGTCTGATGCCTGTTCCGTCTCATAGAGGGGTCCCAACGGTGGTGTGATCTCACTCTTCTGACCAGACCTACAGAACCAGGGCCAGACACAGACTGGCCTATCACATGCTTCCTCTCTGGGGAATTTGTAAAAGGATCTCAGAAACAGCGGTGAGCTGGTGGCAGGTCCACAGAACCCCGGGGCCGCCATCTTTCATAATGTGCATGGAGAAGTTACGAAAAGCAAATCTTCAGAGAGGCAGAGAAATGAAGCCAAAGGGCAGAGACAAACAGAGATGAGAGAGTTTGTGGGAGAGAAGGGAGACAGAGAGTGAGCAGTTAGCTGCCTCAGATCCAAGTTCCTGGTTCCTGCTCTCAAATTCCATAAACTACCTTTTATATCCTGTTCCTTTGCGGGGGGGTGGGGGGGTGGAGGGGGTGGATAGTATCTTTACAGTGGAGAAACCCGGCAGACACCACCTTAACCAAGTGATCCAAGTTACATCACCGGCAGGAAGACATGCCCACATGATGCTCCCCTGATGAGAAGCACCCAGAAGGACACTCACTTCTGTGCGTTCCAGCCAGGAACACACAGCCTCAGCCTAATCCTGAAAAAAACATCTGGGAGCCCAAAAGGAGGGACATTCCCAAGATAGCTGGCCATCAAGGTCAGGAAAGGCAAAGAAAGGCAGGAACTATCCCACATTGGGGTAGACTAAGGAGACACAACACCTAAATGCAAGTAGGATCCACAGGAAAAGATGATGTGGGTAATTTGTGAAATTGTTGTCGAGTCTATTACAAGGATGGTATCATCGCTAGTTTCCTGGTTTCAATCACTACACTGTGGTTATCAATTAAGGAGCTAACATTTGGGGAACCTGGGTGAAGAGTATGCAAGAAACCCATGTGCTATTTTTTGCACTTTTGAGAAGTCTAAAATTAGCTCAAAATAGAATTAAAGTGCACTCTTTCCTGTTTAAGCTTGTTTGACTGGGTGTCTGTCCCTCCTGAAAAAACAATTGTTTTAAATTCAAAGAGTTACCTGTCATGTCAAATACCAAGGGCTCCCACTAATTCCTGGTGCAGCCGCATGTTCTGACCTACACCAGTACTCACACATTCTAGGAAAGGCTTCCAAGAAATAAGGACTCTAAAAGACCCTTCTGAGGCTCAAATCTCAGAGACAACAAGCCACCCAGGAATGGAAGAATCCTGAAGTCAGACAGACAGACATTCCTTTTCTATGAAGCAGTCCTGAGAACAAGCCTGGGGGATGCCGGCCGCACTGGGCAGCAGGGAGGGTGCCTCTGATCAAAGCTTACCTTCCTCCCCTGGATACAGGAAAGAGTCCGTGCCCACAGCACCCAGACTTTAAAAGTATGCCTATTCCACAAACAAATATCGAGGGGGAAGAAAGAGGTAACAGGGAACCTATAGGATAAAAGAGACTTAAAAGACGCAGAAACCAATTATAACGTGTGGACCTTATTTGGATGGCAATCCAAGTAAACGCTAAAGAATGAAATTGTGGGAAAGACTCCCCATTGGCTGATTCCATTTATATGACAATCTGGAAAAGACAAAGCCAGTGGCTGCCAGGGGTTGGGAGTGAGGTGGGGCAGGGGCTGCCCACGATGCCCAGCTCCCCGGGGAATTTCAGGGTGAGGGCACTATCCTATATCTTGATTGTGGGTGTGGGTACAGTGCTGCATGCACTTGCCATGCAGATGTAACATGTACCGAAAAGGGGGACATTGGCTGTATGCAGACAGCACCTCAGTTAATGTTGAGACAATCAGAGATCTGATCCCCGACTGGACATTTGGTGATACTAAAGAAGTACTGTTAATTATTAAAGGTGGGTTCATGGACCCACGTTCTATAAAAGGAGCCCTCATCTTTTCGAGAGATCTGTTCAAATATGGCTGGATCAGATGATTTGGTGTCAGGGATTCCTTCAGAATTACATGGGGGTGTGTGGGGGTGTAGGAGGTATAAGAGGGACCATGTGTTGGGGGATGGGGATCTGGGGGCTCATGAGACTGTTTTCTCATTTTTACATATGTTTGAAGTGTTCCAAAATAGAGTGAAAGCAAAGATTATGTGTAAAGTGAGTCTATTGCCCCCTTTGGGTCTGGGTTCCCTAGCCCAGGGCGGGAATAATGGTTTGTGTGGGCAAGTTCTCACATGCAGCAACTCCTCAGCCTCAGGACCACCTCATGGGGGTGGGGCGATTATGACTCCACTTTGCAGATGAGGAAACAGACACGTGGGCAAAGTGACCTGCCAATCAATACAGGATTCAGAGCCACCTATGCAGGGTCTGAGACCCTTCCTGAAACCATGGGCCCTCCTGCGTCAGCCTCTTCCCAACTGCAGGAGAGCAGGACACACACACACACACACAAACACACACACGCGCGCACACACACACACACACTCTCTCTCTCTCTCTCTCCCCGGGCCCTTGGAAAACCCCCAATTCCCACATATCAACAGGCAAGCATCACCAGCATGTTCTCACTGAAGACCTAGGGGACACAGGGTGACCCCCACACAGACTTCTCCCTCCCTGAGCACAAACACTTGGCAAATTTTTAAACGGTAAGTAGGATAGCAACGCATTTTCACAAACTAGGACATTAGAAACTAGAAACTTCCAACCTTCCAGGGCAAGTATGATTTTTTTTTTTTTTTTGTATCTCATGGGTCAGTGGTGTGCTGGTGGGAGTAGCTGGGTGGTTGGCTGGTGGCTGTCCTCTGATGGAATCTGCGGGAGGAATGCCTGCCCTGGGAGGAGGCTCTGGGGATGTAAGGTGTCTTCCAATCTCTGACGGGCACTGGTGCTCTGCCTGATTCTGCCTGCGTCCACCAAGAAGTGCTGAATGAGTTTATAAAACTGGATTTACATCTATGTCAATGTGGTTTTGGCAGCTCAATAATTTAAACTATTCATCAGGGAGCACCTGGGTGGCTCAGTCGGTTAAGCATCTGCCTTCAGCTCAGGTCATGATCCCAGGGTCCTGGGTTCAAGTTCCGCATCAGGCTCCTTGCTCTGCGGAGAGCCTGCTTCTCCCTCTAACCCTCTCCCCTCTCGTGCTGTTTCTCTCTCTCTCTCTCTCTAATAAATAAATAAATAAAAATCTTTTTAAAAAAATAAAATAAAATAAACTATTCATCAAAAGGAGAAATGTTCAAGAAAAATATTAAGAGCCCCACTTTCATCAGCTTAAAGGGGGCCAAAGGGATGTCTCTGCATGAGCAAACCTGGCACCAGCTTCACTACCTGAGAATGAGATGTGGCCCCTCCTCCGAGGAGCCCAGAGGCCAGGGTGGGAGGTGGCTCACTCATAGAGACATGCCCAAGGCATCACGAAGCACATGGAGACCCTCGGATGCTGGAGGATGTCAGAGAAGGCCAGTCCTAGGTACCAAAGAAGAGAAGGTTCTTCTGGAAAGAGGAGAAGTGATGAGCCAAGGGGCAGGTGCGAGAAATCACAGGAGGGTCAAGAGAGGAAGAGAAGTGAGAGTAGCCCACTCACATCTCTGGGTTTCTTGGAGGGGAGCAGCCTCACAGAAACTGGAGAGAGAGGTGGGTAGAAGGGGTGCGCCGTGCCGCAACTTGACCTTCATCCTGAGCAAGGGTGACTGCTGTGTTTCTCCTTGGACCGTTGACACCCTTCTGAGATCAGCTGCAGGCGGGAGCCACACCATGCGCTGCTCAGTACTCCCTGAACCTCATCTGGAGCTTGGCGATCAAGGCTGAATGAAGGAGTCAGTATTCGAGCACAGCTGTGGGGCCTGCTTTTGCACGGCAGGGGTCAACAGGGACCCAGGACAGTGCCTAGCAGTGAGCCCCCATCCAGAGCGGTGACCTCCTGCTTCAGTCCTCTTAGGCCCCCGGATGCCTTAGGCCCCCGGATGCCTTTGGGTCCAAGGTCGTTTGTAAAAAGGAAATGGGTTCCTTTTTCTCCACATCCTCGCCAACACGTGTTGTTTCTTGTGTTTTTGATTTTAGCCATTCTGACAGGTGTGAGGTAATGGGTAAAACAGATAAAGGGGATTAAGAGTACACTTGTCTTGATGGGCACTGATGCATAGAATTGTTGCATCATTACACTGTACTCGTGAAGTTAACATCTGCTGTATATTAATTATACTTCAATTTTAAAAGAGGGGAAAAAATTTTTAAAAAGGAAATGGAAGAAATCAAGTATTCTTCACTGATTACATGCTCTTGCCAAAATCTACCACTAGATGGCGCGAGGCAACTTTAATGAGAAGTGATAACCAGGGAGGTTTACTCCTTCCAAGTAATACAGGACCTTTTTCACTTTCCTGTCACAGAAACTCTCAGTCAATGTGATCAGGGAGCCAGAAGTGCCTGTCCCTTTCCTTCCACCTCTAGGAAGTGCCATCCCAGTGGTCTCATGCATGGGCTGTGTTGGGCTTCAAAGAAGGGGCTGTCAGCTCTAATGGAGGATGCTATTCCTTCTATTCTGTGGACTAGGGTTCTCAAACTTGAGTTTGCACAACCACCCGGAGGGCCTGTTAAAACAGAGATTGCTGGGCCCCATCCCAAAGTTCCTGACTCAATAGGTCTGGGATGAGCTTGTGAATGTGCATGTCTGACAAGTTCCCAGGTGATGCTGATGCTGCTGGTTTAGGGACCTCACCCTGAGGACCATGCTATGGAGGATTCTGGAAGCATCAGATGCTCTAACCAGAGGCAGAACCAGATGCAGTGGTTCTGCCAGGTTGGAGCCCTCAGGCTGCAAGGAGTTCTCCCTCTCCCACCCTCCTCACTTGTCCCCAGTCATAGCATTGGCCCTACTGAGGGGCTAAGCCACCAAATCTACCTTGGAGACCCTCAGCTCAGCTACTCCATTGGGAAGCCTCTAAAACCTTTCAAAATCAGCAAAAAAGCCAGCCATGAGCATCTCCTGAATAGGCTATGGAAGGAAGGCCCAAGCCAGGGACTCAGGTGGACCGGATGTAGAACATTCTGACCCAACCTGGGGCCCACCCTTATACCAGTGTTCTCAAAGTTCCTGGATCAGAAGCATCATCACCTGGAAACTCAGAAATGCACATTCTTGGGCCACACCCCAGAACTACTGAGTCAGAACCTCTTGGGTGGGCCCAGCCATATCTGTGTTTTAATAAGAGCTAATTAGGCAGACTTCTGGTACCCATGACCATTGCCCCTTAGCTTTATGCCCATGAATGTTATGTTACACAGCAAAAGGGACTCTGCAGATGTGATTAAGGTTCTTAATCAGCTGACCTTCAAAAATAGGGAGATTATCATAGATTATTCCTGATCATATGAGCCCTTAAAAGCAGAAGTCAGAGAGATTAGATGCATGAGAAAAATTCTATGCACTGTTGCTGGATTTGAGGATGGAGGGGGCCATGTGCCAAGAGACGTGGGCGGCCTTTAAGAACAACTCCTGGCCAACAGACAGCAAAGAACTGGGGTCCTCCATCCTACCTGCACACAGAGTTGACTCTTGCCAACAACATGAATGAGACTGGAAGATCCTCCACCAAGAGCCTCCAGATAAGAAGGTCGGCCAACACCTTTATATCAGCCTTGTGAGACCCAGAGCAGAAAAAACCAACCAAGCCTGCCCAGACTTCTAACCCTGGAAGTGTGGGATAAAGGACTGTTGTTTCAAGCCCTTGCATGTATCGAAATTCACTAGAGCAGCGAGAGAAAACTAATACAACTTGTGTTTCATTAGCTCCACCGCTAGATTTATTTAATATAAGCGCATCGATTATGATATAGAAAATGACTGGTAATATTCTGATAACTGTCTCAATAGAATTGGTTTCCTTTTAATTATACATACTTTATTTTTATTCTATGCCCTTAACATTGTTCTGAGAAGTGGTCCATGGGCTTCACCAGGTGGCTGGGGGGTGGCGGGTCATGGCACAGAAAAAGAGAAGACCCCCCAATTTAGAGAGACAACAACATCAGAGTAAGACCAGTAAGTCTTTCTGCAGCAGCTATGGGTGGGGACAGGCAGCCAAGCAGACAGACTGATTTCATAGTCTCCGAAACTAGGTTAATCCGTGATGAAAGGTCTTACTTTTACATTCAACAAATACATATATGTACATAGAGACAGAAACATTTATGCCCTAGAATTGGAACTTACCACGTCAGACTGAGCTCTTTCATTTTCTCAGTATCTAGGGCAGGGTTTTCAACTTTGTTGCCACGGCCACAGAAAGAGCCACATTTTACGTCACAAACCACAGACATCACACAAATGTGTGTGTGTGTGTGTGCATCTGAACAAATATATATATTTAAATATGCAAACATATATATTTAAAACACAGTTTTCACAAAACAAATCCCACCATTACTAGCCATGCACTCGGTTATTTCTTATTCTAGCTTAGTCTAGTGTTGTCAATTTCTTCTTTTTTTAATGCCAGTCAATTCTGCTGAATTCATTTTACCACCCAATGATGAATGGTAAACAGTGGTTTGGAAAACACTGGTCTCAAGGACCAGTGGGCTTGTGTCCACTTCTCCAATTTCTCATTCACACAAACACACACACACACACAAACACGCACACATATACACATACACAGAGATACACAAATTTATATACACATACAAATATATACATACACACCTATACATATATGTATATAACATGCACACATACACACATGCACACACATACACATGCATACCTACACACACATAAACATATATACATACACATGGATGCAAACACACACACACACCACATACTCATGCTCGCTCCATTCTTCCAGGGCCTCAGAGGAAACCACTAACTACCAAGTCACCAAAATGGTGTGTCTGGTCCCTGAGCCATGGTTTGTCATGAGAAGGATGAGCTTAAAGGCAGTGCTCAATTTCTCGAGGTGTGATCTTTACCTCGGGAGATAATCACCAGACCCCAGTTTGCTTTCAGTGGCCCCTGAGAGTTGCTGCAGAGTGACAGGTTTGTGCAGTGGGCAATGGGACAGAAATGAAGATTCTGGAACTCCACGGTCCCAAAAGAGATCCTGGGCAGATCTGGAGGGCACTGAATAGCTACAAAAGCACCAGATCCATTGTGGCTTTAACTTCTGATTTTGCAGGCATTGAAGGGATAGAGACAGAGTAACATTTAATGTTCCAGGTTTCCTAAATAGTCCAATTTTTCAAACTTTTTGTTCTCTTGTACCCTATGTGTACTTGTCAAACCAAATGTCAATTTATTTTTAGATTTAGAAAATGCAGGTGCAGAGTATAGGAAAATTTAGTATTTTAACCCAATGTGCCCCATCAGAATGGTACGGTAATGAGAGAAAGAAAACTGGAAGGAATCAGGGGGATGAGCTATGAAGCTCGTTAACCAAGAAGGAAGGCCACAGAAAGAGGAGTGAGTTCTTCTGGTGACTTTAGTTTTCAAATTAAGCCTCACCAAAAAAAAAAAAAAAAAAAAGGAGGGGGTAGAAATGGGAGCTTTATGCTAACAAATTCTGAGCAGAAGCAAACACCAACACAAGCCTGTAATCAAATTCCAAAGGAGAGGGTGCCTGGGTGGCTCAGTAGTTTAAGCGTCTGCCTTTGACTCAGGTCATGATCCGGAGGTCCTGGGATCAAGTCCTGTGTCGGGCTCCTTGCTCAGTGGGGAGTCTGCTTCTCTCTCTCCCTCTGCCCCTCCCCCCACACATGCTTGCTTTCTCTCTCTCTCAAAAATAAATACATTTTTTAAATCTTAAAAAAAAATCTGCCAAAGGAGAGATGTTAGGTCATGAAACGAGAAAGAGGAAGCATAGATTTGACCAACTAGAGGATAAAAATTCCAGTAAGTATCCATCTCTTCTTATTTTTAACAAGATTAAACTGGGCAAAACAAATCGACCTGCAGAAGGCTTGGTGGGGAGGAGTGGCACGAGGGGAACCTCTGAGGCTCCTGGAATTAGCATGACCCATTATCCCTGCTTGGCCAGGACTTTGCCAGTTTGGGCATGGAAGTCCTCCATCCTGGGAAACCCTTGGTCAAAGCAGGACAGCTGGTCACACTACTCAGAAAAGCTGGTTTCTGGCTCTGAGCACTGGACACACAGGTGTGTTGAGTTTGTGAGAATTCCCTATCCCCCACCCAGCTGGATACTTGTACACTTTTCTGCACGCTCAGGACACCTGAATACAGTGTGCTGTAAAACCTGATTCACATGTGTGGTGTGAATGCCCAAGGGTGAGCAGCGGACACGAGGGGGTGGAGCCATACCTGGGCCTGTAGCTCCGTCCTCTGGGCCTGCAGGAGGGACACCACCTCCCGGCCCTCCTCCAGCTGACTCTGCAGGGCAGCGGCCTCCCGTTCTGTCAGGAGCTTCTCCTGCACAAAAAGGCCAGACTCAGCATGCACATGCACTTGATGTGTGAGGAAATCCACAGGGAAAGGGGGCAAAGAAGGTTCTTCAGGTTCGTGTCCCCTTGCCCAAACTCATATGCTGAAGCCCTGCCCCCAATATGGGGCCTTCGGGAGGTGATGAGATCTACATGAGGTCATGAGGATGGGGCACTCGTGGTGGGGTTAGTGCCCTTATAGGAAGAGGAGGAGACACCTGAGTGCTCTCTCTCTCTCCCCAAGATGCACCAAGGAAAGGCCATGTGAGGACCCACCAAGAAGGTGGCTGTCTACAACCCAGGAAGGAGACCCTCATCAAGAGCCGAATCTGCCAGCAGCCTGATCTTGGACTTGCAGCCTCCAGGGCTGTGAGAAACAAATGTCTGCTGTTTGCTCGTCCCTGGCTGTGCTGTCACCGCGCCCGAGCTGACTAAGCCAGGCCCATGGCGGCCACCCTTAAGTTCTGCCTGTTCACGGTCTTCAGAGTCTGAACCATAAACGCTAGGAGCGTAAATCGCCGGAGACCCACATTTTAGACCTGGCTGTGCCATAAACTGGCTAAGAGACTCTGGACAAGGCACTGTCTGCTTCTATAAAAAGGAAAGCTGGGAATGCCGACTCTCGCTGGGCTCTGTCGTCTGTCCCTGCAGGTGGCACGGTCAGTCTGTGCCCCGGGCTGTCGACGGTGCCAAGATGTCACGGCCGCACCAGGCTGTCGGGCTCCAGGGACCACAGGGCAGTAGGGGCCCCAAGGGAGCTGCCCCGCCCTCTCCCCACTCGGCGGAGCGACATGGAAGAAGATCCGTCCTCAACCGCTCCACACAGGCTGAGCCGGCGCCCTTTTCCAACCGGTCCCTCCACTGTCTGTCCAAGAACATCCAAATCCCTTGGCAAGAGCCGGCCTCTGCTCAAGAGCAATGCCTTCTGACACGGAGCGCGCTGCCTCCCCGCCAGGCAAACCTCGAACACCGAGCACGAGCCCCGTGCCCCCTGCCCAAAGCCGCACAGGTGAGGCAGCCCCCCGCTTGCCCTCACTGTGCAAAGGGGCTGGAGCCACAAGAGGGGCACGGAGACAGCTAGAGCAGGACAGACAGACAGACAGACAGACGTGCACAGAGGGAGCCCGTGTGGGCCCGGGGCCGCAGCCCGATCCCGGGGCGGAGGCGGGGCGCGGAATCGGAGGCATAACTGCAGAGGGCCCTCCTCGGCTCTGCGCGCTTACCCCGGAGCCCGTTTTTCCCCGTGTTTCTCAGTGCGCGGGGGGCATGCTTTCTCTCCGCCTGGCTCTGTGTCTCTCCCTGCGTCTCAGGCTCTGCTTCTCTCTCTGTCTCCGTCTTCTTTGTTTCTCTGTGTCTCGGTCCCCACCTCCCTGCCTCAAAGATGCGGACAAGGGGGTGGCTGAGGGCAGAAGGGGACTCACGTCCCCCAGTGCCAGCACGTGGAAGATGTGCGTATACGCCACACTTCGCCAATTCTAGGCCTGCAGCCTCGGGAGAGAAGCAGACACGATGCCCAGACACTGCATCTGCCAGAGCCCTGCCTGCTTGCCTGGCCCTGTCTCTCCTCACTGCCCAGCTCCTATTCATCTTACACACCTCCTCACGCCCACCCAAGGGGGCACAGGAGACCCTCGGATACAAGAAAGACAGCCCAGCTGCTGTCAGCCGGTAGCTGGCACTCATCACCGGGCCGTGATGCTCCCTCTTATAAACTTGCAAATGAGCTCCCCGCCCAGTATCCAAAGATGTCACTCCGGGACCAATGGGGAATGAGACAGAAACAAGACCACCCCATGTCTGAGCACGCACAAAAATCACCAAACCTCCCCTCCCCCACTAACACAAGCGATGCTGCTTGATCACCAAGTACCGCCTCCCAGGTACAAATTACAGGGATGCTCAGTCATAGCACCAGCCCTCTCCGGAGGGCACCCAACCCAGAGCAGGGCCCTGCTTAACTGATCCCACCCCCAGATCACCTAACACAGGCCTCAATCCTCTCACACGTCCCTCCTCCACTGAGACACCCTGCAAGTCTCCACGGGGTACCCCCTCCCTTGCTGCAGTGAATAATTCACCCAGCTTTATTTGACCACAGATGCATCTCCAGTGGCCTCTGGCTAGAGGGTGAGCGGTGTTCCTTGAACAACACTAACTGTATCCTCATTTTGCAAAGGTGACTCACACATTTTCTAGGTAACAAGAGTCAATGAAACAAACCTGAAAGGGACCATCTATCTCATATATAGAATTTTTAAGCACAGATTAATAAAGAATGTGATGCTTTCTGAATCTGTTTCTCCCAGGGAGGTCTTGCTAAAAGGGCGGATTCTGACTCAGTGGGTCTGTACTCAAGCTGGAGATTCTGCACTTCTAACTAGCTCCCAGAGGACGCTAAGATCACTGATGCTCTCAGAGTGGGGCCAGACACTCTCTATATTCTTACGACTCAGAAGAATTGTGTTACAAGAAAACAGAGGATACGATTTAAAAGGTGTGCTTTGGTGTAAAACACTTTTGAACCAGAGGGAAAAATGAGTATGCACGATAAAAATAAGGTATCTGGAAAGAAATCTCTGACAAAGAAAATTAAGGCATCAGGAGAAGCTATTTTAGGTCTTTGTGGAAACCTCAGTTATACCAATATGGAGAGCAGGCACCTGAAATGGTCACTGGCGGGCAATTCGGACGAAAATATTCCCAAGAACAAGCAACTTTCCTTGGCAGAGTTTTAAAGTGTCCTCTGGGGCGCCTGGGTGGCTCAGTCAGTTAAGCATACGACTCTTGATTTCGGATCAGGTCAGGATCTCAGGGTCGTGAGATCGAGTCCCGCATTAGGCTCCACGCCCAGGGTGGCGCCTGCTTACAATTCTTTCTCTCCTTCTGCCCCTCCCCCTGCCCCTCCTCCCACATGAGCTCTGTGCCTTCTGACACACCCCCTGCCCCTCCCCCCTGCCCCTCCTCCCACATGTGCTCTGTGCCTTCTGACACTGATTATAAATAAATAAATCTTAAAAAAATAATAATAAAGTGTCTTCTGAAAGCAAATGCTGGGGTTTCTTCAGCTTTTAAATAATAAAAAAATTAAAACAAAAAAACTCAAGCAGCCAGTTCCCCTGGCCCACAGGTCCTGCAGCTTGTCTGCACTCTGCTCTGGGAGGTTCTAAATGAGGGGGTCAGGGCTCCACCTGCCAGGCGGCTGATTAACTGACTTGGGTGTGGTCTAGGCAGACTTGCAGGTGAGTCCAAGTGTCTCTAGGGTTGAGCACCACTGTCCTAAGTCATCCTTGCAAAATACCCAGAATCTCACCAGTAGGACAGTCCACCAAACCTTGTATCAGCCTAACACAACCTCTGGAAAAGGGGCACCGTGACATTTTTGTCGTAATCTGCATTATTATCCGTTGATTTTTACATGTCTCAGGTTAGGCATCACAAAATCCATTAAGCCACATTAGGGAAAAACTATGCCAGCAGCTAGAGAGCTAAAGGAAGAAGGAATGTGGAACATTATATCAGAAATAAGGTTTTTACATCCAAATTCACATTTTTTAAAAAATTAGCTCCTGTAATCTCTTATTTTTTCCCCCGTAGTTTTCATCCCACAGACTCACATATTCATTAACAGAGGCCGACCTTGAAAATACAGTTACGAATTGTGGGGGGCTCTCTGTATTCAAAGTTCATGGTCAAGTTGATAAGGAAAATAAGAAAACAGACAATTTTTTTAAAATCGGCAAACGATTTTATCAGATACCGCAACAAAGAAGCTACACAGATGGCAAAGAAGCCCACGAAAAGATGCTCAACGTCATTAGTCATCAGGGGACTCAGTTAAAACCACAGTGAGATATACTGCATACCTGTTAGAAGAGCAAAAAGCAAAAACAAAACCAAACCCCGACATACCAGTGCTGGCTACGACCTACGACACAAAGCAACAGAAACTCTCACACGTTCATTGCTGATGAGCCGCAACGATGCAAACCGCTTTGGGAAATAGTCTGGCAGTTTCTTATGAACTACGCAAGGAAGAGCAGCCCATAATACTCAAGAACAAATGCCTAAGACAATGGTCAGGGACACACTTTGTGTCCTCAGCTGTCCAAACACCAGTGTTCCCAGGCTGAGTAAAAGAACAGAAGGGTAAACTTCAAATGTATGCAGAGTGAGAGTGGGGCCAGTGAGCCCAGTGCAGCTCGGCGCCCAGTCTGACCTGATGCCTCACCTGGGTCTCTGTTAACTAGGCCCTTGGGGGGGTAAGAGGCATCCCCAGATGTGCCTTCCCTGCAGCCGGGGCTCCGATTCTTACCTCTCTCATCCCACTTGTAATGGCAGATGCTTGAGGGGTGGTCTGGACAATCTGCTGCAGGATGGTGACATAGGTCTGAATTTCCAGAAGATTCTGTTGGGGGAAGGAAAGCATTCTCATTAAAACCTGAGCTGCTTGAGATTTTGCCTCCAGGACCAGGTGACCCCAGGGATGAATGTTTTCACATGTTCACCGTCACAGACAGGACAGACTGTGACCTGAGCAGCAGACATTTTAATCTTCACAAGAGTAAGGGGGCAGATAAAGAAACTGAGGCTTGATTGGTCTCGCCATTTCCCTTCAGTGACATGGATGCTTTGCTGCTGGTTTTCCTAGAGCCCAGGATGGCACAGCTATGAGAGAAAAGCAGAGACGGGGAACAAAGAGGCCCCCACAGGGTACAAAGGACCCTTTCTGATCCCAGAACAGGGCAGTGGTTCAAAGGATGGTCAGTCAATCCCAGACTAAATCACTTACTAGCTGGATGTGGTCTTGAGTAAGTGATTTAAACCACCTAATGCTCAGGGTTTTGCATATAAGAGGACTACCAATCTGGTCACGGTGCCTGATCCCCTTTCCCAGCAGAGCACCTGTGCCCAGCTCTGTGTGTGAGAGCACATCGCAGAGAATTGCCCTTGGCCAGACAATGGTCCAAGAAGCAATACCCGCAAACCCACCTCGCCCCGACCCGAATCAATGACTCCTTGGCACAGGAATACAAAAAGCCAACCCTCTTGCCTCAAGGTGGGACCAACCCTGTGGAGCAATCATACTCCAGAACCCTCCATGGGGTCAGGCTGAGGCCAAACTCCAGCTAAGCCCAGACCCCTGCGCCCCTATTCCCCTTCATCTCCTCCTGGAAGCTCACCATTAATACAGCAATCACGCAAAAATCATCACTTGGGCTCTGCTCCTGGGGAGCCTGCCCTACGATACTAACTCACGAGGCTGGTGTTAGGACCAATGAGATAATACACAGAAGCTTCGCAGTGTGAACTCTATTATCACCCCTTCGGTGTGAGCAATGGGTCCTCCCATTGGCGTAGGCAGGTCCACACTGAGACAGGAAGAGAGTCTAATACCTACTGAGCACGCACCAGGCTCCAGGCTGTACCGAGTGTCTCACCTATACTCGCATGCTGCCTCAGTTTCCCCAGAAGCAGACTGGTAGAGATTGAACGTTGTGACCCTCCAAATGTCACATATGGAAGACCTAAGCCCCACTGGGATGGGGTGTGGAGGTGCGGCCTTTGGGAAATAACTAGATTTAGATGGGGTCATGAGGGTGGGGCCCTGTGACGGGATTAGTGCCCTTAGAAGAAGTGACACCAAAGAGTTGGCATCGAGGAAAGCCCAGGTGAGCACACAGTGAGGAGACAGACGTCTGCAAGCCAGGAAGAGGGCCCTCCCCGGAACCTGGCCCTGCTGGCACCCCCAGCTCAGTGTTCCAGCCTCCAGAACTGTAAGAAACAAATTTCTGTTGTTTCTAAGCCACAGTGGTACTTTATTATAGCAGCCCGGACTGGCTAAGATACAGGCCCTGAGAGACGGGTCTGAGTGCAAACAGTTTATGTGGGTGAAGGTGCCAGGAAACGTTATTGGTTGGAGAAGTGAGACAGGAAAGGGAAGGCAGCCAATGAGGAGCACGTTACCAGGTAAGTTACCACTGTGGGCACCCAGTGCTCAGGCCTAGCGGGGATCCCTGGGAGCCGTGCAGAACTGTGCAGAACAGCCGGTGAGAGGGAGCTGGGGTATGAATCCACCAATGCGCATCCATCACTGGCTGAGGCTGCTCCAGGGGCAACACGTTCCGTGAGGCAGAGACACCCTCCACTGCCTGGAGAGCGTCCAGAGACAGAGCTGCGGATACTGGCAGTTGGAAGGAGGCCACAGCCCACCAGAGAGGTCAGCCCCCAGGACCAAAGCCAGGCTCACCAGTCCGCTACAGTTAACCACACTGCTGCGCAGAAGGAGAGTCTGGTGTTTGCACGTTGAAGATGGCAGCTCAGAGTGGGAAGGCCACTTGCCCATGGTTACACAGCTCCAGGATTTGATTTGTCCAGTACACCAAGGCCCCCCAAAGTCAGGCCTGTGAGAAGCTAGTGGGGGTGGGAGGCAGAGCAGAGCGCTACACAACAGAAAGCTCCCGAGTGCCAACTAACTGGCTTGGAGGCAGAGTTAATATATATATATTACATTTTCTGCACTTCTGCATTTTCTGAGCTGAAACAATGATAGGTCCTAGCTTACTCAAGACGGATCTAAGCAAAATCACTTTGTGAATTGTAATGTACTCAACAGACATGTGTTCCCAATCCCTCCCCCCAACACACACACAACTGCCCTCCTGCTCTGCACATGTCTTGCTCACTAAGAGCCATCCAGCAACCAACCCCTCACCCACTTGGTTCAGGGGCAATACACACAAAAGGAACCCATTGTAGCAGGCTCATGTGTCAACCACAAGTGTCCCGGCCTCGTCTGGCCAAACCCAAACCGGGTTACCTGGGGGAAGGGCTTCAGAAGGTTCATGGTTACCTTCTTGTACCTGTCCTTTGCTGCACTGATGTCGTCCTGTAGAAACTGGGCTTCGATCTGAAGGCGTAGGTTATGCAGTAAGGCTTCATCGGCTTCCTGCAATGAGAAACTGAGTCACACATCTGACTCGGAGGGCTGCACAGTGGAGGTATTGGCACATGGGTGTGAAATCAGCCAGATGTATGGGCACACAGACCTCCTGGGTTCTTATTAAAACATAGTCTTGTTCAGTAGGTCTGGGAGAGTGTCTGAGATTGCATATCTCTAGTAAGGCATTGGGTTAGCCCATTAGACCTGGTCTAGAATAATTCTCCACAGAGATTGATTTTGCCCCCAAGGGGACATTTGGTAATATCTGGAGACATTCCCAATTGTTACCACTTGGGTGCTGGGGTGTGACAACTGGCATCTAATGAGCAGAGGCCAGGGATGCTGTTAAATATCCTACAATACACAGGACAGCCCCACACAACAAAGAATTCTCCAGTCCAAAATGTCAATAGTGCCATGGTTGCAAAACCTTGATCTAGAAAAATCAGGGAGAAAATGAGGATACAGTTACATACCAACAGCCTTAAAATTTAAGTTACATCTATATCTGTTCTATATCTCATCATCAGGAAGTTGAGTTTCTAAGACTAAGAAAGAGTTTTCTGGTAACACCGAAAACTTCATTTTAATAGTTTTCTCCCAAGGACTGCTGACACTTACCCTGATGCTATGTATCTTTAACACAAAATGCATTTTTTTAATGAGTGCTGTGGTAAACAGTATTTATTCCTTTAAAATTGGACATGACACTTAGGACACAAGGCTGAGTGTTCTCACCAAACATTCTGATAGTTCACTGACTTTCATCTCGTTGCTATTGTTTGGGTAAACTAAATAGGTCGAAATACTGTGCTCTTAATAAGATAGTGCTATGGGGGCCCTGGGTGGCTCAGTCGGTTAAGCGGCTGCCTTCGGCTCAGGTCATGATCCCAGGGTCCTGGGATCGAGCCCTGCATCGGGCTCCCTGCTCGGCTGGGAGTTTGCTTCTCCCCCTCCCCTTGCTCGTGCATGCATGCTCTCTCTCTCTCTCAAATAAATCTTTAAAAAAGATAAGATAGTGCTGTGATGGCTGGAACTCCCTTAAGGCTGTAGCAATCCAGCATGATACTACCAGTGAGCATTACTTGGGGTCCTCAAGACTGTCACTCTCCTGAGACACCTCTGCCGTGCACACTTGCCAATACCTGAGGCCTTGCCAAATGACTTTCTTACCGACTTATTAATGACTTGTTAAAAAGTATGATGAATGGCAGCCATGGGCTTTCGTCAATAAAGGTGGATAACACATTTAAGACCTTCTCCATCCTTGCGTGAGCAGAGTTAAAACAGTCAGGCATGAACACTGGCCAAGATATTTTGAGACATACCAAAATATCCTATCACTAAAAGGATTTAGATTCCAGGGAGGCCTTTGCCTGCAGTCCTTGGAAAGACACTTGATTCCTTAATCATTCCTAAAATGATGACTGGTGTGGGAAGATTCTGATTGCCAGATGCTGAAAGAAGATACCTGGATTCTGACTCCAGTGGATCACCTGCCTTGAATGAGCTTTCCGCGCAAGTGCAGCCTCAGCACCCACCACATCAGAGAGCTGGGACTTCATGAGACTAGAAAACAGGCTGTATGAACTTCAGGCCTACATCAGAATAAACGCTTCATTAAGAAATACATGCCTGTGTGAATTTGGCCTGAAACTTGAGCAAGATTTGGGGGGGGGCAGCTAATCATCCCACTCAACTCAAACTTCTGAGGCTATTTTATCTACCAAAAAGAACTTTGAGTTTATCTTTTTTTTAAGACTATATTTATTTTAGAGAGAGAGCGTGAACAGGGGGAGGAGCAGAGGGAGAGGGAGAAGCAGACTCCATGCTGAGCACAGAGCCCAACATGGGCCTCAATCCCACGACCCTGAGATCAGGACTTGAGCCAAAATCCAGAGTTGGCTGCTTAACCGACTAAGCCACCCCAGGCGCCCCTGAGTTTATCCTAAAAGAACTTCAGAGCTCTACAAAATCAACTGGGTCAACTGGCAACCGCCAGGCGTGTATCTTAAAGCATTCCTTTTTGCATAGGCTTATGCAAATAAAAATGAAATAAGCTATCCTAATATGCACTGTCCAAGTCTCAGGCATAATTTAAAATTTTCTGGTAGCTACATTAAATAAAATGAAAAGAAATGGGTGAAAGCAATTTTAATAATATATTTTATTTCACCCACTATACCCAAAATATTATCCTTTCACCATGTAATCAATAATTTTAAAGTTATTAATGAGATATTTTACAGTATTTTTTTTTTCAGGCAAGGTCTTTGAAACCTGGTGTGCATTTTACCCTTACAACGCATCTCGATTTGAACTTCCAGTGTTTCGATCGCTCCCAGCGCACGTGGCTGGTGGCTCCCAAGCAGGACAATGCAGCTCTACAGGATTAATTTTGGGCACAAGGGAGCATTCTATCCTTCCTCAGTGTCTCCTCCAGGTTTCTGCCCCAGGGCGAATGCCCCCAGTTTCTCTCATTTCTCTGAAGATTCTGAAGTCCCTTGATGGATACCAGGGAGGCCAACAATGAGCAACCAAGTAGGGAGTGAACCCTCAGACAGAAGGAGAGAAGGACCCCAACCTGGAGCTGGTTCCCTGCCCACTGCCCCTGGACTCTTCTCTGCTTTCCCCAGGCTTTGCTCACTTCCGGGCCCGGAGCTGGGCCTCTGCTGCCCGCCGGGAGAAGCAAGAGCATAGTAAAAAATCTCACCCTTTGAAAGACGCACACAGAGTCTGAAGTCTTTTTTTTTTAATCAGAAGTAAGAGAATGGACCAAATTACAAAACAGGGATGCACAGCTCCAGGTATGGGGCTCTGAACTGTCTGAACTAAATTAATGTGAAAACTAACTCTGGGCCCTCAGTTTCTGGGCTCATTCTTTTGATGAATGAATTAACCAGTCGCTGACTTTTGATGAGCTCTGCCCTCAGGGTTTCACGATGGGTCCTCCAATCCTGTGTTACGGGGACAGTACTTCAGAGTTCAGTGAAACCTCAACAGCACTGCTTCTTCCTTCAGAAGACGCACACTGCCCACCCGTGGAAACTCAACGGATGCACCTGTACAATCAAGATGTTCATTCCCCAGGGCAAGTGAGCAGGTTCCCGGGAGGTCCTGGCTCTCTGAAATTACCCAGAATTATCACATGAGCCTGGTGAAGCCCCTTCGTGAGAGAAATGGTGATACAAAGAAATCCCAGGGGTCTTTCCAGCAATGGGAAAGGGCTGTGGAACCAGAAAGAGCCGGGATAATTTACAGACTCCAAAGGAAAGGTAGCCAGGTCTCAAGAAGGACAGAAAGCAGGGCAGTCCCAGGACTCTAGCAGCAGGAGGTAATGGCTCTTCCTGCAGGATGACCGGCTACAAATGAATTCGCCTCTGTGTCCCCTTGAGTCACATTTCTGGGAGAGTGCTGTGATGGCCAACATGGGTCACATGACCATCCACTTCACTGACAGTCCTACCAGGACCCCAGTGATGGGAAGGACAGTCAGAGTGTGTGGGGATGCAGCTCCACTCCCTTCAGGAGCAGTGGTCTGCTGTGGAAGTGATTCTCAACCCTGTGGATGGGGCACCCCTTGGAGGGGCATGGCTCAGTTTGGGGCAGAGCTGGTCAAAGACCTTGAGCCAGTCCTTCTGGATAGCCTTCTACCCTCCCTCCCCAGTACCCTTATCCCCACCCTCCCACCACACCCCTCTTAAGATTGCTGAGGATGAAACGAGGCGGAGAATTCTCAAACATCTTCATTTTTACCAAAAACTCATCCACGATTAATCCATAATCACCAAGGCTGAGGAATTGGAAATAGGGTTTCAAGGACGCTTTGTGTCATGACTTCTAAAGGGATCAAACACTCGCAATTTTAGAAATAGAAGGGACCCTTTAGGTCATTAGACCTCAGATGTTTCTTAAGTTACATGTGTCATCCTTCAAACAAAATATCCCAGGATGCCAGTGTATAGGGGCAAAGCAGAGGCATGCTTCTGGAAGGACATGATCGCAGTAGGGTAGGGGGCCAGGCCCCCCCAAGCCCCCAGCAGCCCTCTTCCCTGAGAGGGAAATGCAGCTCAGAAACTAGAGTCTCTCCTTACAGATGGACAGGCTGAGGCCAGACTGACCAGTGGGTCATGCAACTAGTTAGTGGAAGCTAATGGGAAACAACAGGACTGGAATCTGTCTCGGGCTTCTCTCTACTAGTTAAGAGGTGACAGCCAAGCCTTTAAAACGATTCATGGGTGATAATAAAGGCCAGCCGATATTTATCCTTAAAATAGGGATTACACAGATGCTTCTGCAGCACATTCTCTTGCTTTGAGGACAATCATCTGACAAACTGACCCCAACACTCGCGAAGGTGAGTAGGTGCCACTGGAATGTACAGTTGCTGGTGGGGGTGGGGGGGAGGATTCAATTGGGAGTACTCTCTTTTGTTTGCACCAGAAGTCAGAATGTGTGGACGCTTGTGTTTTTATTATGCTTTGGATGCTGTCAGCTGCATTTTCAAAAGCTCTACCAGCAGCAGCATCTAGATTTTTTCCAAATGTAGACTCTGTGTCAACAGTCTAATTTTAGAAAACATTCCAACCCTGATGTTGTATGTGTTGGCAATCTAGGCCCGTGGTTCTCAAAGTGTGGTCAATGACGGCTAGGGATAATGAGAAATGTAAAATGATTCAGAGTATAAAATATCTGGCAGATCCCAGACCTACTGGGTCAGAATTTCTGGGGTCAGGACCCAGGAGTCTGTATTGTAACATGCGCTCCAGGTGCTGCTGGTCCACACGGAGATTTCAGAATCACTGATCTAAACCATTTTTTTGAGAAAGAGAGTAGAGAAGTCACTAGAGCCCAATGTGCCTTTGAAGAATCAGCCTGCCAATCCATTTACAGAGATACCAGAAATCCCACTAAAAACCCAACTGCCTATATCTTTACCCAGCCTCAAATCCAGCATCTAAACAGCTGCTCAAGAATGGGTATTCAAGTTCATTGAGATGTCTAGTTAATTAGGGTTTAATTAAAAAACACTTCAACCTTGGTTGTCAAAAACCTTCCCAAAAATTGTAGATTTGCTTTCCTTCCCGGTGCTAAGGCTGGCCTGGAGGACGGTGCTGAGTCTGTTCTAGAGCTCTACTCCCTGTCTTCCCACTGCCTCACCCTCTCTCCCTCTGCATACCTCCTGGTTCCTCCTCTGCCCTTCTGTTCTCCAGCCTCCCCACCCCCAACCCCATCCTGAACTCCGGAAGTTCTGGAAGTTCGTCTCCAGCCTCAGAGTTGTTCTTAGGCAAATGAAGCCCTGTAGCCCTGAAAACAAAGGCTCCATGCCCCTTCCCCAAATGCCCTTGCTTCTTGCCCTTTCCCCGGATGCACTGAAGATACACAAATTGCATGGAAAAGCATATATGGCAGTTTTAGGTACTTCTTAAAAAATTGTTTTTAAGTGAAAGCATTTGACTAGAACCCACATCATTTTAAAATTCTGGGGATTTTAAAGAAAAAAGGAGAGAAATCTTAAAGCCTCCTTATAGTTTCCTTAAGATAAGCAACACTGGGCATTATTGGGACCGATAACCATATATACATAGAGAGACAACGAGTCCCAGAGGTTAGCCAAACCCAGACACTTAAAAGTCATCAAGAATTCTTACTGCATCAAAAGTCTTAAAATCTGAATAACTTTGGCCAAAGTATGTGAGTGGTATGTTGAGCATTTATATTATTTCAAAGTGCCTAGCAAAGAGTGGCTTGCTTTAGATTTTTTGGCTGTTAAAAATACAGGAGCTCTGTTCTGAAGATGTAATGACATGGGCAGTATTAACAGATGACAGTCTGGTGAAAGCAGAAGCAATCCTTCCCGTCAACATACATTGTGATATTTTCCAAGCATGGTTCAAAGACTGGGTCAGTGGTTTCTCCTCTACCCCATTTTCCACAGCCACATCTAGGCATGAATCCCTTCCACAAGACCAAAGGAAAGGGACACTGACACGGAGCTGACAGTCGAAACCATGTTGATCTGATGTAGGTAGACACTCAAAGATTTGTCAGCCAAAATCACTGATATGACCAGCCAACCAGACGTGAACGTACTCCTCCATTTCTACCTTCTCACGTGACCATCTCGATGGACAGAGAACAAGAAGGTCCAGCCTTCCCCTGGCCAACCCCTTGAGTTCCTGTGAAGCAAGGATTGGGTACATGTTGTTCACTCCAGGAAGCTCTGGAAGGGAGGAAGTGATCCAGGGAAAGGAACAAAGGCAAGGAAGGTGTACAATGAGCAGGTTACCACTGTGGACAACCACACCTCAGTAGTGCTGAGGACCCTTGGAGAGACTGTAGAACTCACCTCTGAACTGCTGCTATGAGCTGTGGGGCAGCTGGGGAGCTCATCCACCTACTCCCACCCCTCAGCAGCCGAGGGTTGCTCCTGGGGTGTGAAGGCCCACATGTCCAGACTACGCCTCCTGCGCATCATGCAAGTTCCCACAGCCAGACACATGCAGGAAGCCAGCCAGCATGCTCAGCATGTCTGTGTGACCTCAGGGGTGGCCCACAGGATAGGGATGGGGCACCAACGTCAAGCGTGCAGGGGTCATCTTTACCCAGGGACTCTGACCTTGTGTCTGCCTCCTGAGAGACAGAGATTCCCCGACTGTCCTTGGGAGGCAGAGAATGAGCCATGTACACAAAAGACTTCTGACCACACATGCCAAGGATGGGCTGTGGGGCTCCAAAGTCACTGAACCTCACCAAGGGTGAGGCTCCTCACTGGCAACAGAGGGGTTGAACGGGGTCGTTTCTGAGGGTAGAATAAAGAACCACAAAACTGTGCCAAAGCTCCAAGCTGGTGCGTGGATACGGCCAACTCCCCGCATCATATGCAGTGCTCATGATTTCTGCTACAACCAGGCGCCACCTGTGTTATTAGTCACTCGGTATTTTTCTAAAATTGCTTCATCTACTTATATGCTTTCAAAAAGGAACTTTTTGATGTCACCTGCTATCAAGAAGAGGTAATCATGAAAATAAATTCACAGCTACTAGAAAATTATTCCTTCATGCGCCATCTAAAATCACCTCCCACTCCACCAGAGTCATGAATCCCACACTCTGGGGAAACGAAGCTGGCATCCATCACATCAAGGGCTCTGTAATAATAATTGTGACAGGCAAGTCACAGACACTATTATGTCACTTCATTCTTACTGTGCATGTCGATAGACATCCATTCCATGGTGGTGGCAACCATTACTGCTCCTACTTCAGAGATGGAAGAAGCCGCAGCTCAGAGAGATAAGGAAATTCCCCCAAAGTCTCATAGATACTCGATAGTGGCATGAAGGGTCCTATTATTGGGCCGCTGTCTGTTTTTGGACTGGACACTCGCTTGTGAGCAGAAGTGTCTTTCCCCTGGCCCAGGGAAGAGCCACGCCGATGCCCTGCTCCGGCTCTGGCCCAAGTTCCTGGTAGCATCTTTCCCCAGAACTTCTGTAACATTCTCATGGCACTGATACTCTAATTGTCCTCACTGTCTGTCACAATATACACAAAGGGAGGCCTTTCCCTTCCCTGGCCTTATCTCCAATACCTTATTTTTCTACCTGCAAATATGTCTTGCTTTTGTAATAAGAGAACAACAACAGAAGGCTGGAGCCTGTTTTTTTGTTGTTTTTTTTTTTAAAGATTTATTTATTTATTTGAGAGAGTGAGAATGAGAGAGAGTACATGAGAGGGGGGGCGGTCAGAGGGAGAAGCAGGCTCCTCGCTGAGCAGGGAGCCTGATGCGGGACTCCATCCCGGGACTCCAGGATCATGACCTGAGCTGAAGGCAGTCGCTTAACCAACTGAGCCACCCAGGCGCCCTGGAGCTTGTTTTTGAATCCAGTGTTACTTCCCACCAAAGCTAAAAAGAGGGACTACACTCTTTCTCCCTCCTCTATGAAGAATGCCCGTGACGGGACTGCATGAGCGACAACCATAAAATAAGTCCAGAGGGAGCCCTGCTTTCAGTGAGGACAAATACTCACAAAGTAAAATGTGGTGGTGTTGGGGAGGGGCTGCTAAACAGGCATCTAAGTGAACAGTGTAAGGCACCTATGTCCCTGAAAGCAGTGGTCTGTGGACAAGATGGCGGCCCCATTTGGCAGCCGGGATCACCACCCAAAACAAGAATGGGGATGAGCTACGAGTATCAGCAGAACAACAGGGTGATGTCTGATGCTAATAACACCCAAATCCCAGCTCAACTTTTAACAGGCTTGGGGCCATCATGGCCCAAACCAATACAAGACCAATCACTGAGTCTGGGCACTGAGGGCTCTCCTAAGCACACTCTCACCTCCACCTCTGTGTTTCTATCTGGGGTGTTCACACAGTGGCTGGCCTGAGACAATCCCAGTTTCTACTAATTGACCTTGATAATTACTGACAGTACCTCCTTCCACACAGTCTCCTGGTTTGAATGATACATCATATGCTCACACAGGGAAGGGCATAGGAGCATCATGTGGTAAATAACATAGACAAAACAAAATTCAGTTTCCCTAGGTTATGGTTCTAACATTCCCACCAGTTAGCAGACTAATCCTAGACAGCAGAGGTTGGACAAAGCCAGGGACTGGCAAACATCCTGAGCCAATGCCGACTATCTGTAGTGGTTGCCTGGAGCTCCACGTGAAGAATCCTAAGGCCACATCTGGGCACGGCAGGGAAAGGTGCTGTGTTTGATCAGTAATTCTGATGAGGAATTACGGGTGTGGAAGGGAGGGAAAGGGGACAATCAGCCATGTGCCCTATATAAGCAACCCTTCGATGAAATAGTCTCCATGGGTCTTTCTGCTCGGACATTTGAGCTCTGAAATGACAGCTATCTGCCATCCCTGCTTTTGTCCAACCTCTGAGATCTGGGATTATTCCATCTGGTAGTCGAGTTCCCCTGGCTAGAGCAGAAAATCCAATCAATTAGGATGATGATGGAGGATCTGAAGAAGGAAATTCCCTGCAAAGGACAACCCCGCAGGACTCTGCAGGAGGGTCTCCAGCAAGAAGCTCAGAATCCCTGGTGGCCCCCACATGGCTACTCTCCAGACTCTGAGAAGGGAGAGCCTGAAGGGAAGTGGAAATTTCTTCCTCTATTCTCTGAGAGTTCTCCTGCAGAAGAGCAATCTCGAGACTCTCAGCCAACAGAGTAGACATCCTTGCATCCCAATAACCACTACCCAAAGCAAGTTTCTTCAGTTTGGTGTGTTTGGAACCAGCACATCTGAACGGCACAACCAGAGCTGGTATTGTAATGCTGCCATGTTTGAATAGCCTAGGACAACCCATTAAGCTTAACATCTAGGGTTCTCTCGTGAGACCCTGTGTGTTGCGGGAGAGAATTGTGTGTCTTGGGTGTGTGAGTTCACACAAAGACTTACTTGAAAATTATGAATCAAGAAAGAGAGTGACAGCAAAAGAAATAGGTGAACCCTAAAAGGACACAGAGAGAAGGTGTGTGACAGTCATTTCAGTCACTAAGTTCCATTCTCAAACTCAAGTCTGGACTCAAACTCAAGTTCGTATTCAGCTCACCTTGTTAAGCCGTTCCAGCATTTCTTTTAGGAGCAGTTGACATTCACATTCGTTTTCATACCTGCAAATGGGACACATAAGCAAAAGTTGGACAACTTCCGTGATTCCATACGTGATGATCACACAATCAGCGCTTAAGTTTCATCTGAGATGAGTACTATGCCGTCTCTTTAAGGAGAGGTCCCTAAGGTTAAAATAGTAGCTAAGGCGGCACTGCCGAGCCCTTGGCTCCCCAACCTCTGCCACAGCCTGGCGCATGTGCAGAGTGCTGCTGTAGCCGCCACAGACGGGGCTACCGGGGAACGGTGAATGGAACAGGAGTCCCCCAGCCTGGAGGCCCAACCCCCCCACCCAGCCAGCTCAAGGATGAAGGAATTGTATCTCCACACACCCCTAACCCAAGCACCGCAGGGGCACAGAGGCTGCCCTACATGACCTGCAACAAACGCCCTTAACCTGACCTTGTTTGGGTTGTCTGTACTCTTGTATTTATCCACATGTGTCAGTGTTTCTGGATTATGCCATTTAATCCTTACAAAACCCTGGAAGAGAGCAGTTATCATTGTTCCCCAGGTGAAAGATAAGGAAACTGAGGCTGAGAAACTGGCCCTTGACCTCGGGCAGCTGCCCCGGACACTTCACCCTCATCTCTGTGCCCTCGCCCCTGCACACCAAAGGCCTGCTCTGGGCCAGTGGGCAGGGCAGGCTGGACAGGGCAGAGTCAGTGCCCCTGGGGCAGCCCTCAACCTCTGACAGAAGGTGAGTGGGTACATAAATAGCCCGGCTCCCTCACCCTCAGCTAGGACAACTGAAGTGTTTCTCCATCTGGCACGCTAGCTCCAGGTGCCCACGATGTTAATTTGCTGGCTAATGCACTCGGTGTTTTCTGCCTTCCCCTCCTGCCTCACTTCCTCACTCCCCAAACTTGCTCCTTGAGGTCACCTTCCAGATAAGCTACCAGCCGTCAAACCCCTTGATCGGGCTTGGCTTCTGGAAGACTCCAAACTAAAGGAGGGATGGAGTCAGGACTCACACTTGAATCTAGCACCAAAAACTATGCCCTGATAGCCACACCATGCTGCCTGGGTAGAGCAGAGAGACCCTCCAAATTTAAACATAATTAAACAAAATTGATAATGCAACAGATACTAGGAATGGGTGTAGTTTTCCTCCTAGTCACCTTCCTCCCTGGACTTGTAGAAAATGATAGGGATCAAGGAGGCAAAGAAACCCCAGAAATCATTCTGTTCAAAGAGTGTCCCTCTAGGGGGAATTTTATCCCCTTAAGAAAGAGATAAGTCCCCTTCCCAAATGACTCCTCCCTTGTTCCCTGTAAGTTGGCCCCAATATCCATTCTGGCCTTCTTCCAGGAGTCAGAGCCCTTGATGTTTGGTGGGCACAGGGCTGCCTAGAGGGAAAACTACATTTCCCAGCCTTCCTTGCAGCTAGGTGTGGCCATGTGACCAAGTCTTGACCAATATGTAAGCGTAAGTCTGTGGCAGTCTCCAAATATCTTTGATAAGAGATGATGTGGGTGTGTCCTTCTGCATCCTTTCCTCCATCCTGCCCCTGAAACATAGATGCTGCTTCCCTGAAGGCCAGGCACAGACTTCTGAGCCTCAAATACTATAGAGTGGCATGCTGAGCTGCTTGCTAGGCCAGACCTTACGCAAGAGAGAAATCCATCCTGGTCAAGCCAATATCACTTTGGAGTTTATGCCACTTGTGGTTGAAACTAATCCTAATTAGCATTCAGCCCAACCCACAGAGCATAGCTTTCAGAGCCCTTGCACACCCATGCCATGGGCTCAAGTCAAGTACCGAAAGAGGTGCTAGAAAACCATGCAGCTGGTTTTCTAGCGGAATTAGAGAGTCCTGACTTCAGGGAAGACTAATTAGAAATATGTGCACTGTGCACGCTCCCAGGTCTAAAGCCACCTAAGAAGCTGTTATAACCAGTAGGCAAAGCTTTACGTTTCCCACCAGGATGTCACATTTAGCAGTTTCTTTTGTGTGTGGCTCTAATGGAGCCAGAAATTATTTTTTAATAGCTAATAGTTAGCTTTGAGAATAAAACTGTGAACAAATTCCAAATTTTCTCATTGCTCTTTCCTGCTAGAAACATCTAAGAATTTCTGTAGCTTAAAAACATGTTTGATAAATAATGCAGTAACATGTTATCGTGGGTAGTTTTCACGCTGTGAAGACAAGTCTAGATATTATAGACAAGTGATTTCATTATAAAGAATTCATGATAAGAATTCATAAAGTGAAAAAACACTTTGGCTTCAATTATTTGATTGTTTTACATAATTATTTTTGGTTTTTAACAATTTAGACAATTGACTGTATTCATCAATATATTTTGGTAGTTTTATTTGTTTTTATTTCATTCTTGTTTTATTTAGTCTTTGTCTGATGTGCTGGAAACCTGATTTTGAAATTATTCAACTATCCAAGTAGAGAATATGCCTACCAAGGCTGCATATACCCTCCTACTTCTGCATTATTTTCACCTGGCTTTGGCTAGCCATCAGCTCACCTCTGGGATGTAAACCAAACTTGGTGTAAGTGTGTACCCATGCTTGTGGATGGGTATGATTTTCATAATCATTTTCAAATCCCAATACCTCAGTCAGAATATCAAAGTATCTCCAAGGGGGCAATGGGAGGGAATAAATTAATGGGAATTACTAAATATATCACAGAGCTGGAAGGGACAGCTATGAAGACATAGCTATGACATCTAACTCAGAACCAAGTGAAATTAGGAAAAGACAAGGAAAACTCAACATGGCCACTCCTTCAATGAGGGGCTCAAGGGAGTCATGCCCGCCCAGCCAAATCACTGGGGCCTAATGCCTAGGTAAAGACCATTTTGGGATCCAGGGTTTCCTGCTGGCCCATGGAGCTGCCCTTGGTGTCTGAACCAGTGCACGCTTCCCTTTGCTTTAGAAAACACACGCTTCATTTGAATGAGATCCTATCTTTACGTCTCACTCCACAGGAATCCAAGAATGGATCCTCTCCAAGACACAGTGTTCTAGAAAGCATAGAGTGAGAAAACCCGAATTCAAGTCCTGCCACCCACAGGCCCTCTCCAAGCCCCAGTTTTCCCATGAAGGGCGATAACAGGTGGATTTCCAGATCCCTTCTTCCAGCTCCAAATCTGTTTCTATGGATCAAACCCAGAATGAAATAGGAATGAAATCAATGAGGGGCGCCTGGGTGGCTCAGTCGGTTACACGTCTGCCTTCAGCTCCAGTCATGATTCCAGGGTCCTGGGATCAAGCCCTGCATTGGGCTCCTTGCTCATCAGGGAATCTGCTTCTCCCTCTCCCTCTGCCCTTGCCCTTGCCCCTTCCCCACCCCCTCCACTCCTGCTCTGTTTTTTCGCTTTCTCTCTTTCTCAAATAAATAAATCTTAAAAAAAAAAAAAAAGGAATGAAATCAATGAGTATGATCTGATAAACATGCTCAGTGAGTATGATCTGATAAACATGCTCAGTACATTTTGTTGAATAACCTGCCCATGATTCAGATTAAGAATGTGGGACTCAGACATAGAGCATGTTTGCAGAAGACCCTCTGGCTACCCTAGACCAGGGGTCCCCAAACCTGGCTTTTCACTGGAATTACCAGTGGAGCTCATAAAACTTAACATTTCTGGGCCACACCTGAGTTCCAGGGTGGGGCCTGGCCATCTGTATTTTTAAATTAATTTATATAACTTTTAAATGAATAAATCTCTTATGTGGTTAGACAAATTTTTTTAATTACATAAAAAACTGTTCCATTAAAAGTCTCCTCTGCTCTCGTTGCCCAGTTCCTACTCCCTGGTCCTCCACATGTAACCAGTGTCATTGGGTTTTTGCATGTGTCTGCTTGTGTTCTCTTTTTCCTTATGCAAGCAAAAAATTCTGCTCTTCTCCCCCTTCTTTTTAAAGTAAATGATAGTAACACACTATTCCCTTGTTTTACAATTGCGTAGCATTCCATTGCATAAATGAAGCACAATTTGATAACCTGACTATCTATGAATAGGCATTTAGGTTCGTTCCAGGCTTTTGCTATTGCAGATCACACTGCAATACGGGCATGCCATTTTATACTTGCTGGAGCACCAAAGAATGAATTCCTTGAAGTGGCCCCTGCAGAGTAAAAGAGCACGTGCATTTATAACCTGGGAGGATGGTGGCAAATTGCTGAGCATCCTTTTTTCTTTTTAAGTTCTTCAGGTGATCTTATCATCTTATTCATTCTGTGGAAAACGGGACCATGCTCTGGACCAGGGTTTCTGAAATTTCAAGCTTAACTCCATTTCTAACCAGCTCCTGGGTGATGGCAATGCTGCTGGTCCATGGACCACACTTCAAGTAGCAAGACGCTAGAGGACACACATTGAAATAATGTCCAGGTAGCAGCTGTGATGCGGTAAAGATGATTAGACTTAGCATGCCCAGGACCTGAACTCCATCCCAGTGCAGCAAGGCACTAGCTGAGTGACATTGCCCCAAATCTTGACACTATCGAAGCCTTAGTTTCCTCATCTGCAAAACAGGTGCAGTACCGTCTATTACAGGATAAGGCTGTGAGGATCAAATAACATGGATACATCTCAAAAACACTGTGCTGTGCAAAAGGATCCAGACATATAAGAGCACATCTGTAAGATTCCATTTTTGTGAAATTCCAGAACACACAAAATTAATCTATGGTGACAGTAATCAGAACACTGGGTGCCTCCAGGTTTTTTGTGGGGGAGGGGTGCAGGGTGACTGGGAAAGGACAGGAGGGAACTTTCTGGGGTGGTGGAAATACCCTGCTTGTTTGGGTAGTTACATGGGTACATACATTGTCAAAAGTCATTGAACTATGCACTTAACACCTTTACATTTTTAAAAAGATTTTAATTTTAAGTATTCTCTACGCCCAAGGTGGGGCTCGAACTTACAACCCCCAGATCAAGAGTGGCATGCTCTACCAACTGAGAGAGCCAGGCGCCCCCAAACCTGTGCATTTTATTGCATGTAAATTAGACCCAAATTTTAAAGCACATTACAAGTACATGATACCACTTCATGCAAACTGCGAAGTGCCATCGGAAGGGAAGGGGTCCCGGGTGAGGGAGAGGCACCGCGCGTGCGCGCGGCCCCTGCGGGGACGAAGTCCTGGGTCGCCAGGCGACCGCCCACGCCCTGCCTCCGTTCCCCCCCCACCCCGCCCCCCGCGCGCGCGCGGCCGCCGCTTACTTGCTGCGGAACTCGTCGAGCGCGCGCTGCGCCTCCGCGCCCTGGCGCTCCAGCCGCGCGCGCTCGGCCGCCAGGTCCCGGGTGCGCTGGTGGTTGCTCTCGACGTGGCGGGCCAGGGCGTCCTCCGGGCCGGTCGGCTCGCCCAGGCGCTGGAAAGCGTCCAGCTGCCGCCGGAGGACGGCATGGCGCTGCTCGAGCGCGCGGGCCCGCTGGACGTGGGCGGCCACGCGCTCGCCGAGGCCCTGCAGCGCTGCCAGGCTGGGCGCCCCCGCCCGGCCCTCCACCATGCTGTCGGGCTCGGCGGCGCGCGTCGTCTCGTCGGCGAGCTCGTACTGCTCCTTGCGGGTCTGGAAGACATAGCTGCGCCGGTACATGGCTCCTGTGCGGGCGAGCGCGCGCGAAGCCGGCTCCCGGAGGCCGTGCGCCGAGGCGGCTGGCGGCTAAATAAACATCGGGGGGCCCCCCGCCGGCACGCTGCTGGGAAGTTCCAGAGCTGGTCAGCTGTTGAGCTCAACACTGCGCCCAGCCTCCGGAAGAATAAAAGAGCAGCGGGCCTGCTTTTGTGCGCCGGATTAGGGGACCATACAGCTCTGGGGGTTGGAAGGTTAAATTGGGCAATGAGGTTTTTGTTCTGTGATTGTTAAAGCCTGTTGCTTTATGATTGAATGGAGGGTCAGGAGGACAAGAGAGGCATGACTGCTTCCTCTGGGAATTGTGAAGGAAGCCCAAGGGAGCTTGTTAAACTTGGACTAGCTCAAAAGCCCGAGGACCTCTCTCTTTGTCTCCTCTCTTTGCGTCAAGCTCTCAATTATAGACCTTTTCAACAATACCACTTTTTTCCTGATTACTTAAGCAGTGCTTTTGCATAATTACAACATGACGTTTAGGAACCCTCTTTTTTGTTAGGGGTTCTTAACCACGGATGCAAAATAAATGGCCCATCTCGAAAAAACTGTGATGCGTGCTGCAAGCGAGTTCCTACTAACACCTATGCATATTTGTGAGAAAACATTCTTTGTACAATAACTTAAGAAACAGATGCAAGGTTATCATTGTAACATTGCCCTTGTTCTCGGGGATTCTGACATTCTTTCTGTAGTAGGAGAAACAAGTAGAGCCCCATCAGGATATTGGCATAATTGATTCTTTGAACTAAAGAAAAAATCCTTACAGCTTAAAAGATTTAATAAATTGGCCAACTCTCAGAGAATATGAAAGAATTTTTTGACACTATGTTTCATTTTAATTTGTATTACAGAAATAACAAAGCTAGGCTTTAACAAACTTAAAAGTAAGTTGTGGGTGTTGAAAGAAACTAATAGCATTTGATGAAAATGTTCCTAAGTATAAATACTTTGTCATATCTCCAATTTAAAAATCATTATCAAAAGGGCTGTTTTCCTAAAAATAAGGATTGGCTGTACCATATAATTAACAACTATAAAGATTGCACAGAATTACATAATTATACTACAAATTAAAGTCACAGTTATAAAAGATCAAGAGTATGACACAGATCTTTGATGGGTTTATTATTTCTCCAAAAAGACTGTAAGATAATGGAATGAATTTAGTCTAGAATGAATCCAAGGTAAGGTCCAAAGTTGTGGTGGTGGTATGATTATTGTTCTATTTTCTTAAGCCATTTAAAAATAGGTTTTATGATCAAATCAAGGAGAGCCACATTAGCATTTTTTGTAGATACACATATATCATGGTGGTAAATTGGTTTCAGGCTTCCTAGAGAGCAAAACCAACACAGAACAAAGGTTATAAAAGCATTCATTTCCTTTGACATCATGTATCGGTCAGCTATTGCTACAGAACAAACTGGCCCCAAAACTAAATGGCATACAAGAAGGAATATCTAGCAATACACTCCCAGGTCTGCAAGTCAGCTGGAGAGCTCTCCTTCAAGCTACAGATCTTCCAGTCAGCTGGGAGAGTTCTGCTCCAAATGTCTCTCATCCCCCTAGAACTAGCAATGACAGAAGGACAAGAGTGAGCCCCACCACACAATCTCATTCCAAGCCTTTGTTTGCATCCTGTCCGCTAGCATCCCATTTGTCAAAGCAAATCACATGGCCATAGCCAAAGTAAAGAGGCAGGGAAGAGGCATGGCCCCCCACCCTGAGGCCATGGCAAGGGTGTGGGTGTGTAACTTTCACACTGGAGTGAAAAATTGGGACCAGCAACCCAGTCTACCACACATAGTAATCCTATTTGAAAAACAGATATCCCAGAAACATAACAAAGGAAAAAATATTATTTCAATAATCCAATGGAACAAACAAAATACCTACTCACAAAGCATAGTCTCAGGGAGACTCAACAAATTAAGACACAAGGAAATCTGGGATAAGTTCTAAAATAGAGATCCTACCAAAATGTTGTTGTTTTACCTAAGAAGCAGCAGTAAGTAGTGTGTGGATAGAGAGAAGTTAGAGTTTCAGGCAGAACAGCATAAATAAGGTGTGAGAACAACTGGTGTGAGGTGCAGTGGAGTGAGCCATGTGCTCCCTGAATGTAGTGAGCCTGAACTGAGGAGAGCCTGGCAAGAAGGCTCCCAAAAAGGAAAGTTCTAAAGGAAGGGCTGAGCAGTGGATGGAACATGAGCATCATCTCCACCCCTTCCCCCCAAGCCCTACCAAAAATGGCAGCAAAGAATTTATTTTTAGATTAAAACTCCACAAAAATAAGGAGGAAAAGATCACCGTGGACAAGATGTGCCAACAAATTTTCGGAAGGCTCAACAGAGACATTAGTGGCAACTGATATCAGTTGCACTGGCAGAGTGAAGACATGTGAAACCTACGTGCCACAGAGGGGACTGGGACAGAAAAACAAGCTGGTTCCTGCGAGAGACTCTCAGAAAAATTTAGGAATTGGGGCGCCTGGGTGGCTCAGTCGTTAAGCGTCTGCCTTCAGCTCAGGTCATGATCCCAGGGTTCTGGGATCGAGCCCCACATCGGGCTCCCTGTTCAGCGGGAAGCCTGCTTCTCCCTCTCCAACTCCCCCTGCTTGTGTTCCCTCTCTCGCTGTGTCTCTCTCTGTCAAATAAATAAATAAAATCTTAAAAAAAAAAAAAAAAACTTAGGAATTGGAAGTACCAGATACGACAGAAGAGGGAGGTAAAGTGTAGAGATGAAAAACCAGAGATTAGCCCAGGGCATAAGGAGCAGTTAGAATTTCAGGTCTCCTACCCCATTCCTGCAGAGCCAGGCAATTACCCCACCCCGGCATGACAGGAGACCAGAAGTTATTCTCTGGTGAAATTGAAGAAGAGAGGTCTTGAGTTCAAGGTCACCAGGCACAGCTAAGGACAGGATGAGATCATACTGAAACAAAGGGGTTAAAAGAGCAGATGCATCCATTTACCACTTTACTTCCAGGATGCTAGTCACCAGGCATTTATTTCCCCAAGCAGGAGATTTGGGATTATTCTCTGGAGAAACTGAGTGACTTCAGAGAACAAGACCACCAGATATTGAATTTTGAATGTTGACTGATTGGCTTTTGGTTTGAACATGGAACATGGTTGTATGGTCCAAGGTAATTCAAACCCAAGCCATTGATCATTAGACTAAGACCCATTTTATTTTATTTTATTTTTTATTTATTTGTCAGAGAGAGCGGCAGGCAGAGGGAAAAGCAGGTTCCCCACTGAGCAAGGAACTCAAAGTGGGACTCAATCCCAGGACCCTGGGATCATGACCTGAGCTGAAGGCAGATGCTTAACCAACAGAGCCACCCAGGCACCCCAGACTAAGACTCATTTTATAATGAAGTTTTACTTGTTACAGCATAGGATTTTTAAGTGTCTCTTTCTCACTTATATTTTTATTTTTGAAAGTTAGTATTTTTCTCAAAAAATATAGATTCTGTAGATTTGTATAATTTGTATTGTCCTGTACCAGCACAATGGTACTGTCAAGATATCCTGCTCCCATCTGTTGATGCTATTAAAAATGTAAATATTTCTTATTGGAATTTTACTATAATTAGTAGGGTTTTCCTCTCCTATGAGAAAAGAAACTAAGTTGGTGTAGTTAGCTTCTTCTGTGGGACATTTGGCTAGTTTATGACTTTGGAACCTGCTCTTGACTCCTACTTTTGAACTGGCCATAAAATTACAACCACCACAGCTGGATTTCCCCTTCTACTTGGTTATTTTATTTGGGTTCCCCCGAAGCAGAGCCTGAAATGAGTTAAAGTACAAATAGTCTATTTGGGAGGTGATTCCAGGAAGCACCTAGGGTGGTGAGAGGGAGATAGGGAAGGCAAAGCAGGGTTTGTGATAACAACAAGCAAGTCACTGTGGTGGGAAATGCAGTTTAATCATGCTGGAGACTCTATAATGATGTAATGTATGGTGATTAACATAACATAATAAAAAAAAAACAGAAAAAGAAGTTAAAAAAAATTAACGCTGGAGACTCTAGAAGATAGGTCAGAACAGGCACCTCAGAACTATCCCACCCAACGGTGAAAGAGCTGGAGATTTACCCACCACTGCCATGGGCTGATCACAGGGCACTTCCAGCCTGCCACAGACAGCCTAAGTAGGCTCCCCATGGACTGGGATAGCCTGATGAAGCCCTGTGGGAAAGAGCCCCAACTGCTGGCAGTGGGAAGATGCACCAGCAAGCACAGAAGGGGTTGGGTGCTCAGGGCTGTAGTCAGGACGTCCATAGCAGCTCCTTCGACACGGCTCGCTGCTCTTACCGGACCCTGTATTGTTCCTACATTTCCTGGACTCACTTTTTCCTCTTGAAACAGATAGAAACAGAGATAGAAACAGGTAAGAATCTATACATTATACACTTCTACAAGCTTCATGGAAGAAACAAATTACCCTTATATGCCAACATTTCCCTACTTGTTAAAATCAATAGAAATTAAATATCTGTTATATTCATTCTGCTTCTGTTTTACAAACATTTTTGGGATATTTTGTATTAATTTGCCTCCTGATCAAGATCATAAATACCATCTTTTATAGGCTCAACTTATTTTAATTAATTGTTATCTTCACTCTAGTTATTTTATGTACATGTTATTCCAACATGGTCAGTGGGAGTCCCACTGACTGACTTCTTTGTCTTTCTAATGCTCTTGGAAAGCATCCTTGCTTTCTAGAAATGAGATATTCTAGAGAGATAGTCTGCTTTTCTTGTGCCCCAACACATGGAATCAACTTCCATCAAAGGAGTTCTGTATTCTTTAGCTAAAGAACTGATTTTGAGGGCACTATCTGGGCACCAGGGATGCATATACAAGTTGGTGGTAGGTAAGAGTCCTGTTGCTCTTGCTGCCATGTAGCCACTTTTAAAAGAGATGGAGAGCTGGGGCACCTGGGTGGCTCAGTTGGTTAGGCATCTGACTCTTGATCTCAGCTCAGGTCTTGATCTCAGGGGTGTGAGTTTGAGCCCTATATTGGGCTCCATACTGGGTGCCCACTTAAAATAAAAAAATAAAAGAGATGGGGAGTAACTCTTGAGCATTCTCATCACAAAGGAAAAAACACTTTTTTTGTATCAATATAAGATGATGGATGTCAGGGCGCCTGGGTGGCTCAGTTGTTAAGTGTCTGCCTTCGGCTCAGGTCATGATCCCAGGCTCCTGGGATCAAACCCCGCATCGGGCTCCCTGCTCGGCGGGAAGCCTGCTTCTCCCTCTCCAGCTCCCCCTGCTTGTGTTCTCTCTCTCGTTGTGTCTCTCTCTGTCAAATAAATAAATAAAATCTTAAAAAAAAAAAGATGATGGATGTTAACTAAACTTACTGTGGCAATCATTTCACAATGTGTGTAAGTCAGGTTATTATGCTGTACACCTTAACTTACACAGTGTTGTATGTCAATTATATCTCACTAAAACTGGAAAAAAATTGTTTACAAATAAAAGGGATGGAACTAGTATATATATGAATTTATGCCAGTTATTGAAATGTATTGATTTACTATACTCTACTTTTCTTATAATATGTGGCTTCATTGGCTACTAAGATTTTCTTCTAGTCTAAGTCTCTAAGGAAAAAAATGAAACTGACAAATTAACTGATGCCTTTTAGCATGCAGAAATGAGTCTTAAAGGAAGTTATGTATTTCTCTTAAAAAGTTTGAGGAGATTAATGACAAAGGTCTAGACAAAGAAGCAAACAAAAAACAAAGCAATTAGTAACTCCAGGAAAAACAAAAAATTGAGGAGGGAATGCAATATAAGTAAAGTATCTATTTGACTCAATGGAAAAACCATATATACATGGTCCTATTGATGAAACACTTATTATTGATTTATCTAAAATTTCTGATATAAATAATTAGAAGAATGGGGATGGTGGTGAGAAAGGTATATGTGTAAAAAGATTCATCATCTTTCATAGGGGAAAGGTAATACATAAAATCTACAATTGATAAACCAAGAAATAACAGTATTAGTTCATTACAGAATAAGAGTTATGGAGTATTTAATATAGATTTAAACACCAGGGGTTAAAAATATACATAACTTCAATGTATAACTTACCACTGTACTTTGTGCTTACCTTCATAGCCTCAGCTCAAGTCCTTCTCTCCCACTACTAGCATGTGAGCTACTTAAAAGCAGGTGTCATGTGTGAATCATCCTATCTCCCAGCACTTGATTAGTGCCTGGCACATAGTAGGGGTTCAGATTGTTTCAATGAATTTAATGGGGGAGTTCAGAGGGATAGAGTAGAGCAGAGAGGGGAGGAACAGGACAGAAGGCAATTCTTTTTCATTATAAAAATTAAACTTTGTGGTGTTACTAGACTTTAAAAATATGTTTCTATATTAGTTTGATTAAAAATATTAAAATTAAAAACATTTTTTTGGTTGATGATTCAGCCTATATGGTCTAGTCTCTACTGCGATAACAAACAATCCCACAGTCTGAGGGGCTTAAAACAACAAGGTTTATTTATCACTCATGGTACACGCCTGCCCAAGTAAGGTCCACTGGGGCCTCTGCTTCATATCATCCTCTCTGCATAACATAAAGGCTATCAGAGCTCCCACCATCTGGAAACATTGCTGGTCACCATAGAGGAAAAGTGGGAGCAAACTCTGGCTTGTAAAATTTCCACCCCATCACATCAAATGGGTAAAAGTAAGTCATACAGCCCCACCTAACATCAAGTACTCTAAGAAAAGCAATCCTGCCACGGGCCTAAAAGGAGCAAGAGTGGGCATATTTGTCAACAATCCTCATGACTCCCCCACTGGTGGGAGATTATTCAGTAGGAATGGAGATCATACACATGAGGAAGAAACCATTGCTGAACAAATTTTTTAATTCAAGAGATTGTTGGGATAGATTCCACAGGGCTTGATGAATGATCCTTTATGGAAGAAGTACACTAAATGCAGCTGAATGGCACTAGTTTGGGGCTAGGGCTGGGAAATGGGTGTTGTGAGAATCAGAAAGCCCTGAGGTTAGGTTCTGGTCCCACCACTTTGGCAAGTGACTTAACCAGTCAGGTTCCAGCATGGACACTGTAAAATGGAAATAATCACTTACGTGAAAAGGGTCATCATACATTCCAACTTGCTGAAGACGATCCACGTTTATGCCTTTATCTCAGCGTAAGAATAAGCAGCACCCTCTTTTACTCTCAAGAGTTTCTTGGTCTGTCTGAGATTGCGGCCTCTCTTATTCTGGCCCACATAACCTGAATATCTAGCCTGAATCTAACCATAAAGAAACATCCACACAAACCCAAAATAAGAAACATGCTATTAATAAAAATAGAAGGGGATGATATTCTTTCAAAATGCTAACATCATAAAAGAAAAAGAGAGACTAGACAAATGTTCCAGATTAAAGGAAACTAGGGAGACATGACATCTACATGCAATACCAATCATAGATTCCATCCTGCACTGGAGGAGAAGCAAATGCTATAAAGGTCATCACTAGATCCCTTGGACAAAATTAGAATATGGACACTCAATTAGATAAAAGAATTTTATCAATATTAAATGTACTGAAGTTTATGACTATACCAGTTAAATAAAATGATATCTTTATTCTTGGAAAATACATTCTGAATGATCAAGGGGTAAAACACATGATGTACACAACTTATTCTCAAAAGATCCTGAAAAGCATGACATGTATAAATACAAACAGAAACATCAATATAAAAATGTATGGAGAAAGAGCGAGAAAGGAAATGAGGCAAAATAGTAACAACAGTTCCATTGTGGTAAAGGACATATGGGTGTTGTACTATTGCAATTTTTCTGAGAAAGTCTGAAATTACTTTCAAAAACATTTGTGAAAAGTGTGATCATCTTATATGTTAAGCATTTTGCAGTGTAGGCATTTAATAAATATTACATGCTTTACTTTATAGCCATATATATGCATAACAGCAAAGAGAGAGAGGGACAGGGAGGAAGATGGTTTAGTCAACTGTGCAGTAACAACACGAGAAAATGGCCTATAACCATCGAACAATTTAATCACGTGGAAGACATGATGATATAAATGAAAATATTTATAACAAACGTGAAGGGAAGCAGGAAGACAAAAGACCAGATGCATGGTGATTACAGTCATATAAAAACATACATATGTATATAATCCAGTATTAGTGTCATGTATCAGGTTTTATGTTCATTGCATCTTATTTCCATTTAAAATTGTTTAAATATATAACTCTTCTTAAATTTTTTAATTAACATTTTTATTCACTGAACAACTCTTTTAAAAGCCTGAGTAAAATAGGCATAGATACTTGCCTTTTAGCCAATTTCATACTCTACAGTTTTGAGCTTTCTCTTTCAGTTTGGATACATCCTCAGTTCGCTTTGGCCTTTTTCCAGACACAAAGGGTAGTGGAGAGCATTCTGTGAATGCTGGGTCTCTGCTGTTTTCTAGTTGTGTGGCCTTGAACAATTCACTTAACCTGCTTTCTAAAACGATGGATTTGAGCAGAAGACTCTCTAAGATCTCCTTTCTGCTTGTTAGGGGCTGAATTGTGTCCTCTACAATTCACGTTTTAGTCCTGATCCCCAGGGCCTGGGAATGAGACTATATTTGGAGATAGGGCCTTTAAAGAGGTAAATAAGGTAAAATGAGGTCATACGAGTGGGCCCTAATCCAATGTGACTGGTGTCCTTATAAGAAGAGTAGATTAGGACGCAGACATGAGGACACAGGGAGGGAAGACATGTGAGGACACAGGGAGATGATGGCCATCTGCGAGCCAAGGAGAGAGGCCTCAGGAGAAATACTCTGCCAACCCCTCCATCTCAGACTTCTAGACTCCAGAACTGTGATAAAATAAATCTCTGCTCTTTAAGCCACACAGCCTGTGTTATTTTGTTATGGCAGCCCCAGCAAACTGATCTCCTGCTCTAACATCTTGATTCTTCTGCTTGCTCTCCTTTTATAGGCCATCCTTTCCCCCAGGGCATATAACCGCCCACCACAAGGGGGCCACGCTGCCCTAAGAGTGAACACTCTGCCTGCTCCCACCACCACCCCTTCCCCACCCCCCCACCACCCCCAAGGCGGTTGCAGATCACAGAGGGGGCAGATGGATGCACAGATGCACAGCTTGAAGGCTTTCCACAAAACTGGATCACCTCAAAACACAAGCCATCCTGGAAAGGTTCAGTTCGAATAGGGTGGCCAGCAACCCCAAGGGAAAGGGCAGACCCCCGGTTCCCCAGTCCCTGCTCCCTTAGCCGGGTCTCCCCATCAGGCCCCAGTCTCTAATGTATGCTTAGCTGCCCTGTAAGTGATGTGTCCGCAGAAGAGTGACTACAGATGGAGAAACACTCAGAAGCAAGGCTCCCTCTCCAACTGCACAGCCATGGTGGACTCTGAAGACTTTTGGGAAAATAAAGCCATGGATTAAAACACTATCAAAGGCAGGAGGGCACCAAGCACCAAACTGCTTTTCTCAGGGTCCAATACAGAAACTGAAGCAAGTATCAACCAACCCAAATTTGTTGGACGATGGATGTGTTCCTTGTATTTTTTTGACCGGTGGGCAACAACACAAGGCATCACAACTAAATTGCAATGCAGGATCCTGAATAGGATTCTAGACTAGAAAAAAAAAAAAAAAAACTATAAAGGAATATTATTGTGATGATTGATGAAATTTAGATATGGAATATGAATTAGATAATAATATTATAAGTATCAAAATGTCTGCTTTGGGGGGTGCCTGGGTGGCTCAGTCATTAAGCGTCTGCCTTCGGCTCAGGTCATGATCCCAGGGTCCTGGGATGGAGCCCCACATCGGGCTCCCTGCTCAGCAGGAAGCCTGCTTCCTCTCCCACTCCCCCTGCTTGTGTTCCCTCTCTCACTGTGTGTGTCTCTCTCTCTGTCAAATAAGTAAAATCTTAAAAAAAAAAAAATGCCTCCTTTGGGTAATTGTACTATGGCATGTAAGAAAATGACCTTGTTCTTAGGAAATGCACACTAGTTTAAAGAATAATGAGGTACAGTGTCCAATTTACCCTCATCTGGTCAGAAAATAAGCAATATGCATGCCTATATCATACACACATATATAAATAAATACACAGAATAATAAAGCAAATGGAGAAAAATGTAAATAATTGGTGGGTTTGGGTAAAGGGTATATGGAAATATCCCTGTACTCTTCCTGCAACATTTCTATAAATTTGAAATTGTAACAAAAGAGAAACCCCCCCCCCCGCCAAACCCTGAACACCTTTGGGAAAACTGTGCTAGAATAGATGTTTCTTAATGATAGCAAGAAAGTGCAAAAATGCTCCTTTGATTTACCAGATGGTCTCAGCAACCAGGAGTTCACTGATGATTATGGTAGGAGTTTAATAATGAAAGCCTTTTGAAATGTATCTGGACTTATCTTCCCTGAATACCAGACAATGGGGCACAACCTTGGCATGTCTCTGAGACATTGTTATACTTACCCATACATCATCACTGGTTATGCATGAAAAGTGGCCATACCCATGACCTCAGGGATGCAGAAATGAGTCATCGTCCCAGCAGGCGCCATCCTCAGGACCAAGTTTGGGGAAGTCTCTTTCACTGTTATAATTTCTTGTGGATTTATTTATTTTTTTATTTTTTTTAAGATTTTATTTATTTATTTGACAGAGAGAGACACAATGAGAGAAGGAAGACAAGCGGGGGAGTGGGAAAGGGAAGAAGCAGGCTTCCCGCGGAGCAGGGAGCCCAACATAGGGCTCAATCCCAGGACACTGGGATCATGACCTGAGCTGAAGGCAGACGCTTAACAACTGAGCCACCCAGGTGCCCCAAAATTTCTTGTGGATTTAAATCTAGCCATGCTATTCATATTTCTGCTCGGTGCTTCTCTTTAAGATATCATTAAACGGACCTACCACCACTCTTAAGTTGGGTCAGCCTACATCTGAACCACATTTTCTTCTGGGAATAAATTGTCAAGTGGTTTGATGTATCATTGAGCCATGGTTGGCCAACTGGCATGCCCACTTTGCCCTAAAAGGAGGATGTTCCAGACCCTGGTTTGTACCACTTAGGAAATGGATACCAAGGAATTAGGTATACATATCCAGGAAGGCATTTCTGATAAAAATATACATTCACAGATTTAAACATACATCCGGTATATCATGTTTATAGGGCCATATCTACTTTCCTATAGATATCAAGAGGAACTGAATAAACTATTTCATAAGAGAAGAAGTTCTATCTTCCCAAGTTCACCTACTTCTTAGCTTTGAGCTGAAATTGGGAGGGATGATAGTCCAAGCTATTTTATCCACTATTTTCAGATTTCTGCATACAGTTTAAAAGTACATAAAGGGACTCTAAGACTGTACATTTTAAGCCCTAATCTTCAATTTGCAGGCTTAAACTCTATGTGAAGTTTTCCAGTGAAATTTGTAACAATAGCCAGTTTGAGTAAGATTGCCATGGTTTGGCAGGCATATGAGTCTGACCAGTATTCAAAGAACTACCTATTCCAACCATCTGACTTATTAGTTCATTTGGAAAAGGACTATAATGATAAGAATATTATCCTTTTACTTCACCCTCTACCACCTGCTCATGGTTGACACCTACTGACTCCCACCCCTTCATTTATCTACTATTTTTGTCATCTGACATGTCTTCTCACCCAGGAGATACCATCCTTTTCTTCATTTGTCTGTGCCCCTTGGTTTGGATAACAATATCTTCCTTATTCCTTTGCACCCTCCACCCATGAGCTCATGCATATTGATTTATGAAGATGATCATTGAGAAAGGCCTTCAGTTCTACACACCCAAGCCCCTGCATAGGCTTAGTCAAGATGCCCTCCTGGCTAAGGCTCTACCTCTCCACTACCCGAGCTCACCTGCTCATATGATTGCTCTAACTAGCCTGGAGCTCTCTGAAGGCAGGGTGGATGTCAATGCTGTTCATTCTGCCAGTGGCCACCCTCCACCAGAGGATCAGTCCAGAGATCCATCCTCTATCCTTCCCCAGGCTGTTGGAGACTCTAAAAGGCTAGCCCTCCCAGATCACATCACCTGCCTCCCAGGCCCCATGGTTTCCTGCAGAGTTTGGCAAATGGGGGTCACTGGCAGGAGATCAGACAGACTCCCTTCCTGCTTCCCTCTCCCCTCTAAGCAAAATCACCCCCTCATGGCATCTCTTGCTCCTTTCAGCCTGGGGTAGTAAGAGCTTCCTGCTGTTGCTAGTTCTGGGCCCTTCACCATGCTTTGCTAATTCCCTTAACCCTGTTCACAACACCGGAAGTTGTCCCTTCGTTAAATTCTCTTCAGTTGAACTCTTTGTTTAGACCATTTATTTCCGGCTAGATACAGAAGAACCCTGACAGATGCAGTCAACTGGTAAAGCTTCTGAAACAACGTAGGTACCTGATAAAATGAATTCAACAACAAATGAAGCTTAGAGGGGAGCCTGGGTGGCTCAGTCTTCAAGATCTGCCTTCAGCTCAGGTCATGATCCCAGGGTCCTGGGATCGAGCCCCACGACGGGCTCCCTGCTCCGTGGGAAGCCTGCTTCTCCCTCTCCCACTCCCCCTGCTTGTGTTCCTGCTCTTGTTCTCTCTCTCTGTCAAATAAATAAATAAAATCTTAAAAAAACAAAACAAAACAAAACAAATGAAGCTTAGATAGAAATTTGAAATCAAGACAAAGTTTTTGAATGTGGGGAAGTTCATCTTGAAACTTTCAAAGGGGGAAGCTGAGTATTGCTCTGCCAAAGATGAAGCATGAAGCTCTTATCAATAGCTATACCAGAGGCCTGGTACTCTCACTCCATGTTCACTGACTGGGCTGTTTTAAAGGGCATGGTCAAATTTTGTAGCAGCCCTAAACTGAAATTTGCTTTGCTCTCCACTGTAATAGCTAGATTTATGTTGCCTTCCATCATTGGAGGAAATACAGAGGGACAGAACAAAAATACATTCATTAGGAAAGCAAACAGGGGCGCCTGGGTGGCTCAGTGGTTAAGCGACTGCTTCGGCTCAGGTCATGATCCTGGAGTCCCGGGATCGAGTCCCATATCAGGCTCCCTGCTCAGCAGGGGGTCTGCTTCTCCCTCTGCCCTCTGCCCTCTTCCCTCTCGTGCTCTCTGTCTCTCATTCTCTCTCTCTCAAATAAATAAATAAAATCTAAAAAAAAAAAAAAAGAAAGAAAGCAAACAGTGCACCAGTCAGTAGAATGGCTATACTTACAAGACACAATAAAAGAAAAAATTAATTCCTTGGAAAAGAGCTTTCTATTTTAAGAAGATGAAAAAAAGGGCGCCTGGGTGGCTCAGTTGGTTGGGCGACTGCCTTCGGCTTGGGTCATGATCCTGGAGTCCCTGGATCGAGTCCCGCATCGGGCTCCCTGCTCGGCGGGGAGTCTGCTTCTCCCTCTGACCCTCCTCCCTCTCATGCTCTCTGTCTCTCAAGGAAGACGAAGAAGAAGTTATGCTCTCAAGTGATAGATGATGAAGACATTTCCCAGGGCTCCTCAAACGCTGTGGCTTTTCAGATGTAAACCTGAAACAAAATCCATTGCAAAGGGTGGCATCCAAGTTGGATTCTGACTGCTTATTCTGTTCTGTGGTCAGCCTTTGCTGAACATAGCAGTTTAAACAAGCCACAGAGCTGTGAGTGGCTCCTGTCTCTAAAATGCCTCTTGGATTGTCCTCAATGACCCTATTGTAGGACTTAGAATCTGCAAGGATGACAATTAAACAGGACATTTGGGATCCAATTCTCCCAAGGTACATTATTTTTTTTAAGGTAACCTGAGTTTTTGGGTAACACACACCCTGGTTCTGAAAATGCCACTTTGTCAGGATTTGCTACATGATATCCTAGTGACCCCTACAACCAATTCCAGGGCATTGCAGGGGCAACAAACCAGTGTTCCCAAGCCTGCATCGGGGGCACTATTTGTTTGAGTCACTTGTAATATTATTCTGGAGCTACCTCTTAGGAGCTCATAAGACCCAACTGTTAAATTTCCAGGAATTTTGGGAGCTGGTTAATACCTCATTGATAGCTTAAAATCAGCCACGGTGGTATTTACACCATAGGAGTTGGCAAACACTAAAAAGACACTTCAGGACATTTCTCCCCTTGAAACTCAGTTATTCAACATTTATTGGAGTCACATCAATTATGAAATAATATGGGTCCATCGCTCCAGTGGCTGAAATTGATGGAGAGAAACATGATGTCCTTTCTTCAATCTCTGCAAGCTCAAAGAAGAGAATCAGCCTTCCCAAGTATATTATTTAAAATGGTACCCTAAATTTAAATGCTCAGTTTTAAAAAATTAGAGTGGAATTAGAGTCTACAGCCTGAGAAAATGGTTTGGTTTGATTTCAAGTTGGCTCAAGAAGTTTCTGAAAATTAATTTATGATAATTATCTCATAAAGTTAAAACGCCTTCCAAAATTTTATGGGACTATTTCAAAAACTGGGGAAGTCAGCCAGTACATTAAAGTGTATCTCTATAAAGAGAGAGAGAGATTTATCTCAAAACTAGTTTAGGCCTAGATGGAGGGATTGGTCTCTTTTCATTGGAAGGGAAGACAGCAATCCCAACAAATCTCAAGATTTTTTTTTTTCCCTGAAATAATGGCTGACCATGGCCTCTGCTGTTTTTGGCCAAGTTTTCTACCAAAACAAGAATTTTGCAACGGCAATGACCTAACTTAGGAAACAATTTTATAACATTTTCTAGGAACCACAAAACATTTGTTTTACTCTTTCTGAAGACCAGCAGTGGGACCAGAAGGAGAGCATAATGTTTTGCCATGTAACAAAGAAAAAACTTGATAAGGTCAGGGGCTGGAAGAATATTTCAGTTCAAATAACGGTCATCCAGAGCCCGTGAAATGTCGTCTTTCAAACCAGTAACAAACATGCCTCGCACAGCATCACAACCAGCTAAGATCCTGGATCCACTCAGCTAGCTATTAGGGCATAAATGACGACATTTATCATACAATAAATTGTAAGCTGAGCAGCTAGTTTTGACAAAAATAGCAGGAACAGTAGTTAGCTGCAAAAACAGACTCACATGTTAGAAGAGCCAGGAGAAAACTTCTTGACGTGGTTGGAAAAAAAATAGAAGCTTCTTGCAGGGACTCGGATTTCAGTTGGGAGAGGGTAGACAATCCAAGTCAGGCAACAGTATTATTGCTGGAGACTGCAAAAATATAGATCAGCTCAACTATCAGCAAAATGCCTTCCCACAGCCTATTAAATATGCACCAGTCAAGTTTTTTGAAGTAGGCTGATATACTGTGTCATAGAATATATGGACTAAAATCATGGACACTTGAGTTCAATAGTCTAGGTTTATTTATGTTTTAAAAGATTTTAGTTATTTATTTGTTTATTTCAGAGAGAGAAAGGAGGAGGGGCAGTGGGAGAAGGAGATAGAGAAAAACTCAAGCAGACTCCGTGCTGAGCACAAACCCCTGCTGTGGGGCTCGATCTCACGACCCTGAGATCGTGACCTGAGCCAAAACCAAGAGTCAGACGCTTAATTGACAGAGCCACCCAGGTGCCCCTCAATAGTTTAAGTTTAAATCCTTCATGACCCATTAACTATGTGATCTCAGAAAAGAGACTTAATCTCTCTAAGCCTCACGTGTTCCATCTATAAACTGGGGGTGATAATAGTTCCCAAAAGATGTCATGAGGGCTAAATGATGTGTTTAGAATGGTGTGTGGCACATAGTAAGTGCTTAACAAATATTAGCCATTATTTTTTGTGTGTAGGCTGGCAGACTTTGAGCATTTGTCTTAGTTTGGAATCCCCCAGATGTAGACCCTGAGCACAAGTGGTATGTTTGGGAGAGGATCCTGTCACAGCAGCAGGTGAATGGGGGAAGTGAGGCAGGAGGGGAGGAGGCCAACCACGGGGGTGTCATCACAATTGGGCGCCATCACAATTACCTCTGGGGGTAGCTGGAGCTTGCTGCATCTGGGGACTCTAGGAGACAGAACAGGACACCCACAGAACTATCCCACCCAAGGAGTGAGGAAGCCTGGTACTTATCCGCCAACTCCCTGTCCATCTTTGGTTGGGAACTGCTCCAGAAGGCATTAACACTCTAGGACATGGGACAGAAAATGGCAGGTAGTTCAGAGTAAGCAGCCTTCAGCGTTAGGGAGCATAAGGGGACATAGGAGGGGAGCTTGCCAAAGCTGCTAGAGTCCTGCCATCACTGTTTTCAGATCATTAAATGAACTGAAGGTCCTCTATATATTTATCTTAATGGGTCAACTCTTAAGTAACACTAATACAACAAAACAAGACAAAAAACTGTGTTCATTCTATGCTGATTTTAATGGAGGTATTAAGACAAGAAATAAATTATGTAACTTTAAAATATTTATATGTAAGTTCCCACCAAGTCAGCATGATGTTGAGAATAGTATATGGACTTGAAACCCGAATTCTTCTTTGAACGGCTTACCTTTCCCTCAGTATCCATCACCTGAAGCTAGGGAGGTATCCAATAATTTTCATAGTGCTGTGGAATATCCAAGCCCTCATGGAAATGGAAAACATCCGTCTTTTTCAAAAAATCACCAAACTTTTAGCAGCTGCAATAACAGGCTTCTTCAGTAAATGAAACCATTTGAGTTTTTAGGAAAAATAATATATTAAGACTTTCCTACGCATCCAGAGGTTCAAATACTAAAACAAAAATTAACACCATAAACTCCATCCCTAAATTGAAAAATGCATCTGTTGCATAATCTGTGTCTTTTTCATGTGAAAAGGGGAAAGTCTGTATATGTGGCCAATGTTTCTAAAAATAAGTAACTGCCTCAGAGGAAAAGATTGGAAGTTTTGCCTATCGAAAAAATAAACTATTTTGTGTTATGAAAACAACAAGAACAACAACCCTAAGCAATGTTAAGAGCTAATAAAAATATAGGGGGACAATTTGCATATTAGACCAAAGACAAAGTACAATGCAAAGAAAATTACAAATCAATAACAAAAAGACAAACATCCAGTAGAAAAGCGAAGAAAGGACAAGATCCGCTGTGAATTTTATGTTTCAGAGTCTGACTATTTGTGGTATTTTCAAAGGAAAAGAAAAGAACCATATACAAATGGCCCAAGTTTCTAAAGCAAATAATTACCTTAGAGTTTGATATGACACTTTCAAGTTTACAGAAGGCACATGGTAAAAAAAAACATGAAAAGATGTTCAACTTCACTATTCATCAAAATAAAGCAACATATCAAAATACACCTCAGAAACACATACACACACATATCGGGGGTGGTGGTGGTGATTTTAAGGAGTTGGCTTATGCAACCATGGGGGCTGGCAAGTCTGAAATCTGTAGGGCAGTCTGGCAATTCAGGTAAGAGGTAAGGTAGCAGTCTTGAGTTTGAAATCTATAGGGCAGGTCAGCAGGCTGGAAATCCAGGAAGGATTTCTAACCTTACAGCCTTGAGGCTAATTCCTTCTCCAGAAAACCTCGGATTTTGCTGTTCAGGCCTTCAATTGAGTGGATGAGGCCCATCCATATCAAGGAGGGTAATCTGACCTACTAACTCCTTGTCTACTGATTATGTTAATCACATCTACAAAATAGCCTCACAACAATGTCTTGGCTAGCATTTGACCAAGCAACCAGCACAAAAGCCCCACCAACTTGACACATAAGATTAACTATCATAGATGCTCACGCCTGCTACTTCACAGAGAAAACAGGAGTCCTCAGAAAGACACTCACTCAACTTCCATCACCCAAGTTCTCAGTCCAACACCCCATCTCCCCTCCCAGCACTGCTCATTGATATTTGAGTCCGCTGACTCTATCCCCCTTCTTGAAGTACCCTTTCTTAGGTCCGTGATTCCACTTGCTTCTGGATTTTCCATTTCTTGGAAGCCTCTTGAAGGGATCCTCTTCAGCTTCACATCTTTAAATTCCTAGGGTTCCCGCGGGTCCTGTCCCAAGCCCTCCCCTTTCCCTCTCAGAATACTTCTCAATCTTTCAGGACCATTGACTGGCATCACCTAGGATGGCACGCAGGTGCACACAGCAGGCACCCAACAATAGTTTAACCAAATAAGGTCTGCTTTCTGTCTTCGAACACGGAGCCTAGGGGTAGGCAGTTCAGGGCAGACCCCTCTTCACTCTGCTCGGCGTGTGGCTTTGGTGCCCGTGCTCAAAAGATGGCCGCCGCCCTCTAGGCAAGGTGCCTACGCCTACAGTGTCTTCACACCAACTCTTTGGAATCCTACTCATTTACTTACTCAACAAATGTTTATTCACAACTTACTATGTGCCACCACTCTTCCAGGCACTGAGACTACAGAAGTGAAAATGTAGAGGGCGCCTGGGTGGCTCAGTCGTTAAGCGTCTGCCTGCAGCTCAGGTCATGATCCCAGGGTTCTGGGATCGAGCCCCGCATCCGGCTCCCTGCTCAGCGGGAGTCTGCTTCTCCCTCTGCCTCTCCCCCTGCTTGTGCTCATGCTCTTGCGCACGCTCTCTCTCTCAAATGAATAAATAAAAAATCTTAAAAAAAAAAAAAAAGAAGTGAAAAGATAGATTATAATCTCTGTTCTTATGGAGCTTATATTCAAATGGGGTGGGGGAATAGAAAGTAAATAAGTGAAAAATATGGTATGTTAGATGATGATGAGTGCTATGGAGAAACATAAAGCAGAGAAGGGAACTGGAAGGTTGGGGTGTGTGGTAATTTTAGACAGGGTAATCAGGGAAGGCCTCACTGAGGAGGTGACATCTGAGCACAGAATTGAGAAAAGTGGTGGAGCAAGCCATTGGGTTGCCTTCCAAACACAGGGAAGCAGCAAGCTGATGATGGAATATACTATTAACATTTTTTAAAAATCACAGGAATATGAAACTGTCTATATTGATCCATCAGTTGTGTGTGTGTATGTGCAAGTGTATGGCATGCAGTGTAAATGTACAGAACAAACTCTGCAAGGACACATTCCAAACCAATGATAGTGTTTAATTTTGGTGAGGGGCAAAGAATTGCAGGGCAGTGAAGGTGAAGGGGGTTTTTGTTTTGTTTTGTTTTTTAAATAAGGAGAAGATATTCTTAGACAATTTGTGAATTAAAGTTCTCTTACATTCTTTTTTAAAGAGATTTATTTATTTATTTGAGAGAGAGAGAGAGAGAGCACACAGAGGGAAAGGGAGAGGGAGAGGGAGAAGCAGACTCCCTGCTGAGCAGGGAGCCCGATGCGGGGCTCAATCCCAGGACCCTGGGATCATGACCTGAACTGAAGGCAGATGCCCAACCGACTGAGCCACCCAGGCGCCACAAAATTCTTTTTAATTATTAGACAAAAAGGTGATGGGACAACGAATACTTTTCTTTCTCATAGGTTTCCAGGGTTGTTTTTTCTTTTCCTAACAAATTTAGATTTTTTTTTTAATAACCTGGAAAAAAATGCAACAAAGCCATTTCCATTCTGTAATTATTTTTACTGCTCTTTGCGTTCAACCAGCAGAATGACCCAGGGCCCATCTGTGTCATGGCTCAGGGCCCAGGGGGCTCCCTCTCCCTTGGCTGGGAGGAAGATGAGCCATCCCCATGACTGCTGCCTCTGGCTGCCAGCATCACCTTGGCTACCTGCAGAGACACTCCTGCCTCGGCTGCTTGGGTGGGGAGAGCTCCCTCCCCATCAGGCTGCAAGGCCTATTAATATAAGATGAGCAGAGAAGCAAAGGGAGGAAAAATACATAGGGCTAGGCCTTCCAAAGGGGAAGTCCTATTTCTTCAGTATTGACACCAGGCCCCATGGCGCATCTCCCTGATTAATCTGGCTCCCGCAGTTTCTCTCTCTGGTGAAACTTGAGATAAGTTTCCCAGCAGCTGGGGCAAAGGGCGGTCCGACACAGTGTCTTGTTACACAACCCTTCCCATCACACTCGTGTTCCAGATCACGTCAGCCATCTTGCTTCTCTCCTACCTCTCGGCGGAGTTTCTATAAGAGCTTAGGGAATGGCCTCTAGCTGTTTCTCTGCCCTCCAACGTCCTCTGCAATATATTCTAGAGTCTTGGTTCTGGGTGTCCACGTCTATCCCAACATGGTCTCCTCTTCCCCAAGGGAAGTGTGACTGCCTGTGATTGGTTGTAGGAGAGTCATCAGCATGAACTGTCAGATTTACCAAAATGCCTTTTCAGATTTGGCGCGTCCTCCTCCTAGGAGGTCTTGGGACCCCCAAAGGCTTAACAGTCTCTTTGGCTGCTTTATTTGAAGCATGGAATTATGGCCTGAGTCTTTTCTCACTTTCTTTATGAATCCTCCTCACCAGGTTATTTATCATGACTCCAGTCTGTAAAGTGTGTGTGTGTTGGGATGGCCAATTCTAAAGAACACTAGAAGTAATGCTGCTCTATTAACAAACCTGCAAAAGTTATACAGGATAAACCCACTTGCAGAAACGCAGATTCACGCTACTCATGACTAGGTTTTGAGAAGTTGTGACACTAGCCTTTTCATTGGGCCTGAATATTACTATTTATGTTTTCTTTAAAAGATAAAATCAGCTGATAGGAAGCTAAGGTAATGCTGACCTTGTTTTGTGAGAAATAAAAGTATGCAGGAGAAGCCCAACCATACTTAAGGCCCATAATTTTTAAACTTTCTCTGAAACAAGTCGATAGTCTGGATTTTTAACACCTCTGTGGAATGCCTAGTTTCATCTCCACACAGAGATAGAGGGATTTTTACTCAGGAAGGAACATATTTATTTTCCTTTTTTTTTTTCCCCCTTTCTGAGGGAAAAATATTTCCAACTTCACCCTCATTAATATTTATGGTTGCTGAAGTATTTTCATTATATTAGCCAAAAGGAGCCTGGACTAAATAAAGTAGAAAACCGAAGGCATATGAAATGGTTTCTTGGCCAGGAAGATACTGCGACCATCTCAGGAAAGTTTCTGTCCTCAAGAAAAATAAATGAAATTGTGGCCTGCCAAGCCACCTCATGGAATCCAGGCAATACTTTCTGCTCTTTTTTTCCTCTGAAAGCTATTTGTTGAACACACTCTTCTTGTTTCTTGTAACCATAGACTCTGGTCTAGTCGAGTGTTTCTTGTGTCAGGCTACTGCTGAGCCAATATTTATCATTTTAGAAATTTCCATGAGTCATAAAATAAACCTGCAACCGGCAGTACCTTCTATGGGCGTTTCTTTCTTAGAGTTTTTAAAAGAAAAGGAAAAACGCTGAGTCTGGAATCCAACGCCTGACATTTATCAGACCACCCAGATAATTTCTCCTGACGGGAGGATCCTCCGGCTATTTCAAAGCCATTCAAGGTGTGTTGCCTGCTGCCTGAAGCACCTTCCTGCCCAACAGCCTGGACCCCTCTCTAGAGGGCCAGGCCAGGGCTGGAAAGGAAGCTGTGGAGGTCTGAAGGCTGGAAGTGACTCATTGGCTTAAAGGGTGGCAGGAAATGTTTTCCACGGGAGCAAGAATATAAATGAGCAAGTGATTCCTTCCACCCCCAGTATGGAAAATCTTGCGAGGGGTCCTGAATTTACTGACCAAAGGAAAAAAAAAAAAGATCGCAAGAGGTGACGTGTGGTCCTCATTTACAAATAAAAGTGTGTTAGACTAGTGCTGTTTGCTCCCTTTGTGCCAATCAGCCTCTTTTCCCCAGATGTGGACCAGCTGAGAGAAACAGCGAGTCCACGACCTGGATGATTATAGTGACTTATTGATTTTGCTATAAAAACAGCGCTGTGTCAAGAGCGCAAGGCCTAGAGTTTATAAATCAAAATTCAGAGGTCTGCCCTTGCATTACTAGAATACTCCACGAATTGCTAACGTGGTGCTAGATACTCAGTAAGTCTTCTGTACAGTGCAGGCATTTTAGAACCAAAGGGCTTAACCTCATCAACACCTTCACTTTGCAGGTGAGGAAAAGGAGGTCCAGAGAGGCGTACCTCCTGAGAGGTCACACAGCCCATCAAGACCAGAATTTGTGCCAATGGTATCAAATACCTTCTTGGAAGACGGGTGATAGAAATACTGGAGTCTTAGTGATAAAAGCAAAACAGTTATACTAAGAGGCACTCCAATTTCACATCGTGGCCATTGTCCCTTGGCTGTTTCCAGTGGAGCTATTCTTGAATATGCTCCAAGTTTCCTCACTGGGCAGAGCTGGGGTTCTTTGGCTAAAGCACCCTTTGACATCCTTCCTCCTGCCCCCAGAAGGGAAAACTGGAAAGCCAGCCATAACAGCGCCCCAAAGCAAAAAATAAAACAAAGCAAAGCAACAACAAAAACCCCTGCTTCTGTATCTCTCTAGGTATCTTGGTCCATGGAGTCAAATTTTGGGGTAGGAACATTAGGTGTTTTCCTCCACCAATCATCAGTCTCTGAGTTGGCTCTCTAGCCATCTCTTCCACACTCATATTCACCAACCTAAGTGAGAAATCATGTTGGTAACTAATGCTCACTTCCTTCCTCTGCGGATGCCTCACTCATTAAGATCTGGTAACACCTCCCTGGTATGATCTGCCCCATCAGTAGGATCCTGAGGCTTCCCAAGGGGACCTGGGCCAAGTTTATCTTGGCACTGATCTGTTTTCACTCACTATCTCCTTGTGGCAGGGCCCATGACTTCTTTACCTTTGTATTCCTGGTAGCTAACATGCCACCACTAGCACACAGTAGGACCCAGGAAACATCTGTCAAATCCAACTGAAAACATTTCAAAGTGGCATCCCATTGTGAATGTAAACGAGACACTTGCTTTGCCTCCCAAACATAAACTTTTCTCTTTTTTAACACTTACAAGAAATTGTAAGAAGAAACTCAGGTGGTAATAATGGATGATGGGATGAGGCAAACATCTTTTAAAAAGACTGAATCATAAGACTGTCTTAATTTTGGGGCACCTGGCTGGCTCAGTTGGTAGAGCATGCAACTCTTGATCTCAGAGTCATGAGTTCTTGATCTCAGGGTCGTGAGTTCAAGCCCCATGTTGGCTGTGGAGCCTACTCAAAAAAAAAAAAAAAAAGGAATGTCCTGTTTTTGAAGGTCAAAATAGTTAAATATTGCCCATTTCTTATGTTGAGCCTAATATAATTGAAAATAATATAATTATAAATACATTGCTTTATACAGGGGCTATAATTCCATTTTTCTTCTTTAATCCACCCTGACCATGGTCTACATGGGCCTACAACATTTGATTATGAGTTACACTTTCAGTCTTGTTTGGGTCCACCCACCCTGGCTCTTCAGGCTCCAGCCACACTGTCTTCCTTCTGTTTTTAGAACACGCTGACCTCATCCCATCTGCCTGGGATGCTCCCCACTCCGATTGTCACACAGTCGGCTCCTTCTTGGCATTTAAGCCTCAGCTTAAATTCCACCTCTTTGGATGAGACTTCTTTGAGCACTGATTTAAGTGTGACTTTCCCACCTCCAGTTACCCTCGGTTACATCACCCCGTTTTATGGTCAACGAAGTACTTTTTTGCTTCGTTGTGTGTTGTTTGCCTGTAGCTGACTAGGATTTAAGTTTTAGGACCACACGTGAGCCCTGTCTGCCTTCTTCATGCTCTGAAGAGCTGGCACATTGTAGGCCCAACATGAATGTTGAAATAATGGATTCAGTAATTAATTTTTAAAAATGCAGCAGAACTCCAGAAACCAATATTGCACTGTATGTTAACGAAAATTTAAATTAAAAAAATCCAGCAGAACTGAAGTTTTCAAGTATTTTCTTCCCTTGGTTTACTGATTTCACCATCCAGATACTTCGTACGGATACTGGCCCTTTTCCTCTATCCTCCACCTCTGTGAAATTCTTTGCATCTTTACCCTTCCTTGATACATTGAGACAGTGAACTACTTGACCTCATCTTCTGACTCTCATCCTTGTTATTTACAGATCTCCAATCTATTGTCCAGCTCATCCATTGAATCTTTTAGTTCAATAATATTGGATATTCCTAATGTTTGCAATTTTTCCATAACTGCTCATTCTTACTTTTGGTCTCCCAGTGTCTTTCCTTATCTGAAAATATTTACTATGCTCATTTTAATTTCTTGTCCTGCTTCTTTTGCTTGAAATTATTCAGCTTGTTGCCTTTCTTTCATAATGCTTGGATTCCTCCTCTGTCTTAGGAGCTTTACCTACGGACTCATACAGTATATGTCCTTAGGGTTTTCATCGGTCTGGGTTTGTACAGAATACCTGGGGCAGGGGTTGAGAACGGGCATCACTCCTGGAGAGTCTGGGGGAAGACAGGTGGAGAAGCACCAAGCTGGGGGAAACTCTGAGGTTTCCCTGGGTGCCCCCCACCCCCAACCTCAACCAGGAGGTTGGTCATCTGCCCTTCCAGATGACTTCCAAGTACCCTCTCCTTTCCCTGATATAACTATTTAGTCCCCAGAGGCAGGGGAGGTGAGAGAGGGGTGAGGGAAAGTTCTGAGCTTGGACAACCCATTTGCATGTGTTGGTACCATCTTCACACACACCTGTCAGGGCTCCAGGGCTTCCTGGACATTAACCAGCAAACTTGGCAGTGGGCACTTCACTGGTAATGAGGTTTTCTAGCCCCTTGGTGGTCATGGGAGAGGTGGAGGTCTGCAGAGAATAATGGGGTGGGGGAGGGGGGAAATGGGTCCCAACCAGACAGCTCACCCCTACCAGTCTGTCACTGCCTGTGACAGGTCTTCCTTCCCCTCCATTTTGCAATCTTTCTCCTGTCCTTACCCACGTACAACAGCCCTCTGATTTTTCCTAAAAGCACACCTTTGAGCTTTTAAGAGAAGCCCTCTTATTTTTAGTGTTACAATTTGCTGCAGAATTTATATTCACTTCGTTCCTACCCTTCTTGATTTTAACTTGTGATCACATTCAACCCTTGGGCTTCTTTACATTCTGGAAAGTTTAAAGTCATTTAGTCTACCCTTAAATCAAATACTGGATTCCTTTATTTATTCCTTTATAAAGTCATTTAGTCTATCCTTAAATCAAATACTGGATTCCTTTATTTGTCCCTTGCTGAATCTTTTGTGGCTCCTTTTTCTTTCTCCAGGAGTATAGCAACCTGATCAGAACTATAGAGAGTGCACTATTACTTCTGAAAAATGGGAAGACAACATGGATATATCCCCAAGATACACTGCCGAATGTGTGAATAAAAACAAGTTGCAATCCTACGTGCATTGTGGAGGCCATCTGTTTTTTTAAATGCTCTGTATTGTATGGGTCTGGAAGGTTTCATGCTATAAGTGATAACCAGTGTAATAGCAAACTAATCTTGGCATGTGGATTGTGGGGGAGGAACTGTAGGACTGTTCATTCATCCCTACCTTGAGTTTCCTTTTTAGAATTTTTCCCCAAACCTTTCCTGAAATATGTAGTTTAATGGATGGGCTTCAGAACAGTCCACAAGCTGCCTGAAAATGTAAGCCATGTTTTGTGAGTAGGAGCAAATATCTACTTTTCTAGAGAAAGGGACTATACTTTTCATCAGAACCTCAAAGTGAACATATGGCCCAAGAGGGGTAAATAACCATTGGTCAAGAGTGTTGTGCCACTTTCTACTCCATTTTCTCATGGTTTAATTCAAGTGGTACACTAGTAACTAAAAACATGTATTGGTTATTCAATTTTTAATATTATAAAAGAGCAGTATATGACTTTTACTTTACCATGAAGACTAATAGAGAAATCAATAGTGTTACCATGTGATACTGCATTGTTCCCATGAATATACTTAAATATATTTAGCCCTTTCCTAAAATAGATGTCTAGGCCCTTGGGGCTGCTGATCCAAGAGGACCCAGCTACAATAAAGGAATGTCCAGAATGTGTTTTCGACAGCTCCCATTTGCTTCGTTTTGTATAAACCCACTCTGCAGTGTTAAGGAAGCAACAAGAGGTACCTCATCTCTTTTGTTGAGCATCATATAGGACTAATGTGTCATGTGGTCTGATAGGAAAGGTCATGGGCTTGGGAGCAGATCACTCACTCCTCTGGGTTCCTAAGGAACATTTCTTCACCTTACCTCATCTGTAGAATGGGAGTAAATAATAATATCTACCCATGGCAGTTGCTGCTGGTTATCTCCCTATACCCGCTTTCCCCTTCTTCCTTGGTAGAGGAACCCCAATTCCTTAGCTGAGCACATTGCTGCTCCGAGAACAGACTCCATTTCCCAGTCTCCCTTGCAGCCATATACTGCATTCCAGTCAGTGAGATAAAAGTGTGAGCTCTGTCTGGCACTCCTGGGAAGTTTCTTTAAAAGGAAAGGGGTAGACTTCAGGTTTCCCCATTCTACATGTGAAGAGCTTGGAAGCTGCCACTCTGTCCTAACCAGTAAAAAGCTGAACAGACAACTCCTCTTGTATCCATAAGAGAGAGAACACTGGGCAAACTGCTGTGCCCAAAACTGTCGACGAGACAGGCCAATAGCAGGAGTTGTGGCTTAGCAGAGCAGAGACTCACAAGTAGAAACCACCGTGGGAATGAGTGTCTGGGCAGAAAAAGTTGAATTGTAACTGACAAATTGCTGGAGGCTCAATGTGGACAAGTCTGTGAGTTAGGAACTCTGGGGAGACTCAGTCATAGGGGACCCGCGCACATCTGTGTCACCTCCTGAAGTTCTACCAGGTTCCCACAGTAAATGTCAAAGAAAAATCCCCTCCTGCTTCCAGTACGGGGAGGGGAGAAGGAAGGAACCATTTTGAAATACACCAGAGCCTTCTGTCCTAACAAGGACTGCCCTGAGGGGAAACTAGTTACCAGAGCCTAACTGATGGGGGAAAGAAGACACTCAACTGGAGCCCACTCGAGCTATTTTGTCCCACTGAAGGGGAGAGGTTGGGGGGTTGCCTCTGAGAAATACTTGTGAAGTTCACAGTCCAGAGGCACAGGCTTAGTGAAAATGAGACCAAATCACAGAACTCTAGAATGATTCCCCCCTCCCCCAACCTCACCACATCACTAAAGGCCTACTTACTACTGTTCCTTTCACCCAGTGCATCATGTCCAGCTATAAAGAAAAAACTGGAAAGCATACCAAAAGGCAAAACAAACAAAAGCCACAGAAATGAAGAATGCTTGTCATGGACTTATTAGTAGACTGGGCATGGAGAAAGGAATCTCTGAGCTAGAGGATATACATCAACAGAATCCTCAAGACCAAAAAGCAAAGACAACAAAGACTGAAAAAAACAGAACAGAATATCCAAGGAATGTCAGACAACTATAAAAGGTATAACATACACGAAATGGGAATACTAGGAGGAGAAGAGAGAAAGGAACAGACTATTTGAAACAACTGTGACTGAGAATTTCACCAAATTATTGTCATACATCAAACCAAACCACAGACTCAGAAAACTCAGAGAACACCAAGCAAGATGAATGCAAAACAAAACAAAACATTATGCCTAGGAATATCATTTTCAGAATTACAGAAAATCAAGGATTTTTTAAAATTCTGAAAGAGGAAAAAAACATGTTACCTATAGAGGAACAAACAATTAGTGACTCTTCCTCGGAGGAGGGAACTGAGACTATGAGATTAGACAGTAGGGGTACTCAAGGCGAGAGGGAACAGGCGAATTTGTAGGGAGGCAGGGGAGAAACTAAAAATAGTTTTCCTACACTGTTTTACTGACAGGGTTATGTCCTCTTGTGCAGGGGGAAGGGAACTTTTTCCAGGCTATTAACATACATCTCTCTTCGAGTTCCTCATTAATGTATAATTTATTCTTCTTTGCCACTCATATTATTGGTTTTCTTTTTTTTTTTTTTAAGATTTATTTTAGAGAGCCAGCAAGCACGAGAATCTCAAGCAGACACCCTGCTGAGTGCAGAGCCCGTTGTGGGGCTTGATCTCACCACCCTAAGACCATGACCTGAGCAGAAACCAAGGGTCAGTCGTTCAACTGACTGAGCCACCAAGGCGCCCCTCATACTATTGATTTTAAATGAAAGTGCCTATGTGTTCAGATTAAGTATGAAAAATGTTTTCTAACTTTAACATGGAATACATCCATCTCATATATAAGGAGAGACCTTATGTCAAAACTTCTTCCCTCTGTGGTATAAGGAATAGAAAGATCTAGAAAATTTATGTGTAAAGGCAGAGGTTAAAGTTTAATGGACTCTTAAAAATGGGGGCTCATCATAGGTTACAATGAACTGATACAGAAGTTTGCTTGATGAATTGTAAAACATCTTTAGATATTGGTTCACTTACTGAATGTGTATTAAACGGCTATTATATATCAGGGACTATGCCAGTCCATATAAGGTACATCCTAAATAGCCCCTGTCCTTGAAGAACTCTCAGTCTAAACTGGTGGTGGTGGCAAATTTATATAAACAATTACAAAGCTACATTAACATTAGGGAAAAGATCTCACTCACTACTCAAGGTATGGGTTAAGGACCAGACCTAGCCTCTAAGTCCCTGAATCTGCATTTTAACAAGATTCTCAGGTGATCTGGATGCTTATCAGGATTTGAGAAGTGATCAACTGTGGGATTAAAGAAGAAACCACTAATGATCTCTTGGGAAGTGGTCAGAGGTCTTCAGAATGGAGGGGTAATACGAACATTCCAGCCTGAGACACCAACAGGTCCATAATTATGGCAGCTAGAAAGAGTAAGAAAGGTTCTGGAATGAGAAGTTTAGTCTGGAAGGAAATTGGGCACTTTGGAAGATTTGGGAAACCGAGCAGAAAAGGCAGGCTGAGGCCAGAGGCAGAAGGACCAGAATGACGCGATTAGGAAGCCTTAGAAAATTTTAGGCAGGAAAGTGACAAGATTAGATTCTTATGTTTGGATAGAACACTGGCGGCAGGGTGGAGGAGGAAATGCAGAAGAGAGGCTAGGGCAGGCAGGTTTGTATCCGCTAATGAGCACGATTCCATTCGACTTTGAACTAGAAAGGAAGTCTCTGAGGACCTTAGAAGTGGAGGGGCCACTGAGTCCCAGGAAGAGAAATGAAGGGTTCCAGCTGCAGTTGGATACAGATGGGTTCTTTCTTCTCAAAGTGCTATGCCCAACCAGCTGCATTAGCATCACCTGGAAATTGTTAGAAATGCAAATTCTTGCGTCTTTTTTTTTTAAGTTGTTTTTTTTGACAGAGAGACAAAGTGAGAGAGGGAATATAAGCAGGAGGGGTGGGAGAGGGAGAAGCAGGCCTCCCGCCGAGCAGGGAGCCCGATGTGGGATTCAATCCCAGGACTCCGAGATCATGACCCCAGCCAAAAGCAGACGCTTAACGACTGAGCCACCCAGGCGCCCGCAAATTCTCGCGTCTTAACTCAGACATACTGTCAGAAATTCTAGGGGCCAGGACACACAAATCTGACTTTACCAAGTTCTCCTTCAAGCTTGAGAGCTTGAGCACTGTTCTAGCCTGTAAAAGTCTTGTAGCAGGTGGTAAAGGCTTAGAATTGCCACAACTTACTTCCTTTCTAGAAAATAATAGCAAAAAAAAAAAAAAGACAAGGGTAATGAGAAATAAGTTTCTACGTTGAGTGGGCAGAACAAAAGTCACACAAGTCATATAGTGCCCAGAAGAAAAAAAAAAGTCTTATCCCAAAGCCTCACATTTGGATAATTAAAATAATTTTGGTAGAGGCCGTGATGTTCTCGGTAGCCTAAATTAAGCAAAACTTAAAGTATCACCCCAGCTGTAAATTCTTTTTGTTCCCTTTACTGCCCACAAAAACGCCCTCGGGAAAAACACTGGGATTCCTTTTGGCCCTCTCAAAACTGTGTTTCTGATGTAACCGCCCATTTAAAAAACCCAACCCCAAATTAAAAGCCCCCAAAACGGAGCGGCGGGCCTGGCGCCATCGTCCCGGGAAAACTCTACCGTTTCCCAGCCACACCCCTGAGGACCGCCGGGCCTCCTTCCCCGGGCTGTTCCCAAAGATAAATAAATCACTCCTTGTTTTTTCCAGACCTGAAATTAGCGGTGACTCACAGAGCACTCTGAATGGCCACAGTCGCCTCGGGAAGAAGGAAAAATGTGCAGATTTTTCCCTCACGCGAGGGCCCGACGTGCCGGGCTGGGCCAATCAGGGGAGGATGGCGGGAATCGCACCAAAGTAGGTAAAAAATGCGGGATGTGTTCTCGGGGCCGCGGCCCGCGCCTGGACTCCCCCCGGTCCTCCCTCTGGTCTCCTGCTCCGGGAAAGCCGCCTACCCTCGCCCTCCCTCCCGCGCCCTCCCAGGCCCCGCCCCCAGCGCGGCGCACACCTGGCCAGGTGGCTACTTCCATGTTAGGGCAGCAGCAGCGCAGTGGGCGGGGCGCCACATGCCCCCGCCCCCCGAGGTTGGGGGGAAAGGGTCCCCTGCCCCGCTTGATCCTTTGCGGGTTCCTCGCCGGCAGGTGCCAGCCGGAAGTCTGCCTCCTCGTCCCTACTAAATGAGGGAGGCCCCACCCCCGCAGACCCGAGCAGATGAGAGGAGGACCCGGTCCCCTAGTCTGCCGAACGTGAGGCAGAACCCTCCGCCTGCTCTCTGGGCAGGGCGCTGCCTGGCCAGCCGGTTGCGTAGCAACGGCAGGCAGCGCGTGACGTGCGCAGTCGCGTTTGGGCCCGAGGCGCGCGCCCGTGCACCCGCCTCCTGGTAGGCTCGCGCCTCGAGTCGCCTGCTCGCTGGGTCTCTCGGTCCCTCTGCCGTGAGAAGGACGCTCTGCAGACTCGGCGCCGGCCAGCTCCCCCTCCCGCGTCACTGCGACCGCCGCGACGAAGATGGTGAGTGGGAGGGAGCCCGAGGCGTGGGCTGACGCGGCCCGGGCGGCTGGGCGCTGGGGCCCCGTGGGGGTCGGGGCTGAGGGGCGACAGGCGCGCCCCCGCCCGGGGGTGGGGGACGCGGGCCCTGCTGCAGCCCCCAGGCAGGGGAAGGTCTCTGGGCTTCCACCGCTCGCGGACCCGCTGGGACCCAGGCTCCTCGGGCGGCTCCTAGCCGCTGCGTCGCTCTAAGCTGCTGCGAGGCCGCCGGCGGCAGCATAGTCCCCGCGGTTCCTCCCTCCCAGGCCTGGGGACTACCTGCGGGGGCCGAGCGCCGCCACGCCCTCGGTGAAATCGACCGGGAGTCCGCCATCCCGGGGCGGGGGGCTTCGAAATCCGGCGCGGGCCTTGTTGGCGCCGGTTTCTCCAAAGCCGGGCGCCGAGGCGGTCAGTGACTCGTGCGAGTTTCGGCCCCTGAGGTCGGTCCATCTCATTAAGGAAAATAAGGCCTTTATTGAACAACCCTAGAGGGCGGAATGATCACCACGAGCATGACCCTGGTATGATTAAGAACAGGGTGGCCTCGCAGCCGCTTTGTTTGTCGTATCTGGCAATCAGCTTTCAGCAGCACTGCTGTGCTTGTCAGGCTTGGCAGTGGCTCTTTTAACCCTTCCCTACCCGATCTCTCCATGTATGGTTAGAAATTTTCTTTTACCTGTGAACAGTTTGGCTCTGCCAGAACTTAGCGTGTGAGGAGTGGGCATGATGCTGGGATGCTAATAAAAGCGAATGTAAAAGCTTTTTAAAGGCCCATTGAATTATCCTAGTCATTAAAAGTAAATATGCTCATATTCTAAGTGATGGACACTTGGCTTAATTAACATATTTCCCCCTCTAAACTCTCTCTAATTTGCTGTACAATAGTATTCTTAACTGGTCGATCAAGTAGAACATTTTGTCATTTTCTTTAGTCTGCTCTCGCTGTTACCATTTTTGGTCAATGATTTGCAGGCAAAGGCTTACCAGACTTTGCTAGAAATATTACACTGTTATTGCATCTGTCTGCCTGGAAGCAGTTGGTACCAGCTTACTGGCATACAAAATGTTTTCGCTGAATGACAATTTTGGTTTTCTTAAGGTAGTGCAAGGAAGAAAAAGAGATTAACCAGTAGTTTCTTGATGACTCAGGAGATGTAGTAGGAATTTAATAGTGTTCAGTTGTCTGCTCTTCTTTGGTTTAATTCTGTAAGCTACAAAGAGGAGCAGCATCTTAAGACTTTTTTAAACCTCTGTAAGATTATAAATGTATATACTACCTTATATTAAAAGACTTAATGTAAGGGTTTTGAGTTCTCATAAACGTAAGACCATCTACTCTGATGAAAGTGCTTTGAAATGGGCTGGAGCCTGCTTTAGGTTCTTTTGACATTCTTTTTTGAGTTTCTGTAATGCAGACTTTATCTTCTATTTGAAAAACAGGACGAAGCATTTTAACTTCCGTTAAATCCTTAAATTTTAGTCCAAGCTTAGCTTCCATATTTCTCTTCATTCAAATAAAATGAAGGAAGGATTTGTTTTATTTACTGGTTCTTGGGGGGAGGAGGAGAACTAAAAATTAATCAAGATGAGTGAATTCCAGGTATATTTCAAACTTGTTGGCCTTAGGGAGGTCAAGAAGACCTTACAAGCTCCTGTTGTTTGGATGCTTGCAAATAGAGTTCAGAATATAGACCATTTGTAAAGCTTACTCTTGTATTTAGCCTTATAAGCACAGATCATTTCCTTTCAGTGTTGGCTATTAGAGAGTATTAAGATTCAAAGTTCTATTATCCCAGATTTTAGCACTTCACCTCTATATTTGAAACTGAGGTTCCAAGTTTCTAAAGTTTTTGTTGTTGTTGTTGTTGTTAAGGTTAAATTTTAGGGGTGGCTCATTTGCTTAAGTATGAATCCTGATTTCAGCTGAAGTCATGATCTCAGGGTTGTGAGATCCAGCCCCAAGTTGGGCTCTGCGCTGGGCATGAGCTTGCTTAAGATTCTCTCTCTCCCTCTGCCACTCCCCCTCGCCCCACCCCTTGGTGTTCTTTCTCAGAAAAATAAGATTTTTTAGCTGCTGATGGGTTTGTTCTGCATTAACAAAATTGTTTCCTGGTACTCACCAAGCCTTCTGGAAGCATTTGGGAATAAAAGCAATTGGAAACCAACTCAAAAGATCACCTTTGGGCACTTTAAGATGAGATTTCATGTTTTCAGAATCTCACTTTACAGTGCCTCCCCCACCCCTCACCCCCCAAAAAAGCCTGTCCTCCACAGGAACCACATCTACCCACTCCAAACAAAACTTTGGTGTGTGTGTACTGCGTGTGCCAGTTTCCTCATAGAAAGATTATTTACTAGTCTACCATTAAGTTCCTAGGATTATCTGCTCAGTAGTTCTTTTTGTTGGGTATGGATCAAGATATTATACATAGACTTGCCTAGTGCCTCTTGTAACCAATGGTATATGACATTTACATCATACTATATGGCTCTCTGGGAGTAGGAGTGTAGTCTTGCCCCTGAAATAATAAAAGTCTACGTGATAATTCAGCCCTGCCCTAGTCAGAACTCTGCTGTAACAAACTGAGCTAACTGGCCCAGAATGAATTACAAATGTATTCTTTCACTCCATGATTAGGAAAAACACTTTTACTTACAGCAATCTAATGGAATAGGTTGGGCATGTGTTCATGTGCCTATTTAACATGAAAAAACAGACTGTAAAGGATTGATTGACTTGTGACCTTTTTTGACTGCACATCAAGTTTTAACATAATTTACAAATTAATTTTGAAACATTTTAAGCAGAAAGGTACACAGAATAACAGGTCCCTTTGTATGAAAAAAGAAAATAACGTTTTGTCATATTTCAGGTTTCTGTGTTACCATTGCAACTAAATCTGCATCATCTTCTTCATCCCATTGTCTTCTGTCCCCAGAGATAACCACTTCTGTGTCAAAGACATAATGTGCTGGCCAATTAAGGAGATGATTTTTCAGGCTATTGTAATTGGGAGAACATTAATTAATAAGGAACGTCTCACAAAAAGAAAAAGGACAAGGACCTGGGGCAAGTAAAACCAGGGGTCTTGAGGAACTGCATGGACAGGTCTTATCACAATAAACAAGGGCAGGATCTTTTTGTTACCAGTTTCCCAAAACTCAAAATGATGGGGGTGGATTTCTTAACCATCACTGCTTTACAGGAACATAAAGCTCAGATGAAGCCTACATAGTCTACATAGTCAACTGAAGTTAATATGTTTCATTCAAATTGATATTTCCATACTTTTAGCTATGTATGTATGCATCTGTAGTAATATATATAGTTTTCATGTGTTTTTAAATTTCATATAAATGCTATGCTTTATGTATCCTTTTGCAACTTAAAAAATTAAACTTCGTGAGGTTTTTTGGGAGGGGGATGATATTTGGTTTTAGCCGTAGCTGTGGTTCTTTATATTAACTGCTACATAGTTTTTATGACTATGTAAGTTTATCCATTCCCCTATTGATGAACATTTCCCCAGTTTTTCACCCAAACTTTTATCTTTTTTTGTCTACTTGCAATAGATGGTTTCCATGTTTTATGTTACTTCTTTATCGCCAGTGAATGTGTTCTTGGTATAGACCTAGAAGTGGAAGCCTGGATTGGAGGGTATGCATGTGTATTTTTTACTGTATTACAGGTGGTTCTAATTTGTATCCCATCAGCTACATTTATCAGCCTGTTTCTCCATTTCTTTTCACCACTTGGTATTATGACCAATACCTTGAAACCTTTGCCAATCTGATGGGTGTGAAATGGGTTCTTACTCTTTTAATTTTCTTTTCTCTGATTAGTAGTAAAGTATTTTTTTATGTTTATTGCAGCCTATGGTTTTACATGCATGTGCATCTGGTGAACCTGACATTATGTAAATACTCCTCACGTCTTCATCTAGGCATATTTGTGGAATGATAAAGTAAATCCAGCGTTAAAAGAAAATCTGTAAGAACGTGATTGTCAATGTCAGAACTGCATACTGAGTGCTGATATCCTCCTCTGGAACCTACATTTCTTTGCATGCCTCTCAAGCTGCTAAGCAACAGGAGTTAAATACCCTTAATTCTAGCCACTGGCCATGGTTAGATCCTGGTAGTGGTAGAATGCAGTGATCCAGGAGAGAGTTCCATCTTTGCCAGGGGCCATGGAGATTAACATCCTGTGCTTTATACTTTCTTTTTCTTGGGTAATTCATCCAGCCAAATGTTAAAAACAAACAAGCATTGGGGATATAGGGGAAATCTCTGTGCTTTCTGCTCAATTTTGGTGTGAACTTAAAATGTACCTAAAAAAAAAAGTTTATTAAAAAAGAAGCAAAACAAAACAATTATGACTATTTTTCACCAATAGAATTGGTATAAATCGAGCTGCTGTTTAACTTACTATCCAGGAAGACTCCAGACATTTTCATTTTTATGTTAGTGTAACTTTATTTCATTTCAGTAGTAACTAAGATCTTTGAATTGAACACCATATTTGAAATTAGAAAAAAGTCTGGAAAGTGGAAAAACTGGATTTAACACATATACGTTGCTTTTATCTACAGAGCAAAGTTCTGGTCTCTGAGTAAGTAGGCCTAGTCTCTTTCTTGTATTGTTTGCAACTTGCATACCAAAACCACAGATCCTAATAAAGAAATAGAAGATTGTTATTTAAGTATTTTGAGCTTCCTTCTCTTGTAGCATATTCCTCTTTACATTGTCCATGAAAGACATACTCAAAGATTTACACCTAACACTTCAGAAATATTTTAATCACAGGTTTTCATCTTTCCCTGCCTCCTTGCCTTGATGTTGGAAGTGGTTTTTCGCTTGGAATTGTTGTACTGCTGTTCATTTTTCTTGAAATTTTACACTGGGAGAAGTATAGCAAAATAAACATCAGATTGGTTCATCTCAGAAATACTTTGACATACTAGTTACTTAATTCATCTTTGAGTCTTCTGTATAAAGACCCGCTGTGGAGTTGAGTAGTTTTTAGTCTAGAGTGATTCTTAACTCTTTTAAAAGTCTTCTAGTAGCTGACATCATAATGCTTACATGTTGTTTACCCTATTGTAATTTGCTTTGGTATGTTAAAATTGAAGAATCAGTTTTTTGAATAGATCTTTAAACAATTGATTTTAGTAAAAATGCGACTAAAATTCAGGTTTTAATGTGTAGTTGAAGGTATGAAAAAGTGGAGGAAAAGCTGAGATTTGGGCTTTTTTTTTTAAACATGAGAGGAGCGTCAAAAAACTCTGGTTCTGTTGTAGCAGGGCATAGGATGAGCACTTCAAAGACCAACTTCAGTGCATACTATAGCAGGAACCCTACATTTGAAACTAATTTGTCATTGTGTTCTTTTGGATTACATCAAAGGAAGACTGTTCACTCTTTTCCACATTTTTGCATTACTTTATAGGTTGTTACTCCTGTTTGCCTTATCACAGAAAAGAAAGATGAATTTCCTACCCGGATTCCTATATTAGCATGTTTCAGAAAAAAAATCATCAACCTGTAAATGTAATTAGCATTTATTTTAAAATGGTTTCATGTAGTAACTACATTTTTGATGGTGGTGGAATTTTCATGTAGTGATAGAGCTAAAACTAAAAGCTCAGGCAAATACAGGTAAGACTCCTTCAATTTGCTAGGAAACCATCTATTATGTCAATTTTTGAAGCTCTGGAGCGCTGAGGAATTCTCAAATCACTGAA
>NC_138378.1:37615732-37636421 GCF_054177405.1 Leptonychotes weddellii
AATGTAATTAGCATTTATTTTAAAATGGTTTCATGTAGTAACTACATTTTTGATGGTGGTGGAATTTTCATGTAGTGATAGAGCTAAAACTAAAAGCTCAGGCAAATACAGGTAAGACTCCTTCAATTTGCTAGGAAACCATCTATTATGTCAATTTTTGAAGCTCTGGAGCGCTGAGGAATTCTCAAATCACTGAAACCTTTTAGGAATGTTGGAAGTAATCTTCAGGTCAGTGTTGTCGAATAGAAATAAAATGTAAATTACATGTGTACTTTTAAATCTTCTAGTAGCCCCACTAAAAAAGTACAAAAACAAGGTGAAATTTATGTAACCCAATATATCCTATTCACATTTAATCAATATAAAAATGAGACCTTTCACATTATTTTTTCATATAAATTATTTGAAATCCAGTATGTATTTTATAGTTACAGCACATCTCAATTCAAATGCTCAGTTTTCATTGGAAATATTTGATATGTATTTAGATACCCATTTTACAGTTGGAAAAGTAGATTCACATACCTTAGTTGCTCAAAGCATGCTTACAAGTTTTCCAGTAATGGAATTGATAATCAATTTAAAATTTAAGTTAATTAAAATATAATTTAAACATGCAGTTCCTCAGTCACACTAGCCACATTTAATGGACTCACTAAACCACATGTGGTTAGTGACCAGCCTCAGACTTCGTAGATTAATTTAATTTGTAAAGGGAAGTTAATATGGGTACCAACACTGTGTTAATCCTCTGCATTTCTGCACATGTCTAAGAAGGAGTACTAACATAGCATATGAATTCCTTTTATGGCACTTATTGAGATATTTTGTAGAACTAGACTGTCATCTCCTTAAGATAGAGTTTGCGTATTTCAATAGCAAGATGCCTCTCTCATGGTAGGCCCACAACAAATGTTCCCAAAAGAGCATGAATGAGTGATCGAGAGGGCATTTGTAATTATGACAGGGATAGGATCCCATGGATATGGATTTCTTTTATTTTTATGCTTTCAATTCCCACATACTTTTTTTTTAATACAATGGAAATTGACTTTTAAGTACTAAACTAATTGAATAGTACCTCCCCTTTGTATACTGCATTACTATTTGATTTGAGTCTTACAGTGAAAATCCTTTGAGATAAGGCAAGTATTATTAGAATAGTACCTTTAAAAATAATTCTGGCATACAGAAAACCCCTCAATAAATGCCAGTTCCCTTTCTTCCCTTAAAAATGAAACTGAATGGGGTCACTTGGGTGGCTCAGTCGATTAAGTGTCTGACTCTTGATTTCGGCTCAGATCATGATGTCAGGGGTCATCAGATCGAGCCCTGAGTTGGGCCTCGTGCTGGGCATGGACCCTGCTTAAGATTTTCTCTCTCCCTCCCCTCTCGCGCCCCCCCCCCCAATGAAACTGAATGGTATTTGATGCTCATTGAGGCATCCTGAACCATAGAAAAGCACTTGAAAGCCTAACAAAAGAACAAGAAGTCATGCTTTAGAGAACTTAGTAAGTTTTTATTATGTGTCTGGCATTGTGTTACACCTTCTCTCAGTCAGTCCTTATAGCAACCATATTATTATCATTTCTGTTAAACTATACTGAGAAGTGATTAAGAGCATAGGCTCAGAGTGGGGCTGCCTAGGGTTTTTGAATCTTGGCTCCACCATCTACTAACTATATGGCCTTAGGTAAATTACTGATTATTCTATGCCTCGATTTCATCATTCCTCCACATGGGAGTACCTACCATCATGACAATTTGGGTGATGCATGTAAGTAGTTTAAAAGCAATGCCTGGTATATGGTAAAGTGCTTATTAGTGTTGGATGAAATGACATTAAACAACTTTAGATCCTAATTAGATTAACAGTCTTTTTTTCTTTATATTCTGATAACACCATCACATGCTTCAGCAATTGTAGATAAAATGAAAAGGGTGGAAGGAGTGCATTAGAACATATTTCCAGTTGTTTTATTATTTCTTTAAACTAATGTTATTTTATTTGGATTATATATGATCAACTTTTTATGATCAGCTTTTAAATTTTATTTTTCAGGTGACTTTTTAAAAATTGAAGTACAGTTGACATGCAATATTATTAGTTTCAGGTGTATAACATAATGACTTGATAATTATGTATGTTATGAAATGTTCACTATACATGGCTACCATCTGTCATACAAAGTTGTTGACTGTATTCCCTATGCTGTACTTTACATCTCTGTTACTTATTTTATAACTGGAAGTTTGTGCGTCTTAATCACCTTTACCTTTTGCACTCATCTCCACTCCCTCCCCTCTGGCAGCCACCAGTTTGTTTTCTGTATTTATGAGTCAATTTCTGTTTGTTTTGTTTTTTAGATACCACATATAAGTGAAATCATACGGTATTTGCTTTTTCATGTCTAACTTATTTCGCTTAGTATACCCACTAGAACCAACCTCATCAGGAATGGCAAGATTTCATTCTTTTGCATGGTGGAGTAATATTTCGTTGTTTGTGTGTGTGTATATACCACATCTTTTTTATCCATTTATCAATCAGTGGGTACTTAGGTTGTTTCCATATCTTGACATTGTAAATAATGTTGTAATAAACATAGAGGTGCATGTTTCTTTTTGAATTAGTATTTTTGTTCTGGTAAATACCCAGAAGTGGAATTACTGGCTTGTATATTTACTTTTTTGAGGAACCTCCATACTGTTTTCCAGAGTGGCTACACTAATTTGCATTCCCACCAACAGTGCATGAGGGTTCCTTTTTCTCCACATCCTTGCCAACACTTGTTATTCCTTGTCTTTTTGATACTAGCTATTCTGACTGGTGTGAGGTGATGTCTCAGGTGATTTAATTCCTTTTTTCTTTTTTTTTTTTTTTTGACAGCAAGAGCAGGAACACAAGCAGGGGGAGTGGGAGAGGGAGAGGGAGAAGCAGGCTTCCCGCTGAGCAGGGAGCCTGATGCTCAATGCCAGGATCCTGAGATCATGACCTGAGCTGAAGGCAGACGCTTAACGACTGAGCCACCCAGGCGCCCCATAATTCTTAATGTAAAAGTATCTTGTACTCTTAGTATTGTTCCTGAAGAAATTAATGTAGAATCAAACAGTTCTTTATTGCCCGTAAGATTTAGAATAGCAACCATTTATTCTGTAGATAGTTGAGAAATTATTATATGCCAAGAACTGATCCAGGTTTTAGAGATATAGTACTAAAAAAGCCCTTTCCTTGTGGAAGTTAATCCTAACGTGGGGGAAAGAGAGAGAAAAACAAAATGGCAAGATCATGTCAGAATTGTTAAGAGGTATGAAGGAAATAATGTAAGCAATAGGGAGTACTGGAAGAGTTGGTTCCTTTTAGCCAGATTGTTAGGGAAGGCCTCTTAGGAGGTGATATTTGAGCTAAGACTTGCATGACAAGAAAGCCATGTGTAGAGCATTTCAGGCAGAAGGAACTCTAAGTAGAAAAGCCTTGAGAAGAGAATGAGCTTGACATGCCAGAGACAAAAAAGGTTTGTGTAGCTGGAATTCAGTAAAAGGGGGATAGAAAAGTAGGAAATGGATTGGAGGCAAGAACTGGAACAGGAGGAGCCTGTAGGCCAAGGTGAGGAATTTGAATTTTATTCTGTTTGCACTAAGAAGCTCTTGGGGCTGTGGTGGTGGGAGGATGTGAAGGTGTTAAGTAGTGGAATGAGATATGATTTATTACTGTTGAGATGTGCAAGTGGGGACAAAAACTGATTAAGAGACCATTGCTGTTATTCATCCAATGGATGGTGGTAGCTTGGATTAAGATTGTGAATAGTGGAATAATGAGAAGTGATTAGATTGAATATGTATTTTGGAGGTAGAGCTGACAGGACTTGCTGATAATTTGGGTGTATGGCATAAGAGAAAGACAGACATCAAGGATCACTTACTCTTAAGATTTAGACCTGAGCTATTAGGTAGTTGGTGGTGTCATTGTGCTGGGGACTATAAAAGCTGAAAATAAAATAGTTTGGCAAAAATTGAGGTTCTTAGAACTTTGAGGAATAGCAAATTGATCTAGATGTATTATACATTTTTAAAATACCCTAATTTCATATCTGATTATAGTAATAATGTATGTACATTGTAAAACATTAAGAAAAATTTAGTTGTAATGACAATTCCAACCAAAGTATTAACATTCAGTGCATTCTTTTCCAGATCATGTTAAATATATGCTCGTTCTTTCAGTAAATAATTGTTTGGTGCCTCCTAGGAGCCAGGTACTGTGGTAGGCTTTGGAGATTCAACAGTATACAAGACAAAGTCCCTGTCCCTATGAAGTGTTCATTCTAATGGGGGAGACAGGTAAGAAGTAAACAAATGAATAAGATAATTGCAGGTTGTAATAAGTACTATAATGGAAGTAAGGGAGAAAATGAATATCCCGAGACTATCAGTATAGATTTTTCTCACAGTTGAGTTCATCTGTAACAGTTTTATATCCTTTACTTCCCATATCCCAATGTGACGGGGCTGCCAAGCTATAATTCAGTGGGGGAAAAATAGTGTCTTCAACGAGTCGCACTAGTACAACTGGATATCCACATGTGAAAGAAAGGATTTGGATCCCTGCTTCACACTATATACAGAATTTAACCCAAAATGGCTCCTAGACCTAAATGAAAGACCTAAAGCTGTATAATTCCTAAAAGAAAACATAGGCATAAATTTTTGTGAGTTTGGGTTAGGCAGGTTTTTTTTGGAGGAGGGGTTTGGACAGTTTTCTTGGCATTTGTAGGCAAAAACACAAGTGACAAAAGAAAAATAGATCAATTGGGCTCTGTTAGAATTAAAGACTTTTTTGCATCAAAGAACACCATCAAGAAAGAAGACAACCCATGGAATGGCAGAAAATATTTGCAAATCATGTCTGACAAGGAATTTATATCCAGAATATATCAAGGACTATCTCAGCTCAGCAGTAAAAGGGCAATTTAGTCATGGACAAAGGCTTTGAATAGATCTTTCCATAAGGAAGATATACAAATAGTCAATAAGCACATGAAAACATGCTCAATCATTAGCCATTAGGGAAATGCAAATCAAAACCATAAAAAAAAACCGTAATGAGGTACTACTATATACCCACTAGGATGGCTATAATAAAAAAGACAACAGTAATAAATGTTGGCAAGGCTGTGAAAAAGTAGGAACCCATATATGTTGCTGGTGGGAGTGTAAGATGGTGTAGCCACTTTTGGAAAATGTTTTGGCAGTTCCTTAAGTTAAACTTGGGAACTGCCATTGACCCAGCACTTTCACTCCTAGTTACATACCAAGTGAAATAAAAAGACGTATCTACATAAAAATCTGTGGACAAATGTACATAATAGCATTATCCCCATAGTAGCCCCAAAGTGGAAACACCCAGATTTCCATCAGCTGATGATTAGATAGAAAAAATGTCATATATCCATATAATAGAACATTATTTGGCAATAAAAAGAAATGAAGTACCAATTCATGCTACAGCAGGGATGCTGAGTAAAAGAAACCAGTCAAAAAAAGACTACGTATTATAGAATTCCATTTATATACAATAACCAGGATAGATAGATCTCAAGAGACAGGAAGTAAATTAGTGGTTGGATAGGTCTGAGGTGAGTGAAAATGGGAAAGAAGAGTGATCACTCCGTACAGAGTTTCTTTTTGGGGTGTTGAAAATGTTCTAAGGTTAGATTGTGATGGATGTACAATTTTGTGAATATACTAAAATCCACTGAACTTACACTTTTAAATGGGTAAAATTCTCTGTCATATTAAATATATCTATAAAAACTTTAAATTTTTTAATGGTATCATGCATGTACAGTGATGGTATTAAATCATCCCCCTGTTAAATTTTAAAGCCATGATTGTAACACCCTTTTTCTTTTTTTTTTTCCCCCAAACAAAAGGTCTCACATATTTATTACTGAACCAACCTACTGGGACAGAAGCATAGTAACAGAAAAATCATTTCCCTGGTAAAACATGCCCATTGTTGGGCACCTGGGTGGCTCAGTGGGTTAAGTGTCTACCTTTGACTCAGGTCACGATCCCATCATTCTGGGATCGAGTCTTGGCTCGTGCTCTCTTCTCTCACTCACATTCTGTCTCAAATAAATAAAATCTTTAAAAAAATGCCTACTGTTCAGATAGTAGTGATGTTTACAGAGTGATAGGATATGAGCACGTGACTTTCAGGCAGCATAAATATGTGTGCCATCTCATGTGCAGTCTGTTATAGACCCAGCTTGGTTCTTCACCAGTGCTTCCTTTTGGAGTTGTACCTGACTTTATTACCAGTTTTCATCTGAATCCACTGGGGAATGGGACGGTTCTGCTTTTGTTTCTTGGCCAGGAATTGCTTGATCTTGAAAGTCTTGTGAGAAGACATTGCATGTAATAGTCAACCACAGATACCACGATGGTGGAGAAAAGGAGAGAGAATGCTCTGTCATCTTTGCGCATAAATCTTTGCCTGCATTATTCTTCAAAATACAGTTCTAGTTATGCAATTACTGAGTCAAAAAGTTTATGTGTATATATGTTTCTAATTTAAAAAATATTCTCATGGAAAACTTGGAAAATACAGAAGACTAGAGAGAAGATAAAAATCACTTATTATATTCTCACTGTTAGAGATAAAATTCCTTTCCTTTTCTGTATACTGTTTTACATAGTTGAGAAACACTGTACATAAAATTTTATATTTACTTTCTTTTTTCACTTCAAGTAATGTTTCCTCCATGTCTTTAGAAACTTCCCATAAGCATGATTTTGATAGCTGCATCAGAAACTATCTTGTGGATGTACTATACTTTTCTTTGCAGTTTTCCTGTTTTTGTTTATTTGGACTGTCTGGTTTTTGATATTATGCAGATTATCCCCCCAGAATAAATTCCTTCAAGTGGGCTTACTGGGTTAAAATGTCAAAGGGTTTGGATTATTTTAAGGCTCTTAATGTAAATGACCACATTGCTTTCTGAAAGGTATGAGTGAGTAAAACAGTTGCCAATGGTAGAAGACAGATCTGGAAAAGTAGGTTGGTTCAGATAATAAAGGGCCTTCTATGCTCTGTTAATGAATATGGACTTTATCTTGAGGTGCTTTGGAATTGATGAATATTTTTAATCTTGGGAGTGATAGGAGATGTGAAGAGTAGATGAGAAGGAGTAGATTTGAAATACACATTTAAGGAGGAGTTGATAGGACTTAGAAATTGCATGTAACCATGGAACAGAAGTAGGTTAACCTACCACATCAACTCTCTTTCCTCTCTTAGGTTCATTGACATAGCAGCTAATTATCCAGAGAGAAGCCAAATTGTTAAACCAAAGAGAAATCTTTCGCCTTTAGCTTAAATGATCTTTCTCAAAGGGGAGTAGAATATTTTTATATTGTTGTTGAAGTAAAGACTAGAAGTAATGTTTAATTTTTTCTATTCATGATAATTTACATGAAGTAAAATTTACCATGTTTAGTGTAAGTTCTGCAAATTTTGCAGAGGTATACAGTTGTGTAACTACCATGACAATCAAAATATTAGAATAGTTCCTTCACTCCAAAAAATTTCCTCATGTTAATCCTTCTTCTCTTCCCTACCAACCACTGATCTGTTTTTTGTCCCTATAGTTTCACCTTTACAAGAATATCATATAAATGGAATTATGTAATCAGACACTTTCAGTCCGGTTTCTTTTCACTTAGCATAAAGCATTTATGCATCAGCATTTTGTTCCTTTTTATTTTAATTAGTATTCCATTCCTCATTTGAGGAATAGAGTCCTTTTTAATGGTTTCCTGTGAAGGATGAGACAGAATACTGTAGAGATCTTTTTTCTTTTCCTGTATCAATAAATGCTTGAAACAGTCATTCTCTCCACCTTGGTATAACTACTGATAGATACATATTATTACATACTGCCCTGGGGCACCTGGGTGCCTCAGTTGGTTGAGCATCTGACTCTGGATCTCGGCTTGGGTCATGATCTCGGGGTTTGGGATTTTGGGCCCTGTGTTGGGCTCTCTGCTGGGAGTGGAGCCTACTTAAAGAAAAAAAAAAAATAGTGCCCTTGTATTTTCAATTGTGGAACCAAACAGCTATTTAACAAGAGTGTAGGGCGCCTGGGTGGCTCAGTTGGTTAAGCGACTGCCTTCGGCTCAGGTCATGATCCTGGAGTCCCGGGATCGAGTCCTGCATCGGGCTCCCTGCTCAGCAGGGAGTCTGCTTCTCCCTCTGCCCTTCCTCCTTCTCATGCTCTCTGTCTCTCATTCTCTCTCTCTCAAATAAATAAATAAAATCTTAAAAAAAAAAAAAATTGGAAAAAAAAAAAAAACAAGAGTGTAGATTGCACAACTTTTGAAATGCGTCAATATGTTTTATGGGATATTGGTTTCTTAAACATAATACTCTTTGCATACTTACTGTATACATTAAGGGGTCTCTTCTCCAGCATTTATTCTGAAATTAAATGATACTTATATATCAGGCACTGTTTTTCAAAATAATATATTTGTGACTTTTAAAACAATACTAAGTAGAGATCTTGTATAGCATATATCTGTTGGCCATCTGTATGCCTTTAGAAAAATGTCTATTTAGATCCTCTGCCCATTTTTAAATTGGATTGTTTGCTTTTTTGCTCTTGAGTTGTATAAATTCTTCGTATATTTTGAATATTCACCCCATATCAGATATATGATTTGCCAATATTTTCTCCTATTTGGTAGTTTGCCTTTTCATTTTGTTGATGGTTTCCTTTGCTATGTAGAAGCATTTTTAGTTTGATGTAGCACCCCTTGTTTATTTTTACTTTTGTTGCCTTTCCTTTTGGTGTTAAACTAAAAAAAAAAATTATCACCAAGATCTATGTCAAGGAGTTTACCTCCTGTTTTTATTTCCAGTTATGGTTTCAGATCTTACATTTAAGTCTTTAATCCATTTTGAGTTAATTTCTGTGTATGGTGTAAGACAGTGGTCCAATTTCATTCTTTTTTATGTGGCTGTCCAGTTAAAACGCCATTTATTGAAAAGACTGTCCTTTCCCCATTATAAATTCTTGGCTTCTTTGTTGTAAATGAGTTGACTAAATATGCATTGAATGGCTGTTATCAAAAAGACAAGAAACTAACAAGGGTTGGTGAGGATGTGGAGGAAAGGGAACCCTTGTGCACTGTTGGTGGGAATGTAAATTGGTGCAGCTATTATTGAAAACAATATGGAGGTTCCTCAAAAAATTAAAAATGAAACTACCATATGATCAGTAACTCCACTTCTGGGTATTTATCCAAAGGAAACAAAAACACTCAAAAAGATAAATGTGCCTCATGTTAATTGCAGCATTATTTACAGTAGCCAGGCATGGAAACAACCCAAATGTCCATGGATGGATGATGGATAAGAAAATGTGGCATGTGCTGTGTGCCGTAAAAAGATTTTGTCATCTGCAACTATATGGATGGGCCTTGAGGCATTATGCTGTGTGAAATAAGACAGAGTAAGACAAATACTGGATGATCTCACTTATATGTAGAATCTAAAACAAAACACCCCCTGCCGTTAACTCATAGATACAGAGAACAGGCTGTGCTCTCCCTGTATGCTTCTGGCCGCACCACTGGTATTATCATGGATTCTGGGGATGGGGTCACCCGCACTGTACCCATCTATGAAGGGTATGCCCTGCCCCACACCATCCTGCATCTGGACCTTGCCGGCTGGGACCTGACAGACTACCTCATGAAGATCCTCATGGAATAGTACAGAGAACAGACTGGTTGTTGCCAGAGATGGTCAGAATGGTTGAATGTGGTCTAAAGATACAAATTTCAGTTATAAAATTATTAAGTCATGGGGATGTAATGTATATCCTGGTGGATATAGTAAATAATGCTGTATTATATATTTGAAAGTTGCTAAGAGAGTGAATCTTAAAAGTTCTTACAAGAAAAAAAACTGTAACTGATGATGGATGTTACCTAGACTTTGGTGATCATTTCACAATATGCATAAGTATCAAATTGTTATGCTGTACACTTGAAGTCAATATGTTATATACTAATTTATAGCTCAAAATAGCTCTTTCAGTGTTATCACTAGAACATTCATGTTTCCCTGATATGATAGGCAGTGAGTTGTCACTTATGAAATCAAATAGTATAAAAGTTTTTCCATCTCTACAAGTTTTTTCTTGTCAATCAGTTATGAGGAGTCTAAAAAAAAAATAGAAACATTATACATTTATGCAAATAGTATTTCAGAGGATGAAAGTTCTATATCTTTGGGAAAAAGACTGTAATAATAGCAAATCTCAACAGGACCAAAATATTCCAACAGAGATCGATAAAAATTACTTAGAAGATTTTTTTGCTTTATTTTTTCTGAAAATACTGAAGTTTTGAAATGGATGATTTTCCTTGGTGTAAATTGAAGAATTGTATGATAAAGGATGAGAAAAAAATATCTCCAAGGCAATAGTACATTTCATAAAAATTTTATGGGATAATCGGTTTTCAAAACCTGATAAAGTAGATGATAGTTCTGAGGTTGAAATAGGGTTGAAGAAAAATACTGTAAGGAGCACAGTCTAGTGAGAGAGAATCACACAAACAGTAGTTAATCACAGTAGTAGATAATACTGTGATAGAAATAATTATATTCTGTGTTAGTACATAGAAGAATCACATAACAGATTAAGAGGTAGTGATTGAGGGACCAACTAAGAGCTGCCTTCCCAGAGGAGGTGATGCCTGAACTGAGATCCTGAAGGACTTAACCAGGTGAGGAGGACAGTAAAGCATCTCAAAAGAACATGGTGTATCCAGAGAATCACAAAGAGTTGTACATGGCTGGGATTAAGGGGAACGTGCTAGGAGAAGTGGGAAAAAAGGCTGCGGAAATAGTCCATAAAGGGCTTGACATGGCATGGGTTTTATCCTGAAGAAAATTTGAGATTTGAAAGAAAACAGTAGAAGTCTAAGACTGTTTGCCAATGTGCTTACTGCCCTTGGCTTGCCCCCCCCCCTTCCATTTTTCTGAATAGCTTTTTTGTGGGGTGGAGAATTGGGGGAGTATTATTTTCTCTATCAGGCTTATAAGACCTGTTCTCACTAGTCCTACCCTCCCTTTCTGACTTCCTGCTTCCCAGTTGGCGGGGGTGGGGGGAGAATCTGTTAAATCTGATTAGGATTGCCTATAAGATTGCATACAGTCTGAGATGGATTATTTTTAGCAGCTGGGCATTATTGTATCTAATCCACTTTCACTGTTGAGATGACTTACTGTAAGGTTTTTTTTTTTTCTTCTTGTGTGGGTGTGCGTGGTGTTTCACAGACTTTAGGTTATTGAATGATTTTTTTTTCCCACTAAGGTGTAACCATAACATTGTTTTAGTGGAACTCTAAAATTAACATATAGCTAGTAGAATGCTATTTGGTCTGCATAGGCTATCTCAAGGACATTGTGCTTTGCTATGAGGTGACTGAAGGACTTCTGTAATTGGAAATTGTTTTCAGGAATGAGTGTATTAAGATAGAGAGTTAACGTGGAACATTTTCTGGATCACTGATCGCTTATGTAGTGACTTTGTGCAAATTACAGAATGATGCTTCCTCTGGTGTTGTGGCCTCAGGAGACAAGCAGATGGCACTCCTTCAGACAGTTGAAGCCCTGCAGGCACATCCCTTGGCTAATGGAACATGAACTTGAATTTAGCTCTATCTTGCACTCTTAAGCAAGGCACAATCTATAAAATTAATATTCGGCAGCTCCAGACATTTTGAACTTACCAAGGGATTGAGAATTTGCTGTGTGCTTGGTTGACTGATGTATAAAGGGTAGGGACAAACTTTAGAACAAAGCCTATTAGCTCACCCCACAGGCCCCAGTTGTCATCACTGTAGATTTTGTCTTACGGTTGTAAGTGATAGTTGTGCCTAGAAGAATGGGTAGTGGTCTAGTGTAACTGAATCTTGACTGTGTTAGAGAAGACTGTTAGCTGTTTGCTCTTGCATGTCTTTGCTGTGCAACCATTCAATAATTGTGGGAAGAGATATACATCAAATGTGTCAGTATGGTTTTTTAATTTATTTCTGGTTATCAGGGAACAGATAGAAATTGCTGTTTCAAATTAAGTTTTAAGCTGTCTGGATTTCTTTTATTCATAGCCTTCCATTACTCAAAGGCTTCATTAACAATCAGCCACATTGGTAACTAGAAGGAGTGGAAAAAGCTGTAACCAGGTTTTCTGGTTCATAATAATATGAGTCTTCCCAATCACTGAGTGATACCATTGACAGGCACTGTATTTAGGTGATTTATTTGTGTTATCACTCTTCTTGAGTTAAGATGATCATAATTCACATTTTACAGATGATGAGACTGAGGTTTAGAGATGTTAACTAACTTGTTCATGTTACAAGATTTGAATAAGATTCACTATACTTTCTCCTCTGGTTAAAAAGTCTTCTAAGATTAAATGTTCCAAATGCTGTTTTATGAGAACGAGAAACACAGCAAACTGAAGAAAAAAAAAAAATTACATATCTGATGTTACCAGTTTATTTAAAACATGTATTCCCAATTAATTATAAAATACATCTGGAATGGTCATATGTAATATTACATAAAATGAAGTTATCCTTATTGCTGTTATATAAACTTTGTACTGTAAATTCATTATTTCAGTTCTTCCCCAGTATCTAGCATTTTTTTCCTCAAGAAGTAAAAACTTTTTTGGGGGCACCTGGATGGCTCAGTCAGTTGAGTGTCTGACTCTTGATTTCAGCTCAGGTCATGATCTCAGGGTCGTGAGATCAAGCCCCACATCGGGCTCCCCACACTCAATGTGGAGTCTGCTTTTCTCCCTCTTCCCCACTCACTCCCCCTGCTCTCTCTCTCTCTCAAAAATAAATAAAATCTTTTAAAAAAAGATTATATTTACTTATTTGTCAGAGAGAGAGAGTGCACAAGCAGGGCTAGTGGTAGGCAGAGGAAGAAACAGGCTCCCCACTGAGCAAGGAGCCTGATGGGGGACTCCATCCAGGGACCCTGGGATCATGACCTGAGACAAAGTCAGACGCTTAACCGACTGAACCACCCAGGCATCCCAAAAATAAATAAAATCTTTAAAAAAAAAAAAAACTTTCTTGTTATGCCATCTGTATGAATTAAAATATTGGCTTAAGTCACGCCTTCTTGTCTGAATTTCTGTGACTGTTCTTCATTTTGGTGGTTTTGATTTTTCCAGATTAATACTCAGGCTATTCCAACAAACAAACACAATGTCTTATCTATATTTCCCTTCAAGATTGCTTCCTTGCCCCCAGAAATAGTTGACTGTAATTATTAGTAAACTAGAATTGAAATCCTGCCCTGTCACTGTATAGAATAATAACTAAGGTTCCTGATGGCATGAGTCATCCATAAAGCTAAATAATATATTGTTTTTCCAAGGCAGAAAACTATGTAATGTGTCTTATAAATTTGTTTACCTAAAATATACTGTTAAGAGTTAATTTTATGTGTTATGGGGCGCCTGGGTGGCTCAGTCGTTAAGCGTCTGCCTTCGGCTCAGGTCATGATCTCAGGGTCCTGGGATGGAGCCCCGCATCAGGCTCCCTGCTCGGCAGGAGGCCTGCTTCTCCCTCTCCACTCCCCCTGCTTGTGTTCCCTCTCTCGCTGTATCTCTCTCTGTCAAATAAATAAAAATCTTTAAAAAAAAAAAATAATTTTATGTGTTATTTTTATGTTAAATTATTTAAAATAGGATAAAAATTTAGTTCCTCAATTCCATTAGCCTCATTTCATGTGCTCAACAGCCATGTATGGTAGTGGCTACCATATTGGAAAGTGCAGATACAGAACATTTGCATCATCACAGAAAGTTCTGTTAGACAGCATGGCTCTCTGAAACAGTGGGACTAAGGATTTCTTAAATATTCAGGCTTCAAGGCAGTGGTGGTGGAGAGAGTGTCTTAGCATTCATTTACATACGGTCCCCTATTTTCCTGTTTCCAGTATGATGACTAAGCTAGAAAGTTCTGAGAGAATAAAGAGAATAAACTCCAGAATTCCACAGATCGGTGGCAGGGTGGAATTTAAGAAGGGATCTAGGGACCTACATGTGTCTCAGACTAATTGCACTCATTCTTCCTACTTTGAATTTCCATATTTCTTCTGTTTTTTTTGTCCTTGTGGTTTTTTTTTTCTTTCTTTCTTTCTTAATCCCCTTTTTGTGCTTCAGTGGAATTTTGGTAGGGAGATGGATATATGTATTCAGCCCCCATCATAACATAGGACCTCTGAGGCCCTTGTCATTTCTATGTAGAAATGTGCCTTGAAGCACTTGTCACTCTTTGTTGTCTCAACGTTCTTGCTCAGAAGCATTAGTTATAGTAGCCAGAAGCCCAAATGTTTTGTAGTCTTTCATTTTTGTTTCTTTTGACTGTTGTTCAAGGCTTGGTGTAAATAAAGGAGAATCATGAACCCATATTTAAACTCCCCATCCTTTGATTATGCTTGAGTGTTTAAGAGTTGGGTAGGTTGAGAAAAGACCTAACGCCTGATTTCTGCCAGGTGTTTATAAATTTTAAATTATATTTGTCTGCTATGCAATATCCTACTTTCGAATATTTCAAACTCTCTTAACTTAGAAAAATATTTTTTTAAAAATTAATACTTTCCTGAAGTAGCAAATTAACTTTCATTCCTGTTTTCTCCAGTGAGGATTGTGTAAAGTATAGTTGGCAAAGTCAGCTATCCTACTTCAGTTCGTAGTATAGAAATAGACCATTTATGGTATTCTGGTTTAGGATGGACTGCTGTAAGTCATTAGTTTTGGGGGCTGGTTTAGTTGTTTACAAAAATTGAATCTGAAAAGCTTGATGCTCCTTTCAAAAATTATAGCCCTTATGCTAGAATTGTTGAGAGAATTGATGTTTTAAGTGTGTTCTGTCATTTGCAATTATTAAATACCCAGTGTTACACGTTCTCTGTAGCATTTTGCTTGTGAGTAGTATCTTTATTTAAAGAAGTGCACACTGAGTGAATCTTGAGTATTAAGGCCGTGCCTCAGATCTGAATCAGTGTTTACCAAAGCTCTGCCAGAGGAGACTCTGGTTTGAGATCTGTTATACCTCATGAACAAGTTAAAAACTGGTAGTCAGTGAGATAAAATAGAGTGAAGTAATTATTTAACAGCAACTGTTTTGACACGGAGGTGGGGTTGTAAGAGTGACCGTTATTCTCCAATGGCCACTGGTACAGAACACACAGAAACTGAAATTGTGGGTTGCGTATCTTTGTAAGGTAATCACAGTGCTCTTGTGGCCGGCTATTTTCTCCAGATTTTCCTGCCCAGCTGTGCAGCAAATTTTGGTGCTATGTTCAGAGTATCCTTTAATGGTCTTTATTGTTAAAACTTCGCATTTGAACATAATAATTTAAAAAAATAAGTTTAAAATCAAAACTGAATTTGATATTCCTTTTTAAAATAAACTTTTGATTTCTTGCCAGCTAAGCAGTTACTATCTTAGTAATCTAACATTTTAGAGAAATACTGAAAAATAAGATTGATGGGAGAAGACCTTTTCTATTAGGTAAAAGTACAGTGTAAAGAACAGGTAATTCTTTAGATCAGTGTTACAGTCATTTTTGTTTTAAGATTTGCTATAAAGTCTCTTAGTGGTAACAAATCCACTGAAATTAATACTTTCACAGGAGTGCTTAACCATCATCCTAGATGAACTGTATTCAATATAATTGACTACTTTTTTTTTTTTTAAGATTTTATTTATTCATTTATTTGAGAGAGTAAGAGAGAGAGAGAGAGCACATGAGAGAGGAGAGGGCCAGAGGGAGAAGCAGACTCCCTGCCGAGCAGGGAGCCCGATGCGGGACTCGATCCTGGGACTCCAGGATCATGACCTGAGCTGAAGGCAGTCGCTTAACCAACTGAGCCACCCAGGCGCCCTATAATTGGCTACTTTTATAATGATATACATTTTACTTGAAACTCCATTTGAGAAAGGACCCATAGGCTTCACCAGGGGTCTGTGGCACAAGAAATGCTTCGACTTTGGGCCTGTTTTCATAAAGTGCTCTTACCACTCTGCTTCGTTATAAAAATTAAGCCTGTAAGCAGAAAGGTAAAATAACAATGAGCTAAGATTTTATTATATTTCTTGAAATTTTAGAACTACATGTTATTTTATTTTTTTTAAATTTTTTATTGTTATGTTAATCCCCATACATTACATCATTAGTTTTAGATGTAGTGTTCCATGATTCATTGTTTGTGCTTAACACCCAGTGCTCCATGCAGAACGTGCCCTCCTCAATACCCATCACCAGGCTAACCCATCCTCCCACCCCCCTCCCCTCTAGAACCCTCAGTTTGTTTTTCAGAGTCCATCATCTCTCATGGTTTGTCTACCCCTCCTATTTCCCCCACTTCATTCTTCCCCTCCTGCTGTCTTCTTCTTCTTTTTTTTTTTTAGAACTACATTTTAAAGATTTTATTTATTTCTCAGAGAGAGAGAGCACAAACGGGGGAGCAGCAGAGGCAAAAGGAGAGCAAGGAGCCCGATGCGGGACTTGATCCCAGGACTCTGGGATCATGACCTGAGCCAAAGGCAGATGCTTGACGAGCTGAGCCACGCAGGCGTCCCCAGAACTACATTTTAGTGATCTTTACCTGGAGCTTACTATTGGAAATGCAGAACTTCAGACTCCACCCTAGATATTCTGCATCAGAATATATAAAATCTGCATTTTAACAAGATTCCCAGGAGATTCCTGTGTACTGTAAAGTTCGATAACTAATCTAGTGCACCCCCCTAAATAAATTAGTTGAAGGAACTAGTATACTTCAGAGGATGTTAAATGACATGCCCAGGGTAACACATCTAGTCAGTGGGAAAGCTTGGATGGAACTGGTGCTCTCATAATTCTGGTGCTTCAATTTCAGATTGTCTCCTTTGGGCCTCCAAGATGTTAATAAACTGTAGTTACTTAAGGATTATTTCATATTTTTCCCTTTTCCTAATCTTTACCCCAGCTTTCTAATGCACCTCCCCAATCCCCTGAACCAAGGGTAAAAGAGCTCCCAGCTTGTTGAAAAGAGCTGTGCTGAGCTAGACTAGAGGTTAGGAAGGGAGGGGCCCTGGGACAGTGTTGGGACAGGCCCGTAAGACTGGTGTTCCCTGCTTTCTCTGTCTGCCCTCATGATTTTAGTTTTACTTTATAAAAATCGTTATCAAGAATCTAGGGGCTAGTTGTTTAATCTTCCATATCAGTGCTATTTCAAGGATATACTAGGTAAATGAAAGTATAACAAATTTAAGCATATTTATTTATTAGTTGAATTGTGTACAATAGTATTAAAAGTATACACTTCACCTGATGGATTTTTCATTATTTTCATGGGCAGAATTTAGTAATAAAGCAAGTGGTAGAGGACCATACTTATTTAACATCAGAGTCTCTAAAGCCGCCCTAAGGAAAGACGTGAGAAAGTAAGCATTTCACAAGATCCTAAGCACCGGACTACACACTTTATTCTGACTCCTTCCTTTCCACCTTCCCTCTCCCAGCCAATTGTTGTTCAGTACAGTTGTTTGTACCTTTGCAGAGTCGGCTTCCGGCCCTCCTCCTCATATTGCTCCGACTACCCTGATGAAGGCCTTGATCACGTCTTGCCTTGCTTACCGAATTAGCCTTTTAGCTGGTCACTTTTCTTTTTAAAAATATCCAGGGTCTCCAAACTCAGCCTACCATTCGTGGCCTCTTCCACCGGAAGCCAGTCCACATCTCCATTTCCTCCTCCCTTACCCTGCTCTCATAGTGTACGTGCCAGATTTGCATCATCAGGAACTGTCTTCGTCCTTCTTTCAGTCCCCTTATTTTGGAGTGCTTTAAGTCAGTTACATGTGAAATCCCCCGTGAGCGCCTGCATCCCCCACCCCCAGCCCCCCATTTAATCTCTGCCTTCTTTAAACTCCCTTCCATTGGAGTTTATCAAGGAATAATGAAAGTTTTACCAATATTGAAGCTTTATATATGCTATCTTTATCTTCTCCATTAGATAAACTTCCTTGGGGGTCTTGGGAAATCTTTGATTTCCTCAGAGGAATGTAGTAGAGAACAAAGCAGACACAGTCTGTCCTAAGGAATTTACAGCCTATTTGGGGGAGATAGTCATTAAGTAAATAATCTTAAAGAGAGAACACTGAGGGTATTTACCCAAAAAATACAAAAGCACTAATTCAGAGGAATACATGCACCCCCATGTTTATTGCAGCATTATTTACAGGGGCCAAATTATGGAAGCAGCCTAAGTGTCCATCGATAGATGAATGGATAAAGATGTGGTATATATATACACAATGGAATATTATTCAGCCATAAAAAGGGAAGAAATGTTGCCAATTGCAACAACACAGAGGGAGCTAGAGACTCTAATGATAAGTGATATAAGTCTGTCCCAGAGGGGAGGTGGGTGGGGGATGGGTGCAATAGGTGATGAGGATTAAAAGAGTACATTTATCATGATGAGTGCTGATAATGTGTAGAATTGTTGAATCACTAATTGTGTACCTGAAACTAACACTGTATCTTAACTATACTGGAATTAAAATAAACTTAATAAAAAAATAAACAGAACATTGAAACTGTGGTAAATGCTATGGGGTAGAGATTCATGGTGTCATGGAAGCATGTTGTAGTGGGTTTGACCCAGATAGCTTTTTTGCGAAGTGAGAATTAAGCTGGGATCTGAAGAGTGAATTAGGCAAAGAAGGGTGGGGAGGTGCTGTCCAGGCAGGGTACACAGTATGAGCGAAGGTGGGAGGGAGCATGGCCAATGTAAACCACTAAGAGAAGGCCAGGGTAGTGAGATTACAGAGCTTGTGTGGTATAAGATAAAGCTGGAGAGGTGGGTAGGACTAGACTGTTAAAGAATTATTACTGCTTTTACCCTCAGATCAATGGGAAGCCATTGAAGTATTTTAAGCATGGAGATTTAAGCATTGTGTTCCAGATCTCTGGCTGCAGTGTAGAAGATAAATCGGAGGGTGGAGGGGATCAGCAGTGGGCATGGGCAGTCTGTTGTATTTGAACAACTGTGGTAACGTATTAAGCCCCAAATCTCAGTGGCTTAACACAGAAAAGACTTCCTCTCCATCACGCAGAGTTCAGGGGAGTCGGCAGCCCTCTTCCACCAAGGTCCTCTTGTCAGGGGGAAGACAGAGCTTGAAGATCACTTTTAAAGAGTCAGGGCTATGGTGATGGGTATTAAAGAGGCACGTTCTGCATGGAGCACTGGGTGTTATACGCACACAATGAATCATGGAACACTACATCAAAAACTAATGTATGGTGATTAACATAATAATAAATAAATATATATATATATAAAAAATACGGGGGAAAAAAAAAGAGGGCTAGAAGTCCTTTGTATCACTGTGCCCACCTCTTGCTGAGCAGAACTCCATGGCCCCAGCTGAACTTTGAACTTGCAAGGGAGGCTGGGGAATGTAGTCTTCCTCTGTGGCCACAAAGAGGAAGCAATGTGGTGTACATATATCTTGATCTCTCTTCCCTGCAGCCACTTGGGGGGTTACTGTAATAGTTCAGACGACAGAAAGAGGTGGCTTGGGCTGGGAGAGTGGTGACAGAGATGGAGAGAGCTGAATGTCTTGGAAAAATACGAAAAGTCAAAGAGCCAAGTGAGGTGAGGGAGAAGGAACTATTGAGGATATCTTTTAGGTTTGGAGTCTGTATAACTGGGATGGTGGAAGAAAGAAGGGACTTGGCTAGAGGGGGACTTGGGACATGCTGAGCATCAGGGCTCTTTGACACATCTAGCTGGACATGTTAGATAGGAAATTGGGTATAAAGGCTTCGGGCTCAGAAAAACAGAAATCTGAACAATGTACAAGTCATTTGGGTTAGATGCTTGAACCTTAAGCATGGATAAAGTCTCCTAGGGAGAATGCAGGGTGCTTCCTTTCCAGCTAACTGCCATCAACATCTGTGTACTGCCAGATTGCTCTCCCGCCACCCTTCCTGACCTCAGCAGAACCTTTAGATGTCCTCAGAGCCCCTTTGCTTGTCCTTAAGTGATGCCCTTGGGAACTCCCCATAACAGCTATTCTGAATCTTTACCTAATTTGCCCTCAAACTCCTGCTCTACTTTTCCTGGTTTACACTTCATAGAGAAAATAGAGGTTTCCAAGTACAATTTTTAGCAATGTGTGTTTTCCTTCCCAAAACTGTTACTCTCCCTTTTACTATTTTAGAGGAGAAAAGGGTATAGGTTTCCCCCACTATCCAAAATTAGAGTGAGTCTGTGAAACCTTTCATAAGCCAGAATGGTGTAGCAATTACCATTAATTTATATGGAAAAAATTTTGAGCATTTCCAGACCCAAACATAACCTTTCTTAGGCTCTTTTGGTATCTTTAGGACACATCCTGGTTACAGATGAACAAAATAAATCAAGATGTAGCACAGATGCTAACAGACACAGTTTAAAGCTATGGCAGCTTGATGTGGAGATGCTGAGTATAGATCCTGGGGTAGGAGCTTGGTGGGGTCACTCTCACTGCTCGGGGTATGCACTGCCTCCATACAAATGCTCAGTGCTATTTTTGCTTTTTGCCTTTTTTT
>NC_138378.1:37636521-37673400 GCF_054177405.1 Leptonychotes weddellii
AATTGCCTGAGTTCAGATCTCACTTCTGCTATAGGTTTCCATGTGACTCTGAAGTTACTTAATCTATGCCCCAGTTTCCCCATTTGTAAGATGCAAATAATAGCAGTAGCTATCTCAGAATTTTTGTGATTTAGAAGTGTCTGACGGCATTAAGTACTCAATATTAGTTTTTGCCTTTTTTTTTTCCTTTAGTGTTTTGGTTTTCCTCTTGTTCCTTCAAACTCTTAAACTTTTAGTATGGTCAGATTTCCCCAGTCGTAAGATAATTTCTGTAAAGTTAGCACACAGTCTTCCCTTTTCCCTTTGCCACTAACTGTCTTGTGCTTTCTGTCTTTACCTCCTTAGTTTACCCCTGTAAATCCTCAGCCCATTACCCTGGACTTCTGCCTGATGCCTCCAATATCCTGAAATGCATAGAAACTCAGTTGCCAAACCTGGTGGTCTCTTGCAGTCATACTCAGGCTTGGCAGTTTTTGGTGTTGATGACCATCCACCCTCTCCCCGCAACACTCTCCCTTGGCTTCTAGGATGTGGTTTTCTCCTTTATTACTTTTTCTTTTTAGTTTTCTGAGCATTTCTTCTTAGTCCCCTTGACTTGTTACTCTTTTGCTACTTAATGTTGGTACCTCTATGATATTGATTATAGTCCAAAGTATCGATTAGATCCGTGCTTACACCATGCTCACATTTCCAGTTGCTAACTGGTCATGTCCACCTAGATGTCTTTAAAATTGACATCATCTGGATATTTGTAATTGCCTCAAAAGTGGTCTTCCTGTTTTCAGTGTGTTTGCCAATTTTTCTTTCACAGTCTTCAATGTGAATTTCATCAAGCAGAAGTGTCTGTAGTATTCCTCTCATCAGAAACCTTTACAAACATCCTTTCTGGTAGAGAAAAGCTCAGACTTCTCCTTACTGAGGCTTTTAAGGTTCCTGTAAGTTATAGCTAGATTTGGCTGAGATTAGTTGCGTTGTAATTGCAGAATACATATTTACTTTGTCTCCATGCTGGTAGGTGATTAATATGCTTTATTTCCAAGTCAGAATTTAAAGTGTTGTTTGAGGTAATTCACTTAGATATGGACAGATACCTTCAAATGATTGGTTGGATATAAGGTCTCCAATGTTTCCTTCAGGCTTTTAAATATGGGTTGGTCAGTTGTGATTTACAGATCCACATGGCTGACTAGGGAGTTGGAGGAATTGGGGTCTGTTTCTAGTATTCATTAATCTTTGTTACTTGCAACATTTTATTCTCTGTACAAAAAAGCAAAATAAAGATTCTTGCTTAACAGATGAACTGTGAAGATTAGAATACTACTTCTAAAGCAGTAAAATAAAGTTTAAGGAAAATGCTTTTTAAAGTAGGAAAGTGATAGGATAGTCTTGTAGTTTTCTTAATTTTCTGTATCTACTACCTCATGAATGTTTGTTTATAAACAAACTGTGGATTAGATTAGATAGGATTGAAATAGATTATGATTGATTAGATGTGGACTAGATTAGATAGAATTGAGGTATGTTAGAGCTCTTTTAATAAATGAGATTATTAAATGGCCCACTTACCCCAATATTAAGTAAATGCTAGGATCTTAGTGTATTTTAACCCCCAGAATTCTTATGTGCATTTTTAAGTAACAGCTTTACTAAGCTATAATTCACATATCATAAAGTATGATTCAGTGGTTTTCAGTGTATTCAGAGTTGTGCATCCATCACCACTGTCAAATCCCAGAGCATTCACACCACAGAGAAACCCCATGTCCATTAGTGGTCACTCCCCATTCCTTTTTCCCTTTAAGCTCCTAGAAACCACTGATCTACTTCCTGTCCATGGATTTGCCTATTTTGAACATTTCATAGAAATAGAATCATACAATATGTGGCCTTTTATATCTGGCTTCTTTCACTTAACATGATGTTTTTCAAGTTTATCCATGTTATAGCGTTTAACACTACCTTATTTTTTTATGGCTAAATAATATTCCATTGTATGGAAGGTATCACATTTTGTTTATCCATTCAGTTGATAAACATTTTTTTTTAAATTTACTTATTTATTTGACAGAGACACAGCGAGAGAGGGAACACAAGCAGGGGGAGTGGGGGAGGGAGAAGCAGGCTTCCTGCTGAGCAGGGAGCCCGAAGCGGGGCTTGATCTCAGGACCGTGGGATCATGACCTGAGCCGAAGGCAGACGCTTAATGACTGAGCCACCCAGGCGCCAGTAACATTCTTTCTTCTGCTTTTCAGCTATTATGAATCATGCTGCTCTGAATATTTGTGTACAAGTTTTTATATGAACATATGTTTTCATTTCTCTTGTGTATATACCTAGGAATGGCATTGATAGGTATTAACTCCACGTTTAGCTTTTTGAGAAACTGCCAAACTCTTTCCTGAAGCAGCCGCACTGTTTCACAATTCTGTCAGCAACGTAAAAGGGTTCCAGTGTCTCAACAGCCTCACCAGCATTTGGTACTGCTTTTTCTTTTTTTTTTTTTTTTAAATGTTTTATTTATTTATTCATGAGAGTCAGAGAGACAGAGAGGCAGAGGCAGAGAGAGAAGCAGGCTCCCCGCCTAGCAGGGAGCCCGATGCAGGACTCGATCCCAGGACCCTGGGATCACGACCTGAGCCGAAGGCAGATGCCCAACGACTGAGCCACCCAGGCGCCATGGTACTGCTTTTTCTATTATAGTCATTCTAAAGGGTGTGAAGTAGTAGATCTTTGTGGTTTTGACATGTATTTCCCTAATGGCTGATGATGTTGAGCACTTTTTCCAAAGTGCTTACTGACCATATTTTATATCTTTTTGGGAGAAATGCCTTCAGATCCCTTACCCATTTTTAATTTGGGTCTTTTTTATTTTTGAGTTATAAGGGATCTTTATTTTGGACACGTTCTTATTGGAAATATGATTTGCAAATATTTTCTCCTCATATGTGGACTGTCCTTTCATCATTTTTTTAAAAAGATGATTATTTTAGGGGCACCTGGGTGGCTCAGTCATTAAGCGTCTGCCTTCGGCTCAGGTCATGATCCCAGGGTCCTGGGATCGAGCCCCGCATCGGGCTCCCTGCTCAGTGGAAAGCCTGCTTCTCCCTCTCCCACTCCCCCTGCTTGTGTTCCCTCTCTCGCTGTGTCTCTCTCTGTCAAATAAATAAATAAAATCTTATGGGGCACCTGGGTGGCTCAGATGGTTAGGCGTCTGCCTTCGGCTCAGGTCATGATCCCAGGGTCCTGGGATCGAGTCCCACGTCGGGCTCCCGGCTCAGCGGGGAGCCTGCTTCTCCCTCTGACCCTCTCCCCTCTCATGCTGTTTCTCTCTCACTCGCTCTATAAAAAAAAATAAATAAATAAAATCTAAAAAAAAAAAATAAATAAATAAATAAAATCTTAAAAAAAAAATTTTTTTTAAAGATTATTATTTTAGAGAGGAAGGGCAGGGGGTGGGGGAGAGAGAGAGAGAGAATCTCAAGCAAACTCCCTGCTGAGGGCAGAGCATGACACGGGGCTCGATCTCAGAACCCTGAGATCAGGACCTGAGCTGAAACCAAGAGTTGGACACTTAACTAAGCCACCCAGGTACCTGTGTCCTTTCATCTTCTATGTAGTTTTATTAATCAAATTACTTGACATTAATTTTGGGTGTCATTAATATTTTTTGCATTGTTTAGTAATTAAATTTATGAAGTTTATAGTTCTTGCTTTAGAAAAGCTAACATGCAAACCAAAGTAGTTAATGAGGCATCAAAAATTATGGCTTTAGCAAAGTTAATGCAAATAGAACACTCCTTAAAGAAGATGAAAAGATTAAAAACTCAGGTTGAGACCTTTTGCTGTCAGGGTCACTTTCAGAATAGCAAGTGTTACATGGTAAAAGGTTTATTTTTCTGGTCAGTATGATCCTAAATTACCTTCTTTCTACAGCAGTAAGCGTTTTCTTATCCTTTTTTTAAATTGAGATATAATAGACAAATAACATTGTATAAGCTGAAGATGTACAAGGTGTTGATGTGATACATTTATATACTGTAGTATGATTACACTAATACCTCCATCATGTCACATAATTATCATGTCTTTTTGTGGTTGAAACAGTTAAGATCTAGTGATCTTAATTTAAAACTTGGAGATTTTGTAAGTGAAATTTTAAAGGCATATGATTAATACATTACTAAATATTAATCACATAATTTTGAAATGTGCATAGAACAGAAACCTTTTAATTCTTTTATTAGAGGGGTGCCTGGGTGGCTCAGTCGGTTAAGCGGCTGCCTTGGACTCAGGTCATGATCCTGGGGTCCTGGGATCGAGCCCCACGTCCAGCTCCCTGCTCAGCGGAGAGCCTGCTTCTCCCTCTGCCTGCCACTCTGCCTACTTGTGCTCTCTATCTATCTGTCAAATAAATAAAATCTTAAAAAAAAAAAATTCTTTTATTAGAGAAAGATATGCTGGTGGGATGGAATTTTCCCAACGCAGCCACTCTGTCCATCTGCTATGCATTATGAAAAGAATTTTGGGTATTATTAATACCCAAACTGGGGAGATGACTACTCCCAGTCAGGGCTCTGAGCAACCCCTTTAAAAGAAAAGAATCTAGCACCTTAGGAATCACCTTTTTCCAGGTTTTAGGGAGGAGGGGCTGCTGTAGCTCAGTCTTCCCTAATCCTATGCAATAGTGATGAATACTTTATGTATGTAATCTTTTTAAAGTTTAATGACTGAAGCTAGCAATCGCAGCTTAGATTTTTTCTGTTGGATGATGAGTATACCTTAAAAATTTGAAGTGTATGCCAATTTATAAGGAAAAGTTACATAGTGTTTTTATATTTGGCACAATAAAAGTTGTAAGCCTCCTTCTGACTTTTTTTCCTTGTTATAGGCTTCCGGAGTGCAAGTTGCAGATGAAGTATGTCGCATTTTTTATGACATGAAAGTTCGGAAGTGCTCTACCCCAGAAGAAATCAAGAAAAGAAAGAAGGCCGTCATTTTTTGTCTCAGTGCAGACAAAAAGTGCATCATTGTAGAAGAAGGGAAAGAGATCTTGGTTGGAGATGTTGGTGTAACCATAACCGATCCTTTCAAGCATTTTGTGGGAATGCTTCCTGAAAAAGATTGTCGCTATGCTTTGTATGATGCAAGCTTTGAAACCAAGGAATCCAGAAAAGAGGAATTGATGTTTTTTTTGTGGTAAGCATCAGGAATATTGAGCCTCTGTATAACTCAAGAGTTAATCTTACTGTTAGCACTTGGAGAAATCAGTTCCTAGGGCCAAAAGGATTTTCAGTCAAGCTATCTGCAGTCATTGTCATTTAATTTTTATTTACAAGGTTTCATAATGTCTTAGCTAGATTAATGTTTGTGGTACCAAAACTAAGTTTTAACTACTCTTTGTGTACTTGAAAGAATATGACTTTTAGTAGTTGATTTTTTTGGTGGGGGTAGGGACAGAAGCTAGATTTTATGCATTATCTGAACTCACTTACAAGCTAACGTTTCTCTAAAAATTCTTCCTAGAATCCTGAGAAGAAAGTTTACCCCACCAAAATCCTTCTCCAGCACGTCTTGCCAGGAACCAGCCTTTCACTTTTTAAAACACCCATCCTTTACTTGTTCCTCTGTGGTTTGCTACCTTTTTTTTTTTTTTTTAAAGAAGAATTTATTTATTTAAAGGGTAGGGGAGTGAGTGAGTGAGTTGAGGGAGGGGCAGAGGGAGTGGGAAGGAATCTCAAGCAGACTCCTGCTGGGCGTAGGGCTTGATCTCATGACCCTGAGATCATGACCTGAGCCAAAACCAAGAGTTGCAGGATTAACAGACTGAGCCATCCAGGCACCCCTCTGGTTTACTACTTTGGAAGTTGGTACTATCATTGCAACTGTAATTAGGTCAGTAGGGGGTAGCCATTAGCCACTGTGGCTATTTAAATTTAAAATAATTAAATATATTTTAAAATTCATTTTCTTAGTCAAATTGCCACATTTTCAAATGCTCAGTAGCTGCACGTGACTAGTGGCACCTTATTGGGTAGCACAGAGAACATTTCCATCACTGCAGAAAGCCCTTCTGGATAGCCTTGTTCTAAATAGTGAAAAAGTGTTATAAGGTGATTTATGCGGCCTTTTTCTGCTTAATTTAGTTATCCTGGTCTTTTCAAGTAAGTTTGAGATTAAGCTTGAGTTAAAAGTCACACATGTGTCTCTTATTTAGTTGTATTATACTACTTTCCTTGATATGGAATTCTTATGTAGAATATTCTCTAGCTCCAATGGAAGGGGGGGGTGGTTAACAGCCTTTGATTTGGGGGGGAGTGAGGGTCCTCTTGATACTTTTGCCTGAGCCAGGACAAGGCTCTTAGCTGTGTGTCACCAACAGCTTGGGATATGGAGCTAGGAAATCAAACGAATCCTGGTTTAAAGGAAAGTAACTCTAGATCACACCTCAGTCACATTTCAGCAAGCCTTTATTGAACTTGATTAAACCAATATGCTGTGTGGAATATAAATGTGGGGTCAGGGTGCTTGTTTGGGGGCAGCTTACTGTTCTGCAAGTCTGAGAGCCACGACAGATCTACCTAAGAATATTAGCTAATGAGACTTCAGACCAGCGCATTCCTGATACGGACTTTTTTATTTCTGCCACACTCCAGGTGTTGTGTTAGAGCCTGGGGAAAACAGCTCTGAGTAACACGGGTGAAGCCGCTACCCTTCTGAGCCATAGATACGGCAGCTGAGGGTTTAGGCTGTTAAATTAGTGACTGTTGACTTCATTTGCGCAATTTTTACCTGTGTTTTTCTACCTTTTTTCTCCTACTGTGAAAATAATACATCATTATTAAAGAACATTTGGAAAACAAAAGTAGAAAGAAGAAAAGGGAAATCAGTGTTAATAGAGTGTTTTGTTTTGCACTGTTGCTTTAAGAAAATGTACAACCTTATAGGAGTTTCCCATAACAGGCTCTCTTTAGGGCCCAGGGAATGGCTCTTACTTAAGGTGTTTTTAAAATCTGGTTAGAGTAAAATCAGAACAGCTAATGCTTTTTCCTGTCCCTGACCTATTTTGCATAAAGAAAGTACCCACTTAACTTTGCAGCTCAAGCAATTTCCAGACCTAAGGTGGTGGTTATGGCTCTGCCTCCCTCCTTGGAACTTCAGGTTGGGAGGAATAAGCATCTGAGAGACACAGAGACTGCTCTTCCTGCTCCCTAAGAACAAAAACTGTCCTCTGTGGGAGGAGGAGACTAGGTGAAGTCCACACTAGCATTCAGTGCTAACGACTGTGGAATGGTCTGGAAATATGGCAGCTAAATGCAAGCATTAGGTGTTAAAAGTATTTAACTACACTGCGTGTAGAAGTGTAGCAAGATAGTGTGGAGCGGAGGCAGGCCTGGGGTTTGGTGGCATAGTGGGAAATAATTCATGGACAAGCAGTTTGAATAGGACGAGATTTTTCTGTGCATTGTTAGTATGTTATTTTTCAGTATTGCTGGTGAAGAAAGTGAAGAAACGTATGCTGTGCTTCCAGTATTCATTCAGGAGGAGGGAGACACTAAAAGTTTTGTAAATACAAGATAATACTAATATTGACAGTCAAGGCATAATTATTGCTGAATTGCTTAAGAAAACATCCTTGTGACATGTTTTATTATGTTAGACTAAGATGAAAGCAAGTACTCATGTGGTCAGAATTTGCTGTTTGTCTATTGGAACAGACATAAATGAAGGGACTGGTGAGGGTTAAGAAGGGGACTTTGTTTTCTAAAAAATATATTACAAATAATCTGAAGCAAAAATGCTAAAATTGCTAGCATTTCTTAATTCAGGGTGGCAAACACTTGACTTACAGATTATTCTCTATACTCTCTGAAGTTTTTTTTTCCTAACCAGAAAGTTGAAAACAAGATGGTGTTATTAGCTTGAACTCGCCTTTATTGATAAAAATGGGGAAAAAATTTTAAAACAAATTGGGTAATACAATTATCCAGTGTTGGTTTTTTTTATTATGGACCTGTTAATCTGATCTTTAATTGATGGTTCTCTGATTTTATTCCACCTTATTCAACCTGAGCCATTCTGTCTGTGCCTGTCCTTGATAGTTAGTCTCCGAGGATGGGGGAGCTAGACAAATTGTGTAGTTGGCAAAACTCTCCCAGGAGATTCTGAGGACCCTCCCCCATCACTGATGCAAATGTTTAACACAGTGTAATTGTACTTTCTCTAAACCTTTTTTTTTCCTTTTTGGCATCTCTTTATCCAGGGCACCAGAACTAGCTCCTCTGAAAAGTAAAATGATTTATGCAAGCTCCAAGGATGCAATCAAAAAGAAATTTCAAGGTATGGATTAGTTTTACTTCCATATATTTAGAGGTGTTGATGGACCCTTGGAATGGGGGCTACATCTTTTCTAAGAAGCACCTTATTTCCTTTGGGGAGCCTTGGTGACAAGGCAAGTGCTGCCTGTTTTGAGGAAAAACCTGGAAGGTTGAACCTCGCTTTCAGCATGTCTTCTGCCTTATGCCGGGCACTCTGGAACTGAACCACCTGTCTTAAAAACCTTATTCTTGGTGGTGGTGGTGGGGGGCGGGGAATGGATGACAAAAAACAAAAACCCTTTATTCTCTGGACATTGTGTACATATTGCTTGTTTAGACTGGTTTTAAATTAGTTTGGGATGCTGCTGAGCTTCTCACATAGCATATGGAGAGTCATTGGTTTACATTGGCCATACTACATAATGAATATTGCCTGTGAATGTGTTGACATAACAAAGTTGAAAAAAGGAAACATTCATACATGGGAAAGGATACTCTTTATCTCTAGCTTTACTGTGGAATGGTATGATTTTAGGTAACTGACTCATCTGTGTCCAAAGGAAAGTGCCCTTACTCCTTGAACTGGCCACTTCTCTTTGCCTTGCCACGGGGTGATTGGGATCCTGCTGAGCTGGCCTGACCATACTTACTGACATACTCTAGCCAGGAGGAAGTGTTGGTATGATGGGAAGAGCATGGGGCAAATGCTCAGAGGCCTGCACTGAGGGCTAAGCTTGTAACCTAACTGCTGTGTGACCCCGGCCCAAAGCACTTAACCTCCTTGGATTGTCTTGCTATAGAATGGGAGGTTTGGTCTGGATCGTGTCAATGCAGTGTAACAGGTTGCCCCACCGCCTTCCTTGCCATTGACAGCTCCAAACAGCTGGGCGAGCCAGGGTAACAGGGCTTGGCCCAGTGTGGTTTTTGTTTTGTTTTACTGTGGCTGGTTTTTATATTCTTGTAGTAGAACAGGTTTGCTCTAGCTTGTTTTACTTAGGAAAACGAAATCCTCGCTTCTTTCCTTGAAACCTATTGCTGCATCATTCAGGCCTTGTCACATTCTACGTGCGTTTGGGTTGATGTTGGCCCCCCACCCCAGAATTGTGTTCACCAGTTGGTTAACTGATGTTTTAACGTGACTTCTCAGCATTCTGCAGCGCAACTGAAAAAGATTGAGGATGGATTCCTCACCATCCTTATGCTGTGTTGCCTTTCAGTAAAGGAAAGGGAATTGCTATATAGACTTGACCTGGCTGATGTTAAAGATGGTCACCTTGTTGCTTTTTTTCCTTCACGAAACTATCACTGGCTTTCTCCAGTCAGTCCTAAGTGGTACAAAAGCTGACCTGCTGGACTTTCTGCAGCTTAAGAAATGGTCTTAAAATTATGGAGAATCAGAAACAATGCAGCTGTTTGAAAGATAGCAGCTCTTTACAGAGGAGTGACTGTATGTAATTCCCTAAGTGAGCTCATTCTGCAGTCAGGCGATGTAATTTTTCTCAGAAAGCCATCCATCAGTAACACATTTTACATAGTTTTCATTGTGATAGAGTTCTTAAATGTGTAGTATAATACCACTGGAGAGCTAACTTCTCTAGAGCAAAGGAGATGCCTGTTGTAAATACTCTTATTGTTCAATATAGTTGACAAAATCAGCTGTGCAATCGAAGCATTGAATTTATATTTTTACTTATGTTTTAAAAACCAAGAAAATTACTAGATCTGCTTTTTAACTTTTTATTGAAGCACAACATATATATAGAAAGTGTACATAAATTTTTGTGGAACTCACTCTTCACAAACTGAACAAAAGGGTGGTTTTTCGGTTTAACAACCAGCACCGCAGAAGTCCGCCTCGTGCCTCTTCCAGTCACACCACTTTCTCTTAGTCCTGCCCCAGGGGAGCCAGCAGCCTGGCTTTCAGCAGCATAAACTAGCTTTGGCTGATTTTCCATTATACAAATAGAATCATCCAGACTGTATGCTTTTATGAAGTTTGGCTTCTTTTAGCTTTCTGTTTGTTAGTCTTTCATTTTGATGCTTGTAGTTACAGATTATTTATTCTCCTTACGGTGTAGTATTCCATTGTTTGTATATTCCACAGCTTTTCTATCCATATTAGAACTGGTCTTTTGAAAACAGTTTCCTATCTTAGAGAAAGAACTAGGTTACGTTACTGCTACAATCCTTAAAGAGAATTGTTGTTTTTCCTCCCTAGGCATAAAACACGAATGTCAAGCAAATGGGCCGGAAGACCTCAATCGGGCTTGTATTGCTGAAAAGCTAGGTGGATCCTTAATTGTAGCTTTTGAAGGATGCCCTGTGTAGACCATCATTCAGTGCCACATATCGAAAGCTTCCATGTTTAATGTTACCCTCTTGCTATATAAGTAAAGCAAATATGTTTAGGCCAGGGTCTCACAGAGGGGGAGCTGTCTTGTCTTCTGTTAAAGTAAACTAAATATTCTATAAACGTGCAGATGGCCCTAAATAAATGTAAAATCTAAAGTTTTATTGATGTGAAATTAAATTCTTATTGGCCAAACGCCTGTTTTGATGAGTTGGCTTGTAAAGGTTTTTGTTAAACTCACGATTTTTAATAATGCAATTCACCAAACAGTACAAGGGCCATATGAAGAGAATTATTGCATCTTTGTAACCTCAGCAGTTACTTTGTTTCTTTTGCTTAGAGAATTGGTCATAATCTGGTTATAATTTTGGCCCAAATTCTTTATTGTCTTTTGAGCTAAACTGCATAATGGAAAATAAATCTCCTTACCACATGTAACAGCACTAATATACTAACTACAGTAAGACTAAGTCAGGCAGTCTTTTAATTTTAGCAAATGTGTGATGGAGACTGCCTCAGAATTGTGCACACTTCTAACCAGCGCTGATCTTGCAAAGCACTATTTTGAGCATGCAGTTGGAATGCAGGAAGCAGCTCCCTGCACCTGCAGTGAGCTCTCCACTTGCTAGTTGGGAGACTGTTCGGAGAGTGACCTTGCATCTTGGAAATAAAATCATGGCGTGTCCTCAGGAGAATGTACAATACCTTGTAACAACTAATTATAATGCAAATTAGAGCTCCATTGTAATTACAACACTTTGTTAAGATGATAAAATGGTGTATTGACAAGCTGGGGCACCTGTAACATCTTTAACTGTGTCTCCTTCAGAATTTTGTTGCTTCTGGTACAGTAAGGTGTGGAAGAACACTAAGTATATGTGTTCGCTGGGGCCTGGGAGAACTTCCTAATTTCCTAGAGCAGTTTGTTGATTGTATGTGGGATGGGGAGCAGGGATAATGGATGACACCCCCAGGAAGCCACTACCTGATGACACTTGGAAGTGATTGTCTTTAACATCACAGGCATAACACTTTGAACAATATAGAGATGCGCACAGTTGAACTTAGAAGTAGCAGTATTGGCTTTATATAATAAAGGAAGCATTTTTAACTTACCTCTTGTGTAATTATTCACATGGGAATTGGGGATGAAGGACTTGGCCTCCCATAAATGGGATAAGGCGTGGAGGTTCGGGTATTTCAGACAATTAAGAGTTAAGATCACAGTTTCTTCCTCCTCTTATTGAATGAGGAAGTTGGTATAAAAAAGCTGGGAATCTTTTTCTTACTCCAAATGTGTATCCAAATACCAAGCTTTTATCTCCTTTCCGATTTATTTGGGAGGCAAAAAAGTTATGCTTAAATCAAAACACTTCTGCTTGTCATTCTTTCATCCTGAATTTCTGATTCCTCTACTGCCAAGCAGTGCTTTCAGCAAGTCTCTGTTAACAGGCCTCCCAAGAAGCGTCACAGGCCACGGCTGCCTGACTCAAGAATCAGCCATGTAGGTAGAGCCAGGTGTTTGGTCCAGGAGTTTTAGAAGGAGGAAGTCTTTTTCTGTGGTGTCAGCTTGTGGCATGTGGCACTTCTTGTAGAACCAGCACTCCCTGCTGGTGTGTGTGCATTTGCATGTGGGGGGGGTGGGGGTGAAGAGGGGTGGGAGGTGGGAGAGGGATGCATGCTATGGGGAGGGTCTCACACAGGGTACAAGGGCGTAAGAGAAAGTAAACCTCTCCCACCGCTCCACTCTCCAGGCAGAAATTGGGAAGATGCTAATAGTTACTTCTATCTCCACCTAGGGGAACTTTTGAGTCTTACTGCATTCCTGAGGTGGGGGCCCAAGCATCCTGCTAACAAGGACTGCAGGTCATTCTGATGCCAAACGAGAGTCTAAGACCTCAGCGGAGTCTGGTGAGGAATTACACTGCAGGTGTACCTGCTTTCCACAAGCACGTTTACGTTCCTACAAGTGCAGACACGGTGCAGAAGTATGTTTGTGGAAAGCTGACTGAAGGGTCATCTGCTGATACTCTCTTGCCCTGGGAAAGCAGCAGACAAAGCCACTGCGAACAGAAGTTCAGAGCTTGACTATGAAGTTTGTTATTTCAGGGAATATTAATCCCCGAGGAAACAGCACAGCGACTCGGATAATAGAATTAGGCTCAGTGGAGTGGTTTCCTTTTTTGCAGAACTGCCCAGAGGGCTGGCTGGTCACACGTAGGAAGTGCAGCTTCTGTTTCTTGGCTGGTTTGTTGCTCTTTGGATTCTCAGACTGGATATGCCTAGGGACACATCACTTTCCCATGATTTCGGCATTTCTGAAATACAGACCGACACTTTCCGGGCCAAGTTCAAGCTGGGCTGCAGCTGTAAGAAGGATCATTCTAGTTGACCCCTGGAACAACATAGGTTTGGACTGTGTGGGTCCATTTATAAGTGGCTTTTTATAGTGCAGGACTATAAATATATGTTCCTTATGATTTTCTAAACTTTTTTTTTTTTAAAGATTTTATTAGAGAATGAGAGAGCACATGAGAGGGGGGAGGGTCAGAGGGAGAAGCAGACTTCCTGCAGAGCAGGGACTGGATCCAGACACTCCAGGATTATGACCTGAGTCGAAGGCAGTCACTTAACCAGCTAAGCCACCCAGGCGCCCTAAACATTTTCTTTAGCTTATTGTAAGAATACAGTGTATGATACACATAACATACAAAATGCATTAATCTACTGTTTGTGATTGGGAAGGCTTCAGGTCATGAGTAGACTATTTGTAGTTTATGGGAGAGTCAAAAGTAATACTTTTCACTGTGCGAGGGCGGGGTGGGCATCCATGCCCCTAACCCCTGTGTTGTTCGAGGGTCACCCATGATTGCATTGTGGCTGCGAGAGGGTGAAGTTCCAGGAGCCAGGGATTTGCTGGAAGCAAAGCTTGTGTGACCTGAGCTGTTTGGCTGGCCAGGTCTATCCTTGGACTCTGCCCAGAAGACCTGCCAGCCTGGAGTTGGTGCCCACAGTGGGCAGCCCAGAGAGGTCAAGTCACTTGCCTAAAGTCACACATCTCGTAAGCGGCAGAACTGGGACTACAACTTGCATCTTTTGTTCTGGCCCTAAGCTATTCCCATTGCGCCCTGGGAGAGTTCTTCATTTCTAACATCTGGAATTCTAAGGTTAGATCTTGTTCAGTGCCAGGGATGAGGCTGGAACTGGGGCAGGAAAGGTAGCAGTTCTTTCAGGCTTTGAATCCTGTTAGGCCCAAATCTGAAGGAAGCTCAGAAGGCATTTGTGGAGGGTGTCTAGTGGTTTCTAAAATCTGTGTTTTGGCTGCCTGCAGGCCAGGCATCCTGGTGTTGGTACGTTTTATTGGATATCATGTGGAGATGACCAGAGGACACTGGTCAGAAGAGGCGCTGCTCACACGACGGGGCTACTGGGTCTGGAGATGCTGTTTGTGAGCTGCGTGACCCTGGAGCTTCAGGTCGCGGCCAGGAGCCTCTGAAGGGCTTTCAGAACTCTCCCAGCTGCACTGTTGTTGGGGCTGGGGGAAGGGGGGTGTGTCAGATGCGGCGGCAGCACCGAGCCGGCCACGGCCTAGGGGAGAGCGGTGCTTTGTGTCAGCAGCCCCGCAGGCTGGCGTCGGCTCACTGGCAAGTGCTCGAGGCCGGCCTGGGCGGCCCCTGCCTCCACACCAGCCTTCAGGGCACAGGGCTACACAAGCCAGTTACCCAGGGCTGTAGGGGCCCTGCATTTGCAGGACAGGGAGCTGTGGACGGCCGGGCCAACGAACCATGCGCCCCAGGCGTCTATGCCATGTTGAGGAAGATGGGCCGGGGGGGGGGGGGGCAATCGACCCCCCATTCTAGCATCTACCGAGGGCAGCTGCCTCCAGTATCTTCCTGAATGGCTCTCTTCCTTCCCCAGCCTGGCGCTGGGACCTTACCCAGGCCAGCCCTGGTGACAAGGCCAGGCCAAGGCGAGCTCTGGCAGGCTGCTTAGCGGAACTCGGGTCCCCTCTGCTAGGGGGCGGGTGGAGGACCGACGATGGGCCCTGAGAGCTTGAGTTGCAGGTCGTCTCCACGGTGGCCAGAGAGCCCCCAGGTCAGCCTCCTGGGGCCCCCACCCTGTATTGTGCCCGCCTTTGTTTTACCTCCTCGAGGCAGGTAGACAGCGGAGGGGCTCTGCCAGGTGGTCTGAGGGCTGGAGCCGGAACCCAGGGAGCTGGCCCCGTGTTCGGTACTGCCCAGGTCTCTCTCCCACGCCTTTCTTGCCCCAAGGCCCGCCCCACCTGTGCCTTCAGAGGGCATCTGCCCAGCATAAGGGTTCTCAATTCTGTAGTCAGTGTGGCAGGGGGACGGGAGCTTACTAGAAACCTAAGCTCACAAGGTCATGGTGACGTTTCTGATGGAAGAGTCTGGCGCAGGGCCAGGTCTGGCCTCAGTTTCCCACCGGGAGACTGACCAGGGCCCCAAACCACTGGCCTTGGTTAAGGCCACTCACCATTGGTGGGAGGAGTTGTGACCAGCCCCCCCGTCCCGGGCAGGTCATTCTGCACAGAGTCCCTGCTCCTAATGCACAGGGCACATGGCAGGTGCAGTGAGGGGCCACAGGTCTGGGGGGACTCGGCCACTATTCATGGGGTCCCTGGACTCTGAAAGCCGACTCCTCTCCCCCAGCTGAGCCCCCAGCCTGAGTGATACGCTGACAAACGTTAGAGGTGGGTTTGAAACCTGCCTTGCCTTTTACCAGGTGAGCTTTCACTTCTGTGCGGATTCTTTGCAGAAACGGGGGGCGTGGGGCGTACCTCCCGTGGGGACTGGAAGGTTTCACGTGAGAACCAAGCACAAGGCTGGGCACATGGTCAGCATCAGGTATCGTTGGTCACTTTCTCCTGTTCAGTCTCCTGCCAGAAAGCACGGCATCCGCGTCCCAAGTCCTGTGGGCTTCCCCTCTCCACTTCAGCCCCCTCCGAGTGCCAGAACAGGTATGATGGTCTCCTCCTGCCTTACCTGTCCGATGCCTCGTCCTTCGTAAGCTGGCTCCATGAGGCCTGCTCACCCTCGCCACCGATCCCTGCACCTGCCATCCCCTCCGCCGTGAGCCCTCCTCCCCTCTCCTGACAGACACCTCCTGCTCTGGTGAGCTCCAGCATAAGCTCGCTTCTCTGGGGAGCCTTTCCCAGACTCCCAGCACCCTGATCCCAGTACTGTTGGAACACACGGGTGCCACACAGCATGGTTACAAGGCCGGGGAGCCCCAGCAGACCAGACGAGACCAAAAGCGCCGGGCGACAATGTTGGTTTTAATGGCATGAACGTCCAGGAGGTCACACATCCGTTCTTGCTGGCAGCTTCTCCCGGGGGTGAGGGGCTGCTGCCTCGCTGGGCTGGGCTGTGACCCTCCAGTCTGCTCCACAGCCTTTGAGACTCTCCCCCGGGGCCGCCCGCCTCCTGACCCCCCAACCCAGGGAAAGAAAACAATTGCACTGATTGACATACAGATACCCAGAGGTCCCGGCCTCCCCAGCACATCCCCTGGGGTCTGTCACAGAGCTGATAAGGGCTTTGGCGTCTGCTCGGTGGTGGTCCAGGGCTGGTCCTGGGGAATAGTGTTTATCAAATGTGACAAAGGCTCTTTTACAAACAGGGGGTCTGGAAGATCTATTTCTGTGATTCTAAGAGACTCTTGTCTCTAATGGCTTCTCTCAGAGCTACTGGAGGTTGGGCCTCGATAATGCTGTGTTGGTTGGTTGGTTGATTTATTTGTAAGGAATGTGTAAGGCATTTTGGTAAGTTGAACAGTAACTTCTTGTCCTGAAGAGGAGACTCAGACAGATGTGCCCTCCTTTGAGCTGCTACCATCCTCCTGTGAACAAAGGTGGGCAGAGGGAGGGAGAGGCTGGGGCCAAGGAGCCAAGGCAAGTGCTCACCCCTAACTCCTAGGGGCCTCCCCTCCAGCCCAGCAAGTCCAGAGAACCAGAGTGGTTCCAGGGGCTGGGGGGGAGCCGGCAGGAGGAGAGGGAGGTCCCTGAGTTTGGGTGAGGACCCCAGCACCCCAGGCTGTGCAGAGCGAGGACCTAGCGGGCAGTGGGCATCAGGGATGCACTTCCCACCCAGGGGGACAGTGGAAGGGTGGGGGCTGGGCCCAGAAGGCTGCGGGTCCTGCCACCTGCTTTCAGGAGGCTGTCCCTAGTACGTCCCGCCCCTAGGCCTGGGTCTCCTACCTGCCCTGCAGCCCAGGAGTCCTGGGGCCCCCCTGCTGTGGGGGAGCCGAGACCGTGGGCAGGGCCGGGACACTCACAGTTTTGTCCAGCTGCCCCTGCAGCTCCTTCACCGTCTTGCTCTCCTTCACCAGCTGCTCCTGGGTTGTCTTCAGAAGCTCCTGTAATTTGGTGGCAGCGCGTCCCAGGTCACTGGTTAATTTCTTCTCTTTTTCCAGTCTCTCCTGGGGGTCAGAGGGTCCAAGGGGACGAGCCATCACGCGGCACGCAGCAGAAGGAGCACGTGGCTCTGCCCGAAGGGCCCCTGCTGGCCGCGAACCGGGAGTCCTCCAGAGCCGTGCAGCCCCGCCACCAGCTTCCTGTGACGCTGGGGAAAGCTCCCGCGGTGCACTGGGGCTGCTGTGACAGTTTTACTTCCTGGACACGGCCACACTGACTAGTGGCTGCCCGGTGTGACCTTGGGGGTTTAGGGATCCCGCCACCCCCCATCACCACCAAATGAGGCTGGACCCTGCTCAGGGGGCCTCAAGAGGGCTCCTCTCCCTCTCCCACCCCAGACAGCGACCCTGGGAAGCTGGTGGCGAGAGCCAGCCCCCGGTGGCCCTCCTTTCCTGACCCGCCCCCCCCATTTCTACCTTCAGCTGCGAGACCTCCTCTGCTTCTGAAGACTCGAGGGACCCCATGCTGCGGAGCTTCTCCAGCTCTGCCTGGAGCCGACACGCCGAGCTCTGAGCCTTGGTGGAGACAGGGCAGCAGGCCATGGGCAGGAGGCCCTGCACACCCCACAGGCACACCCCACAGGTCCACCGCGGGACGCCCAGCAGGAAGGGACACGGGTTCAAGGTGGGGAGGTAGGGGGGGCCGAGGCCGGATGGCCCAGCAGAGTCCCGACCCCCATCCCCACTGGCCCTGTCGCACTGGGGGCTGCAGGGGCAGGGCCTGACCTCCTCAAACTCGGCCGTGAGCTTCTGCCGCAGCGCCTGCTCGCCCTCCAGGTTGGCTTCCGTGCGCTCCAGCTGCGTCTTCAGCTGCGTGGAAACACCACACACAGACTGTGGGAAGCTGGGGAAGGACCCCGGCGGGGACCGCGGCTCCGGCAGGCTCCACCTTCTAGCTGCAACTGGCGCTGCAACTGGCGCTCCCTCAGCCTCTCCCTGCCTCCGGCTGCCCCCATTCCCAGAGCTCCCCCTTGGGGGAGATGGTGCCTCAACCCGCAGGGACAGAGCTGGGGGACCGAAGAGAGGCGCTACTAGGACCTCTGCTGACCCCAGGTGCCTTTAGCGAGAGCCATGGTGCGAGCCCCAGCCGCACAATTCCATCCCCACCGCTGCTCCTCTGGGGACAGGCCCCTGGGGAGGGCTCTCAACCGCAGTTATCGGGTCAGAAGTCTGGAGAGCAAGCGCCCTGCTAGGGACATCGCAGCAAGGGCCACAGCGGAGACCAGACTCCCTAACCGCAGGCCCAGCCTCCCAGCCTCCCTGACTCGCCCTCCCACCCCTCCCGCACACATGGTTAGGATCCAGCGCCTGATACCTCTCTACCTGGCCACTTCCCTGCCCTTTCCTCTGCTCTGGGGCTTCCTCAGAACCTGGGCCGCGCCTGACTGGGCAGGGGGAGGGAGGGGGGTTGGCGGGGGGACAGAGCAGGCGGTGGAGGCTGCGAGTAGCCAGCGTTGAGTAGCCAGCGTTCAGCCAAAACAGAGGCCTGCCGCCCCTGCTCTCCAAATAGGCGGGAGGGGGCCCACGCGGGCTGTTAGTGACAGACATCTGGGGACCGGCTCACCGCCCTAACCTCGACGGGGTCCTGCTCTGCTGGGGGTGCAGCTGGGGACCCAGCTACGTCACCATCCTCTACGTGGCTCTTCATCTCACTCAACTGCTGCCTGACCTGAAACAGGGAGGGGTGGGGGTTTGTGCCAATCACAGCCGGACACGGCCACCGTGCACGCGCGTGCGCACAGACCCCCTCGGGAGGACGGCAGATGCTCCCAACGGCTGAAGCCCCGTGGAGGACCTGGTCTCGCAACCATGACCCCTCACCAGAGCCAAACTGAGGCCTAGGGGCCATCCCTGTGCTCTGCTCCAAGGCCAGCCGCGGAGCCCTCCGCAGAGCAAGGTGACCACTGACGGACACGGCGCACGCAGAGCTAAGGAACCGAAAAGGAAGTGAGAGGCGGCGCACGGGCTCGGTACAAACGGCACCGCCTAGGTCCCGGATTCCTTTCAGATGCAGTCCGCTGTTCAGAGCCCTCTTTGGGGTCTAGGAAAGATGAGAGGACACCTGCCTAATAAGGTCCCCTCACATCAGGGCTCCACCGCTGGGGGCAGGTGACACACCGGGGGGCCCCCAGGCCACGGGGCCTCCGATCTGAAGCAGCAGCTGCGTCACCCACGAAGCTCGGGTGAAGGTTCTAGTCAGGATCAGGGTGGGCCCTCGGTACGAGCTTCCCGGGGGCCTTGGGTGGTCTCGGGCCCCCTCCAAGAGGCACTGCACCAAAGGGCATCGGCAGGCCTGCCCTCCGGCTTCCCTCCCTCCCAACAGCAGCCCCCCAAAGGTGACACCAAGATGCACAGGCCTGTGATGATGAGAAATTCAGGGGTTTTCTCTGCACATGACCCCCACCCGGGCGGCACGCCCAGGACCCGACACCCAGACCCGGCGTAGGCCATCATGGCTTTGGCGAGTGGCCCTCAGGCTCAGGCGACTCGGCCCGGATGGTGCCCACTCTCTGGTGTGCCGGTTCCGGGCGAGGCCTGAATAAGCAGGGGCGCGCTGGGGGGTCCGGTGCGCGTGCCCCAGGGCGGGGGCTGCTGGGGGAGTGCCCGCACCCCGGACCAGACCTGCCGGCTCCTCTCCAAAAACCAGACATGTGTTTGTCTTCAAAACTGTCAATTTCTAAGTGGTAACGACTAACTCAAGGTTTTAGGAAAGGCTGCAGATCCAGCAGCACGGGCTGTGGCTGAAGCCCCAGGGCTGGTCCTGGCGCAGGGGAGGCCCACCTCCGTGAGGCCTGGCTGACCTCTCCAGGGGCCAGGGAGCGGGTCAGCCACCAAAGCGGACAGCTAGGAGGACCTGAGGCCACCTGCACAGCAGGGAGCCCCACACCTCTGCCAAGGCAGCACCCCAGTCCGGCCCCCGCCCTGGGGTACAGCAGGCCTCCCTGCACGCCCACAGGTTTGACCGAACTGGTCTGAGCCACAGGGCTCACAGGGAGCTGGACTGCCCCCAGCCCCAGCCCTGAGCTCCCAGCACCTTCCCCCGGGGCCACAGGAAGTGGAGCGTGAGCACCGGTCCTGGCAGCCACCCCCCAGCTTGCAGCCCCTCCAGCAGGGCCCATCAAAGCCTGCCCCTAGGGGTGCCTGGGTGGCTCTGTCATTAAGCATCTGCCTTCAGCTCAGGTCATGATCCTTGGGTCCTGGGATCGAGCCCCTTGTCGGGCTCCCTGCTCGGCGGGAAGCCTGCTTCTCCCTCCCCCACTCTCCCTGCTTGTGTTCCCTCTCTCGCTGTGTCTCTCTGTCAAATAAATAAATAAAATTAAAAAAAAAAAAAAGCCTGCCCCTAATGCTGGATCAGTGCACACCTCCCCTCCACCACGCCGCGTTACCCTTGACGGGGTGGAGAAGCACGACTGGCCAATTAACCACCCACACCCACCCACCCACACACACACACGCCCTGGCATACACCCGCTCCTCTCCACGCTCACTCACCAGGGCGAGCTCATCGCTTTGTTTCTGGGCTTCACTCTTGGCTGCATCCAGCTGAGATTGAGATTCTAATAAAAGTTGCCTCAACTTGGAGAGGAAATGGACCCAGGTGATGGGGAAAAGGAGAAAACCAGTTCAGACAAGCAAACACGACCCGTCGCTGTAACCCACCACCCAAGAACATCACAGAGCAGAGCAGGCAGGCGGGGGCTCCTAGGCCTTCTAGAACCACTGTCTTTCTTGAAGACATCGGGAAGACAGAATCCATCACATGCCTGCCTTGGACTTTCCTTTATAGACTGTCTTGTGAAATAGGCCCAAAGTCTGAGATCAAACCAGCATGGCGGGGAGGGGGCAGGCTTGTGCTTTTGGCTTCCGAGCAGCCAGAAACCAGTATCAGATTTAAACCCGTCTGCCCCCGAAATGGTGTCCCCAGGCCAGGGAGAGAATTCTCCTCGTAAGGCTGCCCTGTCCACGGGGCCCGCTTTCTGCACCCTGCCCCCTGCCACACCTCGGTCAGCTGGCCTGAGGCCAGGGCCGAAGCCTGAGAACCCAGTCGCCGTGCTCAGGTGAGTGAGAGCCAAGGGCGGGGGAGAAACGCCCAGTGGCCGGGGACCCCATGGGCAGACTCACCCCCGCCACCTCCTTGGCGTAGTTCTGGCACTCGGCGCTGGCGGCCGCCATGTGCTTCTCCAGCTCTGCCTCCAGATGTGAGGTGTGCTCCCTCACCTGCACGGACACACGCACACGCACGCGCGCGTCAGACGCCTCCAGTGGGCCCGCAGGAGGCAGTGACCACAGGGAACAGGGTGATGGGGCGACAAGTCTGGCTGCCCAGGGTAAGGGCTGGGAGCCCACCCATGGCCTGTCGGCAATGGGCCGACCAAGGACAGGCAGAGACGAGTCCCTGGCAACAAAACACCTTCCCAAACTGTAGCACTCCCGGGCCCAGACGTGTTCTCAGCCTCAGCAGGGGCGGAGAGGAGAGCTTTAGATTTGCTTGCCAGGTGGATTCCAGGTGGATGCCAGGGGCACCCTCTAGAAGGCCAGGGCTGACGGGGTGTCTGCAGAGAGCACTGGGGCCACCTCACACCCCTCCCACGACGTGTCCTCTGCAGGAGCCACCGTGCACCGGGGCCCCACGGCTGCCTCGGGCCACGGAGCCTGTGAGTGGCTCTCAGAAAAGCAGGACTGACGAGACCCCTTCGCCTCCCTCAAGACATGCAGTCCACGAGGGAAAAATAACTACGGGGGCCTCCATAGTAAGGAGAGTGGCCCACTGAGCAGAGCCCCGCACCTACCTGCTCTGAACTTTCAAGCTCTCCTTTTAGCTTCTCTACAATGCCTTCGAGATGTTTCACTGTGACCCGTGACTGCCAAGCAAGGGGAAGGCCCCGTCAAACCTGAGCCCCTGGAAGGGGACGGTCCCAGGACCCAAGCAGGACGGGACACCTCCCGGGAAAGCCCAGTGGCGCCCGCCCACCTGAAGGGTGACCAGCAGCCTCTTCCTTGGGGGGAGGGGGGCTCTTGAGACTGAGGAGTCAGCTATCACTCCACAGTCCCACTTGATGTGGTATCACCAAAACCCAGCAAACTCGCCTCCTGTCTCCTAAGAGACCCACGGGACCGCCACCCGCCCCCATCGGCTTTCCCTCTAGTTTTGATAAATTCTGACCTGTCCGTCTCTGGTAAGTTATGTTTGAATTCCTAGGGTAGGCGGACCCCCCACCCCCCAAGCGCCACCTGTGTCACTGACCCTGGGACAGGGTCTCAGGGCCCTTCCTGTACCTTCTGGAGCTCCTCCTCCGTGGCGCTCACTTTGGCCTTCCACACCTGCTCCTCCTCCTCCACGCTCTTCTGCAGGTCCTTGAGCATGCCCTCCTGGGGGGATGGGACACTGAGGCAGGCCCCCTCCCTGGAGACCCTGCCCCCCATGAACATGGCTGCGGCCTCCTGTCCCCTGGCTCCTCTGGGATGGCTGCTCTGATTCTGTCACAGTGTCACGGCGGGAGGAAGGTGGGTCAGTCCTGGAGTGGGGTCTCTGCCAGTGTGCAAATGCAGACTGCGGGCCCCACAAGGGAGGCCACTAGGACTCTCACCTCGGTGGGGTTTGCCACCGGCGCTGACCTCGGTGGCCCCGGGGCAAGGAGCGTGGGATGGGGTCAGGGAGGAGGGCTGGACCTAGCATGGCTCCTGAAGTCACAGAGACAGTGTGGCTTCAGGCCGGCCACCAGCCGCACGCTCACCTCTTCCTTTCCCAGTCTATTCCATGTCGTGACTGTCTCTGCACCCCAACCCCCCGAAGAGCCAGCCCCAAACCCGCAACCCAGCCCCCTCCTCAGCTCAGAAGCAGTGAAGGCCTGAGCCCCTCCCTCATCCCCCTTACTGCTCAGCCAGAGAAATGGGGCCCAGGGAGGGGCTGTGACTTGCCCAAGGTCACACAGAGCCAGCATCTGAACCCAGGGCTCTCTTCCCCAAGGCCACTGGCCCACCTCCTGCCTGCAGGCTCTGCAAGTTTCCCAGCAGCCCCCTGAGGGCCACCCAGCTGCGAGCCCTACCGTCTCTGCCAGGATGGTGCGGTACTGGTCACACTCGACCTGCAGATTGCTCTGGGTCTCCTCAGCCTCCCTCAGCTTGGAGGCCAGGTCCTGGGGGCAGAAAGGGCCCCGGTTAGCCAAACACAAAGGTTTCGCCCCGCTGCCCAAGGAGACAACTCCGGGCACTGGGGCCAGGGGAGAGCAAAGGGGGCGGCGGTGGCCCTGGCGACGGGGGGAGGGGGGGGTGCGCGGAGAGGGCAGCCATGCTCACCGACGAGGGCTCTGCACTAGCCGGCGGCTGCTTCAGCAGCTCGGGGCCCTTCTCTTGGAGCTCCTGCAGCCACTCAGTGTAACTCTGCAACCACATGCGCAAGGTGGGGCCCAGAGACACTCCCTCTGGGCAGCGGGGTCCCCCGGGGGCCACCCTCCCTCCTACCTGGGGCGCTGAGCTGGAGAGCGCCGGCAGCAGGGCCGACAGGACCTCCTTGGTCTGTGCCTCCATCAGGCTGAGCTGCTTCTCTGATTCCTCCTGGAGGAGAGGGGATGGCGGCCTTCAGCCCTGTGCTTTGGGGCAACCCCAGGGCGTGTCTGTGGAGATGCCTGGGCCCCACCTCAGCTCTTGGGGGGAGGGACAGGATCAAAGGAGAAGGCGGGAGGTGACACGGGGCTGATGGGGGCGGTGGGGTGGGGCTCAACCTCGGCAGCAGGTTCTGGCCGCCGTGGCCTGTGCTGGGTCAGTTGGTTTTTTTTAAGATTTTATTTATTTATTTGAGAGAGAGAGAGAAAGAGAAACTGCATGAGAGAGGAGAGGGTCAGAGGGAGAAGCAGGCTCCCCGCTGAGCCGGGAGCCCGATGCGGGACTCGATCCCAGGACTCTGGGATCATGACCTGAGCCGAAGGCAGTCGCTTAGCCAACTGAGCCACCCTGGCGCCCTGTGCTGGGTCAGTTTTAAGCGACCTCCGCTCGGCTGGAGGGACATGGCAAGCTAGCCCACGGTGCAGGCGCAGGCTCCCTTGCCACCTCCCAGTAGGAACCCACCCACAATCGGTTCTCAATTTTAGAGCTCTCCACACGAGCTTGTGTGTGCGTGCGTGCATGTGCGTGGACGACCAAGCTGCTGTGGGGGCCGGGGAGGAGACAGAGGAGAGGCGCATGTCCCAATGGCCACCACTTAGGGGCTACCGCCGGCCAGGAGGGGCCGCGCCCAGCAGCCCCAGAGGGGCAAGGATCAGCAGCCGCAATCTGCTCCGTGGGGGTCACGTCTCCTCCGAAGTCTGACTCACCCTGGCTGGCTGTGCCAGGCCAGACCCCACCCGTCCTCCTTAAGGCTCCTGCACAAAGTGCAAGCAAGGGACGGAAGGAGGGCGGAAGGGGCTATAAAGCGAAGCCCCGCACAGCACACGTGTCCCTGGGGACACGTAACACCCCCTTCCCCAGACCCTGGGGAGGTTTCCAACTAAAGGAAAGTCTTATCTAACCACCCGTCACCGGCAGATTGAGCCAAGATCATGGCTCAGCCGGAGACCTGAGGGGGCACCAGAACTCCGACTGGATTAGGGCCTTCGAGCAGCGTTCTGGAACGTGCACGACCAACAGACGCCCGGCCTGACCAGAGCACCCATGGGATCTGGACGCGAGTCTCAGAAGCGGACCCAGAGATGCAGACAATGCCAGTGGCCTTCTGTGGGTCCCTGACCTCAGGACCCCCATCAGGCCCCGGGGTCATGTGAGTCCAAGGCCAGGGCCAGAGGCCCTGGAGGCCGGCGGCATGGCTGGGAGCAAGCCAGGCGCCGCCTCCCATCACAGCTCCCGCCTTTGTCACAAAAGGCCAACAGGCTCCCGGGTCACCTCTGGGGAGTCTCCAGACAACTGCCCCAGAGGGACCCAAGGCCAGCTCTCCATCTCCCACCTCGACTTCGGGCCTCGGTTGATACAACCTTCAGGCTTCCTGGGAAGCTCATGAAAGTCCCTGCAAAGCTCCTAATAACAGGACAGACGTGCCTTCTGCATGAGCGAGGCTGGGAGGGGAGGGCTGTGCCTGGGGCCTCTCATCAAGGACGCACACAGGCCAAGAGAGGGGGTGGGCGAGGCCCTCACTGGCCACCGGCGCGGGCCACCTTCCCCCACCCCGCTGCCCCCACCAGAGCTCAGCACTGGCTCTCGGCCCGCTCCAGAGGCAACGTGGGGGCCCTGGACACAGAGACACCCACAATCCCCCCACCTGGGTGGCACAGAGCTTGGGACCCATCGGGCTCCAGGGACCAAGTGCTTGCTGCTAAAGACAGCCTTCCCTCTGTGGTTTACTATAAAGCCCGGTCACAGAACCCTCGGGGCCACGACTTCAGAGGCCCTGAGGAAGTGGCAGGGGGGGAAAACAACACGAAGCAAGTCCACAGGACAGCCCAACCTCGGACTCACTCAAAGGCAGTCAGCCAGGTGGGCTCACAGCCCCCACCGCCTGTCTCTGTGCCCTGCCAGCAAAGGGCCCAGCTGAGAGAAAGCACCAAGAGTACGTTTCCCCCTTCACCTCAAGGAGAAACGAAGCAAAGGAAGGGGGAGGAGGAGGGCAAGGAGGAAGGTGCAGGGGCACAGGGCACACTGTCTGCCGGCCCTGGGGCCCCTGGCATGGGTTTCTGAGGCTCCACGGCCAAGGCTGCTCTGCACACAGTTTGTGTGTTTTATGTGGTTTGCTAAACCAGCAGGTGAGGCTGAGCGTGCAGGACTCTGACCTTGGCCTGGGTCAAGGAGCGTAGCTTCTCCTCGCAGGCCCTCTCGGCCGAGGCCAGGGCCTCCATGGCCTTCCAGTTCTTCTCTCGGAGGTCCTGGGAGGAGATGTGGGAAAGGTCAGTGGCCAGGTGGGGGCAGCCGCCGACACATCCCCCACAAGCTGCCTCAGCCAGGCTCAGCAGGACGGGAGGACCGTCCCTGACCCCCACTTGGGAGCCCACAGGGAGCTGCGAAGGGACAAAATGCCCTTTGTCTTGGCCCATGTTGCGGGCCTCCCTGGGGCAGCCCGCTATGGATTGGCTGTGGTATGAGGGCGTGAGGAGGTGCGCATCCTCTTAGGGAGGTTCTAGTCTGAAGGAGACAGAAGAGAGGGTCAGCCTGGCTCCTCAGACAGAGGCTCCTGCCACCGCTGAGTGGCTCTGGCCATGCCAGGCCCAGGGAGGTGCAGGCGGGGGCTCCCCGAGGAAGAGCAGATGGGGCAGCCAGCAAGCCTGGGCTGTGTGAGGAGCAGTGAGGGGCAGCCCGGCGGGGAGGATGCAGCTAAGACCCCTCCGCACCCCTGCAGAGGAAAGGGGCTTTTCTATCCCCTTCTCCCGACACCAGCCTCCCCACTCCAAGGCAACCACGTGCCCCAGACCAGACCAAGCAGGACATCCCAACCCCATCAAGGGCTGGGAGGTGGGGCGGGGGAGGGGGCCCCACGCTTGGGCATAGGACCCAAGCCCACCCAGTGGGCGGCAGCCCTGAGAATGTGATGGACCCAAGGGGAAAGGAGGCCTCGCCAAGCCCCCGGAAGTCGGCAGGCTTCCAGCCACGAGTAGCACGATGGAACATGAAGAGGTGGCCAACCCCCTTCCTGAGGGATAAGGGCTGCGGTTCACACAAGCCCAGCCTCACGCCCGCGCCCCTCAGCACTCACGTTGTTCTTCCCTTTCTGCTGCTCGACGGCCTCCTTGAGCTCAGTGGCCTCCTCCTCCAGGCACCGCACCTGGGACTCCAGCTCCTTGAGGCTGAAGGGAGAGAGGGACGGCACCGCTGGGCTCCCAGTGCCCACAGTGTCCCCAGGCCCTGTCTCTGCAGGGCCCCTTCTGCTGCTTGGACACCCACCCAGAGCCACTTGGTTGGGGTCAGTCCCCTCCCGCTGCCCCCAACCACCTCACAGGGCACAAGCTTTCAGCGGAGCCCAAGGAACCACCCCCGCCCCATCCTCCCCACTCATCCCAATGGCCCGGGGGCCTGGCTGCGTGCAGCCCCAAAAGGCCACCAGAGTTCTGCCTGGTGACACAGGCTGCTGGGATGGCAGAGGTCAGAGCAAACGCAGTGGCCAGGGAAGGGATATACCCGGCCAGCTTTCTCTTCTAGTGAACTGAGCCCTGTCCCCTGGTACGCAGCTCCTGCTCGATGTGGTCCTGCTCTGTCCCCACAGAACATGTCAGCTGGCCCTCCAGAGACATGGGCGGGGCCTTCTCACAGGACTACTGAGCTGGAGACTCATGTGGCGCTGTCCCCTCCCCCCCCAGCCCCCAAGCAAGACTCCGGACTCCACTGTTCTCCACCAAATACAGCAGAACCATCCTTCGTCCAAAACCTAACTCTGCTGAGACCCAAAGGCTCCTCCCTCAGGTCTCTGCCCAGGCTCCGGGGAATCAGCCCCAGATGACCCCCAGACGCCATGGCACAGGTGAGATGTCAGTCCCATCTTTTCATGCTTCTCTCCACACTCAAGAGCCCAGTGGGCTTCGAGCACCCTCATCATCCAGAGAGTGAGAGGTTGATGCTGCTAGAGCTGGCCTAGCCATTCCGAGGAACAGGCTTCAAACAGGCACTTTCGTATGTCAGGTTCTGCATTAAGTTTTAGGACAGGGAAGGTCCGAGGAACACATGAAATCTAAAGTCTAGAAGTGATTAACTTGGACTTGAAATCGGGAAGGAAGCCCCCACCCAAGGATGTGCCCACCGGAAGGGGCTGCTGCCAGCCTCAGGGGGCCGCTGCCAGCCCAATGAGGACATATTGACCTGTATTTGTTCTCATGGGCCACGGTCAAAAACGCTTTGAAAACCACCATTCTAACGCATCTTAGGGCTGAGCAATCTAAGTGCAGGCTGAGCACCCTGCCTGGGAGTGGCCTCCCAGCATGGCACTGCCTCGCCTCGTTACTCTAAACCGGCTTTCGGGAAGGCCTTCAAGTCAGTTGACTCCTTGGGTCTTGGTTTCAGGCCCAAGGAACCTCTGACCCCACCCTTAAAGCTGTGCTGGGAGCCCTCACAGCTTTTCCCTCAAGCCCCCTGCGTCATGTAAGCGCCTGCAGCAAACCACCCCACGAGCAAACCCAAAAGAACAAGCCCCCGAGGAGGAGGAGGCAGCTGGCAGGTGGCAAGGACACGCCGACGATCACCCCTTGGGTGGCCACTGCCCGAGTTCCAGAACACCGGGGTGGGATCACTCATCTCCACCCAGAACAGGATGGCCTGACCTAGACACAATTTTCTGACAAATTCAGAACACTTAAAAAACCAATTTCTGCTAAACACATCTGCACGCTGCAAAAAATTAGGATTAACCATATTTGCAATGTGACTTAAGCACCCTACACATTTGCTGTGTGCTCCCTGTGTGGTCCAAGAATCTGATCTTAAAATACAAAAGCAAAAAAAACCCCCAAAAACCCAAAAAACCCTAATCAAACACAACCTCTCTGCTCCAACAAATACCATGAGAAACGAAGTCCACCTGAGCTTTCTGCGAAGCAGCACACTGGAAAAGGGACATGGAGAGCTTGGTTCTGGGTCTTCCACAAAGCATTTTGGGCTCTCTGGCTTCCTTCCTCAGCCCCCAAACATGGAGCCTGAAGCTAAGAAAGAACCAGGGGCCAGGGCCTGAGGAGGCAAAGGGGAGGTGACTCACTGGCAGCCGCCCAGGGAACCTTGTCAGCTGACAGTCTGGGCCACCCTTCATGCCTCTCCGCCGGTGGCTACCCTGTGGAGCCCTGGCCATGGCAGCCAGGCCCAGCTCCCAAGCCTGTGGCCATGTGCCGAGGGATGCATGTTCCAGAGGTGACGGCCAGGGACTCAGAGCCCCCCAACTCAAGCCATTCCCCCCAGGTGTCGGCTCCAGCCTTAGCAACAGCAAACGAACAGTCCCCCAAGCACAGCCCGGTGTTGGGTCACTCACCAATGCTGAGAGAAAACAAGGTCTGTCAGCACTGAAGTTACCTTGTGCACAATCCTGTGACTTAGCTCCCAACTGCACCGACATTGCAAATCTGGGCGGAAAGCCGAGTGACCCCTCTCCCCCAACCCGGGTTCTCCATCTGGGTGTATAACCCTCGCCTTGGAGACCCTCCGACCAGCTAGTCCTTCGTCCAAGACACAGATGGACGGACAGACGGGAGGAAGCAGAAGGTCTAGAACCCCCCCGGCTGAGGCACCTGCCACTCACACACAGATGAGTCTCGCTCCTCCAGAGGAGGCAAGGAGCTCTTTGCAAGGATGACCCTCTTTCTTGCCCAGGTCTGTTCCCTGTCCTCAGGGCCACTGGAGGGAGCGGAGAAAGGCAAGAGCCCCTGTGGTGGCTTTGTCAGGGGTCTGTGCGCCCCATCAAAAGGCCTGACTGCCCCAGGCTGAGGCTGTGGCCCTCCGTTTCCACTTACCGGGCCTGCTGCTCCGCCTGGCTGGCCTGGAACGAGAGACAGAAAGCGCTGTAGTCACCGTGAGACCGGCCCCCCGTGCCAACTAGTCAGGACAGGGCCCCATCCACTGTCAGCCCTCTCTACTCGGCAGGATGGACTGTGGCCTTCTCCCTCCCCTTCCACAGGCTGACCTGGGCGGCCTGGGTGTCCCGGGCCTGGCCCGCCTCCAGCAGGGCCTCAATGGACCGGATTCTCTCCGTGAGCTGCGAGTTCTCGGCCCTTGCCTCTTTGAGCTGCCCATGGAGACCGGTCAGCTCCTCGCACTTGCTCTTCACCTCCGCCTCGGAGGACTGCAGTTTGCTGTGCAGCTCTGAGGGAAAGGACAGCAAGGGTGGATAGGGGCGGGAAACACTAAGATGGACACCCCCACCACCTCTCCTCTGCACACAGCACCCAGGGTTCCCTCCCCTGCCCCCTCTGTGTGCCTAGGCTGCTAAGACACAGTTGTGACCATTGGGGCATCTTACTAGCTGATGGACAAAGTACCTCTCTAGGGACCTTTGCTCTCTAGGACACATGATGGACACAAAGGACAAAGCCTTTGCTCTCTAGGACATATGATGCCCTCAGATCACTCCTGGAAAAATGCTGGAAATCTAAAATGGATTCCAGCCGGAGTTGTTAAACATCTGTTCTCTGGGAGACTGGCTAGTACCAGCCGAGTTCTGCTCGGGCACCTGGAAGCCAGCACTCCCACCAGCACCCCCAGTCTCCTAGTCCAGCTGCTCCACTTCCCCGTGCCCCCCACTTCTCACAGGCCAGCGAGGCCTGTGGCTTCCACATCCACTGCCTCCCAAATCCCTCCCTGGCTCACCAGCACCCCTGGGGCCGCCTGAGCCCAGCCTGTTGCCTTTGAACAGAATGACTGCAAAAGCTCCAGCCCTTGTCCCCTGGGCCACTCCTGCTCCTTTGGTCCATTCTCCACCCAGCGCCAAAGCATCCGGAAGTACAACGGGCTCATGCCATCTCCGTCCCAGACAGGGTGCTGAGTGCTCCCACCACACCACCCAGCACCCAAACTTCACGGGGAGGGGGGTGACCTGGGCCCTGCCCTCTGGCCCCACACTGGCCAACTGCCTTCTTGTTCCAGTCACGCCGACCTTATGCATCTGTTTCTTACACAGGCCAAGTTCAAGTTCATTCCCATTCTCAGGGGCCCTACGCTGGCCATTCTGCCTCTTCCTGGTCTTTATGAGACCAGCCCCTCCCTTCCCGTCACCCAGACTTGACTTGAACATTCCCTCTGCCTCAGACAGGCTTCCCTGATCACCCAATCTAAAGCCACACCTGGCCCATTCAGAGGTCAGCAAACTACCCCAAGGGCTACTCCTGGCCCACTCTCTGCTTTTGTAAATAAAGCTTTATTGGAACACAGCCAGGTCTGTCTGTTTATACCTTGTCTGGGGCTGCTTTTGCATTAGGGGAGCAGAGCTGAGCAATTGTGACAGACCCCATGCATGGCTCTTCAAAGAAATAGCACACCAACCCTGCTTTAAGGTCACGTTGGCTATTCGAAGTCTGTAGAGCTCAGCGCTACGTGACTGGTCGATGCATGGCCATCTACCTGTGTCTGTCTGTCCTGCTAGAACGGGGCCCTGCTGCCTCTGCTTCACTCCTGGCCAAGCCCTGGGTGCCCATGGCAGTGCTCAGCCCATACTCATGAGCCATCACTGGCCCCCTCTGCTCTATTTCTCCAGGGGCCCTCGGCATCCCCCACTACGCCACGCTCTTCTGATGGCAAAGGTCACCTACAGGCCTAGGGAGACCACGGGCCCACCTTCTGAACCCGGCCTCTTGGGCTGAGTGAGCCAGCAAAGCCGGAAAGGTCCAAAAGGAGGCAGTCGAGAAGGTCGGCGAAGGCCTCAGGGTGCTGCAGCTCACCCAGAACCACAGCTCCAGGCTGGGCCCCGTGGCAAGGGAGGCTCCAGCTGGAGGCACCTTCCACACCTCAACTCCCCAGCCCAGCCCGCAAGCTCTGCCCCTCGCACCCAGCGCTCATAAGCTCCACCCTGGCACCCGGTCCTGGTGGCTCTGCCCTCCCCGCCCCCCCAAACCCTTCACCTGGCTGGGCGCTACCACCACCTCACGACTCCCTGAGCGGCAGAGTCAGGGATCCCATGCTGCCTCACTCGCCAACAGGGCTGGCTCACTTTGGGGGTTCCAGCCTGGCAGTGGGGCCGGGGCGGTGAGCGGACCCACATCTGGCGCATGTCTACAGGCCCACTAGGGGCCTCGGAACAAAGGGGCCGCCCTTACCGGCCATCCGCTGCTCCTGCTCCTGGGCCTTCTCGGCGTCTGCCCGCAGGCTGGCATGGCTTGTCTGGGAGCGGCACAGTTCCCGGCTGACCTCGTCCAGGCGCTTCTGCAGGGCCTCCTCACTCTCCTTGTGGGATGCCTGGGGACCGGGCAGACGGAAGAGGGCCGTGAGGAGGCCGGACAGAGGCTGGACCCTCAGCTGGCTCTGAGGCCAAGGACCACAGAGAGCTCTTCACATCCTGCCAACCCGCCCCAACAACCGTTATAAAATGCGCCTGGATTTCTGATGTCGGCTCACCCACTGAGAACGCCAGGAGGGCCCCCCACCCCGGCACCTGAAGAGTAAATTCTCGGGGAGGGGCCCCAGGTGAAGAAGAGTGGTTGCAAACAAGAAAAAGCCCCATTTCAACGTCAGTGTGACACAGAAAGGCTTCCTGCAACCTAAACCTCCAGTCTAACTTGGAGATTTCCTACGTGGGCCCTTCCAAGGTCCACATCTATTGAGCTCATTTTCTGGAAAAGCCCTATTCTAGGCATTGTGTGTGCATTGGTATGGTTAATCCCTAGCCGGCCCATGACGCAGGTACCATGGTCATGCCCGTGTTACAGATGGGGACATTTAGGCTCTGAAATCCCCAGCAGATACCAGGGGCCTCATGGACAACCCCAGGACCACAGAGAAGGCAGCCACACGCCCCGCCCTCCCTCACCACCTGTGGTCAGCCGCTCCCAGAATCTCTGGTGTCAGGGAGGAGATGGGAGTCTCTGTGGCCACAGGCTGCGGATGGGAGCCCAAGGCCTCGGAGGACAGGAGATGCTCAGCATCTGGGGCTTCCTGGTGAAAGCCAGGCCGAGGCCTTGGTCCTTTAGAAATGGCACACGTTAATGGTGGCAAGCTAGGGGCCAGAGTGGAGGTTCCAGCCCCAGAAGCGGAACTATCCAGAAACCTTTAAAACATAATCACGGCCAGGCCCACCCCGGGGGTTCTGATCTCACTGGTAGGGGCAGACCTCCCTTACATGAAAATCAGCACACACCAAATTATCCATCTCCATTCCACCCAAACCATCCAAACCATGTTCCCTTTTAGTACCTTGTACACACCCAAGCATCAGTCCTCATGTCTGTCGTGTTAGTACCTTCCACAAGACAGCCCCACTGTCCCACGTGCTGTGGCCCAACTTCTGTGACTGAGCTGAAGAAGGGCCCACAGGATTTCCTCCTCATCCCGAAAAGTTAAATGCACAGCAGGCGTGACATCAAGGCTCCCCACACCCAGTCATCCTGCCCCCAAACTGGCCAGCTGGGGGATCCAGAAGTCATCAGGCCAACAAGCAGCAAAGCCCCTGGGCTGATGTTGCCCAGTGCACTTTGGGGACGGGGACCACCTTCCTCCCTCTGAGGGAGAACAGCCAATCTCCTGGGAAGACAAGAGCTTCCAGGCCACAGCCAGGGGCTGAGAAGGAAGAGTACATGCCCAGCCCCGAAGCCAGAGACGGCGGTACCACAGGTGGGGGCCAACAGCGCTGGGGCTAGACCCAAGGGTTCAAACCCCGCCTCCGCGTGAACTTGGGACCAGTTACTTAACTTCTCTGTGCCTCAGATTTCCTTACAGGTAATTACAGATAATAGCACCTACCTCATGGGGTTAGGATGCGAATTAGCCGAGTTAACGCTCGCGGAGCACTGAGGACAACGCTTACCACGCTGAAAGCACCCATTCCTTGCAACCTAGCTCTCCCTGTTACTAGCGAGACCCAGGCTGAGCGTTCCTGCCCGAGCCATGCATGGGCCGCCCGCTGCCAAAATCCTGGCTGCCAGCGATGACCCAAAGTGGCTGAGCAAGCTCTGGTCTGTCACCACCCGGCACAGAGTGGGCGGAGTGCACAGGGCGCCGAGGGGGCGGCTCCCTCACTCACCTGCAGCTGCAGGATCTGCTTCTCGAAGGCGGCCGTCTTGGTCTCCAGAGCCTTTCGCTGCTGCTCCTCCTGCCGTGCAGCCTCCGACTTCTCCACCAGCTCCTTGCTGACCTTGCTGAGCTCCTGCCGGAGCTTGGCCAACTCGGCGTTCTGCCTGCAAGACAGCCACCAGCCCCCAACTGCAGGGCAGAAGCAGCCTCGGGTCCGCTCCCGCCGGCCCCAAGAGCTGCCCCTGGGTGATGGGGGCCGGCGGGCGCGCCTTCCCTCCAGGGCACCTGCTCTTTCACGAGTGGTTGCCCAAGTCCTGAAGCCATTACCGAAGCCTCTTGTACTCTGTAGTCGTGTTGAGTTCTGATGTGTGTTGGTGAAGACGTTCTCCGACCGGCACAGTGTGTGGACCATACAGAGCAAAGAGCAAAACGTGCACGACAATATTCCAAGGTAACCCCGCCCAGAAACAGCTGAAAATTCAGAGAAAGGGGGCAAGGCACCCCTTCTCCTCACTCCTGATCTAGGACCAAACAAGCTCCAGATGCAGGCTGACTAGCCACGGTACCCCTGCAGGGCAGGGAGGGGGCAGCCAGCCGGAACCCACGCGCCCCACTTCCCTCACCGACTAGACCACAGCTAGGCCCGCAGGCCACCGGAAGTGGGGAGCTGAGGCACTTGACCAAACAGACCCTTCAACACTGCGCAAAAGCTGGATCTCAGGACCTGTGACAAGTCCAGAAGTGAAGGAAGGAGATTTGATTAAAAGAAGAAGAAAGGCAGCTCCAGACCTGCCTTCCCCAGTGTGAGGAGGCCTCCTTCACTAGGACACAAGACACCTCTTCAAGGCAGGATCGACTGTCCAGCCAAGGGCCAGTACCAGGCCAGACAAAGGGGACAGACAAGACTGCCCACCACCCTGCAAGGTGGCAGCAGACCAGGTGGAGGCAAGAAGCCCGGCCAGGAGCAGCTGTGCTCTGCTGGTCAATGCGTAGGTGGCTCCTACCTCTCTGCATCTGGCTTTTCCCAGCTGCACCAGGGTGGCCATCCCAAAGCCCTCTGCAGGGCCGTCGGCTCACGCTCTAGAAGGCCAAGATTCAAGACGGGAAGGCTTGCAGGAAAGGCTGGACTCCAGCACCCGGGGGCCGGAGGTAGGAGGCTCGGTGGGCGGCCCTTTGGGACTGCTCTGGAGCTCTGGGCAGGGCCCGGGGCCACTGGCCACACACAGGGCAGAGCTTCCACAAATGAGTCAGGGGCTGCCACCTCAGAGTGACAGGTCTACAGGCTCCTAGCTTTCTCAGGAGGCTGCAGTGGATTCTACGTGACAGGGGATGCCAGAGCGTCCCTCCCTCCCCACATTCACCTTCTGCTTGTAGTTGCTAAGGAAACCACAGCCACCCCCCCCCACCAACCAACCCCCAGCCTGCTGACAGGCCAGGCCGGAGATAAAGATGTGCACGCACACACACCCAGAGGGGACCTCCAGACAGAAGGGACCGGCCTGGGGAAGGAGACCTTTAGATCAGAATCTGCCCCCCGCCTAGCTCCCGGCAAAACCAGACACACGGACACAGACTCCCCTCCCCGGTCCAGCTCCTGGGCCAACAGTGTCCCCACCTGACTTGCAGCTAAAGGACAGAGGACACCAGTGCCCTCTGTCTTTGCCAGCGCCCCTCTCGGCAACCGGGAATGCTCTGGGGATGACACAGAACCCCAGAAAGTCCCTTTGGGAGACTTCAGGTCAAGAGAAGGCAAGAAAGTGTGACTCAAAAGAAAACGCAGTGGGGCTTCTTCTGGGCCAGCCTGTTGAGACTGCAATGCTCAAATCAAAAGTCTGAGCCACGCTGCCCTTCATTCGGTGAGGTCACTGCTGCCCTGGGGGGTCGGCTGGCTCACCGGACCCCTGGAACTTGAGCTCCTGACATCAAGGCTGAGAGCAAGAGCCCCGCTAAGCCAGCCGGGCCGCAGGCTGTGGAGGTATTTACTCCTTACTACCAGTGTGGCAGAGGCAAATGTCCCTTCCTGCACAGGAGCCCCCATCTCCAGTGGAGAATCCAGGGGCTCAGGCCTACAGAGGGTCCCCATATCCCCACCAAACTCTGATCCTGGACATTCTGCTAGCCCCTGATACTCTGGGCCAGCATCAGAAGTTTTGAAAAGCCTCCTATCAGGATGTTGTGAAGATGGACATGAAAGAAATATCTGCTCCCTGGGAAGTCCAGATGCTGGCACCGGCCAGGACCCGAGAGGCCCCTGATCACATGGACACTGGGCCCGGGCAGGCTGGGGCTCGCCAACTCTCCCTGGGGCCTTGACCACGTGTGAGGATGCCGGCCATGCACCGGAAGGCTCGGCCACTCAGAACCAGACAGGGGGATGGAGAGTCAGGCCAGAGACCTCAACGGGGTGGGTGTGCAAGGGCACCGCCAGCCCCATGTGCTCACGTGGGGGGCCCACGCAAGGCTGCCACACCAAGCCCACATCCAGTAAGAACCTAGAGTGCACCTGCACAGCCTTGAGGGAGGCTTGGGAACCCTCCCCAGCTCCAGAGCCCCAGACACGGGCCCTCGTGCTGTCTGAAGGGGGTGCTGAGCTTACTTGCTCTCCACCTGGCTCGTGGCCTGGTTCAAGGCATCCCTCAGGATGGAGTTCTCCTGCTGCAGTCGGGCCAGCTGCGTGTTGGGGCCGTTCTCCAGCTGCTCCTGAAGAGTCCGGATCTGGAAGTCAGTGAAGGGGCATCAGAGACAGCCGGCTTCTGGAGCCAGGCCAGTGAGGTCCCAGCCCACAGACAAATGCACCGAGGGCACTACCTTCTCCACACCAGAGGTGAGGAGAACCCCTTAAAACTGCCCAGTGCCTACTGGGTATTTACCCCAAAGATACAAAAGTAGGGATCCGAAAGGGTATGTGCACCCCGATGTTTATAGCAGCAATCCACAATAGCCAAACTGTGGAAAGAGCCAAGATGTCCATCGACAGATGAATGGATAAAGAAGATGTGGTCTATATATACAATGGAATATTATGCAGCCATCAAAAGGAATGAGATCTTGCCATTTGCAATGACGTGGATGGAACTGGAGGGTATTATGTTGAGTGAAATAAGTCAAACAGGGAAAGACATGTATCATATGACCTCACTGATATGAGGAATTCTTAATCTCAGGAAACAAACT
>NC_138378.1:37673900-37701501 GCF_054177405.1 Leptonychotes weddellii
ACATCCGGGCCCCAGAACGGCCTACTCGAGGGCTTGTATCAGGACGGAAGAGGCAGTGAGCCTTGATGCTGGGGCGGGGAAAGAGACAATGCCCGTCCCACCATGACTAGGAGGTTGGCCCCACTCCTGGAGGGCCTGGGTCTCCAGTGCAGCTGCTCGGTCCTTCCACCCAGCCTAGGGAGCACCTGCTCTGCTCAGCATCAGATGCCCATGATGAGCACAGGATGCTGGGCCTGAGGACCCAAAGCCTCAGGCAGAGCACAGGGTGGGAAGGGCTGGTCAAGGGAGAGGGGCTGGTTGGAGTCTATGTCATTCCTGAAAGAATGGCAATGGCCAGAAGCCATGGAAAGCAGAGTGACAACTGAAGAAAGGCCCTTGGGGCTGGGGGTGCTCCCCGTCCAGTGGGCCTCCAGCCAGGCTGACAACTACTTGGTGTGGGCCCAACTAGCCTGGGTAACCGCGGTGACCAAGCATCTCACAGACTCCAGGCCCTGTCCCATCCCTATCCCAGGCAGGAGACCAGAGAAGTGGGAAATCCTCTTGCTCTCCAGGCCAGGGCTGCCAGGGAGACCCATCCCCAAGGGCCAGAGTGTCCCCCGGGGCTGGGACAGGAGCAAATCAGAGGCTAGGGGACGAGCTAGGCAGATGGGGTGGCCGCTGGGCGTCAGAGCTGCTATGGGTGCCCGGCCTTCCCTGAGACCATCTGGGACCCCATGGCCTCACCATTCACACAATCATCTTCCTGGCCCTGGCCAGGGGGCGAGCCCACAGGAGCATGAGGTCCACGCCAAGGGACACTTCACTGATTATCTACCGGAACGGGAGAGGTGGCCACCACTGTGCATCCACTCTGACACAAGCGGGTGTCTCACTCCTTTCTTTCAGTAAGATGGGGGTCACGATCCCCATTTTACAGCTGACCTCACGGAGCCCTGGGGGAGATACATCACCCAGGGCTGGGAAGGCTTCCTCTGAGCTGTGTGCTGGCCCTGGGCCTCGGTGACCACTCACTAACAAGCAGCCTGCGAGGCCGAGCCAGGCAAGGTGGCCAGGATCACAGGGGACAGATACAATGACACATGCTTGCGGTGATGACCTCCAGAATCTGGGAGAAGAAAACAGGGCTCTGGAAGGCTTCCCAAGGGAGGGAGGCCAAAGGAGTCTTCAAGGATAAGGAGAAAATTTCCAACCAGCTATGCAGTGAAAGGCCTCTGAGGCTAAGGAAGGGACAGGAGAAGAGGCCCAGGGGCAGCAACGAAAGGCCACGTGTTGGGGGAGCGGATGGAGTGGGCGCTCAGGGGTGCAAGCTCTGGTCTGAGGATTAGGAGCCACTGACAGAGCTTAAAGAGGGCCTCACGGGACCACGTCAGCAATCAGGAGCCCAAAAGGGCCTCCTGGGGCCTCCTGGGGCTGCAGGGAGGAGGGTATGGCCAGGGGAAGGGGGCCTGGCTGGACACCTCAGAGCAGGATGGGTAATGAGCACCAAGGGGGTGTCCCCACGTGTCTCACAGAGCCCTGCAGCTTGTAGACTGGGAGCTACTCTATCAGGTGGGCTGCCACTGTGGTTTTGGAAATCTTGTCAAGCGGCCACCACCGAGAGAGAGAGCAGTAAATGTCCAGCATGAGGGGCAGCATCTAAGGGCTCTCCTGTGGGGTACACTCCCGCCTTGCACCCGCTGCCCTGCCCTCGGTGGCTGGAGACCCCAGGAATGGAGAAGAAACAGGCCACTGTGACTGTCAGAGGCTGCACCCACTCATGCATCACACCTCCAGCTCAGCCTAAATTCAAGGGGGCAGGCACAAGGAACTAGCCAGACAGCCACACGGCCGAGCAGCTGCGGGAATGCTCGCTCCTGTGATCACTTGACCTTTATTTGCGGGGGGAGGTCAACAAATTTCACAGGGATTTCTCAGTTTGTCCAGAAAGAGGACACAGAAGGAAGGCCCCCCAAAACCAGACTTAACCACTGGTGTGCTGCCCAGCTGGCCCTCTTTCATGGCACATCCGCTCTAGCCCATGGCGCACCACCAGCCAAGTGGGGGAGGCTGCACAGCCAGCTCCTGGCAGCAGGGCGAGTGGCTCCCCCTGCATTTAACCAACGAGCCAAGAAGGGCTCACATGAAGGCTGCATGCGGAGAGCCCTGACAGAGACGATGGGGCCCACCGGGCAGAAGCCTACTAAGCTCTAAGGAAGGCCAAAGAGACCTGCCTTTTTCTTTTCTTCTCCTGGGTGGAGCATTAACCAAGAGTAACCACCCAGAGGTTCATCTTCTGCTCTTGCCATCCCCACTGCACAAACTTCACGTCCCTCCAACTGGGGTCAGAAACTCAGGCTGCCTTGATTCCAACTATTCTCGAACAAGCAGATGGAGGGGCCCTGAGGAAGGCCAGACCGCGTGGGACATCACCAGTCCTAGGCCATCTCCCTGGGCCTGCCGCCCAGACAGAAGAGGCAGGTAAGCGGCGGGACGGTGAGAGCAAACCACAGAATTTTACTGAAAAAGACAGCTTTCGAACTGGGTGTAACCAGCCCCGTAGGGCTCTCAAGAGAGAGGCATGGGACAAAGCCCAGTGAGTTCTGACAGGGGTGGCCGGGGGTGAGGGGAGTGGCCCCTTGTGTCATGTGTCCTGACACATCGTGAATGACGCCCCCAGCCCTCGGCGGCAGCACGGACCCATGACTATCATTCAGGAAGTACAAGTGTTACCTGGGTGGCAAGCCGTCAGCTGATGCTAAGGAGCCAGCCCCTTCCCCGCAGGTCTGCTCCATAGACAGCAGAAAAGGGGAGGAGAGCAGCTCCTTCACTCCCCTCCCCACAAGTTTTTGCTCCAATTTTCAACAAAACCACCTTGGATCCACTGGGCCCAACCTCCTTTCAGGGTGCATACCCTAAAAAGATAGCCCGTCACAAACTGAGGGCCCTAAGCCCCAACTTAACATCCATGCGTTCTTAGACACGTGGTCATGGGGGGGCCGCCACCCCACAGCTAGCCAAGGGCCACCACAGGCGATCCGGCTGCAGGTTGTCAGGCTCCCAGCCAGCCACAGACGCCCCAGTGCGGGGGGGCAGTCACAAGCCGGCAGGCCCGAGCCAGGCTCCAAGGCGGGAAGGCCGACCCACGATGTGGGGGCAGCACTGGCCACGGCCCAGGGGTGCTCGGGACAGGGCGCGCACGCTGCTGTACCTTGTTGAGCTCCCTCAGTTTGCTCTTGGCGACAGCCGCGTCCTCCTGCTCTGTGGCCAGCAGCTTCTCCTTCTCTTCCAGCTGGCGCTTCAGAATTGCCACGGGGTCGCCCTTCTGAGTGGCCTACAAGTGCCCAGAGAGCAGTGTTAACAGAGGGGCTGCGTCCCCCTGCCCCAGCAATCAGACCAGGACCCAGGACAAGAGACAGCAGGGCCCTGATCAAGCGGGATGGGGCTTCTAGATGAGCCGGTTCTATCCCGACTCCACTCACTTCTGGGAAAGGCACCCCGACCTCAGCCACCCGGGCTGCCAGGCCTCTAGGCCCACTGTACTTAGGAGCTGTTTAGACCAAAAGCTTCAGTTCTCTGGGCTAGTTTTTAGGGGCATGGTGTTTCCCATTAACTGGGACCAATGGTGGCCAGGGCCTCTTCCTACCCCACCGAGGGGCAATGAGTCATCGCTTCCGGTGCCCACCCCTTAGCTGCTGTGTGAAGCCTGCAGGCTGCTAGCTGAAGTGTGGAGACCTTGGGAGGGGAGGTCTACTCTGGGGATAGTGGCCTGAGGTGAGTCCAGGCCTGCCTCCTTGGAGGAGTGGTCCTCCTGACCTCCAGTCACTCACACGCCAGGAGACACCCTTCCCTCCCCCAAGCCCACTGAGGAAGGAGCTCCCCTGTGACTGCACGACGTGTCCACCTCAGCGAGGGCCAGGAAGAGAGTAAGCCCCACTGGCCTCAGGGCAGGGGTCACTGGCCTGGCTCTCAGGACACCCCCCAACATCAGTAACCACTAGGGTGCCACAAAATTCTCTAGCACAATTACCTACAGTTCCGACTCTGGAATAAGGAACAAGCACATGCCACGCAGCACCTCCCGGGGGCAGCTCACTCGCCACCACCACCACAGGGCAGGTGCGAGCCTCTGAGCTGGCCCCCAGTGGCAGTGGGACAGCAGAGGAAGGTGCTTCCAAAACCGTCACAGGCCCCCCCCCCACCACGCAGTGTGTCCCTACACCTTCTGTCCTGCACCCGAGCCCCGGCCACAGGCCAGCTGGGCCGCAGCTCCCGTGTTCCCCCTCAGGCGCGTGTAACACAGAGCCTGGCCCTGGCCTGTCATGGCCTTCCTGTCTCTGTGGCTGGGCTGGGGCAGAAGCCGAAGTGAACTTGGGGTGAGTCATGCAGCCTGTGTCTGAATAGGGGTGGCAGGGTTCTGCCGAGAGGCAAGCGGAGGCTATTTTATGACCTCTGTGCAGCTTGGCAAGCCGCTTGTGGCCAGCCCAACGGGATCATTCAGGGGAGGCTGGGGCCCCAGGACCAGGCGAGTACTGCAACTCGCCAGCTCTAAGGGGAGAGCACGGAGGGTGGGGCCACCTTATGCCAGGTGTCCTGAATGACGCCAGCTTTCTCGGACAGGATCTCGATGAGCCGCTGGGCCTCCCCCTCGTTGAACACCATGCTTCCAACCGTGGAGACCAGCGTCTTGTAGGGGAGGTAGAGAGGGCTGTCGGAGTCCGGGGGCCCTGCGCAGTGAGAGAGAAGGAGCAGGGACTTACCCTCAGACCCAGCAACCAAGCCGGTTCTGCCTCGAAGCAGCAGGGCCAGGCAGAGCCGAGGGCTGTCCAGCTGCCTGGGGCTGTGCCGGCTGAGTGCAGAGCCTGCCTGGGTACCCCAAGCTCTTTCGGAGTATTGAGAAATGGACCAGACTACGGGTCCCTGCACCGTCCTCTCAACTGCCCAAAGAGAGCAGACGGGAGAGGTCCCCGAGGAAAGAAAGGCTGTTCCTGGATTGGGGGAGATGCCCCCTCCTATGTTATCGTCAAAATGAGCAGAATTAAGCATACTTTCCCCACAGCTACTTTTTTCCTTCCTTCTTTTTCCAGCAAACTGCTTGGTCCGGTTCTCACCCTGCACGGCCCAGCAAGGTTAAGCCCCCTGCCATGACCGAGTCCCATAGCCCCAGCCCCTCATGCACACAGACCCCAGAGCCACAAGAGAGTCATGAGAGGAGGAGAGAAAGCAAAGGCTCGTGTCCCTCAGGCTGCATCTCTGTGGTCCAGGGGAGAAGGAGGCTCTTCCCAGTCACCTGGGTTCAAACACTATTTCCAGCTTTATGAAGCCTAAGGCCGGTTTTAGGAGAGGGGAGGCTGGGCTTGGTTCTTTCCACAACGGGCCTGCCCGCTTGTCAGTCCATAAGTGACCTTCTGGAGGCCGACAGCCACCTGTCACTTCTGTAGTGCTCCTGGTGTCCCCCACCACACACAACACACACACACACACACACACACACACACACACTTACACACACACACATTCACACTGCAGGCTCTCAGGCAGCCTTGAAGACAGGACAGGGTGAACTGAGGTGCCCCACCTGGCAGCACCCCCCCCCGAAATGCCTGGATCTGCCCCACAGCCCACTGACTGGGGAGCCACAGAGGAGTGACATAAGGGAAACAGGCCGTCCTGCTGAGGCACCTTCGGCTAAGCCCACCTCACTGAGGACAATGAATGGGGAAGGTTTCCATGGCAACCCTAAATTCTCTGGCCTGTCACAATATTTTCAGTGACTAGTCACAATATTTTCATTGCAAGTCAAAGCAGTCAGCATGATACCTTAACAGGGGGGAATGTGGGGTGTGGGCGAGCTGGTTGCTATGAGCACCTTCGTCGTAGGATTTCTTACTCCGGTGAAGCTGGAGAGAGTAAAAATAACCAGGCTGAGAGACCTAAGCACTCAAGGGTGTCACGAAAATGAAGCGGGGGTGAGGTGCATGCTCCCTTCAGCCTTTCTCCTTTTCACTGAGATATGTATATAATATAAAATAATCTTAGTGGTAAACTTACACACACTAGAAAAAACATTCTGACTAGAGCCGAGCCAAAAACAAAGCAAAAGCTCCCCTCGAGTTCACTATTAGAAGAAAACCCCACCGTTAGCATTTTGGTTTACAGGCGCCCCTGCTTTTCCCCCTCAGCCTGTAGACAGAGGCTTACTGCCCAGGTTTTCCAGAAGAGGGAAGTCCACTCTTTCAAAGACACAGCTGGAGTCAGATGGGGCAGGACAGCCCCTCTGAGGCTGACCCCTGCACAGTGTCCCTTCCTGACTCAGGAAAGGTCTACTCCTGCGCTGTCCCAACATGCCAGCCGCCAGCCACGCGGGGCTCCTGGGAACTTGAAATGCGGCTGGCGTGAACCTAGGTGTGCTACAAAGTACCAGTACACCCCAGGTTTTGAAGACTTGGTATGAAAAAAAAAAAAAAAAGTAAAATATCTGTAATAATTTTCTGTATTGACTACATGTTGAAATGACAGTACTTGGAGTAAACTGGGTTAAATAAAATATATCACAAATTAATTCTCTTTGCTTCGTGTTTGCCTTTTATCATGTGGCTACTAGGAAAGTCTGAATTACATACAGAGCTCACACGTGCAGCTCACACTGTCTTTTCTAGTGGACAGGCTGGGCTACTCCTTTCCAGCCCTGGAACCCCTCTCCCCAGGCATGCCCTGCTAAAGCCATGGTGGCCCCTGTCCCTACAGAGGCCTCAGACTGACCAGGGGCTCCTCAGGGGGCAGTCTCCTGAGCGAGGCGGCCTTGGACATGTTCCTTCACCTCTAGGGGATGGCTTCCATGGGGTCTGGGCCAGAACTCTCAGAGGTGCGGACTTGCCAGGGAGAGCCAGAAACGAGATTTTTATGTGTCATCTCCTGACCTTTAGTGCTGACAGCTACCTCAATGAAAAATAAATAAATCAAACCACTATGGGGTTGGAACACATCTGTGGGCCAGGTCCGGCCTGCAGGTCACCTCTGCCCTTGGGCAATGGGACACCATGGTCAGAACAAGGCCCCTGAGCCAGGTGGCCTGGGCTCAAATTACAGCTCAACTCCTGTCTGCCTGTACGTCCTTGGGCAAGTTGCTTCACCTCCCTTAGCCTCAGTTTCCTCATCTGCGAAATGGGGGTAAAAATCAGTCTTTCCCCTCTCACAGCCTCACTGCAAAGATTAAATCCCAACATGTTTGGAACAATGCCCGGCATAAAAAGCACTGCAGAATCAACCAGCGGGCCACCTTCAAGCCCCAGTCACAGGAGGGCCCCAGACCCTGACCCCACCCAGCCGCCAAAACAGACAACACACAAAGGGAGGGGCTTGGGGGGCTAAAGCGACTCTGCCCTTTCTCCGACTCCTACAGGGGACAGAGAAGTCATGCAAAGGTGGTGCCCAGGAGCCGGCCTCGCAGATACAGCTGCACAGCCCACAGGCCCTGTGGCTCCTGCCTTGGGTGGGTGGGGAGCATGGGTGCATGGCTCCGTCTGCACCCTCTCGTGAGACTAAAGGGGCCTTATGTAAAGGAAGGAGCCCTCTGCCTCTCTGGGCCCCCGGCCAAGGAGCACACAGCACGGGATAATGTACGTCACACCTCAAATTCCAAAATGAGGCGCCCTTCTGTGACCCTGCTGGGAGCTTTAGTCACCTAGAATTAAACTTGTCTTGCAAACAGGCACTTAGGAGTCTCTTCCTCACTGTCAACTATGCGGTCCTCTAGGGAGAGTTTTCACGTAACTACCAGGATCCCCAGCGGCCAGGTGTCAGTGCTAGGGACCCTACGGGGCTCCAAAGCTGGGTACTGTGTCAGCAGCAGCTCCTCCGGCGTCCAGTTACTGGAACACTCCCGCACGGCTCACGTCTAGCCACGTCAGCCAACAGGGTGGCACCAACAGCTGCCTGTCCGTGAGGGGATTATGGCCCAGGCCCGGCGACAGCCCATCACTAGGCTCCAGCAAAACACCAGCGGCTGGCACAGGTTGCCCCAGGGCGGGCGGGTCCCAACGGTCTCCATCCACAAAGTATGCTCCTACTGTGTACCGGCAGTCAGCAAACTGCTGGGCCTGGAAAGGTAAGTCCGAGGTGGAAGTGCCAGCTAAGAGGCAGACGAGACACAGGACGCGTGGCAACCACGCAGCAGATCCACACAAAGGGAATGTGGGGTGGGTGTGCGGCCAAGGATGCAACCGCGGCAGCGGTGCCGGGACAGATTTCAAAGCGGGATGCTTTAGCCAAGCACTGCTGCGTACGGAGAAGGCGAGGGCTGGTGCAAGGTGGGGGCAGCAAGGACAGGCAGCCTGGCTTGGAAGGAGAAGTGAGACTGCAGTGGGTCCACGTCTTCACGGTCCCCAAGGATCTGGATTCTATCTCATAGGCAACACCAGTAGGGAGAAAGGTGTGCGACTGGGAAATGTTATTTCAGGACACTTGGGGAACAAGGCTGGAGGCAGGAGCAGAGGAGGGAAGAGCCCAGAGCTGAGGGCCAGGCCCAAGGGCGCTGAGGAAGCTGAGCTGGGGGGGCAGAGGCCCAGGTGTCAATCCAGGGCCTCTGCCAGTGGACCTGCCACGGGGGTGAGGTCTGGGGGGCTGGGGGAGAACTCCAGTGGAAGAAACACTCGTTTGTTCTGGGGACATCCAGACCAGTGCTGCAGGCCTGTCTCAGACGCACAGATGCAGGCCAAACAGCTGCTGCGCCAGACGCAGCATGAGTGCCACCCCAACAGCGTAGGCCAGGTTCCCCCACGCCTCCCACAGCAGGAAGCCAGACCCCAACGTTGGGGAGACGTCCATGCCCTGACATCCCCAATCACCTAAGCCCAACTTGGGTCCAAGGCCCCAGGAAGGGCTCCCCTGCACCTCCGTGAAGCCCACCACTGCACAAGCAACCATCCGACTTAGAGACAAAGGCGAGCCCGACTCCTGCCGGCCCCAAATAGAGACGGCACCCCCCTCCCACACCACAGAGAAGCCGGCAGGCACACCTGTCTCTAGAGACGTGGGACCAGCCAGTATGCCTGCTGGTCTCCCCACTAGCTTCACACTGGGGGACGGAGGCTGCAAGGGTCCTCCTGAGTTTGCGGGAAAGCAGCCCTCACAGGGCCCCGGATGGAAGATCCACTGAATGCATCGGAGGCGGCGGCAGCGGCCCCCGGGGCAGCACGCACGCACGCACGCACGCACGCACGCAGCCGGCTCTAAGCCCAGCTCGGGCTGCAAAGCCCGCCACTGCCCAGGGGCTGCCCTGCCTTCCCAATCCCATAGAGGCCCCAGAGGAGCAGCCACACTGGACCCCCGACTACCACAGACACTCACATCTGGCACTTAACCTGCATGGACCAAGGACAAAGAATGTTAAGAGCAGCCCGGTTTGGGGCCTTTGAATCCGGCCTTTTCCTTTGGAGAAAAAAGTAATCTGTTAGCAAATCTGGGAGGCTGTGCATTTAATAAGGTTTCATGGAATTTAAAAATCCCATAGATGAAATGACTTTTTCTCATTATACTTTTTCCCCCAAATTTCAACAAAATCAAGTTTACATCTGGAAAAAAAAAAAAAAGAAAAACATCACAGTATTTCTTAAAGAAAGACAAGCCCTGTAGGACCTCTGGGCAAGATCCTTCCATGGGCTTCCTCAGTCGCGAAGCTGGTCCAAGGACAACACGCCTTACTTAAATGACAATCGAGATTTTAGCTCATGCCTGCAGAAAAGACAAGATCTGTGCACCTGTGGGCTTCCTGACCACAGCTACATCAGGGCAGCCATGGGAGCCCCAGCGCCGCCATGTTTTAAGATGACTGAATGGAGAGTTCTGGAAGAGTGTCATCCAGCAGCTTCTCTAAGACATGGCAGTGCCATACTGATTCAGCTCCTTCCCTAAGGGATGCTTTTGTTCTTTCAAAAAAGAAAAGTTGGGTTTGAAGAACTGACACAGAACGTGAACAAGAGCTCAAAAGCCTTACAGAGATTTCAGAGCTTCAAACCCTGAAAAACCAAGTTCGAAAGAAAAGAGTATCAAACCTAATCTCAATACACACCTGTCTGTACCTCAGCCCTAAGGGGCTGAAGGAAGAGTGGCTGCAGAGGTGGGCTGGGCCTGGCCTGAGAGGGGCCTCAAACGGAGGGACCGAGGCTGGAGGCTGTCCCAGCCACCATCTGCTGTCCATGTGACTTCTGGGAAGTCTCAAAAGAGAGCTGAACTTTGGTTTCTGCTTTTGGAAAAGCAGGTAAACCTACAAATCCACGTTACAGACCTATAGGGGGATAAGTGCATCTAAAGGAGCTTCATAAACCACGTGCCTAACCAAACATCTGGTTGAGAATAGTGTCACATTCCTGGTGGTAACCCAGCAAACACATAGTGCAAGAGGGTCACTGTGGGAGGTGCTGGGGGGGATGGGATTGTACGAAGGAAGGGGTGTGACTCCATCAAGTCACATGGTTTAAGATTAGGGCCCCTGCAAAGCTACAGACCCCTTCAGCAAAGTTCCCCTAGTAGGTCTAAAAATTCTTCCCTATCTCCCCTGACCCCTGGTTGACCCCTGCTTCGTTAGATTAAAGAACATGATCCTATTTGTGCATTTTTGCCTGCTCTGGCGGAAGGAGTGGCCTGGGGGTGGGGGGGGCTTGCACCATATGGAGCTGAGTGGCCCCCCAAGACCTTGCCAGGTTCACAGATGTGGGAGCCACTAACTTTCCATCTCAGCTCGGTTCATGACCACACAGTGGGCACCCAGGGGCTAGGATATGCCTGAGAAGAACTGGCCACTTTCCTCCCTCGACCTGCACCCCTGAAGGAGCAGGCACTCCTTTCTGCCGCTTGGAAGACACTCAGGGGACTTATGGTCAGGGCTGGGCTGCCTCACAGTGCCTGAAAGGTGAGGAGTTCCACTTTAGTACAATGAGTTCCTGTTTATTTGATTCACAAATAATGGAGCTTTTTTTTCTTTTCCATCTAAAAAATAATGCAGGTTATGGAAAAACTGGAAAATGCAGAAGGGCAAAGGAAAGATACTAAAATTTACCCACAGTCCTGTCCCCCAAGAGGGCCTTTCTCCCACACAAACTTGTGTGTGTGTGTGAGTAACAAGGTCATCGTGAGATCTCAACATGAGAGCATGTTCTACCTTCTGCAGGCTGGCCGGGATCCCCTGGGCCCTGACTGGATGGCCTTCTGACCCCCAGCAAACAGGCCGCAGATGGGGAAGGGGGCCCAGGGTGAAGCCAGTGCAGGAGGGAAGGACCCCACTCAGCGGCAACAGTGCGCATGCCAAACTCCAGCAGAAGCAGGACGGTCTGGAGCGTGTGCAGGTGGGCATCCCATGTTCCCCAAGTCTGTCCTTGGTTTATGTGGGGGCCAGGCCTATACGAATCTGGACTCCCTTCCAGGTGCTGGGATGAAAGGGTTCACCTAAAAGGGTCACCTCACCCTCCCATTAGCACCCGTGCAGCCCAGGGCAGGCGGGCTGGCAGAAGTAACGCCAGCAAAGACGGAGCCTGAGGGCAAAAATAGATCTTCAAGATTTTTTTTTTTTTTAAAGATTTTATTTATTTATTTCAGAGAGAGAGAATGAGAGACAGAGAGCACAAGAGGGAAGAGGGCAGAGGGAGAAACAGACCCCCTGCTGAGCAGGGAGCCCGATGTGGGACCCGATCCCGGGACTCCAGGATCATGACCTGAGCCGAAGGCAGTCGCTTAAGCAACTGAGCCACCCAGGCGCCCCGATCTTCAAGATTTTCAAGAAACCACCACCATGTACACAACACACTTCCTGTAAGAGGGACGCAGCTTTTCCTAATAAACACCATGCATGAGAATGAACCAGTGGAGGCCTGCAAACGGGGTTGCACACACTCAGGAGCTTTAGTTCCGGGGAAATATCCACTTCTCTGTGGTTCCCTGAGTTTCCTCTTCTGCAAACGATAAGAAAGGAATCCGTGCCTTCTGTTTCATAAGCAAGTGCCTTCTCCTTATTGCACACCTGGGTTTCTAATGCTCCCCTGAAGTGATCACCATTCCTACAGCACCATGGGAGTAGTAAAGTCAGGTGCAAGGCTCTGGAAAACACACATGTGGGCTTCTCATCACTCTGTGAGAATAGGAAATCATGAAATGTCTTTGGGGAGCCATGTAGCACTGTCCTCCTAAATTAAAAATGCACCTGCCTTTTCACTTAGCGATGACGTATCTACAGAGATGCTCACGCTATAATACACATACATCACTGCGGCATTAATTTTAGTGGCAAAAAAACCTGCAGACTCTTGGGGCGCCTGGGTGGCTCAGTCAGTTGAGCGTCTGACTCTTGGTTTCAGCTCAGGTCATGATCTCAGGGTCGTGAGATTGAGCCCTGCCTCTTGGGCTCCGCACTCAGCATGCAGTCTGCTAGAGATTCTCTCCCTCTGCCCCTCTCCCCACTCACTCTCTTTCTCTCTCAAACCATAAAAAAAAATAAATCTTAAAAAAAAACCCTGCACACTATTTAATATCATTTAAGTAAATAAATGAGATATTCCTACTCCAGAGTAGGATGGAGCTGGAAGCAACAGCCCTATAGGCACAGTACAAAATGATGTCACCAGTACCCTGGTAGGCAAAGCAAGCTCCAAGCTGTGTGCCCCGCAGGCCCCAGCCGGGTGTGCCGATGTGATGAGCAGAACATCTCCCAGGTTCCCCCAGGGAACGGGTGGAGAGAGGCATGGAGTGGAAAGACTCGGTTTTTCACTTTCCATGCTTCTACATTGTTCGTATTTTGTTTGCTGGAAGGACGTATTCATACAATAATACATTTTCAAAGCATGGATTAGGCAGGCAGGTGTTCACTGTCAACTCCGGCCCCGGACAAGTGGTAAAACCCACCACATGGTCCTGATTTGTTCTTGTAGGAAAAACACATCAGAAGTTCTGGAAGAGTTCCAACTTGGGCCTGCAGAAGCATGTCCTGGGCCCGCCTCCACACCTGCCCGGGTCTCTCTCTGGGGTGCCTGTCAGCGAGGACCCTGCTGGGCCCACCTGGTGACAACTGAGGACACACCCCTGTCTGTGGTGCCCCCCAGCTCCGGGGCAGGGTTTGCTACTGATCTGTCATGTGTCATGGGCTGGCCACAGCCTCCACGACCTCACTTGTCACATCGCGCTGGGATATGGAGGACAAGGGGGAGCTTACCCCCACTCCACGCGGGATGCAGGCAGACAGAACAAAGCACGGGATGAGCTGTGTGGTGCCAACACAGAGCTGCAAAGACATGCTCATTTTCATAGGCTGCCCCCCTCCTGGTGGCTCTGGTTTAAAACAGCATTGCCCAACAGAACTGACTATGCAGATGGAGATGTTCTTCCCTGCACTGTCCAAGGAAGGCCGCCACCGGCCACAGGGGACTACGGAGCGGTGAGGGGAGGGGGTGTCATGTCAATGGGGGGGGGGGGTCAGAAATGTTCTGATCTTGGGCAGCATGTTCAAGATTTGGAAGAATCTGCTTAGACTGGACCCCTCTAAAAATGTAAGGGCTGGATGAATTAGATTTAATTTAAAAAGAAATCAAACCCTAGAAAATATCAAAGACAGCCAAAATTAATATGGATCAGCTGGGATGACGGGAGACCGGACGACACTCAGAATTTGCAATGAGAAAAATGAAAAGGCCTATACGGGGCACTTGGCCGCAAAAGCAACCGTGTGGGATCATCAGACAGACCCAGAATGAAAAGCCAGCCACACAGGGTATCATGTGCAGCTGATAGGCTACCTGAAAGGTGAACTTCTTTATTCTTCAGGGGGGCCTGAGAGTCTAGAGACATGGGGAAAAAACTGTCTTGTACTTTATTTTTCATTTTCCTGAGTGCACACTGTGTGATCTCAGCCTTGTGTTCCTGTGGTTGGGGTGTAAAGCCATCTTCGAGTCCCCCCACCGCCCCGGGGAGATGCAGGCCACTCTCGGTGCCAACACCACAAAGATCCTGAAATAGTCCATGTGTTCAGAGATAGTAGAAATTCCCCCCCGGTGCAGTGCTTCTCCTGCTTTACCATGAGGATGAATCACCTGGGGAACTCGTTAAGATGTAGTCTGACTCAGTAGTTCTGGGTGGAGCCTGAGACTCTGCACTTCTAACCAGCTCCCAGGGGATGCTAATGCTGTTGGTCCCAGGACCACAGCTTGCAAGGTGGGGGAGGGGGAGTAGTAAGGACCCCTGAGGCACTGCCAGGGTGGCACGAAGGGCAAGGTGAAGTGTCTCCGTAATGCCTGGCTTCCAGCAGCTTTGCAGCTCTTCTCTGTAAAGGACTATGGGCCTGAGGGTGGAATGAGTGAAGTGTGTGCTTTTGTCCTTAGTTTGGGGGTCTGGTGACCCCAAACAGACACGCAGTTCAGGGCTTGCTCTGAGGATGCACTCTGAAGTCAGAGGTCAGTGACAAGCCATCGAGGCCCCTCTCCACTCTGGGAGCCTTCAGTTGCTTGTGGCGATATTCCCGCCTCTCCAGCAAATCTGATTTCTTTCCATGTTTCCAATTAGCCAGAAGCTGTGGAGACGGAGGGTCTGAGGAACAAGTCCATGGACAGCATGGATTTTCCCAGTGACTTATGGAATGGGGCTCACCCTTCTGTTGCAATGACATCTCGTACGTGGAGTTTCGTGTTCCAGAATTAATCTGACTCATATTTAGCATTTGTGGCTATGATCTTGCAGCCATGACTGTGTTGCTGAATGGGAAGCAGGCCACTTTCTTTTCATGCAGTTATACCGCACATCCCATGTTCCTCCCTTGGCTCAAGAGGCTGCAGTCAGCCCTGGCCGCTTGCCTTTGACCTCCTTGTCTGCAAGCTGCAGGTGAGCTTCTGTTGTCTGTCCAGGGCCCGTCCACCCCATTTCTCCAGGGTCCTGTGCACTCAACTCAAGGCACAACTTGAGCTGGGCTGGCCCAGAAACTCGGGGGCCTGGAGATGTGCACCGCCTTGGCTAGTGGGGGCATGCTGCCTAACGACTAGGAGGAAATGCTGAGGGAGAGGATGCAGATCACTGGCGTGGAACAGGTCAGGAAAGGAGTTCCTTCTCTGAACAGAGGAGACCTTGACTCGGGTCAGGGAGGGCTCTAGGGCCATGAAGTTTGAACTGTGGGCACCAGAGAGCAAGAGTTGAGGTCTGGTCACATGGGGCTATCTAAGGTAGCATTCAAATCAGTCAAATGTCAGTCAAATGCCAGGTTCAGGTGCACTGGCCACATTCCATAATATTTCATCTTTCTTATCCTGGCCCATGGTATTTCTTTTCTCTGTTCAAATTTTCTCTTATGCCAGCAAGCTGCTGTGTGGGCTCACGCAGGTCAGAAAGTTAGGTCTTCCTCCAAACAAGGCTATTACCTGGAAATTAGTACCATTTGCCTTCCTTCTAAAGTATCATCACATTGCTATTCCATGCCTTATTTCAGATGTCTAAAGCTGAACACAGTAACAATGGCCATAGGACACAGGAAGCTCTATTCTGAACACACCTGATGCTTTACATAAAACAGATCAGTTCTCAGTTCCATCCCTGTATTCATGTCTCAAGCACCCTGTCCCTGGGTCAAGTGGAACATCACTTTAAAGACAAGGCAGTGTGCCCTCCCTCCAGCCTGAGGAGGCAGACCGAGGCTGAACATTTGGATTTTCAAAGGGCTTTGAGAGGCTGACCCGACCCGTGTGGCCAGGTGGGCGGATCCTTGACCCCTGGCAGGAGCCTGAAGCTATTCACACAGCACAGGGTCCCCTCACAAGGAACAGGGTGCTGCCTGAGCAAATGCCCCCTAAAAGCTGGGGAAGGATGAAACTCGAGAAAAGTGAATGTAGCTTCACAAAGGGGTAAGAAAGGGAAATCCAGCTAAAAACACAGGGCCTTGTGCTACCCAGTACAGGTCCACACATTTCAGACCCCCCAAGATACCTCATTAAGACAAATGCAATTAATTTTCCAAATCAACTTATGACTAGTCAAAGTCTTTTTTTTTTTTTTTTTAAAGTAGGCTCCATGCCCAACATGGGGCTCAAACTCATGACCCTGAGATCAAGAGTCGCATGCTCTACTGACTGAGCCAGCCAGGTGCCCCTAATCAAAGACCTAAAAAAAAAAAAAGAAAGAATAGAAAACATAAGACTACCGTATCAAATGAATGATAAACATGAAACTGAACTCACTGGCCCAATTTCTCTAGTAATATGCACGAAAAAGATAACAGAAAATTAATGTTCTGTATTATCTGACAAGTACCTAAAATGGCCCATGAAGTAACTGAGGTAGGCAAGAGGAAAAACTGGGGGTGGGGTGGGGATGGATGCCATTGCTCCTTAAAAACACCCTACCATTATTCATTTAACAGACAGACAGACATGAGTACCAGGTGAGGTAAGCAACAGAACAGACCCGCGGAATGCAGTCAGGCCTCTAAGAAAGACCTGCCACGACACAGAAGTGTTCCAGACTGAGTGGTGGATGGAATTACTATTCCTAATTCCTCACCTCTCCTCACACCTACTCACACCTTTTCCAACCTCACATGGCAGTCCATCCCACTGGAGACAGTGGGCTTCCTGCCCCTTGATGCTGGCTCAGTCACATGACTTGCTCGAGCCAATAGAATGTTGGTTTCAAATGTGTCCTTTTACAGCTCTGCCATCACCATGAGAAGGGCTTCTGCCCTCCAGAATCCCTGAAGCCTCAGGCTGGAGCCCAGAAGGAACACGTGTGCAACAGACCGAGGCTCGACCTGCGGCAAGGAGCCAAACCCAGTTAAACTGCAGCGTGAGCCACTCAGTGGAGACAACCCAGATCAGTCAACCTTCAGACAATTCAACAGAAGCATAAACAAGAATAAATGACTGCTGGTGTAAGCTACCGAATTCTGGAATGTTTGTTACACAGCTCTGTTGTGGCTACAGCTAACTGATACACACGGCGCTCCCAAAGGGAATCCAAAAGCCACTGAAAGATAGCTTTCCCCTCCAAGTTCAGAGATATCAGAATGACTTACCAGGCTCACCTTTCTTCTTTGAACCAGACTTCTTCTTTGCAGGAGCCTCTTGCTTTGGTGCTTCTTGGCTCTGGACCATTTCTGCATTTTTGCCTTGGATAGGAGCTGACTCTGCCCTTTTACCCTGATTGGCAGATGCATCCACCTTTTTGCCCTGGTTGGGGGACCCTTCTGACTTTTTGCCCTGGTTCGGGGTTCCCTCTGCCTTTTTGCCTTGATTGGGGGCCCCCTCTGCTTTTTTACCCTGGCTTGCAACACCCTCTGCCTTTGTGCCCTGATTAGCGACTGAATCTGCCTTTTTGCCCTGATTCTGGGCCCCCTCGGCTTTTTTGCCCTGATTCTGGGCCCCCTCTGCCTTTTTGCCCTGATTCTGGCTCCCCTCTGCCTTTTTGCCTTGATTCTGGGCCCCCTCTGTCTTTTTGCCCTGGTTGGGGGTTCCCTCTGCCTTTTTGCCCTGGTTTGGGGTTCCCTCCTTTTTTCCCTGGTTGGGGGCCCCTTCTGCCTTTTTACCCTGGTTGGGGGTCCCCTCTGCCTTTTTGCCCTGGTTTGGGGTTCCCTCCTTTTTTCCCTGGCTGGGAGCCCCCTCTGCCTTTTTGCCCTGGTTCTGGGTCCCCTCTGCCTTTTTACCCTGGTTCTGGGCCCCCTCTGCCTTTTTGCCCTGGTTCTGGGCCCCTTCTGCCTTTTTGCCCTGGTTGGGGGTTCCCTCTGCCTTTTTGCTCTGGTTCTGAACCACTTCCACCTTTTTGCCCTGATTAGGGCTCCCCTCTGCCTTTCTACCCTGGTTTGGGGTCCCCTCCTCTTTTTTGCCCTGGTTGGAGGCCCCCTCTGACTTTTTGCCCTGATTCTGTGCCCCTTCTGCCTTTTTGCCCTGATTCTGGGGCCCCTCTACTTTTTTGCCCTGGTTGGGAGCTCCCTCTGCCTTTTTGCCCTGGTTGGGGGCCCCGTCTGTCTTTTTGCCTTGGTTGGGGGCCGCCTCTGCCTTTTTGCCCTGGTTTGGGGTTCCTTCTGCCTTTTTGCCCTGGTTGGGAGCCCCCTCTGCCTTTTTGCCCTGGTTTGGGGCCACTTCTACCTTTTTGCCCTGATTCTGGGCTCCCTCTGCCTTTTTGCCCTGGTTAAGAGCCCCCTCTGCCTTTTTGCCCTGGTTGGGGGTTCCTTCTGCCTTTTTGCTCTGGTTCTGGGCTCCCTCTGACTTTTTGCCCTGTGCAGGGCCGGTGGCTGGGGTACTGGCCTTGGCACCCACTGGGGGCACAACCACCATAGGCACCTCCTTGGGAGCAGTTTCTAAGATGGCAGCCTTAGAAGCAAGAACTTGAATAGAATTCACTACAGAACTGACTGCTGGTTCCACCTTTGCCACTTTTTTCTCCTTTTTCTTTTTGTCCTTAGGGGAGGAGGCAAGCTTCTCTTGGGGCATGGCTGGTACCGTGGCTACAGGGGCAATGACCATGGGGGGCTGGACTGCAGTTGGAGCCACAGCCACTGCAGGTGCCCGCACTGGGTCTTTGAGAAGGATGGTCATGTTGGGGGCTGGCTCATGGTAAGGTATCTTCCCGTTAGGTTTCTCTTCCTTTTTTTTGGTCTTTCCTTTCTTCTCCATTGTTTTCTCCTTCTTTTTCTTCTCCACTTTCTGGTGGTGAGTTTTCGCCATCTCCTTGCGCTGGTTAGCCAGGGCCTCTTCATAGGACGTCTCCTTCATGGAGAAGGTTGACACGAGGAAGATGCCGATGGCAGAAACGACCATGAATCCACCGAAGACCACAACCCCCAAGGTCTGAGTGTCGTAAATATCCATCCTGGCTTGCTTTCCTTTCACCTGCCAAATACATACATGTATATTACTTTTTGCAGAAACTGCAGCATTTGACAGTTTCTATCCTCATCCCTACCCCCAAAGTTAAGCTTTCACTAATTCTTCAGACTGATAAAGTCAAAGAAGAAACAAATTCCGGCAATCTCTGATGTCATACATCCCTTCCTGCCCCTCTTTAGAAGTGAGGCATTTTTTTTTTTTAAGATTTATTTATTTGAGAGAGAGAGCACGTGCTCATGGGGGGAAGGGGACAGAGAAACTTAAGCAGACTCCACGCAGAGTGCAGAGCCCAACACGGGGCTCAATCTCAAGATCCTGAAGCCTCACAGGGGCTTGATCTCATGACCCCGAGATCACAAACTGAGCCAAAACCAAAAGTCAAATGCTTAACTGACTATGCCACCCAGGCACCCCCCAGAAGTGAATTTTTATGAAAGATAAGAGCAGACCCCATTAGTGCTAGGACAGGAGGCAACAGAGGAATGGCAGAGTGCAGGTCTGGACACATAATACCCTGGAGACTCAGAAGCTATAATCACAGTTCAAGAGATTCTCCGTTGCAGGGGTCAAAGATGCACATAAACACAAGCCCGGCCAGGGGTGAGACAATGGGGAGTGGTGAGGACTGTGGCAAGAATGCCCCAGTAAATTAGGGGACAAGTGTCCCCCAGCTATAGCTGATTGTTGTAGAAATGTGACTGCCATGTTGAGAGATCTTTCACTTTTTTGAATTAGGCTAGAAATGTTTTTCAAAGTGAAATCAACAGATTTTTTTAAAATACCATGTAAACCAAACCAAGTCCTTCTACAGGCTTTGAGCTGCATGCATTCTGGCCAGCAGGCCCCTGGCACACCATCTCTAACTCTGTTGTCTCCCTTCCTCAGTGCTGTGATAAACACAGTAACCCAGGGTCAGAGACAATCCTTCAGAATCCTGAAAAGTGATCAAAAATTTGCTGAGGAAAAAATGGGCTTCAGGATCGTTCTTAAAGAGCTGCAGAACTTGCAGGGCACCTGGGTGGCTCAGTCGGTTGTGGGAGCTCTAACATTTTCTCCTCCCAGACTATCACCCTGGGTCTGCAGGACCGGGGGAACCTCCTTATCACAGCTGTAACCTCCACGAATGAAGTGTGAGGTGGGCTCACAGAGTCTTCGAATCCTCGGCAAGTGGATTCTGACCTCTGGCCGTGGGTTCTGACCATGTGAGCCATAGCCAGGCGCCCTCAAGAGAGGCTGTCCCAAATTAGCCTTTCCAGGAACACACTCACAAACAAGGTATCAGAAAGGAAACTGCACCCTGCTCAGCCCTGGAGGGAATCCAGTGGATGGAAGGGCAGGGACAAGAAGGCTTGGAACGTTCTACGGTCAGCTTCCATTTCTTGGTGGGCATCCACCAACTAAAACTCTGGGTCCTCACAAGGACCTCTCAAAACTTCGCCAACATGGACATATTCAGGTACAAACACTACATTATAATCACTGTATTAATCTATTCTGATGACAAAAGTCCTCTGACACACTCCCCTTTGTCCAAGGCAGCATGATGCCAGGGGCCTGGGTCACTCCATAAGACCCAAGTGGCTTCTCAACAACTGTAGCCTCAAGGGGCCATGTCCCAGGGAGCTGTAGCAGGGTCACCACGCTGACACGCCACCAGGCTCCTACAAAGCAGGGACTGTCTCCCGCTGAGCACTGTGGGATCAGGGCAGCCTTGTGGTGGAGGCAGAAAAGCCAGGGTTGAAAAAAGTTGTCTTGAATCTTACTCAAGTTAGGCCAATATGGGATACAAAAATATATCCTCTGTTGGGAGCACAGACTTGAGAAAAGCTAGCTGGGGAGAATATTTTTCCTCTGCCACACACAAATGTTATGTTTGATGGCAGCACAATGTGCCTTCCAAGTTTTGCAGAACGGGCTGCTCTAAAAAGAAATCCTATTCCCACCACTAATTCCTGAGTTAGAATTTCTTTAAAAGAAATCTTTCACAGGAAAATGAAAAGCCCTAGCCTTGAGAAGTAATACACTGGAACGCTTACGGCTAAGGCCATATCACCAGCAACAGCAAGGAAAGCTAAGTGAAAGCCAGCAGTCTCGCTGCTCTGCAGCTGGCCTGTATGGGGCAGAAACCTCATGGAGAGACCCCAGACTCACAGGGTGAGCCAGTGATGCCTCCCAAGTGTGCTCTGGAGACCAGCACTCCGGGGGCTTTGCTTCTGGAATCCCTGCTGTCATTGAAAGGACCCCCAGCAGGAATGTCCCCCCGGGGTTTCCCACAGGGCCAGGCCCAGGTGGGCAAAGAACTGGGCCAGATGTGTGACCACCCACATCTTGTATGGGCTGACCGCAAAGAACCTACGTTCTGTCACTTCGGGAGACGTCTATGAACTAGGTGCTTTTACTTACTATTGCTAGTACACTTAAGAGTGTAGAGCAGAAAGGTCGAGGCCCCGGGAGGGAAGGAAGCAGGAGGCCACCCAGGGGCTCGGGGACCACTCCCAGGCTCGGCTGGCTGAAACTCACTGACCCACCTTGAGGGTCCTAAGAAAACGGCTTTTCTTCTGTTCCTAGCAGGTAAGGATTCAGGGAGCAAACGTGAGTAGCAGTTCTTTAGACATGGCATACATCTGCTAACTCGTGTGGCCCAACCTACCCAGTCCAAATTGGCCACTTCAGGCCAATTTGGCATTTGGGATTTGGGTAGGTCTTGTGAAGAGACCCTCGACAGCACGCCCACCCCCCGGGGCCGGCTCTCATGGCTAAGCAGCTGCTCTGCCATGGGCCACGTGCAGGTGCACGGAGACGCATGGGGCAGGGGTATGCTGGGCACATGTCCAAGGGAGCAAGTCTCTGGATGCACTTTCTGGGCACAGGTGACCAGCTAGGAAGGTACAAAACTAAAACAGAGTGACAATAAATCAGAGACCCTAGCAGATACGGCCACATCAGACTACCATCTCCTAAGATGTTTTTGTTGTTACTGATTTTTTTTTTTTTTTAAAGAGAGGAGAGATTGAGAAGGGAGGGAGGGGCAGAGGAAGGGGGAGAAAGAGAATCCCAAGCAGGCTCCATGCCCAGTGCGGAGTCGGACGTGGGGCTCCATCTCCCGACCCTGAGATCATGACTTGAGCCGAAATCAAGAGTCAGATGCTTAACCGACTGAGACATCCAGGCACCCCCCATCTCCTACGGTTTTTAAATATTGTGAAAAATACTGTGATCATCCATTTCCTACCACCCCAGCTCTCGTGTCACAGGACTCTGAAGCAGTGTTGACAAGGGTTGGAGGGGGGCTGACTGGGCTCATCTCTGAGTCTCCACTTCTATTAGATGCCGTGTTGACCGTAGGATTTTTGGTAGAAACATTTCATCCGGTTAAGCTATCTTGAATTCCTAGTTACCTTTTCTTTTCTTCTTAACAATTGGGTACTGAATGTTAGCAAATGCTTTTTCTTTATCACTTGACATTTTCTCTGATCTGAAATGGGCTGAATCACAATAATATATATTCCAATGTTAACTCACAAATGGTTCGTATGGTATAAACACTTCTTGATGTTGGGCCTTTTCTTTTTTAATATTATCACTAGATTTGGTTTGTTCACCTTTTTTTTTTTTTATGTGAGATTTGCATGTGTGCTCGTAAGTGAGAAAGATCAGGAGTCATTCTCATGACCCTGTTCTTATGTGATCTTGGTAGCAGGGTCACTCATGGGTCATAAAATGAGCTAAGGATGGTCCCCTTCCCCCTGTTCTTTGGTTTGGTAGAATCTGCCTGTAAAACTGTCAAGATGTGGTGTTTTCAGATCTGTTCTTGGCGGTGGGGGGAGGGGGGAGGGAGCTGATTTTTAAGTGCTAATTTCATTTCATTTTTCCACTCAGTTTTAATTGAGATAGAACAGACATACAGAACTGTGTAAGTTTAAGGTGTACAGCACAATGCCTTGACATATATATGTCATATATACATACATGATATAAATGATTATCACACTAAGTTCAGTTAATATCCATCATCTCATACAGAGACAAAAAACAAGACAGGAAAAAAAGGAAAAACATTTTTTTTTCCCTCGTGAAGAGAGCTCCTACTCGCTCAACTTTCAGACAGGCCACACACAGCAATATTAGCTTAGTCATCATGCTGTCTGGTACACCCCTAGAACTGACTTACGTTGTAACCGGGCATCTGTATCTCCTGACCCCCTGGCTGCTAGTCCCCCTCCCCCTGCCCATGTTAACCACATGCCATCTCTTTTTCTAGGAAACCAGTCTGGTGTGGTTTTTTTTTTTTTTAAGATTTCACATAGAAGTGAGATCATATGAAATTTGTCTTCCTCTGCCTTGTTTCCCCTAGCATAACGCCCTCAAGGTCCTCCATGTTGCCGCAAATGGCAAGGTTTCCTTTTATGGATGAGTAATATTCCATTGTGTGTGTGCAAGTGTGCGTGTGGCACTTTTTTTTTTTTAGACTTAAAGGTTATTTATTTATTTTTTAAGTTTTTATTGTTATGTTAATCACCATACATTACATCATTAGTTTTTATCCACCCATCTGTCAATGCACACTTAGGTTGTTTCCAGGTCTTGGCCCATTATAAATTTCAATGATTCCAGAACCAGCTTTTGGGTTTGTGATCCAGCATAAATAATTAATTTTCATTATTCCTTCCTCTCATTTCTACTGGTTTATTCTGTTCTAACTTCCTGACATGGACATTTATTAATTTTCAGGCCTTTCTTTTTTCTTGTAGCAAATAATTAAGGCAATAAATTTCCCTCTAAGTACTGCTGTACCTTCATCCTACAAGCTACAGCACACACACACAATTTTCACGACTGTTCAGTTGTATTTTCTAGTTCCCATATGATCTCTTAGACTCATGAGGTAGCACTTGAGGCTTTGCGTAATCATTGATAGTTCCTCATTTAACTGTGCTGTCATCAGAGGATCTGATCTGTGTGATAGAGGACAAAGCTTTCAGACTTTTAACCAGGATCCAGGCATAATAATTTTTTCCATGACCCAGGACACAGAAACATACACAACATATAAATAACAGAACTTTCATGAAATAACTCAATACTAGTACATGGATGCACCAGTATTTTCTACACCATTAAAATATTTGAACAGGTTTTTCATAATCAATTAAATTAATTTTGAGGCTCAACATACTGATTCAGACTATGGTATTTGGTATATTTTGCTAGATTGTGGTCAATTTTTATAAATACATGTATACTCTATGGAGTGAAGGGTTCTATGTGCATCCTTAGTTTGAGCTTAATAATGTTTTACAGAACCACGTTTTGCCAGCTCAATCTAATAGTTATTGAGCGCTTTTAACATTTCCCATCATGATCATGGACTTAACGGTTTCTCCTGGGAATCTGTCAATTTGGGTTTTATTTGAAGGCCATCTCATTAGGTGAACATCAGATCAGCGTTGTTACATCTTCTGATACAGTGTCTGCTATTTCCCCCCTATTATATAGTGACCTTCTTCATCCCTAATAATGAACTTTTTTCCCCCATGAAAGTCTAGTTTGTCCGATTATTTAAAAAGTTATACCAAATTTTGAGACGTTAATATTGGCCTAGAATCATTTTCTATTCTTCACTTTCAACCTTTCTGTGTTTGTATGTTTTAAGTAGAACTTTTAAAAATAGCATAAAGCTGGATTTTATTTTAAGACCAGTGTAGCAATTTGTCTTTTTAACTGGTAGGTTTAATTCATCAACGCCTATTGTGATTTCCTATATAACTGGACTCATTTAAACCTTTATTTTGTCATTCCTATTTATAATCCTTCTTCTTTGCTTATTCTGCCCCCACCCCCTTTATTTATGCATCCTATTGGACTATTTAGATTTTATCTCCTTTTCCTCTATGGTGTTTGGATGTTAATAATGCTTTTATTTTTTTTTACTGACTCCTAAACTTATAATTAAAATTTTTTTTAAGATTTTATTTATTTAAGAGAGAGCACGTGCACACGCATGCATGAGTGGGGGGGAGGGGCAGAGGAAGAAGCAGCCTCCCAGCTGAGCAGGGAGCCTGAATGCAAGGCTCAATCCCAGGACCCCAAGATCATGACCGGAGCCAAAGCAGACACTTAACCGACTGAGCCACCCAGACACCCCTAATTAAAATGTTTCTGACCCTTCCATTTTCCTAACATACATATTTGACCTGATTTCACCAATGCCTCCAGCCACTTCTCCAACAGCAGCAGAACTGGAGAAGGCCTGAAGTCTGGTGCCCTTCCAACTGCCATGAACCCCTTTTCCAACCTGGTGCACACCTCCACTCCTTCTCCAACACACACCCCAGGACTACTCCTTGTTTTTCCTCAGACAGCTCATGTTTGCATTCCCTAAATGTTTACCAATTTTTTTCGCAGACCACTGCTTCTTGCAGCTCACCCCCTTCTTTTGGGGTCTTTCCAAAGTACATCCTTGACCAGCTCTTTCAGCAAGGATCAATTCTGGATCAACTTTCTCAAGTCCCCACAGAGCTGCAATAATATCTTTACTCCACCCACACACTTCATGAATGGATTAACTGAGTACAAAATTCCATGCTGACAGTCCTTTTCTCTCACCACTTTGAAGACATTATTTTATCTGTGTTCCTGTCTTCTGGCTCTTTTTGGTGGGGGAGGAGGAGTTATTATTGGGAAACATGCTATTGATTTGTTGTTCCTTACCTTTAAAAGAAAATCTCTCATAACTTTCAAAGATTCATCTTTGGGGTTCTAAGGATTCAACAAAATATTTTTAGGTGTGTATCTTATTTAGGCTCATTGCACATTCTGAGCTTGAGGGCTCACGTTTTTCATAAATTCTGGAAAACCCTGGGCCACTTTTTTTTTTTTTTCTTTAAAGATTTTATTTATTTATTTGAGAGAGAGAATGAGATAGAGAGAGAGAGAGAGCATGAGAAGGGGGAGGGTCAGAGGGAGAAGCAGACTCCCCGCCGAGCAGGGAGCCCGATGCGGGACTCGATCCTGGGACTCCAGGATCATGACCTGAGCCGAAGGCAGTCGCTTAACCAACTGAGCCACCCAGGTGCCCGGGCCACTTTGTTTTTGAAAACATTCTTGCTCCTTCTTCGTGGCAGGATTCCTAATTAGACCTCAAGCTCTCCGTGCCGCCACTTGGGAAAACTCCTCAGACCTATGTTCCACTTCACCAACAGTCTCTTCAGCTGAATCTAACCAGCTGTATAATCAGCCCTTTGAATAAACTATTTGTTTTCAAGTTGGCCTGGTTTTTTTTCCTGGTACTATTTTTTTCCATTACTATTTTTCATCATCTACTTTTATACCTTTAATAGTGATTTTGTGTCACATCTTTGGTGGGACGTCATCAGAGGCAATCCTATCTAGGCTGAATTGTGGGCTTGTTTCGGAGCAGCTTAATCTCTGCTTCAACCAGACCCTCAGAAAGCAGCAGCCGCCGATTAATTTCTACACAAGGCATGGGCTTCCAGTAAACAAGATTCTCAGGGACTGCCGGCCTCCTCTGCCCCAGGACAAAACAGATAAGCTCCTGGGTCATCGCTCCTGGCCACTAGTCTGCCCTTCCCTTGAGGGAGCGGCCCTTCAAGGGAGCAGGTTTCACACGAGGGGGTGAGGGGAGGCTCAGGTCCCATTCCCCCCCTCAACGAACTCCTGTTCCCCCTGGGTCATGACAGCCAAAGACCCAGGAGACTCCTGCTGACCGGACTCCACCCACACCCAGGGTCAGCTTACTTCTAGGCCCCAGTCATTCCCCTCACCCTCCATTGCCAGAGGCTTCTGGCAATCTCTCTTACTAGTAGCTTATAAGCTCAGCTATGCTTTTTTAGAGAATGTTTATTAACTTTAACATTTCTAAATGTCTGGAAGAGGGTTTTCTCATCACCTCATCTAAATAATAAGTGTAATCTCTGATTTTTTTTTTTTAACCCAGAGAAACTAAGAGAAAATTTGGTTGCTAAACAGTATATTCTGAAATAATTTATTTCATGTTTTAAGAGAATGGAAACAACTGACTTCCCACTTTAAAAAAACAATGCTTCTCATTTTAAAGAAAGATGAAACACTAAAAATAGAAATGTATTCTATTATAAGCCTTTGCTTATTCATCGGCTATTTCAGATTCAATTTCTATGCCTAAGGAAAAAAAGAAAGAATGGACATGTTCTTGTGTTTTTCCAAAATGCCAGTGTTTGGAAAAGTAGGTACTTCAAAAGGCCTAAATCTTCCTAGAGCTTACAGGCTTCACCTCATCAATGAAGACAACATGCCTCTAAGGTAGGAATCCAGAACGCCGACTTCTCTAAATGATTCTCTAAATGACGACTGTTAAGATTTGCTGGACCACGACAGAATTCTTAATGGGCCAGACATCAGGCTCCCAGAAAGCAGGGACCAGTCTCTTCCGCACTGTATCCAAGCAAACCTGAGCACATCAACACTCCCAAATGCGCGATGAACGAAGGCTCTACGAAATATGCCATCGGGGTAGGAGTTGCCCATTTATATGGCTGTACGGACAACATCCAAACAGAAAAACACGGGTATCCTGGCAGAGGAAAATAATGCACACTGTGGGAACTGGACACTTACACGCTTTTGGAAAAAGTTATTTCTTGGTTCTTAATAGTTTCCCCACTATTGCAAATGTGGTCTCTGTTTCATTCTGTTTGGTGCTGGTACCCAGAAACATAATAGATTTCTGTAGGGTGACTTTGCCCCCCAGCAACCTTAATTCTAGGGACACCTCCTTAGATTTT
>NC_138378.1:37701601-37789318 GCF_054177405.1 Leptonychotes weddellii
TTTTTTAAAGATTTTATTTATTTATTTGAGAGAGAGAGAGAATGAGAGACAGAGAGCATGAGAGGGAGGAGGGTCAGAGGGAGAAGCAGACTCCCTGCCGAGCAGGGAGCCCGATGCGGGACTCGATCCTGGGACTCCAGGATCATGACCTGAGCCGAAGGCAGTCGTCGCTTAACCAACTGAGCCACCCAGGCGCCCCCCCTCCTTAGATTTTTAAAAGTATTTTCTCCGTATATAAGCATCCTGCCTATGGATCATGGTTTTGTTCCTTTTTCCCCAATCTTCCCATCTTTGTCTTCACTTTTTGAATTTTCCCTCCAGCACAGTGCTAAAGACAAGGAATGACAGCAGCTATCCTGTTTTTCCTTACCTCAAAGGGAAAGATTCAGGTGTCCTGCCGTTAGTGTGATGTTTGCTTTTTGTAGATATCCTTTGTTTATTTCAGGTTCTTGGTTCAGTGTGGATAAGTTATATTTTCCTAGAAATTTATTTATGTTGTCAGAACTTGCAAAACTCTTCCCATGTGGAGATGTCAAAAAATAGGTCTTCTATGTATGATGTGTGGTACAGCCCCCTCCTTGGGATCCTTCAGATATTTTTAATAAACATCTATGACACTGGTTTTATTTATTTTAATTTAGCACAAGTTGTTCATTCTAACCACTTACCTTTTTAATGTCTTCTACATTTGTAGTAAAGTCCCATTTTACATTCTTGAGAGGATTTGTGCCTTTTTCTTTAAGATTTTATTTATTTATTTGACAGAGAATACAAGAGAGGGAATACAAGCAGGGGGAGTGGGAGAGGGAGAAGCAGGCTTCCTGCGGAGCAGGGAGCCCGATGCTGGGCTCGATCCCAGGACCCTGTGATCATGACCCGAGCTGAAGGCAGACGCTTAATGACTGAGCCACCCAGGCACCCTGTGCCTTTTTCTTGATCAATTTTGCTTGGTATCTGTCAACATTACTCATCTTTTCTGAGAATGAAATCCTGGATTTGTTGGATTCATCTATGTACTTATTTGGTTTCAGTTTCATTCATTCCTTCTCATCCGTACTTTCTTCTGACTGGTTTCAGTTTATTTTGTCTTTCATAACTTCTGGAGAAAGATGCTTACTTACAGCTCACTACTTTTCATCTTTTCTGATATATGTATTTAAAGGTACACATTTCCCTGTAAATAATACTTTTGCTACATTCTACAAGGTTTGATGTGTAGTATTTTCATTACCACTCTATTTCCCCTTTTATTGACCTACAAATAAATGCTAAAAGCATACTTTTACAAAATTTCCAAATATATGGAGATTTTCTATTTTTATTCATATTTCCAGTTTAACTAAACTGTGGTCAGATTACCTGCTCTATATAATCTCAATCCTTTGATATTCGCTGACACTTACTCTAAGGCCCCAGATATGGCCAATCTTTAAAAATTTTAAAGCCAAATGTGTATTAGTTGGCTGCAGCATTTTACTTATATATAGTCACAGACAGACCACATTAATTTTGTTCAAAGTTCTAATCATCACTGATTTTTGTCTGCTTAGCTGTCAATTACTGACAGGGGGTGCTAAAAGTCTTTACCATGATTATAGATTTGACCACTTCTTGTAGTTCTGTCAACTTTTGTCTTACGTATTTTGTGACTAAGTTAGTAAGATGCACTCAAAGTTAAAACTGCTGTATCTTTAAGCCGAATTAAACCTTGATCATTATGAAGTGCCCTTTCTCTCGATAATACTTTGTGTCAAAGCCTCTTTTACATACCAATAATACAACACCAGTTTTCTTTTCTTTTTTTCTTTCTGTTTTTTGGTATTAAGTAATCCTATGGCAAGCGCAGGCCTTGAACGCACGAACCCGAGATCAAGAGGCGCACGCTCCACTGACTGGCGCCCCCACACCAGTTTTCTTTTAATAGATTTCCTATAATACATCTTCTATCCTTTTATTTTCAACCTGTCTCCAGTTTACAGAACAAGAGTGGATTTTTTAAATCCAGAATATCTTTCTGTTTTAACTGCAGTATTTAATCAATTTATACTAAATATGAATACTGATATATTTGAGTTTAAATCTATAATCTATTTTGTGCTATTTTCCCATCTGTCCTTTCTTATCTCTTTTGTTTTAAATCATTCCATTTTGCCCCCCTCTACTCTTACAGAATACAGTTTCCATTCTTTAGTAATTACCTTTAAAAAAGAACACGCAGGGTTCACCAAGTTCAAAGTTAAACGAGTCCACCCCTTCCCCTAACTCCATTATCCTTTTTGCCTTCAGTGTTACTGTTCTCATGTATTTAATCCTCTCCCTTTTACAGCCACCACCCCCATGCCAAATGTTACTATTATTCTTTCACATTTGTTTAGAGTGGCCCAAATATTTACCACCCTCTACTCCTTGCTTGTACAGCTTACTCCTTCCATTTGCCATTACTTGCCCTAGAGCATCCTCCAGAATTTCCTTTAGCAAGGCTCTGTCACTAATTACCTGTCTTGGTTTTTGCCTTAAAAGTCATCTGGGTTTTTTGGTTCTTGATGTTTTTACCCCTTTGTTTCCTATATCACTACACTGTCTACATATGGGTGTTTTTTCCTTTTTCAGATGGGAGCCTCATCCATTCCGTAAAACCCTCAGGCATCATCTCGTCCAATACTGGCTCTGGCCCACGATCTCTCCTCGAACCCCAATTAGACACGCTTCTCAGTCTATCCTCCCTAATTCTTAATTGGTCTTAGAAATTTTTCATCTATTTGGTTCTCGAAGATGAAATCTGGACATTTTCTTCTGCTCTTTCAGTTCACTTTTTCTCTTCAATCTGCTGGGTTTTTAATTACAATTATCAAGCTGCTCATGTCTAGAGGTTGTCCCTGCTTCCTTTTTAAAATTTGCGAGGTCGTTTTATAGTTTCCTTTCCTGGTATGTATTTTCGAGCTTGTCTACTACTTGAAGTATAGTAAGAAGCATTGTTCACAATTGGGAGTCAACCCCTCCACGGTCTGGTGTTTTCACAGATCCGTTTCTGCTGGTCCTCATTCACGGCACTCTGCGTTCCTTGGGTTTACCAGGGACTGCTCACTTTCCTGTGAAAATTGCACGCGGGGATTCACTAAGCCTGGAATAAAGGGGCAGTCCTTCGGAGACCTGCTCATCTGCTCCCTTGCAGGATGGCACAGGAGCACTAGAGTAGAACTACTACTCTAAAATAAAGAACTTTAAAATCGGCTGGAGCATTTCCTTCCACTTAGGTCACGGGATCTTCATGAGGTACAGCCTGTGAGTACAAGCTGGGGAATGGGCTTATTTCTGGGTTGCCTTCACCCCGGAGGTGCAGCCCTCTGTGGTTTCAGCTCTCAGGGCAGGCTCTTCCATCATACTGCCCCCTGTGCCCAGGGATACCCCAAAATTCAGAGTTTGCCCCATTTGCCAAATGCCCTCAGGGTTGGGCTTACTGTCCAAGGTCACTCGTTTCACTGAGGTTTTGGCCTCCTCATTATCTTCCAAGAGTAAATAACCTACGTGTCCATCACTAGATGAATGGACAAAGAAGAGGCGGTATACTTTATACGCATACACACACACACACACACACACACACACACTCTCTCACTCACACTAGAATATTACTCAGGCAAAGAAAAGAATGAAATCTTGCCAATTGTGAAAACATGGTCACACCCTGAGGGTGTGAATGAGATAAGCCAGACAGAGAAAAACAAATATCACATGATTTCACTTATAAGTCATAATCTAAAACACAAAAACAAACAATCCACACCAAACCAAACCCAGATTCAGTTACAGAGCACATAGTGGTGGTTACCAGAGGGGAGGGAGGCTGGGAATGGGGGGAGGTGAAATGAGTGAAATGGGTGAAGAGAATCAAGAGGGACTAACTTCCAGTTATAAAATAAATTAAGTCATGGCGATGTAATATACAGCATGGGGAATACAGTCAATAATATTGTACCAACTGTGACAGTGACAGATGGCAACTCAACTTATCGTGTGATCAGTTCTCAGTGTACACAAATCACTGTTGTACACATGAAATAGAATATTGTGTATCAATTACACTACAATAAAAAAGAAAATATCCCAAGCCATTCCATGCTTTTCAGAGGTGCTTTTTATCTGTTACATAGCACCTGCCCTGCACCCCCCCACCCTCCCAGTCAGAAGGCTGGTCCAGACCACCCAATCACCAGAACACAGTGGCCCCCTCACTTCTTGGGGCTACTGACATTTGGCTCTGTTGTGTCAAGAGACACTGAGGTTTGGCATTCCTAGCCAAATGAAATCCTAGCCAACCAAGCTCTTAAAAGAAAAAGGTGAACGTCCCTGCTATGTGACAGCAGGGCTGCTTATGCGGCTAGGGAGACTTCCAAATCCAGACCTGGATAGACATCCATCCCAAGAAGAGGGGAGACTGCAGCGTGTCCCTGCACCACCGACCTGGGCTCTGCACACAGATTCCAGGAGGTGGGAGGATCTCCAGATTAGAAATGTGGGGGTCAGGGCTGAATGTTGGCACCTTTGTTTTTAAGAAATCCCCAACATGCAGTACATTAACCTGGGGGTGGGGATCAGATAACTCAGTCCCCAGATCGAGGCTCTCCCTTCATTTCACGAAGAGGAGCTGTGAAGAGGAGCTGTATTTCCACTCGGATTTGTGGTGGAGGTAGCATTTGCTCATCAGCAACAAAACCTGACCCTCTTTCACGAGCCTTCTGTAAAAGCCCATCTTGGATTAACGAATTCCATGGCCAAATTCTCCCATCTCAGTGACAAAGGGGGAAGGATGGTATGAGTGAGTTATTTCTTGTTAATAGCGATGGTAACTCAAACTTCATTCTGGTTCCTTTTTAAAGTCAGCCATTGTATAATATATTCCGAGCCCTCTGGTCCTGCTGGTGGGAGTATAAATGAGTCCCCACACCTTGGGAAAAACTCTGGCCTCTCTTCTAAAGCTGAGCATATGCCTCCTTGAGGCTTGCAATCCCACTCCTAGGAACGGACCCGAAAGCCATGTGGATAAGTGGTCACCACAGTGAGGGGCAGGACTTTATATTTCATAATATCATGTAATTTCTACCATATTATAACGGGAGCCCCCAATTACAAACAGTCTAAGTACCCATGCAGAGCGAAATGGTCACTGGTGCAAGACTCACAAACCGGAGTACCACGCGACAATGCCAGTGAACCACCACAAGGCGGACAGCACAGAGCACTCCCACCCCCACATCCAGTGAAAGGCCCAAGAGAGCATGGGCCGCATGATTCCATTTCTACCTCAAGTTCAAACACGATGGAGCGAATCTGTTTGCCAGGAACCAGCTACCCCTGGCGATGGGCAGCAGCTGGAGGGGGCAGAAGAGGAACTTGTTGGGGGATAATATTTCTTGATCTGCTGGTTAAACAGGGTGATCAGTTTGTGGCAGTTTACAACTGGGCTGCAGACTCATGACCGAGCACTTTTCTGCGTATGTAGTTTACTTTAGTAAAGAGCTTAAGGGCGCCTGGGTGGCTCAGTTGGTTAAGCGACTGCCTTCGGCTCAGGTCATGATCCTGGAGTCCCGGGATCGAGGCCCGCATCGGGCTCCTTGCTCAGCGAGGAGTCTGCTTCTCCCTCTGACCCTCCCCACCTCATGCTTTCTCTCTCTCTCAAATAAATAAATAAAATCTTTAAAAAAAAAAAAAAAAGAGCTTAAAAACATACATGCCCACTCTGGTGGGAAACTGTATCACCCGGAACTTGGAAGGCGGAACATCTCTGGTTCCCGGAGCATCTGTGGCCCTGTCGCTGCTGCCATCTCCCAGCCCTCTCCCAGGCATCGTGGCCTTGTTCCCACCGAAGAGGCGGGTGGCTGGGGCCAGGGGCCGGGAAGGCAGTCACCTCCTGCCCAGACCTCGCAATCCGTGGCCACACCCACTGTGCTGCCCCACGGACCCACTCTTAAAAATCCAACTGTTCAGAATTAAGTCTCCAACTTCATAAACTCCCAACTTGGGAGGGAAGCAAGTTAACACAGAAAACAGTGGCTGGGCTTCAGAGTCGTAGCTAAAGTTGACCTTTTCATTGTCCCTTGACCCGCCACCGTAAGACTTCCTTAAGGGGGTCAATAATTCATTCTTTAGCACAATTCATCCTTTTCCTCAATCACTGTGACTGCTACTAAATTCTGAAAATTACTATTTCTTTTCCAACTTACTACAAATATCGAGAAGGCAGAAAGAAATGAAAGTGTATTCAACAGAAATAAGGCTACGTCTAATTCCTATTCAGGAGTTGTCTTAATTGAAAAGAAAACAGTTTGGATGTAGTCGGGTGGCACGTTTTAACCGCTGAATGAGAAGTTCCAGAGAAACATATCACCTGGGCTTTGGGCAGAACAAGTGTCTTCACCCTTCCAGGGAAAATGAGTCGTACAGACACTCCCATCACAAAGGGTGAGGAATCGGGATTAACTTTTCATTTCTTTGCCCAAAAGCAAAAGCAGGAAGAGTGGAGGAGAAACACAAGGATGGCGGTAGACCAGGAATGGACCCTTACCAACCAGACTACCTGCCTCACCCACCTTCCCCCGCCTCCCCTGGCCTCCACACACCATGTCCTCCGAGGACAGTGAACTCCGTGCGGGAGGCAGGAGGCTCCTCTCCTCAATTCCTGTGCTCCTCGAAGTCTGACTAAAAGCGAGAATAAAATGCCATCTACAAGAAAAGAATTTTCCTCCTACCACTAAGGAACACTCTTGCTCACTAAACACAAAATCCACCTCTTCTCAGAGAGAGCCAGCACATTGTTCAAAGCAAAAATAACATTTTCTTTCCTGGCGAGCATGTTGTCACTGATACACTCAATTATTCCCCAGCCCCACCTAATGCCCATCAGGCACGGAAGGAGACCGAGGGTGTTCGCTGCGTGTTCTCCTCCTGGCACTGCAAGCAGCTGGGAAGGGCCCAGCCCCAGCCAAGCACCTTGACATGGACAGCGGGCTGTGGAGAGACGAGGAGCGCGGAGATTAATATAACTGGCCTGGAGGGAATCCAAAAATCACTTGGCTTCGTAATATGTTTTTTGTGTTTATATCTGATGCTCTAGGAATCCTGACTACTTCAGGCTAAACAATAACATATGCATAGAACATGAGCACTAGAAAATCCTCTCCCCACTAGCTCGGCAAGGATGGGCACCCACCGTGTGCCAGGCACTATTCCGGGCATTAGGGATACCTCAGGGAAAGAGAACAGACACATCCCTGCATCAGCAGAACGGACAAAGTCAGTCATGTATGCAACATGCCTGGCTGGCGATAATGAAGAGAAAGCGACACAGAGAAGTGGGACAGGGAGCAGGGATGAGGGTGGGGGATCCGCTACGGGCTGTCACTTTAAGTAGGGTAGTCAGGGAGATAACACTTCACCGACCTGAAGAAGATAAGCCATGTGGCCATCTAAGAAACAGTGTCCCATGGACAGCAACAGCAAGTGCAAAGGCCCCGAGGCAAAAGCATGCCTGAGAATCAGAGGAGGCCAGTGTGACTGGAGCAGAGGATACAATGGCAGGAGTGAAGCCAAAGTGAAAGCAGGGCCCTTGGAGGCCACTGTAAAGACTGGCCAAGGAGGGTCTTGAACAGAGAAGTGGTATGACCTGCTCTGGGAACAGACTAGAAGGCAGAGGGTGAGGGCAAAAGCAGGGACACCTCCTCAGAGCTAGTGAAGTAACCCATGAAAGAGAGGAGAGGGGTTTGGACCAGGGTGGTATCAGCGGAAGTGGTGAGAAAGGTTGCATTCTTGCTCTATTTTGAAGGGGGAGGTTTGCTGGTGTACAGGATACAAGAATGAGAAAGCAAGGAATTAAGGATAAACCGAAGTTTGTGGCCTGAAAGACGGGGCCATCTGGCCTCGTTTCATTTTACATGAAGAGGAAACCAAAGCCCAGGAAGGATAAAAGTCAGGTCCAAGCTCACACCATTTACTTCTGGGACTAGAACCCCAACTACCGCTTCTCCCTCTGCTCCCTCCTGCACCTCAGCAGGAGACAATGGTGACGGCTCAGGTCACACCTGGATGCCCTCCAACTCCTCTCTGCTCTCAGATGCCAGAGTAGACAGCGCGCCCTCGGGGACTGCCAACACCAAGCACATAATGAAAACCAGGATAGGATGTTGGTGAATGAGACCCACAGGCCCTGCCCAGAGAGGATGATCAAGTCCATGGCTGCCATGCAAGAAAGCAGACCTGCTGTGCTCACACATTCCCATTCTCCCCAGAAAAATCCCCCAAAGCTAGACTTCTAACGAAAAACTTTAAAAGGTGGCTTAGTTGCTTAATAACATGAGGGTGGCCAAACAGATCTCATGTGCAGGCCAAGTTCAGTCCATGCAGGGCACCATCTTGGAACCAGGCTCAAGACAGCCTAAAACAGACCTGGTCCACTCACACCTTGACCAGGGTTAGGGCCTGGAATTAAAGGTTTCAGCTTAAGATGGTCTTTTATTCCAACTTTTTAGCCAGCAGATGCCATTCATTATCACTATAAATAGCTGATAACTTCCAGAACAATCTTAGTGAACCTCCTGTCCGACCGAAAAGAGAGTAAGCAGCTGCCCATCATTCTGTGTTCTTTGTTAACTTTGGTTTTACCTTACTCTACAAGGAGGACTAAGATAAGCCCACTAGTACAGCCAAGAATTCACAAAGTCTTCCCAAATACTCTCCAGTGATCCTTTCAAAGTTGTATAGAGTATAACAGAGCCCTGCAAATGACCCAGGAAACAACTCATGTGAGCCAAGTATGAAAACACCAAGACACTGCTACGTGTAAGGCTTAAGGACCAGCAGCTGTTCCAATCTTGCCAAAATAATCAAATTTAGAAATTACAAAACTTTCTTCATAAATCAAAGTTGCTTCCCATTGCTAGACAGTGGGATACACATGTCACTCACGGCACTTAAGGGAAACACATTAGATGTGTCTGGTTTTTATTTTATTTTTTTCAAAGATTGTATTTATTTGAGGGAGAGAGCATGCACCTGCACAAGCAGGGGGAGGGAGAGAGGGAGGGGGAGATGCAGACTCCCCCCTGAGCAGGGAGCCCAATGCGGAGGCTCAATCCCAGGACCCTGAGATCATGACCTGAGCTGAAGTTAGATGCTTAACCGACTGAGCCACCCAGGCGCCCCAGATGTGTCTGGTTTTTAGATGTGGGAGTCGGATTGCAGGTTTCAGGAGACTCGTCAGAATCTGTCTGCCTAAGAAAACAGCCTCCTAGAAAGTCCCTTAGTTAATTTTCTATAATGCTGGATAGCCCTCTTGCCCAGGCTCTCCCTTAGAATTAAATATTAACTTTCCCTACAAGCCATATGCCGTCTGCCCAATACCTATTTGGCTTGGTCCGGCTGACCATTCTGATGCTGTTGATAGCAGGTTAAGAATTTCCCCCGGGGTAGGGCCACTATCTGTGCTGCTCCCTCACCCACTTTTTTTCTTGGTATGCAATTTACGATGCACACAAAGAGGCAGAAATCAATGCTTTCCAAGGGTGGTATCTTATTAGGGTGAAGCCCATGAACTGCCACTAGCCAACTGTTAATGAAGTATAAAATGGGCATCTTATATGGTTCAACATGATACTTCTAAATGCTCAAGAACGGAGACTTGAATGTTTAAAGAATTCCAACTACCTTGAACTCTTAAAAAAAAAAAAAAAGAAGAAAAAAAGAATTCCAGCTATCTCTAGATCAGCACTGTCCAGGAGAACTCCTGGTGATAATGGAAACGATCTAAATCTGCACAGCAAACACACAGCTACTGAGCATGTGAAATACGGCTAGTATGACTATGAAACAATTTTTTAATTTTACTTGATTGTACTTGTTTTAAGCTGAAACAGCCCTATGTAGCTACTGTATTGGACAACAGAGTTCTTCACACAAGAAACAGGTCTCACTCATTTATATTTATAGTGTTTGAAGGCCCAGCACACAGGAGACATTTGATAAAGAAATGAAAAATACCTTCTTGCACTGAATACATTTTCAATCGGCTGTGTACCTTTCTTCCTATGAAGCTCTTAATTCTGATCTTCTAGCTCCACGTCCTCCCTTAGGTAGTTACTATCCCAGCAAATGTGGAATTATCAGGCCCTGTGGGTGACATTCAGAAGGCCACGCCCACACTGCCCAGCAGGTGGGCAACAGGAACTGACCTGACCACCACCTGACCTGTTGGGCCTCCATGTTCCCATCCACAGAATGGGAACAACCATACCTATTCTAGAATGGGGCTGCTGCAAGGCCTAGATATGCGTCCAAGTTGTGAACTCTGATTCTCAACAGTCAACCTTAAAAACCAAGCTGAGCTCAGCTTGAGTTGTCCAATGAAGTAGGAGGCTAACTAGCAAGAATATTAACAGGTATGGCGGTCTACCTCACTTGGTCAACATTTATCATGTTACAGGCCAGGCCTTAACTACTACTGTAGGGCCTGGATGTAAAGCTGGATAGCAGTCTCTGCCTTCCTAATTCTGACTAACCATTATTTTTTCCCTCCCAAAACAAGATTTTAGCAAACAAAAATCCACAGTCTTGAAAGAACTTGAGTCCCTGCCTAAGTGTCATTCATTAGTAAAAGTTCCCAGAGAATAAGAAGAGTCTGGGGTCCTGACACTTTTAAAAGGTGTCCCTATTACATAATAAGCCAATATTCCACTTAAACCATTTCCAATCAACCACTTCGACAGAATTTGGTACTGTATAATTATTGCAGCCTGTTAACTTAGGAATCGTTTCAGCAAAGAGCTTAATTGCTCCAATGTGACTCAATCATTCAGGACTTATCTAAAACTCTCCAATCACCAAAAAATATTCATGCACCAAGGTACCAACACTAACTTATCTCTTTACAGATGTTCAAAGGCTGATTCCTAACTATGAAAGAAAGGAGTCTTGTTACAGCATGGTGCCTACAGCTCTACCCACTGAACATCCTCTGTTTCCAAACCCCAAGACACCTTTCTTGTCCCTATCCCAGCCGCCCTGCAAGCCACGTGTGCATTGCTCCAGGTAAAGGGAAAACAGCCTAGTGGGAGGTATGCCTCCACTTTTCCTCCTTTGCGTAAATAGATAGGGAAATGGCATCTCCAGGACCTTAGAACCGGAAACTTCTTTCTGGAAAGGAAACAGGTTGGCAGCCCATGGTGGGGCTGACCTTTAGAAAGTTCATAAAGTAATTGAGACATCACCATCGTAAGCAGCATGCTGCAGGATCACCAAGACTTCTCTGGTGTCAGATTAAGAGGAAGTTAAGAAGAGCAAGCACAGAAGGAAAGTGTAAGGAGGGAGGTAGAGTCAATAGGAGAATGCTTCCCAACTGCGTAGGGCGGGTGTAAAACGTGCAGCTGTCCCTCCTGAGAGTGCTGGAAAGAAGACCTGGGTCTCCAGAAACACTCAGCAGTCAGAATTCTAAAGCGATCTCTAGTTCAGGATGTTGAGGCCCTGGTGGTCTCACTTCCCCAAACTCCAAAAAATACCATCCAGATGCCCCCACGCTGCAGGTTCCAGCACAGTAAGCAAGCAGTGAGGTGGGAGGTTCCCAAGCACCCTTCAAAGTTTCATTTCCTTGGTGCTTCCCAGTCTCTGCTGACCTCCGACCTCCAGGAGTTATTGCCAAACTGCCTTCTGTTTGCACAAGGTCCTAGTTTTTCCCAGCTCTTGCTGGGGAGGTTGCCCTGACCGTACTGTGAGTGGGTGGTATATCTCCAGGTTACAGATAAGTAAACCCAGGTTCAGAGAGGTTAAGGGACTTGAGCAGAGGGTCTGTAAGTGAGGGCTGGGAGTGGAATCCAGACCTTGGGACTTCTGTGAGCCCTCCGCCTGCGGTAGGCGGACTGGAGGCAGAACCAGACTCCACCTCCCTCTCATGCCCCTCAAGCCCCTAAAAACTCATCCCAGCAGTACCAAGCAACACTTGTTGGCTATTCCCTACGCGTGCTGGGTCTTCACCGCTTTTCTCTTAAGTAAAAATGATTGGCAGCCCCGTTTTTCAGACGGGAAAGCGGACACCCGGAGTGAGACAGCTTGGCCCAGGTCACCCTGAACGCTGCCGGGATTTCAGAAGCCCACTCCCTTAACCGTTACACCACAATGAGCTATCCTTTATTATCTGTAATCTGGGGAAGGGTCCCCGACGCTTCCCGGACGCCCTACTAGAAGCGCACACCCCAGCCCGTCCTCCCTCACCCAGGGCACGGACTGGGGAGCCCGGCGGGCCGGGGACGGCGCCAGGCCGGGTGCCAGCGCGCTTGGCCGCCCGGGCCGGAGGTGCCCGCTTCCGCCTGGGCCTGGCACCGCTGGCCCATTCATCGTGGCGCGGGCGGGGCGGACCGGGCAGGGCCCGGGTGGCCCCATCACCCCGCTGGGCGCCTCGCGCCGGGCTCCGCGCTGCCGGGCCGGGGAAACGGTGCCCCCGGCCCCGCCGCCAGGGGGAGCAGGGAGCCGCCGCCCGCGCTCGGGGAAGTTGCCACCCCGGCCGCCCCGGCGTCCGGACCCCGGACGGTCCCGGTCCTTGCACGGCGTTCCCCGCAGCCCCGAGTCCCAGGCCCGCCTTGTCGGGGGCCGCCCGCCCCCCCGGAAGCGCCTCCAGGCCGCAGCCCTCAGGCGGGAGTGCTCGGCCCGCGGGCCCCCCATTCAATCCCGCCCTCCTCCCCCCCGGCCGGCCCCCGCCGCCTTCCGCCCGCCCCCCCATCCCTCCAGCCCGGACTCCAGCCCGGCAACGTCATCCGGCCGCTTCCCGAAACTTAACCCCTTCCTCCGCCAGCTGTGCGCCGCCCCGCCCCGCAGCCAACTTTCTTAGCCCAACTTCGGAGCGTGCGGGCCGGTCCGACGGCCCGCAGGGAGGGAGGGGTCGCCACGTCGCACTGCCGGGCCGCCGCAGGTTTCCCCCCACCAGGACGGCGAGGGGCGTAAGGTCCACACCGCGGGGCGCGCTCGGCCGCCGCCCCTGCACGGGGTTCCCCCGGCACACGCCCCCCGGGGTCCGACCCGACCCCGAGGGTCGGCGGCCGCAGCGACGGCAGGCGACGGGCGGCGCCGCCGGGGGAGGGGCCGCCAGTGAGACGTGTCACTCGCGGCGCTGCCGGCTCCGGCCCTGGCGCCCCGACGGCCCGGCCCGCGCGCCGCCGCCGCTGCAGGGCCCGGCCAAGTTTCCTACCTGCAGCCGGAGACGCGGGAGGGAGAGCGAAAGGGCAGGAGCCGCCGCCGCCGCGGAACCGGGAGAGAGGAGCCGGCCGAGCCGCCGCCGAGAAGCCGCCCCCGAGCAGCTGCAGGCGCCGCGACCCCGACGCCGTCCGCCCCGTCCGCCGTCCGCTCCGGCCGCTCGCTGGCTGCGTGCGCGCGTGTGGAGTCGTGGCACTTTCTGCCTCGGAGCTGGCGAACGGCCCCCTCCACTGGGATCACCGCCTCCTGCCTTCCCCACCCGGGCCAGCCATTCATCGAGCCGCCTCTCCCCATTGGCCCGCGCCCCGCCACTCCGTGGGTCGCTGGCCAGTCAGAGCGCAGGCGGCCGAGCCGCGGCGGCGGCCATTGGGCAAAGAGGAGGGTCTCCGCCTCGACCAATGGGAGAGGGGAGGAGCTGCGGGGAGCCGCGGGGGCGGGGCCGGGGAGGGGCGGGGTCGCGCGGTGCGGCGCTCGGCCCAGCGCGGGGGCGGGGCGGGGCCGAAACGCCCAGCCAAAGGCGGAGGGTGGGGGGCCCGCCGGTCAGCCCCGCCCACTCCAGGCCCGCCGCGCCTCTCGCAGTCACTGCCTAGGGGCCGGCTTTGCCCAGGCAGGCTGCGGAAGGTTCGAATCCTGACGGTGCGAAGCCTGCGCCCCTGAATCTCGGCAGGCCGAGGTGGCGGTGGGTGTCACTCTGAGCGCGGTTGCGCAACCCGCCAACAGCCGGGAGGAGTGCCTTATTTAAACCCACTAACTTCCCCCAAGCAGCGGCACCTCCAGGCCCAGGGTGTGAGGACGAGTTCTGCTGGTGGTCAGCCCCAAGAGGACGAGCTGTAATCTTCAGAGATGGCATTCAGTACCAGAAAGGATTTTCTTGAGCAAATGGAGGAATTGGGATCGAAAGACCAGAAGGTGCATAAGGAGTCGAGGGTGGATGTGATTGCACCCATTTTTAGGGGTGGTACAACTGAGTACAGTCTATTTGAGTTACTCCTACAAAGCATGGCGGGCACAGCAATAAATGTAATCCACCCTATGGTGTTTTACTCCGTGTAAGGAAGAGGGTGAGAAGGTCTGACCCAAGCAAACTCACCCGTTTCCCGGAAAACTGAGCAAATAGTACTTCATAATATGGTCTCCTCCCCTCAATATAAGCTAACTACTGTCCCTTCATAACCAAATAAGTCTTTCAATTAAGGTAATTTTAGGCCTGGTTTTTAACCATTATATCGGGGTCTCTTAAGGCCAACTCTTTGAACTTGAGCCAAAGCCAGCTTCTTTCAAATTAAGGTTTACAAAAAGCCAAAAGGGCTGCTGCAGCCTAATCTGCTCCACACCACTTCCCGGGTCCCTGTGGCTGCAGAATCCTGTTCCTAATATCTATTTATTGGACAATTTCACATTACCACCCCCCCATCACTGTACTAGTTGTTGTTAGAAAGATGTGGAAAATACAAGCTGTGGTGAGGGAGTTGAGGAGTTGAGTTGAAGTTAAACTGTTCATTCCTATTTTTAATCTCAGCAGTTCCTTAACACATTAATGATTAATCAATGGGAATTAACCAGGATTAACTTTCAACACCCAGTCTTTTCCCAGTGGTGAGCCTCCACTTGAAAGAAAAATCCAGAATCTCAGCCTCTGGCTGGCATATCAACTAGTTCTAATTGACCATGGGTAAACCAGTTAATTTCTCTGACATGGGTGTACCCCTCTAGGACGATCTGGGTTTTAGAGAGGAAATTCATTCGTTCTTCATTCATTCATTCATTCACTGGTGTTTGTTGAGTGCCTGGTATTCACTAGCAGGCTGGGCAAGCAGCCTAGAGTGATACACAGACCCAGTAAAGACTCAACTGCCCTTAAGGACCTTGCTGTGGGCAGAGACCCTCATCTTATTCACTGTTTAGGTTTTCCCAGAAGCAGATCCTGACAGGGGGTTTGGGATTCAAGTGACTCATTTGGTGGGGGTGATCACAGGACACATTGGTAGAGAAGTAGAATGGGAGGGAGCTGTATCAGGCAAGTAACACAATATCAAGCAAATGACTGGTGTGGGCAACCAGGCTCAGTATTACTTGGCCTGTTGGGAAACCGTGTGGAACACATCCCAGACATGTCCTACCTGAGGGGTGAGGAGGTGGGTTATTATCCCCCATCCCCACTCCTCATTGACTGAGGGCTTCCTCTGAGAGGACTTTAACTAGTCCCATGCCCTGTCAGCAAGAGAAAGCCTTCTGGCAGAGAAAAGCATCTGCTCACCACAAAAACCCTTGGCAGAAGGATACGTGCCTGAAGGGTCTGGAGGGGTCATGGTCGTATCTTCTAGGCAAATGTGACCCAGAGCCTGACACAACACCTACACAGAGTAGAGGCTCAGTAAATGCATGTTCTGTAAATACGTTAAATGAATTACAGAATGGCAAAGTTCCTAGGCATGAGGGGTACTTACAAAAAAGGGGCTCTCTGTTCCCTCCCACAATCTAACGTTTGGTTTGGCCTCAACACAATGTATGTTTCAGTATGGAGATGTGGCCTGGCCTGAGCCTTTGCCTTTCCTCCCTCCCTGCTCCTTGTCCTCCCTCCACTAGGCTCTGTTAGGCCCAGGGCAGCGCCCCCCCAACCCGCTGCCTGGCCTGACCTGACTCTCACAGCCACTGCTGTGCCCACAGACCCCCATCCTCGGTCCTGCTCAGCTTCATCAACGAGTTTAGGCCTTGCACTCTCCCAAGGTGTGTCTGGGAAAAACAGGAACTACCCCAAGATTAGGTGGACAGGGGTGACTGTGGGGAGATGGAGGGGCATAGTGGGTTTTAGTTGTGTGTTAAAAACAAATAGAATGTTCTTAATAGGAAACCCTAAATATACAAGAAGAATTACCTAGTATGGTCCATTCACTCATGATGGTGCTTTGCTTTCTATTACTAAATCACAGATAGTAAAAGAGTAGACAGAAGAGATGAGAATATCTTACAGTGTAAAAAGAACTTTTGCTTTATCAACAGCTATGAAAGGGTGATAAATGACACACAGAATAGAATGTCACATGGAAACAAAGCCATTGTAACAATATCTAACGTTTTTACATCTTGTCATGTACCAGGTGCTGTTTGAAATGCCCTACATGCAGGTAAAATTATTTAACCCTCAGAACAACTCAGTATAGGGGGTACAGTTATTATCTCCATTATAGGGATGAAGAATTGAGGCACAAGGAGGTTGAGCAACCTGGTCAATGTCTCAGGGCTAGTTAGAGGAGGAGAGTTGGGCTTCAGGGTCCGCGGGTCCACGCAGGAACTGCTGCACTTGGTGCCACATACTGAAAGGCATGCTGTGTGGGGGGTGGTGGTGACTTCAGGGAGAGGTTTGTGATCCATGACAGCTGACATCACTCCCTTGGCACTCTCTTTCTGGTGGTAGTGATGCTTAGCTTGGTTGGGGACCCACTAGGTTGGGAAACCATTGTAATAGCTCCAGTGACGAGGGCTTGGGAATGGGGCGGTGGCAGGAGAGGGAGGTGCAATGATATTTTATGAGAGGCAATTAGGGGGTGAAGTAGGTGAGGGTTCGTGACCATGGGGTGTGAGGTACAGGGATCTACCACCTGTGAGCCCCTGTTCCCAGCCTGAGTGACACCACTGGGGCAGGACCCATAGGAGAATGAATATGTAGGGGACAGGAATTGGGGAGGATGTTGCATGTTTATTGACATGTAGAATTTGAGAAGCCTGAGGGAAGTCCAGGTGGAGAGACTGTTTCTGTGAAGTTCAGACACTGAGGCCAGTGTGGGTAACACAGACTGGAAAGCTAAGCACATGAGTGGGGGTTTGAACCTTCAGGACAGAGATGACCACACACAGCATATAGAGCTGCGAGCTGCATGTGGATGGGGACAAGAGAAAGCCAGTACTGGAGCCCTGGACAGAGAAAGGAAAACCCACAAAAGAATCTGTATCGATCAGCTATTGCTGCATAACAAACCACTGCAAAACTCAGTGGCTTAAAACAAGGCTTGAGGCTTGGCTGATCTTGGCTGGCCCCCACATGGGTCTTTGGGTGGGCTGGAGTTCACCTCAACTCAGTACCTACTATGTGTCAGTCACTGTTCTAGGTGATGGTGAGACAGCCAGGAACAAGGCAAAGGGTTTCCTTTGGTGGAGCTCACATTCTAGCGAGAGACGGAAAGTAGACAAAGTCAACCGATAAATAAACAAGATGAATTAAAATGGTGCAGAGGGCTACAAGGAAGAGAACAACCTCTAGCTATGGAGAAGGGCAGGGATCTAGGAATGGGGAGGGCCGTGGGTGTCAAGAACATGATCAGAGGAAACCTCTCTGGGGAGGTGATGGTTGAGTTGACACTTGAACATGAGAAAAAGCTGATCTTGTCTTGGAAAGAAGGATAAGAAGAATCAGCAAAAAAAAATTCCTGCAGTGGGGAGGAGCTTAGCAGGTGGCTCAGGGAATAGGAAGAAAGGCAAGGGATGAGCAAGGCAGGAAGGTACCTAGGTCCCACATTCCCGAGAAGGTATTGGGCAGCCAATGGGGTTGGGGAGCTTTAGGCAGGAAAGTCTTGCAATCTGATCTTCATTAAAAAAAAAAACAACATTAACATTAGTTAAGATAGTGGAATCGTGGATCCCCAGACCAGCTGGGAGGCTTTTGCAACATTCCAGACAAGATAAGACTGTTACACTGGTAAATATTTAACATTTGGCTCTGGAGGTAGGGGTGGAGGAGGTATTCCTAATTTGCAGCAATTATCAATTTCCATGGTGTCAATACTCCCATCATAGCTGATTTCAGGCTAAGTCACTGAACACAAAGGTGGGAAGAAATTTGCAGTAATATGCCATTATATACCATGGAGATAATCTCGTAAATAATCTCAAGGGCATATGTAATAGTAAAATGTAGTGAAATAATTGGAAAGAGATGATGTTGAGTATTTATTACTTTTGTTTTTCATACAATGTTTCTTTTTTAAATTTTTTTTATTTCTTTAAAGATTTTATTTATTTATTTGAGAGAGAGAGAGCATGAGTGGGGGTAGGGGCAGAAAGAGAGGGAGAAGCAGACTTCCCACTGACCAGGGAACCTGACGAGAGGCTGGATCCAGGGACCCTGGGATCATGACCTGAGCCAAAGGCCGATGCCCAACCAACTGAGCCACCCAGGCACCCCTCATACAATCTATTTCATTGTAAGTTTATATCATTAAATTTTTAATAATCATTGTGTTTAATGAACTGCTTGAAAAATTCTTAAAAACGTAACAATCAGCTGTCATGAGCCAGCTGGCTCTTCCACACCACTGAATATAATAGTCGTCTGGACCAGAGTGGAGGGTGTGTGTGTGTGTGTGTGTGTGTGTGTGTGTGAGAGAGAGAGAGAGAGAGAGAGAGAGAAAGAGAGGGAGAAAGAGAGAGAGACCCAACAGGATGTGAAATTATACATGTTTGTGTTGACATTTCTGCACACATCTTGTTCCTTGTCTCAACTTCAGACTCATTGGGGTTGGTAGCTCCATCTGATGCATCATCATGTTCCCTGAACACCTAGCCCACTGCCTTGATTCGGGTACAGACTCACCTTAGGTTGGGTCTCCCCAGAAGAAGACATTGAGGACAAAAAGATTTAAGTGAAGGCAGTTTTTCTTCAAAAGGTGATCCCCGGAATCACCAGGAAGGGAGAAGAGAAATGAGACCAGAAGAGAAGACTGCCGATGAGCAGTGTGTCTTCAGCAAGTTACCTCTGTAGGCAAATGAAGCCTCATTCCATGAAGGAACTCTGGGCGACGGTATGGAATATGTCTCAGCATCACCCAACTGAAAAGCCAGGAAGCTTGGGTACTTACTCACTAACACCCCTCCATCACTGGTTGGAGGCTGCTTCTGGTATTTCCAGCCCACACCACAGACAGAGCCCCAAGGAAGAAGATTGCTATTGAGACACACAGGAATGGCGGACCGGATATCAACAGGCCACCAACAGTGTTGCTCCGAAACTCATGAACACTTCTTGAATGAATGAACAAATGAATGAACGAATGTAGGGCCCTTTGAGCTCCTTCAAACACAAATTTAAGATCTAGAAGTTTTAAAAGAGAATGCAGCTCCTTCTACTCCACAGGCAGCACATTTATACTTTTGCAAAATCTAGAGCAGAAGCCCTGTGATATCCCAGACGGTTTAAGTTTTGCAGTAGTGCCACTTAAAATCAGAGTAATTTTATTATACCCTTGAAGAAAAATCTCTATAGACAGATTATAACAAGTGTCAAAAGGAAAATAAAATTTCTGCAAAGAAATTGGACGGTAAGCATGAACCTAAATTACCAATTTTTTATGGTTGCTGGTGGTAGTAATGGGTAACTTGGGTAAGAACATTTGGTTTTGTGTGGGTGACACTGGAAGTGAGCTCAGAGTTAGGAGTCTTGCAAAAATGAGGACTGACCCAGTGGCTGACTGTGAATCCCCAAAGAAAGCAAGGGGGGAAAAATGGATGATGTCTATCTGGCACTTTTACTATTTCTAAAGTGCTTTGCAGATGATCCTTACCAGAACCAGGAGAGGGAAGTATTATTATTGTACCCTCAGTAGCAGATGAGGCAGGTGACTTCACACTTATGACAAAGTTAAATAAGCCTCGGAGACTCCAAAAATGGCACCTTTCCATAATACACCCCTCTGGGTTCTGAAATCACACTCCTCCATCTCAGACGGGAAGTACCAGTCATGAATAACGTATTGTGGTCCTGAGGTCAGCTTAGAGGGCTAGCTGCCTCTCGCTGGACCTCCTGGGACAAAGTCTGAGAGCCACTGAGTTAGAAGCACAATGGGGCTTCGTTTTTCCAGCCCTGAGCAGAAAGCATCCTTCACTAGCCTACCTAGTTAGACATCTTGACTCTTCTCTATGATTACCAGCAATGAAGAACTCAGGGCTCCAGAACTTTGTCTCCCATTCCTGATTGACTTCTTTCATTCGATAAGTATTTATGGAGCGTTGCCACACGCTAGAGTCTATGCTAGGTGCTGAGAATTCAGCAGAGAACGAGCCCATAGGACCCTATGCTCAGTGAGCTTACAGTCTGGCAGAGATGGGGGCAGGCAATCAATAATTCATTAGACTAAGTTTCAGCTTGTGGTAAGTGCTCCAAAGTAAATAGAGTGAAACGGTATATAGGAACTGTGAACGACCTGTCTTCTTTTTTGCTCTTTTTCTTTCCAATCCATCCTGCTCACTTTTAGCAAACTTAACCTTCACAAATGACTACTCCCAGCCTGTCTTGCCTCCCCCTTGGGAGCCCAAACGAGATCATTCCCACTGCATCAAATCTTCATTTCTCTGCCTGACTTTTGTGGAATTCCACAGCCCGGTGCCCCCCTCGCTTCACCGAGCTCTGCCTCTCCCTGTCTGTGCCCACCCTGTGCCTCTGCCCAGAGCAGTCTCTCCCCAGCTTTATTTTATTTTATTTTTTTAAAGATTTTATTTATTTATTTGACAGGGAGAGAGAGAGCAGCAACACAAGCAGCGGGAGTGGGAGAGGAAGATGCAGGCTTCCCGCTGAGCAGGGAGCCCGAGATGCGGGACTCAATCCCAGGACCCTGGGATCATGACCTGAGCCAAAGGCAGACGCCGCTTAACAACTGAGCCACCCAGGCGCCCCAGGCTCTCCCCAGTTTTAATCATTCCCTCCCACTCCGCCTTCCAAGAGCTGCCTTGGGTCATTCATTCCAGAATCAGGCGCTAAGTTTGCCAGGTACCCTCTTGGTGGTGGAGGTGCAAAGCTGGATCAGACTTGCTCTCTCTCTCCCCTTGTAGAGCCCACAGAGCAGCTTCCTCCGCAAAACCTCTGAATGCATTTTTTCCCCCATTTTACCAGCTCCATGTAGAGACCGTTCTGACACGACTGGGCACCAGAGTTCACTGGCAAAATCTGTGTACAGGAATGATGACTCCTCAAAATGATAAAAATTTACGAGAGGTCTGAGTCATATGTTTCCGTTCTGAATTCCCTGTGATTTTGGAAGGCCTTTCTTCTATCTTAAATCACTCCTACCTCACCGTGTACTCATTTCTTAAAGCCTTACTCTTCCTGGCTCTAGGGCAGAATTAAGGCACCCGCTCAATGCCCAGTGTCTGCTAAGTGTTCACAGAGTGCATGGTTGATTAGTAAGTGCCTGGCACTTAAAAATCGTTATTCTAGACCCTCCTCCGGGTTCTTCCCTCCAGACTTAAAAAGTGCAGCTGCTTCAACCTTTCTTCCACGTCTTTTTCCAACCACTTAATCATCGTGTGGCTCTTCTCAAACTCTGTTAATCAGCTTTTTTTTTTTTTTAATCATTAGTAAGAGTTTTGAAGAAGGTCTTTAACCAGAAGCAAAAAAAATGTATAATAAAATCAGAAAGAGCCCGCTAGGGCTGTTGGGTTCAGTTCTCTGCTTTGGCTTGGCAGGCCCCGCAACGGGCTCATAGATCAAGCCGACTGGCTCGCCCGGCACAACCGCCCAGCCTCCAGTCTGAATGTGCACTGCAGAAAAATTAGATTTGGTGGGATGAGAACATTGCCTGTAGCTCCGTTGACACGCTTCTTCAGACTGCTAATGGTCACTGTGGTCAGAAAAATCCAGGCCTGGTCGGAAACTCGTGAGCCAGCTTAAATCAGACAACTTTTGTTTCTTCTTCTAGTGTCATTTTACTGTGAGTCCATGGATTCTTGTAGTGTTTAGGGGCCGTCTGTGGTCTGGTGTGTGTGTGTGAGAGAGAGAGAGAGTGCACTGAACTCAGACTAATTCATACTAAGGTTTTACTGACTTACCATGCAATGTCTGTTAGACATTTGCACCAAACTGCCTCTAAAGACAGGGGAGAGTGAAGGTGGTTATTGCAGATGGGGGGCTCTGGGCTCTAAACCATCTGTATCAGGAAGGCATTCAGGTTTGCATTAATATCCATGTAATTTTTTTTTAAAGATTTTATTTATTTATTTGACAGAGAGAGAGGGAACACAAGCAGGGGGAGTAGGTGGGGGAGAAGCAGGCTTCTCGCCAAGTAGGGAGCCCGATGCGGGGCTCAATCCCAGGACCCTGGGATCATGACCTGAGCTGAAGGCAGACGCTTAACGACTGAGCCACCCAGGCACCCAATATCCATGTAATTTTTGCATTCTTCTCCAAAATATATCCATAAGGACAGACTTTCTAAAAATGGAAATCATTGTATTGTTATTTTTATCAGAGTGATATATATATGAATGCCATACATGATGCAGATAATATAGGAAAAAGTACCATGAAAAATCTAAAAAATCACCTGAAGCCCCAGCCTCATAGGTAACATTTTTTTACTTTTTTCCTTCTACACTATTTTCTATTTATAAATATATGTTGTTTGTTTTCATATAAGCTTTTAAAAGCACTGTGTAAAAAGATTCTGGCTATTTATCTGGTGGCATGGGGATCCATGGCACTGGGGATAACCCACCTGCTTTCCAGTTTGAAAAGCAGGACCTCAGGAGTGACCCCTCCAGAAATCATGCACATTTCAGAAGAGGAAGGAAGAGAGAGGGCAGAAGAACTTTCTGGAAATGTACAGGGTGGGTGCTTTAAGGGGAAGAGGGAGTGCATTCCTGCCTCTGTTTAAGTCTCCCAGGGCCCTGGCCTGCCCTCAGCCCGTGGGGCAGTGGGGGGCCATCTGTGTGGGCAACACCCAGGGGTCTTTGCAGGCCTGTGGGTGCTGGACAGTGGGCTGGTTTCCCCCTAAATGACCCACCTACAAACCTACATTAAACTTCCTTGCAGGCAGGCCTCACCCTCCTTCAGCAGAACGCTAAACACGCCAATTCCTAAAGAAGTGTTTTCTTTCTTTCAGGCAGGAAAACTAATGAGCTCCATCTTTGGCATGGATCAGAAAATTCCACTGTGGCGTTGGCAGAGCTTACGCCAGCACTAGAACTTTAAAGAAGCCCCACATTGAGAGCTACGAGGAACAAAGGTAAGGCTGATTGGCCTGATTTCCTTGCTCACAGTCGGGGAAAGAAAAAGGGAAAGGAGAAAGGAACAAAGTACCTGGCTGGGAGAGGTGTGTCCGGTCGGAGGGAGGTACTTTCCCGAGCCGTTCTCGGAACCATCCATCTCCGTGGGCAGCACAATGCCCTCCTTATTGCCCGTGTCCTCACGACACGGTGGCTGACTTGGAGCCTTACCCAGCACAGCGTCAGTGGCAAACATTCAGACCTGTGGCCGCCGGGCCCATCTTGGGCAGATTCCTCCAGCCACTGGGGTGGGTTCCCACTCTCAGCGGAGGTGGGAACAAGCCGTGTTTGCCTCACAGTCCCTTGTTTTTGGAAAACAGTTGGCAGATTGAACTGAATAAATACAGCATGTCGCCTACTTACCAATAAGTATTTGTTCGTTCATTCAATAAATGATTTTTGAGCACCTACTGTACTCCAGGGGCTGGAGATACAGCATGAACAAAACATAGACCCTCTACACATGAAGGTTTGGGATGGGAGGTGGACCATCAGAATTAAACAAACAGATAAAATAATTTCAGATATTAAGAACACAGGGTGGCGAGAAAGAAAATGACAGTGGGGAGGAGGCTATTTTAGAATGCTTGGGTAAAGCCTCAAGTGACATTGAAGCCAAAATCTGAATCACCCAAAGGAACCAGCTGCCAGAAGATGTGGATGCAAAAGTCTTCTAGGGAGCGAGAATAGCATGTGCAAAGGCCCTGAGACAGGAACGTGTTTGACAATTTCAGGGAATTGAGGAAAAGCTGATGAGGAAGTCATGGTAATGAGCATGGTATAAAGGCAGGAACCAGATTTATTATGAGAATCATCACATGTAACATTGTAGAGTGTGTTATAGTTTGCACAAGGCTTTGAACACACATTATCTCAATTCAATCATCCCAACATTCCTATTAACTTCCTCAGGATCACAAAACTAGGAAGTGGCAGACAGGGACTCTGACCAAGAACTCTGTTTGCACAACTCCAGAGGGCACTATCCATGAAGCAGGGGGAGCCATTCATATCATTGCTTGGAGTTTGTGCAGTGCACGGCCTGTGCCACTGTACATAGTGACCCTATGCTAGCTCAGGTCTATTTTCTCCAAATTTCTGTGCTTTTTCTGTGCTAGGGACTGTTGGGAATACAAAGAATAAAGATATTATTCTAGCCCTTGGTGAGCAAATGATGCGGTTAAAGAGAAACAATATATGAAGAGATGGTGGATGATATAAGACAGTTTTTGTTTCTGGCAAGAATATTATGAATAATTTAGTAGGGGATGCAAGATGTGAAATTGGCTTGAAGATTTAGATTGGTGGACATACAGAAAGAGAAATCCATAGGAGTCATCACACACACACACACACACACACACGCAATAAAACCTAGTGTGTTGTAGACCACCATAAGCGCTTGCCTCCAGCAATTTGTGACTAAAAAAAAAAAATGAACGTTTATTATCCTATCATATAAAAGAACCATACAGGTAAAATTTTGGCAAATCTAAGAGAAAAAGAAATCATCTATAATCTCATTAATGAAACACAACTGCTTTTCACATTTTAGTGTATTGCCTTCTGGTTTTTCCTCTTAGGCGAGCAATGTATGGGTGTGTGTGTGTGTGTGTGTGTGTTTATGACATGTATGTGAATGTATGGATATGTCATACATGTCATATATACACCTACCACAAATACACACACACACATATTCTTGCCTTTGTTGAGGTATAATTTACATGTTTTAAAATTCACACATTTTAACTGTGCAGATTGACGAGTTTTGGCAAATACAAGCACCTGAGTAATCGCCACTATGCTAAAGATCTAGAACATTCCTTTACACCACAACTTCCCTTACCCTATTAGTCACTCCCCCACCCTACCCCACGCTCTTCTCCAGGCAATCACTAAACTTATTTCTGCAGCCTTAGACTAGTTTTGCCTACTCCAGAACTTCATGGAATCAAGTGTATACTGTTGTCTCTGGCCTCTGTTGTTCAGCGTGTCTTTGAGGTTCATCACGTTAGGAGTTTGTTCCTTTTCTTTGCTGACTAATATTCCATTATAAGCATATACAAGAATTTGTTTATTCATTTGCCTGTTAACAAACATTTGGGTTGTTTCTCATTTGGGGACATCATGAATAAAGCAGCTTTGAACAATCTTGTACATCTGTGGAGGTGTTTTCATTTCTCTTGCGTAAATACCTGGGAGTGGATTTTCCGGGTCATTTAGTAGATTTGTATGTTTACAGAAAACTACCAAGCACTTTTCCAAAGTTGTACCATTTTACAACATATGGGAGTTCAGCTTACTCCACATTCTCACCAACACTTCCTAGAGCTGTTCTTTTTCATTTCCCTCATCACTAATGATGGGGAGCATTTTTTTCACAGGCAAGCATGTCCATAGTTGTAATTCTTTGTAGCCTCTGCTTTTTAAATTTACACTTAATATCACCATTCTTCTCTGTTTCCCCGTAGTCTTCATGACCATTATATTAATGGCTCCTAATCCTCTTACACAGGGATTCTCTACAATTTATTCAATCATTCCTCTATTAGACATTTAAATGATTTCCAATTTCCCACATTTCAAAGTAACTGAAATGAACACATGAATGTCTATGTTTCCCCCATATTTTCAACGGTTTCCTTTAATCACAAAAATAAGATGATCGGGCCAAAGGCATTTTTGTGGCTTTGAGAGTGTAAAATGTGAGGCGGACATTGAGGCTGCTGTCTTTGAAGACACAAGCTGAGCCCCCCGTTCTCATCTCTCAGCTCTGTGCTGAGGTCTTGGCATTGGGCCCCTTCCTGTGTGTGATCCTTTTGTCTGGAGGCAGGGCTAATGGCTGTTTGGTAGCCATGATTTTTTGAGTCCTGGGCAATGTGGAAAAGTTGATGCTATCATCGACACAATGCTCCAGTACAACAGGCTCCATTCCCCCTCTAGCCGAGTTGAAATGTGGGAAAGAAGAGGTGGGGTACCTGGTCCCCTGAGAACGATCTGTGAAGATGCCCAGCCAGGTAGTGACTGGGGCCATTCACTGGCATTTCCCCGATTTCCGTACACAAAGTGTCCGACTGAAGGGGCCAGGAACATGGTTTGAAGAGTGTTTTGATGCCATGCGAGTGTTTTCATTTGGATTGTATGTTTGTATGTAGGGGGTCTCTGGGAGGACTGACGCTGATGATGGGGAGGGGTATGTGGAAGGATTTGGGGGACCACACCACTTCAAAGGCAAGGGAGGAGTTGGATCAACCTTGCTATAGTACAAGTGTGAGGCTAGGCACAGGCATGGCATGGGCTTGGGCACCTAGGGAAGCATATTAATCCCATTAGGCCAGCAGAGACCCTCATCAACCCTTTCCAAGGATCCGACAGTCCCCCAAACCTAGCAAGAGCCATATTTTATATGGTTCCAGGTCTACCTCCATATTCCTATTTCAGGAAGAATTGTCCAGGGAGGTAGAAGCAAGAGGAATTTGCACAGCAAATCAGTCCCCTGTGGGTACCCCATTCAGGCCTGCCTATGTGGAGGAAAAGGCCTTTGGGCCAGGTTGCCAGGCCCCTTCTTCCCCCTGGCCTCCCCCTGAGAGTGTCATCTGAGCTCCTACATTTCCTCAAGGCACCCTTGATGACCCTCCAAAGGGCAACCAGCAGACACTTACCAGCAATTCCCAGAAATTCCTGATTGTACTAAAGCCACAGTATGTGTCTTTCCCCCTCTAAATGTAAACTTACCGAGGACAAAAACCATTCCTTATTCATGATGTCTTAGTCTGGGTTCCCCCCCGAAACAGACCTTGAAAGGAGGATTCAAGGATAAGTTGTTTATTTAGAGGCAATCCCAGGAAACTCTGGCAGAGGGGTCGGGCAGTGGGCCAGGAGAGGGAGGGCAGCAAGATAGGATGTGTTATCAAGCCAGTTACCACCGTGGGCAACTGAGGCTCAGTCCTGTGGACACCTCTGGAAGATGGCATAGAACATGCCTCCAAGCTGCTCCACCTGAGCGGGAGGAAGTTGGGGTATTTATCCACCAACCACTAACAGTCATTGTGGAGGAGGTTCCTGGGGAGACTTTAATCCCTGGGCTCCCAGATGCACTGCCTGCAGGCACGGGGGGCTCCAGCAGCCAGGGAAAGCCCCCAAACAAAGAGACACAAGTGCTGGCGTCTGGAAGTCAGGCCACCTTTGTGCACAGAAGTGGTAAAGCCAAGAAGCTGTGCAGGGCACAGACATGAGCTGTGCCTCCCCAACATGGCTCAGCGCTGGCGATGAACAGATCCTCAATAAAGTGGGTTGGCTGAACCCAGAGGGCTCAGCTAGCTTTGGCCCCAAAGCTATATCTTCTTTTTGTTCTCCAGCAACCCCTGACTACTGCCATCAGCGGGCCGTGTTATTTTAGGATCAAACCCAGAAGACGAACACCATTACATTTTTGAGCAATACTTTTTAAAGTGCACTTCCTGGAGCAGCAGCGGCAGGAATACCTGGAAACTTGTTAGAAATGCAGATTCTTGAGTCCTACCCCAGACTTACTGAAGTCAGGAATTCTGGGGAGCGAATCTGTATTTTAACACGTCCTCCAGGTGATTCAAAATGTACCCTAAAGCTTGAAAACCACTGTTGAGACTCTAAAATGTAGGCTAGTCTCCAAGGCAAGGCCATTTGCTCTTTGGTTAGAACGCTTTCCGCTCCCGACCTCAAGCACCAGAGAAGCAACTGGCCCCTTTTGTGGGTTTTCCTTTTCTTTGGGAGGGGGGCTTATTAAATAGGAATTGTACCTAACTACCAGTCACCTGCAGAGGGAAGCAGCGCAGGCATAAGAAACTATAGAAGGTACCCTGAGAGGCATCTGTGTCAGGTCTGACCAAGGAGAGAGGGTGGGGGAGATTTACATTTTCCTGTTTGTTTTCTGAGCTAATATTTAAATTCTTCTGTTTGCCTCTGAACAGACCAGGTGGGCAGTGGGGGAAAAGTCATGGCTCTGCCTTGAACTTTTAAATCAATCATAGAAAATGTGCAAAGGAAGAGTTAAGGGTTAGGGGACTCCCCCACCCCTTGAAGTCAATTTGTGTAGGAAAAATTGAAAGAGGCACTTGGTTCACTTGTGTTGACCCAAACGAGGCGGAGTAGGGGACACACGGCACGGGGGTCTCGGTGCCCCACCCCCCCAGGCTGATAGCCTCTAAAAGGCAGCTGCCTTTCCAGCAGTACCAGCCAGAACAGCGCTCAGCTGTATCATTTCTTCAGGAGGGGCTCCCTGTGCCCTGATACCAGCAGTGACGGCGGGCCTTGTGGGGGACCCCAGTGGTGTGACATCACAATGTGGCCCCATTCAGGATCTCAGGACTGACTTGCCCCCGCACCTAGGATATAAGCTTACCCTCCTAGGCTGGCCTGCACTTACAAGGCCACGGCAACCGAGACAAGCTGACCTGTGGCGCTGACCTGCCGGGCACTCCTGGTGAGTATTCAGACACTCTGAGAACCATGGACAGAAACACAGCTGATGGCTGGCTGGCCTAGTGCCTCAGGGTCCCTCACTCACAGCCGCAGACCCACTCTGGCGTCCAGCAGTGTGCGGGACAAGCCTGAGCCCTTTCCGGGGAAGCGGCCTCACCTGACACAGACACCCCTCTCCTGACCTTGTTGTGCGGGTTGCCATCTGCAGGAACTGATATTCTAATCACCTCCTGGGCCCAGTCTGCCACCTGCCTCAGCTCCCAGGACAAAGGTCATCTGGGTGCTTGATAGAGGCTCCAGGGCAAGGAGGCCAGGCTCTGAGATGGCGTAGCCACTAGAGAATCACTTGAGTCCACACTGGGGACAGAGGAAGCCACTGGCCCAGTGCTACCCTCACAGCAGCATGAGCAGGTGGAGAGCCTCACCGGCCGCTCTAGGGATGCTGAGACCGCCTCCCCTCGGACCATGTGCACGATGGTCTTCCTTTCGGCACACTTCGCCTTCTCTCTTGGGCTGTTTTTAAATCCAAATCCCAGTGGTGCCCAGTGTATCAAGTCTCTTCCTTCCCTCTTGGGACAGAGAGAGAGATTTGAGACCATTATGGGAAGTGGGTAGATGGGTGAGAACACCGGAAGGGCAGGCAACAGGGAAGAAGGGGTGGTGAGGGCAGGAGGCTGGCTTTTTCCCAGCTGACTCACCAGCAGTGGCTTGAGGGTGGTCTCGGGCCCAAAGGTCTTCAGCAGCCAACAGTGGGGATGGGCACCGGGGGCACCAGGAGGCAGAGCCTGCCTCCCCCACTGCCCTGTCTGCCCACTGGCTCCCCTCATGGACCATTCGCCGTCTGTAGGAACCAGCAGGTGTGCACAGGTGCAGAACAGCTCACACACAGGAGTGGTTTGTTGAGGGCCATGATTTTGAGCCTTCATTCGGAAAGGGAAGGAACAAACACTAAGCATCTACTACGTTTCAGACCCGCTATCCCTGTGATTGTTCTTAATTCCTGCCACCAGGAAGGTGAAGTAGGTATTTTCATGCTCATTTTATAGATATGGAAACTGAGAACTATGTCCTGGGTTGGGTGCCGCGTTTTAAGAGGGACATTAGCCTAGAATTTCTATACACTCCGTATGCGGACGAGCATATCCATAGATTAGAGTGCTCTGAAAATAGAATGGGCTCCTTTAGGAGGCAGTGAGAGTGCCTTTGGAAACATCCGGGCAAACTGGGTGCCTTCCGTCAGCAGGGCTGGGACAGGATCCTTGTGATCAGTCGGGAACTGAACCAAAAGCTCTTTAAAAGCTGTTCCAAATCCCAGATTGCAGGATCTGGGTCTCAAAACCTTGTTCACCTTCCATGTTTGAACCCAAATGGGTCAGGCCTTCCAGGGGGGCTGCAAACTTTGTTAGCATGGAAAACTTGGAAGGAACCATAGAGACCAGCTCCCCTAACCCGCAGGTAGGAAGCAGGCAGCCAGGCTGGTTCTGGAGGGTGATCCAAGACCACAGAGCCAATTCCCAGCATGAATACGTGTTGAAAGAATGAATGAAGGGATGACGGTGCCAGGACTGGAACCAGTCTGAATGCTGATCAAATATCCCTTAGCCCATCTCTCTCCCTCTCCCGAAACTCTTTCCTGTGAAGATTATGATTCAGCCAACACTTACTGAGCACCGACTGTATGCCAAGTGTGTTCACCAAGATGATTTCACGTAATCTGCCCTCACCCATCAGGTGGTGTCATCATCCGCATTTCTCAGATGACAATGGTTGGGTAACTGCCCCAAGGGATAGGGGACTTGGAGAGTCGCCACGACCGGTAATGACAATGAAGGTCTCGCCAACTCCAAGCAGAGCAGGCACCTCCACCTGTCGCCTCCCAGCCTATGCAGGGAAGCACTTTCTTATTTATCCTTCCCAAGGACAAACTGCTTGTGACTTGCTCAGCTGCTCAGGGGCTATTTTACCTCCTCTTCGGCCTCGTCCTGGCTGCCATTGGGCTCCCCGTGGGCCTGCCTCCTTCACCGCCTGTGCCTCTCGCCACAACAGGACAAGTTGGAGTGACTGTTTCCACACCAACAGATGTTATGCGCCAAGGAAGAAAATATGCTAATCAAAATCAGCTTTGGCTAATTGTAGCAATTTCCCTTCTGCACATTGCCCTGAAATAGTAGCCACGCTCTGTTCTTTTTTCACATCAGGGAGCCCCAAATTGGCAGCTTAAATGAGGTTGCAAAGAAGTCAGTTAAACAGGCCTTTTTGCTGCCAGTTACCATGGATGAAGCCGTGAACATGCTCTCTTGGTAAGACCCCCAGTTCAACCATTTGGAGACTTGGCACCTTGCTGTGGATAATTCAGACCCACTGTTGGGCTGCAAGAACCTCATTTAATCCCGGGGAAAAGCAGAACCTCAAGGGACATAATGAAGTGCCAAGCTCAAGAGCACATGGTCTGACCTTGAACCCTAGTTTACTCGTGGTTTGTTCTATAGCCAGCACCGGCCGATTGTGTTTTCCCCACTGAGGGAGAAATTTGCATCTGTGCGGTCCCATATGGTAGCCAGGAGTCATGTGTGGCTATTGAGTTCTGGAAACGTGGCTAGTGGGACTGAGGAACTGAATGATCAATTTTAATTTTAACGTAAGTTTGGCTTAAATAGCCTTGTGTGGCTAGTGGTCTGGGTGGCTGTAGCCCTGCCAACTTTTGTGACTTCATCTCTTGACCTCGTTCCCCTCTCTCCACCGCCCCCCCACAAGGCGGCCCCCTCCTGCTGCATTCACCAGACAGACCTTCAGCCTATGCCTCCAACAAGCCAAGTTGTTCCCTTGGGGCTTTGGCAGCATCACCCTGCCCTCTGGTCATTTTACGGTTTGCCCCTGTCCACCATCACCGCCTCAGATCAAGAGTGTTTCCTCAGAGCACCCTTCCTGACCTTGTCTGATATCGTCCCCAGCGCCACTCCCAACTGCTCCTGATTTCTCCGAAATTATCGTGTGTCTTAGTTCAGACTGCTATAACAGCGCGCCATCGACTGGTGGCTTATAAACAAGTGTATCTCACAGTTCTGGAGGCGAGAAGTCTGAGATTAGGGGCCAGCACGGACAGGTTCTGGTGAGCATCTACTTCCCAGTCATGGACAGACCTTTTCTTGTTGTCGCTTCACGTAGTGGACAGACGATTTTCTGGGGTTCCTTTTATAAGGGCACTAATCCCATTCATGAGTGTTCCACCCTAATCACCTAATGACCTAATCACCTCCAAAGGCCCACCTCCTATTACATCACTCTAGGGGTTAGGATTTCAACAGACGAATGCTGGGGGTGGGGGGCACACACATTCCACCATGGCATTGTGTTTGGCTATTTTCCTGGCTACTGCCATCTTCCTGGACAGGAACTTCAGTCCTGCAAGAGCAGGGGTGCTAGCTCTCGTGATCACTACCCCCCGGACCTGGAACAGTGCCTGGAATAGCACCTGGCAGGTGGAAAGTGCTCAGCACAGTGTCTAGAGCGAGTGAGCACCCTGCAGGAGGCAAGACAGTCACTGCCTCAGTAGGCTTTTGTTGCAGAACCCAAAACTTAGTGGTTTAATACAGCAATGATCAATTATTTCTCCCAACGCCCTGGGTCAGAAATTTGGGTAGGGCTCAGCTCCACATGGCATCAGCGAGGGTCACTCCCGCACCCTTCTAGAACTCACATGGCTTCCAGATGGCATTTCCATGCAGTTAGTCAGACTTGATGACAGCTGGCTTCTGAGGGAGGATGCAGAGCTGCCAGGCTTCTTGAGGGCCAAGCACAGTCCTGGCCCCACCACTTCACCACATTCTGTTGGTCCAGGTAAGTCCTGGGCAAGCCCAGATAAAGGGGGTGGGGGGGGAATGCCCACCTCCCAGTGGGCGGGGCATACAGGAAGGAAGGAACTGGTGGCGGCCATCTTTGCTTGCTACCACAGTCACTACCGATAACCCAATAGTGGTGCTTCTCAAACTGGATTGTGCACATGCACCATTTGACCCCTTGTTAAAATGGAGATCCTGATATAGTAAGTCTGCAGTGTGGCCTGAGATTCTGCATTCTGAACAAGCTCCCAGGAGATGCCAAGCCTTGGGTCCATGACCATTAGAACCACCAGCAAGGCTGTATTAGAGTGCATCCTGTCAGGGCTTGCTTATGTTTAGGTTTGGCCCCGGACACAACCACTGGTGCATCATTCCCCTGGGTTAAGCATTGCCCATTACCACCAGGGTCCATGTGATCAGTCCCTTCTCCCCTGGTCTCCAGGTTTGTGCCCACAAGAACCATCCCACTCCATCTCCCAGATGCTTCCCACACTTTGTTTCACCAAGCTGCACAGCTCCTTCCTCCTTTTCTCTAATATTGGATTCCCACCACACCTCTTGTGAAATTGGTGGGGTGGGGCTTTTTCAGTTACAGGCTAGAATCAAACTCAAAATAGTTTAATGGAAAAGGATTGATGGGCATGCCATGGCTTCAGGAATGGCTGGATCCAGCCCCTCAGTGATGTCAGAAAATTGTCACCATCATCAGCTCTGCCTCCCCCTAGAGATCTCTCTGGCAGGCTCCCCCAAAATGAAGGAAGAGATGACCCCTGCTTTGCAACCACACCAGGAAGAAGACACCATTTATTTCCTAATCTTTCCAGCAAAAGTACCAGAGTTCTCTCTGCTTGGTCCCACTGGAGTCCCATGTCCTCAACGAACCAATCATGGTGGCCAGGAGGATGTGTTACCTCAACAGTCAGGCCTTGGTCATAGGTATGCTCCTGGAGCCAGGTAGTGAGGCCAGCTCCACCCAGGCCACACGGAATGGGGTCAGGAAAGGTGCAAAAATCAGAAAGGAGAGAGAGCTCTTGAGAAGCCAAGAACTCCCCACAGTTCACCATGAAAACAGATGTTCTGTGATGGCTGGGGAAGCAGAGGGCAGGGGCCTTATTGATGTCAGGGAGCCCACAGCCAACCAGGCCTCTTGGCCCCCAGCACTGACTCAGAGGGGCCGAGACCTTTAGTACCAGAAAAGACTTGAAAATTAGCCAAGGCATGTTCCACAGAACACTGGCCGAAGGGATGTTAATTGATGTTACTTAAAAAGCTGTGTAGTCCAGGAAGCTTAGGAGTGGATTAGGCCAAGACGGCAGTTGCCTTGTTGTGCAGGGCCTGTCAGGGACCTTGAGTAAGCTGGAGTAAACTGAATCCTCAAGAGTAAGGGGAAGATGAAGGCTATTGTTCTTTTGAGCACACTTTGGAAAATTATCAACCTAACTCTACCTCACCCATTTTATAGATGAATCAACTGAGGCTGAGAAAGGGAACGTGATTGGGGCAAGTTAGTGTAACTCGTTAGTATGAAGCTTCTCCCCTGCTGCTATGACGTCGACAAATCTGATGCTGCATTGGAAGAGTTGCCTTGTAGCTCAGGGTGGCCTGTGCCCCAAGAGCTGGTTGTTTTCCTTCCCCCTGAAGAGTGTTCTCCTCTCCCTCAGACATCCCCTGCAATGACCCTTAGGCTTCCGTGGCATGGCCCCTGTGAGGGGCTCTAGGCTCCCCGAGTGTTGACCCCTGCCTGGGACCTGCCCCTCGCCACTGCCAGCCTGACGGGAACCACTGACCAGGCAGGAAGCCCTGTGGGTCTGGACTTAGAAAAGCACAGCCACCCGCCCAGCAAGATGGCAGCATTCTGAGGTTCCAAGGTTGGCCAGACGTGGAAGAGTAACAACAGCCAGGGCACTGGGAGTGCCAGACAGGAGGGGCCCGGGGGAGATCAGGTTCCTGGGGCCAGGCATGCACCTTAAATCCAGACAGAGATTGTGCGTCAGGGCCGCGGTGTGAGGTGGTGGTTATCACAACAGCCTCTTTGAGGACTTCTCTGGTGAGAGCACTTCATATGTGGTGCTTCTAAGCCACTCAGTGGCCCACATTTACAAACAATAGAAAGTGGCCATTGGTCAGTTGGCAGAACTCACAAGTATTCGCTCAACATGAAGGACTCAACTCCTCTCCTTGCCAAGGACACAGTTGTGGATGTGTTATTAACCTCGTTAAGCTTCAGTTTTCTTACCTGTTAAATGGGGCTAAAATGAGCTCCTGCCTCACAGCTTTGTTATGAGGATTTTACATATATACATATATATATATATATGTATATATGTATGTTTCGAGGCTTCAATGTGCTTCCATAGTAAGGACTTCTTAAGTGATGGTGGTAATGGAAATGTGGGCTCAGGTCCAGGTTCCCGGCTAGTCAGGGGCAAAGCCAAGATCAAACACAGGTCCAGCCAATGCCCTGGCTTGGCTCTTTTCTGCCCCTGCAACTCAGAGAAGCAGCACTGAGCAGACAGCAATGGCTCAGAGCCCAGGGAGTGCAAAGGGCTTTTTCAGGTCTTCCTCTGTATGAGAGGTAGATGGCATCTGTGTCTCTTTGGTCACTTCCAGGTGACTCTATCCAAAGACCAGGTGGAGAAGTCGATGTCGAGAACAGAGCCAGCACCAAGCATGACTTGGGTGGGCACCTGCCATCAGCCGTCAAGGCCCAGAAGGGAAGAGATTGGGGACCACACCCTAGTATTTTCAACCAGGAGACTGGAAACCATGTCTCCACCAGTGGATGCTTTTCTTCCCCATTAATTGAGATATAATTGACACATACTATTATATTAGTTTCAGGTGTATAACATAATGACTTAATATTTGTATATATTGCAAAATATATAGTCTAGTTACCAACCAATAACATACATAGTTACAAATTTTTAAGAACTTCTAAGATCTACTCTAAGCAACTTTCAAATATACACTTTTATTAACTATGGTCGCTATGCTGTACATTATATCCCTGTGACTTATTTATTTTATAATGGTAGGTTTGTGCCTTTTGACTCTCTTCTCCCATTTTACCCACCCCCACCCCTCACCTCTGGCAACAACCAATCTGTTCTCTGTATCTATGAGTTCAGTTTGTTTTTATTTGTTTTTTTGTGTTTTAGATTCCACATATAAGTGAAATCATATGGTATTTGTCTTTCTCTGACTTATTTAACTTAGCATAATGCCCTCGTTTCATTTGTGTTATTGCAAATGGCAAGATCTCCTTCTTTCTTATGGCTGAATAATACTCCATTTTATGTATATACCACATTTTCTCTAGCCATTCTTCTATCAGTAGACACTTAGGTTGTTTCTATGTTTTGGCTCTTGTAAATAATGGAGGTACAGATATCTTTTCGAATTAGTGTTTTCGTTTTCTTTAGATAAACAGCCAGAAGTGAAATTGCTAGGTCATGTGGTAGATCTATTTTTAATTTTTTGAGGAACCTCCATACTGTTTTCCACAGTGGCTGCATCAGTTTGCATTCCTATCAACAGTGCACAAGGGTTCCCTTTTTTCCACATCCTTGTCAATACCTGTTATTTCCAGTCTTTTTGATACTGGCCATTCTAACAGGTGTGAGGTGATATCTTATTGTGGTTTTGATTTGCATTTTCCTGATGACTGAACATCAGCAGATGCCTTTGAGATGAAAATCCCAGTGGGGACCTTTGGGAAGATGCTGGGAGTAGTGAGTGTCTGGCCACCAAGTGGGAAGATGGGAAGTGGAGACAGGAATGCTGGTTGTCTGTTTGTAGATGACCTTCATGGGGAAAATTAGAACATGTCCCCAGGAAACCACGTCCAAGTTTAAAGATGAGAAACACTCACCCAAGATGAAGGTTTTATATGAGTTGAAACTTGAACGCAAAGTTTCCTAACCTGGGGTCCCTGGTCCACAGACTTCTGAAATATGATGTCAAATTACATTTATGTGTGTGAGCTGGACATTTTTCTGGAAGGAAAGTCTATAGCAGGAGAGGCAAACTGGTGGAATGGCTTTGTTTGGTTGGGTCCACATCGTGTTACAGATATTTGAATTATTGTCTAACATTTTAAAAATGGGAGCTTGCACATAAAAATCTAGATTCTTTTGAAATAACTCACCATATCTGGTCACCTGGGACCCACATTCCTACAAGGGGACTACCTCCTTTCGTGGGGTGTGGTACAGCACTCAGCCACAGCCCACACCTTTTGTGACCTCCCTAATGAATGCCAAATGTGAGGCCTTGTTTATCTTTGCCCTCGCACTGTTTTTCCTCACTAATTTATTTTTTTCACTTGCCTGGACCCTTTGGATTTATGTTTGCTACCCCTTGTCTGAACTTCTAATAAATGCTCAAAAGGGTGTCTGATTTCAAAAGGGTCATTGAGACTAAGGTCCACTGCAGCCTAAACTCTTCCCTGACGATCCAGGGTTGAGACTGATCCTTACTAGAGAGAAGAACTGCCCTGCCCAGACCGGGGAACTCAGTCTCTTCCCCCTAAGGAATGTGGTTATGCTCCATGTCCATGAGTGTGTTTACAAACGGGCAGGCTTATCTTTTGATGGCTACAAAACACCAAAAGCTCTCTAGAAATGACTGAAACTCCTTTGTGTAATCTCTGCAAAAGTCCTGTTTGCAATACAAATAGTTCATTATCTGCTCACATAAATAATGCAATAAATGAAATCAATGGCAATCTTTGGGAAATACTTTCTTTATGGCCTTGAGACCTGGCTTTGAGTGGAAACAAATCAGAAAGAGAAGAACACAACTCTGGCTGAGGCCCCCTCTCTGAAGCCAGAGCCAAGAAGGCTAGTGATTTTTTTTGGAAAGAGTCTTAAGTAGGTCTTTGCACTTGGGGAAATTGGGTAAGTCATGAGGACCAATTTCAGAACTAAAACACACACAACATAGACACATACCCTCACAAGCAGAGATAGGCAGAACGGGAGGGGTCCTTAGAAGGTACTGGAACTGCTCTGCCAAGGACCAGCAGGCAAGGGCAGGTACATAAAATTTGAGCAAAGGAATAAGGGAAAGTTGAATCTGGGACTCAGCACTCCATCTGCCAAAGAACAAGCAGAAGACACATAGCGTGGTGACCTGACTTATCTTAGGATGGAATCAACACAGTGCTTACAACACTGCACATTTGCACAATTCCACCTAGACCATGAGATGTCCCCTTGCCGGCCGATGGCCAGCTGCCCCAGTTTGCATTTGCACCCAAGTAAAGGAATTCAGTCCAGAGCTGGAAGGAGAGAAAATGATTGCCCAGAAATGCAGCAGAAGCCTCTCCTGATGACTCAGTGCTTGGGAACGCAGATATCACTCTGAGGCTCACTTGGGCTTGAGGTCCGGCAATGCCTTGAGTCAGTTAACATATCTTATCTGTAAAATGGGGATCATCACAGAACCCACCTCCTCGCATTCGGGGCAGGTTAAATGAAGTCATACTTGGGAAAGAGCTTCACACGGTGCCTTGGGGAGCCTGGGGAGGCAGTGATTGCTCTCTTAGGCTGGCTTTCGCGGTCACCAACCCTGAGAATCAAATTTCCGTGCAAGCAGGTTAATTTGTGAGGGATCCAGGTCATACAAGTAGGAGGGCGAGGAGGCAAAACAGGAAGGGAGGGTGGCCACTAACCGTTCACATGCAGGTTGCCACCAAGGGCCTTTGGGATTCGATCCCTCTGGGGATATCTGGGAACTGTGCCACCTGAGCCACGCCAGCGCTGGGCATTTATCCACCTACTGTAACCCATCAGCTGCCGGGAGAGCCACGGGTGCTGGCTGAGGGAACTGTGAGCCCCTAGAGGATGTGGGCAGGTGGGGACAGCACCTGCTAACCTTGCTGTGGTTGCTCTTCTGATTCCCATCCTGGAGAGGGAAGAGCATGGGCTTTGGAGCCACCCGGACCTGAGCTTACACCCCAACATTGCCTTTTACTAGATATGTGATCCTTGTTGCCCCTCTGGGCCTCAGTTTCTCCATCTCTCAAAATAGTGCTGCCACATGAATTTTGAGGACTATGTGGGACCATGGCCAGACAGAGGCCGGCAACATCATAGGTGCTCAACAAACGTGAGCCCCCTTTGGTTCCATTTCTCCCACTTGCCCGCAACCCAGGCGTGAGCCCTGCTGGTACCAGATGTTCTTTCCAGATGAGCAGGGGCACCCTGACATCTGAACTAGTGTTTGCCTCAGAGGTGACTTCTGAGTGACATGTGGTCCTACAGCAATTCTCTCTCTAGCCAGGCATTATTGTGCTGTGTCCCCTTCAGCTATGAGCTTGGTGAGTTTGCGGCTTTCATCAGATCCAGAGAGGGAGGGAAATCCCAACAGGATTAATTTCTGACTCGCATGGCTCACCTGGGAGTCCAGGGTTGGGAGTGTGGGCTGAAATTTAGGGGCTTCTGCGGAGTCAGGGGTGGAGGAGAGAGCTGCTGGAAAAAATGCAGGATGCCCAGTTAAATTTGAATTTCAGATAATCAGCGAATAACTTTTTTGGGATGTCTGTCTTATGAAATATTTCAATCATACTTATGCTAAAATTTATTGATTGTTTATCTGAAATTCAAACTTAACTGGGCATTTTGTAGTTTGTATTTTTATCTCTAAATCTGGCCACCCGAGTCTGGGGGAGCAGGGAAACAGGAGAGCAGGGGCTGAGTAAGGCTGCGGTGCCGGCTGGAACCAGCTTCTGCCTGACCCCATGAGCATTCTGGAACAGGATTGGTGCCAGAGAGTTGGTCCTACCTTGAGACAAAAGGATGGAGCAGGGGGTTTCAACACTGTGGTTAGAGGTCTCTGGCCTCCCTCAGGCAAGGCCTGGGCCTTCTAACCTCCCAGGTGTCTCCCCGTGTGGTAGCTTCCATTGCTGAGATACTGCTCTGGGGGGGAGCCACCCCCAGGAGCATTTAGCAGCTGCACAGGCCGTTGGGGGATGGGTGCATCAGCTGGTCGGGACCTCCTCATCTGTTTTTTCAGTTGCAAATTTTTTTTAATTTTAGTTTATTTTTTTATTCCTTTTTTAAAGATTTTATTTATTTGTCAGAGAGAGAGAGAGAGCACAAGCAGGGGGAGCGGCAGGCAGAGGGAGAGTCAGGCTCCCTGCTGAGGAAGGAGCCCAATGCGGGGCTCAATCCCAGGACCCTGAGATCATGACCCGAGCCAAAGGCAGATGCTTAACCGACTGAGCCACCCAGGCGTCCCTCAGTTGTAAATTTTAAAGAGTCTCTGTTGCAAAGTGTGTCTCCTTAGGGACCACTCTGCCCCTTCCTGCCTTCCCTAAGGGGCTTTGTGGCCGTGGAGGTGGGGAGGGGAGAGGTGCAGGTGGGTCCTGATGGCAGTGAGTGCACAGGACTTTGAATACTCACGGAATCTGCAGGACAATAGCCGGATCCTGTGGCATGAGGCTGCTCTGGTCCACACAGATGATTAGCCCCATCTGGACTTTTAGGGATATCTTGGCAGCCTCTTCAGGAGTCTGTGACTTGGGCCTTTGCCTTGGTTGGAAGATTCCCACTCACGGGGCCTCTTCGTTCTGACTCGTGGCTTCAGCTCACCCATCAGCCCATCTTCTGGCCCGTGCTCAGACTCCTCTCTCTAGCCACTGTTCACAGTGCCGTAGCACTGCCACAGAGGTTTAGGAAGTGCCTCTTCCTGTCATCTCGTGGTAAGCCCAAGGAAGCAGGCCACTGCGTCTCACGCACCATTCTCCCAGTCCAGCCGGCATTCCGGACATTGCCCTCTGGAATCTAGCAAGTCTGCTCATTTGGGGATTTTTGTCCCAGAGAGGGAAGGTCAAGTCCCCTGCCCCTATGACCCACTTCACAGACATTGTCTTCTCTGGATAATGGAGCAAGCTTTTTCCATTATCCGTGGGGCAGATGAGATAGACTCTCCCTTCGTTTTTCATTTCTCTGGGGGTAATCCTCCTCTTTCCCAAGACGATATTGCTTTCTTGCTCTTGCTAGGGGTATAACAGCAGAGAGAGGCAGAATCAAACAGCTCTACCCGTGAGGGAATGCAAATCAAGGGGTTTAAAAATATACAATATAGAACACCCATATTCATAGCAGAATTACCCATAATAGCCAAGAGGCAGAAGCAACCCAAGTGTCCATCAATGAATGAATGGTGATAAAATTTGGTATATACCCACAATGGAATACTTTTCAGCCTTAAAAGGAAAATTCTGACACATGATACAAAGTGGATGAACCTTGAGGACATTATGCTAAGTGAGATAAGCCAGTCACAAATAGACAAATGCTGTCTGATTCCACTTATATGAGGTACCTAGAGTAGTCAAATTCATAGAGACAGAAAGTAGAATGATGGTTGCCAGGGGCTGGGGGAGTGGGGAATGGGAGGTTAGTGTTTAATGGGTATGAAAAAGTTCTGAATATTGCTGGCACAACTATATGAGTATACTTAATGCTATGAAATGTACACTTAAAAATTAGTGAGAAGGTAAATTTTGTGTGATGGGTATTTTACCACACTGAAAAATAAAAATAAGTGAAAAAAAATTTTGTTAGAAATGCAGATGCCTTGTCCAGGGAGGGGAACTAAAACACTCATAATTCCTTAGATGACTTATTTCATTAGCTCAGCGCCTGGTCTTTTACAGAGAATGGGGCCCCAGAGGAGAGGAAATGTTTTCATGAAGAAAAGATGCAAGCCCCAGTAGTCCCAGTTAGAACCACTATGCAGACAGAGGATATCCAGCACAGATAGGAGAAAGGGGACAATTTTATTTGGGGAGAGAGGATTAGTGACAGGGACAGAGCCTTAGTGACATGGACAAGAAAGGTAGAGTGTGGGTAAGCTGGGGAGACAAGCATCTTCTACAGGAGACTGTTGCAGGCACAGTGATCTTAATGTCAGTCTATAAAACCTGATTCAAAAGTGCTGGAGCTAGAAGTTTTGGAAAACTCAGATTTTTTTGAATTTTAGAAAGGCAATATGGTGCCTATTCTGTGTCTTATAGAACATTCCTGGTGGAGTCTGGCTCAGTACACTGTAAACAAACCCATTAATATTCCTGTGGTGAAATGTATAAATATTCACACTAAGTGGGATAATAAAGACTATAAATAGTTTTGTGTTGGTCTAGGCCAGGTTTTGCTGCCAAATAAGTTTTTAAAAAATCTTTTGGTTTTCAGAGCTTTTTGGACCTGACAATGGTAGAATAGGGACCATGACCCTGTGTGAATTTTGTATCATCTAAAGACTGTAAGTTAACAAAGACACACGATGTTGGGAGGGACCAAAACAATGAGGTCCAGCTAATTCAACATTCTGATTTTATACACACGAAATGGAAGTGATTTGCCCAACATCATACTGCTGGTCATAGGCAGAGCAGACTCAGGTCTCCTACCCCCAATCCAGCACACCCCAGAGTGCTCTAGTAGACCCACACTGACCTTTGGAGTCTGGAATTCATGAAGACATTCCTCCCTTTCCTTTATGGTTCCCCAAAGATGTGACTTGCTGCCTGTGGGAACGTCCTGGTCATCACTGAGGTTTTCTCTGACAGGAACCTGCAGAAGCCTTTGTCCTGTAGGTTCATAGACTTCACTCAAGGTCTTGTAAGAGACAATGCTCAGTAAAGTTCTGAGAAATCATTGTATTTATTTGGCTACTCATCACAGGCATCAGGAGAAATCTTTACAATTAAAAGTTCATGTGTAAGACAGCCACCAAGGAATAGAGGAATCTTGTTTGCCATTGTAGAATTGGAATTCAGGGCAAGGAAGGGAAATATTCCTTTTATTTGTGAATGATGAGCAGTAATGGTCATTGAAAAATGATTTTTTCCATCCCTGTTGCCTGCCCATGGGACTAATCCTGCCACAGGCCTCTAGGTGGAATGAAGATGCTTTTGTGCCTTGCATTGTGCTTGGTGCATAGAAAGCATACCACAAACACTTGATGAATGAATGAGTGAATGAGTGAATGAATATGGGGGGGTGGATTAGTTAGGGCTCTTTGTTACAGATTGTACAATCCCAATTTAAACTAAATTAAACAAAAGTGGGAAATATTGCCTGATACAATTGAAAAATTCAAGGGTAGGTGCCTTCAGGCATGGCTAGATCCAGGACTGCAAGTGAGTCCTGGGAATGTCTCTTTCCTTCTCACAGATCTGCTTTCCTACATGTTGCTTCCTTCTCAGGCATGTTCTCAGGGACAGGTGATGACAGAGATGGTCACCAGTAGTTCTGCACTCACATCCTGCCAGCTGAGCTTGGCCTGGGCTAGGGAATACACCACAACCCATTTCTGAACCATTGCTGTGGCCAAAATGATATACTAGTTCCATTGGCCAGGCCTTAACATGGTTGCCCCCTGGAGTCAGGGGGTTGGGAAGATAGAGATTGAAGTTTGGGGAAGAGTGAGTCCCCAAAGGGAAGTAGAGGTGCCGGTCCCAGAAGTAGAGAGAGCCAGTGCTGAGCACTGGTAGACAACAGGCAACCCTCACAGGGATGGATGCCAAAGGGTCTTTCCATGGTATGCAAAGGACAGACAGGCTCATGTTTTAGAAGACAGTATTCACTCATCATCAGGGAAATACAAATCAAAACTACATGAGGTACCACCTCACACCTGTCAGAATGGCTAAAATTAATAAGACAGAAAACAACAGATATTGGCGAGGATGCAGAGAAAGGGGAATCCTCTTATGCTGTTGGTGGGAATGCAAACTGGTGCAACCACTCTGGAGAACAGTTTGGAGGTTCCTCAAAAAGTTAAAAATAGAATTACCCTACGACCCAGCAATTTCACTACTAGGTATTTACCCAAAGGATACAAAAATAGAGATTCATTGGGATACATTCACCCCTACGTCTTACTGGCCTCCGCACACTGGAGGCCAAACTATGGAAAGAGCCCAAATGTCCACTGACTGATGAATGGATAAAGAAAGTGTGGTGGTGGTGGTGTGTGTGTGTATACACATATGTAATGTGTATTACATATTACTCAGTTATAAAAAAGAATGAAATCCTGCCATTTGCAACAACATAGATCTAGAGAGTATAATGCTAAGTGAAATAAGTCGGTCAGAGAAAGACAAACACCATATGGTTTCACTCATATGTGAAATTTAAGAAACAAAGCAGATGAAAAAAGGGGAGAAAGAGAGAGGCAAACTGTAAAATAGACTTGAAGATTGCTGGAGGGGAGGTGGGCAGGGGATAGGCTAGAAAGGTGATTGGCATTAAGGAGGGCGTTTGTTGTGATGAGCACTGGGTGTTGTATGTAAATGATAAATCACTAAGTACTACACCTGAAACTAATATTACACTGTATATTAACTAACCGGAATTTAAATAAAAACTTGAAACCAAAAAAAAAAAAGAAGAAGAAGAAGAAGATAGTGCTTAGAAGCAACAGAAATCAACTTGACCGTATAACCGTAGACATTTGCGAAATCCTGGTGCGATACAATCCCAATGAATTGGCTCACCTGCAGTGGTGCTTACTCTCTTCCAGACAGTGTACTGCACGTTCGACATTCAGTTAACTCTCTGATCTGCACAACCACCCTGTGGGTGGGTGACATTCATTATGCCCACCGTACAGATGAGGAAACGGAGTCTTTGGTTCAGAAATCCTCTCAAGGTCTCCCAGCTAGTAAGTGAAGGACAGATATTTGCATCCATTTATCTCTGACTCCCTAGCCTGGGCATTTCTTCTGCCCATCTGCACTGACCTCAGATCTGCTTCTCTCCACGTTGCTTCCTTCTCAGGCAGGCTCTCCATACATCCTGGCAAAGATGGCCGCCAGCAGGCATAGAGCCCACCAGCTGAGCAATCCTCACAGAGAAAGCCATTCACAGGCGCGCCAGGATGTGGCCTGAGAAGGTGAAATTTGGCCATGGGACACTGTGGTGAGCATGGTAGGCCCTGGAAAGTAATTCCTGAATTGACTGTACAAAGTGGAGCCCTATGCCTTGGGGCCATGAGCTTCCATCCAAAAAGGGAGGCAACCTTACAGTGTCTCCTCAGACCTTTAACAGCTTAAGGGGGAGAAAGCTCCTCAGAGTCAGACCTCAGTGTCATAGGAATATTACCACCTTTCTTTTTATTCTTTATCTAGGAATGACTGGGAGGGAGAGGCAGACCGGGTCATTTGAAGGGAGAAGAGATAGTTTTGAGGAGCGGGGCAGAGGTATATAGGGTCAGGAATGGTATCTGACAGACAGCACTCCTTTGGATCCTAGGGGGTGAGAAATGCGTACTGTCCTCATTCCCTCCTGGTCCAACTCCATTGTCCCACCATCCGCACACTGGAGGCAAGGGCCTCTGTAGGGACAATCCTGAGATTATTCTCATCCTCATTCTCTTGCTTTCCCTTGGTGCTACAAGGCTGCAGAGTTTTTGAGACCATAGGGAGGGACCCTGAATTTTTCCATAAATCTGCTTAGTTTAGGAACTATTTTTATTCTCCATATCTTTGAGGCTTAGAGCACATAATAAAGCAGCATAATTTAAAAAGTGTGTGAATACTCTGAGCACATAAATTTAAGTTTTAAAGTAAAAGTAGAAAGAAAATGAGGGCATTGAGCGGAAGAAGTAAATATGATAACTAGGAAGGGAGAGAGATTTTATCCATGCTAATTTCTAAATGTGGCCAGTAGGTTTAGCTCAAAGCTTCCCAGTAGGCTGAGTAAAAAGAGAAATATGTTTACAAATTCCTTTCCTCATAAAGACAGAAATACACCAATTTTGAAAGGTATACTTTTTTCTTCACATAAAAAAAGATTCACCATGGGGAGCATTTTCTAGAACAAAATGTGGGCAGCAGCCCCCTCAACAATGTGACCACCTATGCAGATTTCTGTCCTGTACCCCTTCAATAAAAGGGGAGAGCAAAACATGAAGCTTAAGTAATATCAACATCACAGTTCCTGGAGTAGGCAGTACTACATATGCCCAAATATAAAGCAAACAGGAAAATAAAAGAACCTCTCATTTGCTCAATTAGAAGACCCCTCCGAAAATGCTTTTTTGGGCCATTTGAATGTATAAACTCTTAGGGATATAGATAAAATAGTTTGCTTGTACCTTTTCATTTCATAATTTAATTATACACATTTAAAATTACATATTAGGCAAAGTAATACATTTAGAAATATTACACTCTTCCATTTAGATTTCAGGGAAACTATAGTATTCTAGCTATGTTCTTGTATGGTCCATACCAGTGTCTTCATCATTGGGTCAGCTCTAGAGTCATCTTACTTGGGCTCCAGAGACTAATGACTTCACTCTCAGCTAATGGTTGTTGAGAGATGTTACTTTTTAAACTTGTGTACAATGTCCCCACTGGAAATCTTATCCCAAGCCCCAAATACCCATTTGTATGGCATTAGAGCAGCATCCCCACCCCACTCCATTTATCTGATGGGGCGCGTTTGGGATTGCGTCTTCACAAAGACTTATTGTATAGATTTTTAAATGATCTTTAAAGGATGTCAAACATTTGCAACTAGAAGGTCATTCCTTTGGGAGTCGTGATTAAATTCCATTGACGCTTTATTCCTTATTTAAACAGGTGAGTGACTTCTCTTAGCCTCTAAAACCAGACTTGGTTGAAGTCATTTCCTGCCAATGTATCTTCCCCAAACAGTACTTTGTGGTTCAAAACGATGTAATTAATAGAACGCCCTGTAACCCAAGACTCTTTTATGGGACAGGACTATGTCAAGGCATTTGTGGTAGTTTTGTCATGTGATGGCTGAGTGCTTGAACTGACCGTAACATAGCCCACCCTGAAACCCACCCTGGAAGTGCCCCCATCACTTAGAAAGAGTGCTCCCCTGGAAAACAGAGTCAACCCTGTTTTGCTAAGCATAGGATCTTGAGCAGGTCACTTAAATTCTGAGGCCTTGGTTTTCTTACGGGTGAAATGAGGGGTGTAGGCTGGATCAGACAGGGGTTTGAGGGGGTCATAAAGGGAACCATAGGGACGGCTCCATATATATCCCAGGGTGGCTCTGGTGCCCTCCCCTCATTGGCAAGTCAACAGAGTTATTCTGCTTTGATCTATTTTATATAAAGGGATTCCAGGTAAAATTTCCTTTGAAGTAAAGATCCCTTTTTTTAATTAAAAAAAAAAAAAGGAGTAGGCCATTATAGAGGCCTGTCTGCTCTGAATTCTCTGACTTCAAAGCCATCAGGGGTCATAGTTAAATCTTCCTGCTGATGGCTAATGAGGATATGATGTGCCTGGGGAAGGGGGGACAGACACTGCCTGCTAGTTGGTGAGCATAAGCCGTCTGGCAACACAGACATAGACAACCCACTATAACATCCCACTTAGCTGGGACCTAGAAAACCTGCTCATAATTTTATGAGAAGCAAATGACAAGGAAACAGTGGTTCTCAAACTTGGCAGCATATTGGAATCACCTGGGAGTTTTTGAAAATTCTGATGTCTGTGCCACACCCCATGCTAATTAAGTCAAATGCTAGAGGAGGGACCCAAGCTTTGGTTATTTGTGTCTCCCAGCATGAGTCTAATGTGTGGTAAAGTTTAAGAATATACAGCATTGGTACAGTCACTATGGAAAACCGTATGGTGGTTCCTCCAAAAATTAAACATGGGATTACCATATAGTCCAGTGATTCCACTCAATCCAAAAGAATTAAAAGCAGAATCTTTTTTTTTAAAGATTTTATTTATTTATTTGAGAGAGAGAGAATGAGAGAGAGCAAGCACATGAGAGGGGGGAGGGTCAGAGGGAGAAGCAGACTCCCTGCCAAGCAGGGAGCCCGATGTGGGACTCGATCCAGGGACTCCAGGATCATGACCTGAGCCGAAGGCAGTCGCTTAACCAACTGAGCCACCCAGGCGCCCTAAAAGCAGAATCTTGAAGAGATATTTGCACACCCGTGTTTATAGCAACATTAGTCACAATAGCCAAAAAGTAGAAGCAAGCCAAGTGTCCACTGATGGGTGAGTGAATAAAGAAGATATGATACATACATACAGTGGAATATTATTCATTCTTAAAAAGGAAGGAGATTCTGACCCATGATACAACATGGTTGAACCTTGAAGACATTAGGCTGAGTGAAATAAGCCAGTCACAAAAAGACAAATACTTACGATTCTACTTAAATGAGGAATCTGGAGTAGTCAAATTCATAGAGACAGAAAACAGAGTGGTGGTTGGCAGGGGCTGGGGGGAGGTGACGGTGGAGAGTTGCTATTTAATGAGTTTGGAGTTTCAGTTTTGTGAGATGAAAAGAGTTCTGGAGGTTGGTTGCACAACAATGTGAATATACTTAACACCACCTAATTGGACACTTAAGAATGGTTAAGACGGTAAATTTTATGTTATGTAAATTTTGCCACCATTAAATATAAAAAGAAAAAGTGGCATCATGTAATGCCTTGCTACTCCAAGTGTGATCTGTGAGCTCCCAGCATGGGCATCTTCTTAGGAGCTGGTTAGGAATGCAGCACCTTGGGCCCCACCCAGGTCTTCTGCATCAGAACCCACATTTTTAAACAAGACCCCGCCCTCAGGTGGTCCGTGTGCACATTAAACTTTGAGAAGTGCTAGTTGTGATGGACTGAACATTTGACCAGGTTGGAAGACATGGTGGACTCAGTCATTCACTACCCAGCATCCACCTCCTTTCCTACTTCCTCCAGAACCCGGCATTCTCTGAGAGGCCATATGTCCAGCGGGCTGACCTCATCCGCATCCCCATGCAGACTACTCCCCTGGCCAGTGACTGGTTTCCAGGTGGGCATGCTGCCTGGTTCCGGCCAATGCAACCAAGGCAAGTTCTACTGAAGAGGTTCTGGGAACACCCGAGAAGAAATGGCCTGTCCTTCCTTTGGAAGTTTTCATGTCTGGACGGGACCCAAGCAAATTTTGTATGCATCTTGGGACCTTGGACGCAGCTGGCCTGGTTCTTGACACACATGGATGGACACACGCACACACACACACACCCACACACAGACGCTGACTGACAAGATCCTGGGGTCCACCACACCGATGGATTTCGGATTATGTGAGATTAGAAAAGTATTTTTTAAGACCATTTGAGTCAGGTTTTCTATTACTTTTAGCGAAGGGTTTCTCAGCCTTGAACCTATCAACATGTGGGGCCGGGTAATTCTTTGTTGTGGGAGGGCTGTTGTGTGCATTACAGGACATTAGGCAGCAACCCTGACCTCTACCCTTAGATGCCAATAGCTCTCCTCCCTCAGTTTTGACAACCCAAAGTGTGTCCAGACAGTTTGCCAATTTGGGGTTCGGCGGAGGGGGGGTACAATTTGCCCCCAGTTGAGAACCACTGCCTCAGACAAAGGCATCCTAATGAATGTGAAGGCTTCTATTCAGTGGATCCTCAGAAGGATAAAAATTCCTGCTGCCTATGCTCCAGAGTGTTCCAAGGATCAAAGTGAGATCAGGTGTGTGAGAAAAGCAAATACACACAAGGTGTTGCTAATCATTACCTGTCTTTGATGCTGCTGCTGCATTGATAGCAATGTTGTAGTTTCCATTTATTCATTTAATGGGCAGAGATGTTTAACTTAACAGATAGCCAACGCAGATAGTGAATGGAATTTTCCCCAAAAAGCTGGTGAAAGAGCTCTGGGGCTCTTCCTCCTGCTCAGAAACCCTGATCTCCTACAGCCCAGCCTGAAGCTGGACCCCCAATCCCGACTCCTCATCCCAGGAGGTGATGGGGGCTGCAGAGCTCACCCTTCAGCGTATTTTCACAGATTAAGAGAGATCTTCATATTTAGCTGCTGGAGAGATGGAGACCCCTCCCCCATAATAATATTCACAGCTCACACCGCTGTGTATTTGAGACCTGCAGTATTGGGGCCCCTGGACAACCAGTCTTGCCTTGTGCTCCCCTTCCTCGAACCAGCTGACACATCAAGGTCTCTTAGACGCCTCCTAACTCCTACAATCAGTGCCTTCAGATTTCATCACTTCTTGGAGAGTTTGTGTCCCTAAGTGTCACAGAAGGCAGGAAGCCTTATGAGGGGAGCTAGACTCTAGGTGTGGAGAATTGGGAGCATGGGAACAGGTGAGGGGACCAGCGCTGGAGATATCTGAAAGCAATGGATGGATCAGTCACTTACGTCACCGAGTGCTTGCCCTTTGCCTGCCTGGGGCTGGGGTGGGAAGCAAAGGGCGTTAGGAGGCAGTTGTGGCCCTCACAATCTACTGGGGAATATATGGTGGACATTGGGTTGCTCTTCTGACCTTGTCCCATATCATGGTATGGAGTAACTACCCCCACTAACATGGCAGCTACCCTGACTTTGTGCCACATCCTCACCCATGCAGCCTGGGTGCTCTGTAGGTCACTGACTTGCCTTCTGAACCAGAGGTAGGACACATATCTGGGCTTGACATATGATGATTTGGACTGGAGAAGACATTCCTTGGCAGCTTCTAGGGAAAAACAGTTTTCCTTTGAGGGAGGGGGACGCGCCTTGCAAAAATGATGCCAGGTCTGGCCACAGCCCAGTTATTTCCACGAAAGAGTCAAGCTGAGGATTGAGCCCATATATAAAGGAAGGCCAAGCCAAGAGAGTTGCAGGGAACTCAAGCCAGAGCCTTCCTCAAGCATGTGATCCACCTCCGGACTTCTTGGTGGCAGATGTTAATAAGACCTTCTTACTATGTAAGCCAGTTTGAACTGGATTTTTCTGTTCCTTGAATTACAAACTGTCCAAACTGACCCAGAGTTTGGTACCAAGAAGGGGATGCTACAATAAGCAAACCTCAAATGTGGATTGGCTGAGAAGAGGTATTCACATGAAGAACAGCAGGATGTCCACCTGAACTAGGAAGACGCTGATCCCGGGCTAGCAAAATGGCTGATTCTCCCTGTTTAACCCCAGGATACAGACCCTATGTGTAGGGAGATAGGACATTTGGAGAGATATGGTGGGAAATACTTAGGATGTTGGCTACCTCTGGCAGTCTTTGTTAAGGTCCTAGGAGACTCAGGGTACTTGGGTGGCCCAGTCGGTTAAGTGTCTGCCTCCGGCTCAGGTCATGATCCCAGGGTCCTGGGATCGAGCCCTGCATTGGGCTCCCTGCTCAGCAGGGAGCCTGCTTCTCCCTCTCCCTCTGCTCCTTCCTGCCCTGCTCGTGCTCTCTCTCAAATAAATAAAATCTTTAAAAAAGAAAAAGGTCCTAGGAGACTCAAATTTAGGAGGGTAGCCCATCTGAAAATGGGGAGGAATAAAAACACAGCTTTGCTGAGAGAGGGCCTTTCTGCCTGTGGCCTGCCAGCTGAAGTGACTGGACTTTGATGAGCAAGCCCTGCTGGGTCAGAAAAGCTGATGTAACTGGCTAAAGTTAGAACACAGGCAGCAAACCAGGTGGCTTAGCAAGAGAAAAGATCAGGGCCCTGGATAAACAGTGTCCCCAGGTCCCAGGTCTCTATGGAGCATCTTGTCTTAGGTACCTCAAGCTTGATGAAGGGGACAGCCCACTCACTGCGAACATGGAGCTAGGATATAGCTGGGGGGTAGGGAGCCAACGTGGGGTACCTTCACGTCAGAGGTGAAGGAAGATGCCACTAATCTGGGGAGTAGGGCAGTGGGCAAGGCACAGAGTCCTGTTGCCAGCTCAAGGATTCTGACCTGAGACCAAATCCAGCTTGAACTACCAACCCACAGACTTGAATAGAAGAAATCCAGGAGATTCTTAAGGATGCTGACTTGCCAAAGAAAGGGGCAACCAATGCCTGAAATTGCCTGAAATTGCCCATTCCTCGGGGCAACCCCTGAACTTGTACCAACCAGAAGCGTGTTGTTAAAGCAATGACTCTCCTTGAAAGACACACGCCCACTCAAATGTTGGTGAGGCAGCAGACGGGGCAGCTACACCCAAACGCAGAGCTGGGGGCCACCATCTCGGCTGACTAAGGCACTTGCTTTACCAGCATGGCAAGGAATCTCCAATATTTCCTCAAGACTGCATGTACTGGTCCCACATCAGGCTCCCTGCTCGGCAGGGAGTCTGCTTCTCCCTCTGACCCTCCCCCCTCTCATGTGCTCTCTCTCATTCTCTCTCTCTCAAATAAATAAATAAAATCTTTAAAAAAAAAAAAAAGACTGCATGTACTGTTGGCCAATGACACCTGAATGTGTTTCCCATGGTCCCCTTCTCCAAATGGAGAATTCCCCTTCTGGAAATTCTTATTGCAGATAGCCTGGGGTTTTTTCCCCTCACTATTGACTATGTTGATGGTGGTGAAGTTCAGAATTCAGTTCATAGGTTACCATCCCATGAGTTGCTACTTCCAGACATGATGGAGAATATGATGCATCTTCCAGAAAATATGAACTTGAATCTGAATCCAGTAACTGGATGAGTCATAGAGCTTCACCCACTGGGGGAGGAGGTGAGTCTACATTAGCCAAGTGTGGGTATTTCTGATGATTATGTAATGGAAGAAAAATGTACAGATATTGGGTCACCAAAGGGGTGGACAATAGTGGGGTATTATGGTTACTGTTTAACACTCATCTCCCCTTCTCCAGATAATAATCCTGATTTTGTTCAGGTAACTATGCTTGATCTCACAGCTTATATGGTTTAAAGAAAGCTAACTCCCCTCCCAGATCTAGGACTGGAGTGTACTGCCAATACTAAGCTCACACTGGTAACCCTATGCAGACCTTCAGGACTGGATGAGGCTCTGCTTGGAATGCCTCAGAGACACGTTCTTTCTCTTTCCTTCTTCTTCTGGGGTGCAGTGTTGGGGAATATGAGTCCTAAAGCAGCCATTTCCCTGCCATGAGGGGAACCAATTGAGACCGAAGCCAACACAAGGAGGAAAAGTTGAAAGAATCAGAGAAAATGGAGTTGTGGCCTTGATTGCACCATACCCATCCTTACCCTTGGGCTTTTGAGTTATATAATATCTTCTTTGATAGTTGATCCAGTTGAAGAGTTTTCTGTTATGTGTCACTAAACAACCAACTATTACAGAGTGTGATAAAAGCTAAAATAAAAATACGCAAAAGTGTTGGTAGTAAAGAGAGAAGGTGGGTTAATTAGCTAAGAGAAACAATGATTTCTTTTTTTTCCCTTTAAGACAACTTTATTGAGAAATCTTGGACTTAAAGAAATTGTTTATATTAAGGTGCACAATTTGATTGACATACACTCACTGAAAAGATCACCTCGATCAAGCTAAACAACTGATCCGTCAGTTCTATATAGGTATCCTTTTGTGTATGCGTGTGTAGTAAGATGTAATTTAAGATCTACCTCTTAGAAGTCTTCAAGTACACAATACGTTATTGTTAACTATTATTACCGTGCTGTATACCAGATGTCCAGAATTTATTCATTCCATGTAACTAAACCTTTGCACCTTTTGACCAACATATCCCCATTTCTCCAACCACAATTCTGCTCCTAAGAAGCAGTGTTTCTTTAAGCACTGACGGCAGGAAGATTAGCAGAGAGAAACCCATCACAGTTCTTAGCATTAAATGCACCCCTTTGGTGGAGTTTACTGGTCTCATCCAGGGCCATCATTGTGCATTTCTCAGTCCATCCAGGCAGGAATGGATGTGTTGAGGTCTTCAGTGCAGGGCACTGCCCCTGACATCTCAAAGTCCTCAATAAATATTGAGTGGTGGGAGGAAGTCTGCCATCTGTTGCCCCCATCCCTCGGCAGGGAAGTCCCCCCAGCGTCCTCTCTCCCTGTGAGCAGCCAGCCACCTCCTAACCCTGTTCTCCCGCCGCTGTTACAGAAGATGGATCACATGTCTCCCAGGCTGAGAGCCTTCCTCTCTGAACCCATCGGAGAAAAGGATGTTGCCTGGGTGGACGGGATCAGCCGTGAGCTTGCAGTCAATTTGGTCACCAAAGGTTTCAGCAAGGTAACTCATTTTTTTCTTATTGCCCCAACTTCGCTCCCCAACCTCTCTTCCCTGAGCCCTGCCAGATGGCTGCTGCTGCTATGTGTCCCTGCAAGGGGCCATCACAGAGCAAAGCCGCCACTTGGCAGAGCGCCACTTGCTTCAGCGTCACTGACCCCTCATGCTTGGGCAGCCTCGAAGGCCAGTAGATGATGGGCAAATTGAATGGCTTTGGCTCAGAGCAGCAGGGCCGGGCATGATTCACTTGGTGTTCAAACACCCAGAGGTCAACAGAAGTGAGCCAGCCGCCCAAGTCTGGGGCTGCGCCATCAGGATGGATGATTTGCATGTACTTCCCACCTCCATGAAGAGATTTGTGGGGTCTCGCCTGCCCCACCAGGGCACCAGCTTGGCAATGGCAGGTGGAGTAACAGCAGACTGGGGTCTACACCAGAGTAAGAGGATATGAGTAGTTCTAAGATGTCACTCACAGCCCAAGAATGGCCTCAAGGGTATCCAGTGGAAGTGGAACATTCTTTTCTTCATAATTATTTGTTTTTATGGTGCTCTTAAAGCTGCTTGGAATTTTAGGAGAGAATGGGAGACGATCCCGAGGAGAACCCAAAGAGAGTGAGGAGCACATACAGAGGCAGATGGGAATTCACGTGGAGCATTGTGCGCTCAGTTAAGAGATTTTGCCCACAGCTACTGCTGCTCATTCCCTTCAGTTTCTCATGTCAGTCTATACCACTGCGCAGGAAGATGTTGCAGGAACGCCCGAAAAGGCTGGGAACTGTTGCACACACGGCTGATAACAGTTTGGTGTGCACCTGCACCGTGCACGGCTGTTTCCAGGGGGCCTCTGAACTAGTGGACCTCTGGTTTTCTGGTCAACACGTTGCTTATACCAGCTGTGAAATATTCTGAATATCACCCCAATCTACTGGCCCATTTAATATCCACTAGGTGGTATTGCCAGGAAGCTGGAGCTCCACCACTGAGGTGGATTGGATTCTTTCCTCCCAGATAAAGGAGATGGGACCCTTCCCAAGCAGGTAGTGAAGTAAGCAAAGTCTGGTTAGAAAAGACATTTTATTTTATTTATTTATTTTTTTAAATTTATTTATTTGAGACAGAGAGATACAGAGAGAGAGAGAGAGTAGGAGCAGTGGGGAGAGGCGGGGGGTGGGGGGAGAAGCAGACTCCCCGCTGAGCAGGGAGCCGGATGCGGGGCTCGATCCCAGGACCTGGAGATCATGACCTGAGCCGAAGGCAGACGCTTAACGACTGAGCCACCCAGGCGCCCCTAGAAAAGACATTTTAAATTAAAAATTCCTTTTTGAAAGAAATGATTGTCCCTTTTTCTTTTCTATTGCGGTGTAATACACCGACATTGATATGAAGGGTTCAGCTCAGTGAATTTTTACATATACACACACACACACACACACACTCATGGAGGCACCTCCCAGATTCAGTGATTGGATACCTCCAGAATGCCCGATGATCCCCTTGTGTCTCTCCCCCATCAATGCCATCCCCCACTCTCAGAGATACCCATTATTCTGGCTTCTACCCCCTTTGATTTAATGGGTTGTGGGTTTTTTTGCTGTTGTTCAGCCAGACTCAGCATTTTAAAAATATTTTTATTCACATACAGTGAATTTCACCTTTTTTAGTACACAGTTCTGCAAGGTTTGACGAATGCATGCAGCCATGAAGCCACCACAATCAAGACACAGAACAGTCCCCACACTTCAAAATGCTCCTCTGTGCCCTTCATATTCCCCACCCGCAGCACCTGACAACCACTGATTTATTTTCTGTCCCTATAGTTTTGTCTTTTCCAGCCTGTGTTTTAAATGAGGATTACATGTGGGGCAGTAGGCATGTTTAAGATAAAGGAATGAATGAATAATGGGTAAATTTCAGGCATCCCAGAACTTGCTGCACAGAATCAGGGCTGTAGGGAAGAAGAAACCGTTTGCCTGGGTGTGGCCAGGACCCTCTTATGCTCACGACCTCCTGGTGAGCACGGTGACCAACACACCACTTCCAGGCCCTACTCATTCCTAGGGTCACTAATTCCAAACACTAACGTAGGGGATTTCACCTTTCTCCTTTGCTCTAAGCCCCTCATGCACCTGCGAATGAGATGAGGGTCGCTATCTCCACTTCATAAAGGAGAGGACAGAGGCTCCTGGGAGTTAGTGCCTTGATCAAGTGAGGACAAGAATGGCGGTAGATTGTGTTGTCACAAACCACACAGGAAGATCTGGGTCCCGGTGGTTACCACAGCAGGGAGAGAGCTTACCCTGGGATTTGGTGTTGAGACTCTGTTTCAGGGCTGGAGCCTGGCTGGGCCTGTAAAAGGATCCAGGAGACCCGATGTGGCACCTACAAAGGTGAACAGGTGCTTCTGGGTGAGGACCAGTCAGTGGCTGGGGCCAGCAGGAAGAGCCTCCAGGGCAGGCAGATCCTATAGGGAAGGGGTTTCAGATTTAGCATATATTTTTTTATTAATTATTATTATTTTTAGCATATTTTTAGGCTTTTATTTTTAGAGCAGTTTTAGGTTCACAGCAAAATTAAGCAGAAGATGCAGAGATTTCTCATGTACCCCCTGTCTCCCCCCACATGTACATCCTCTCTCATGAGCCACACCCCCACCAGAGTGGTACATCTGTAACCATCAAAGAACTTACGTTGGCACATCGTAATCACCTAGGGTTCATAGCTTATATTAGGGTTCACTCGCAGAGTTTCTATAGGTTTGGGCAAATGTATAATGACACATATCCCCCATTATAGTAACGTACAGAGCTGTTTCACTGCCCTAGAATCCTCTGAGCTCCTGGATTTTTTTTTTTTAAAGATTTTATTTATTTATTTATTAGAGAGCGAGCGAGAGAGAAACAGCATGAGAGGGGAGAGGGTCAGTGGGAGAAGCAGGCTCCCCGCTGAGCCGGGAGCCCGATGTGGGACTCGATCCCAGGACTCCAGGATCATGACCTGAGCCGAAGGCAGTCGCCCAACCAACTGAGCCACCTAGGCGCCCGAGCTCCTGGATTTTTATACCCTGCCTGCAAGAGACCTTAGGGAGGGACACCTGTCTGGGTCTCATGCTATCCTTTGCTGGCCTCTGCTGGGGTCTAGCTGTCCCCTCCCCCAGCTATGCCATGACTTTTAAAACTACTGATTCTTCTATGGATTCACCCAAGTCTCTTCAGGACTTTGACAGTCAAAAATTTAGCTGAATTCTCTCTGAGGTATTTTGTGCCTGCTCTTCTCCCAGGCGGTCAGCCTTGGCAGATCTAGATCTCTGAGAATCTAGATCTCTGCTATCTGATACTGTGGCCACTGGCCATTTGTATCTGCGGAGCACCTATCTGAATAATGCTTTAATGCTATGCATATAAAGTACGCACTGTGATTTTATTTTAAAGATTTAGAATTTTAAAGTACCCCACCCAATGCAAAGTATCTCATCAATAGTTTTTTACTGATTACACGTTGAAATGATATTTGTGAAATATGGGAGAAAATGAAGCATATTATCAGAACTAATTTCACCTGTTTCATCCCCCCCACATTTTTCCTGTGGCTACTAGAAAATTAAAAATTGTGTATGTGGCTGGCTCACATTAAACTTCTACTGGACAGTGCTGGTCTAGATTTAACAGCAGAAGGACCGAAAGGGACAAAGGAATGACCAGGAAAGGAAAATATGTTGGTGCACAAGACGCTCAAGAGGCTTTTGATGGCCTGGCTCTAGCTCTGTCTTATATTCCCCACCCCCACCCACTCCATACCCAAGCCACACTGTCCATGAATCACAAACACAGACGGGACCACCTGCCCGCAGGCCTCTCTTGAAATGGACATTCACCCACTTCAGGACCCCATTCACAACGGACCTTCTCTGGGAAGAATGCCTTCCTTCTGCCCGCCTACCCCAGCCTGATAAGCTCGTGCTTCTGAACACTGAGTATTCAATAGGACCCCTTGCTGTGACATCTGTGCTGTTGACTGTTCTTTCCACACATGGCCTGAGTACCCACACTCATTATGCTAGAGAGGCACAGCTTGCCTTTGGGGCTCTCCCACGTCTCCTGTGAAGCACAGGAGGGTTCTACAATCTTTGTACTCCTCTTCTCCCTATGAAAACCTGGCCCAGGGATGAGTGAATTTCCAGGCACTCAGTAAATTCAGGGACTTTGAGCAGTGCCCTATGGGGCGGGTGCATTACTCGGGGGATAGCCCTGAGGTTATCCAACAGTGAGGAAGTAAGTTTACCAGCCCAGAGAATCTGGTTTGGTTCAATGTTCTTTGAAGACACTATAAAGTCCTATCCTTGAGCCTGAATCTTCCTCTGGAAAGATACTTGGAAGATCAGTAAGGGGTGTATGTATGGGTGCCCACCTGCTCCCTAAGGCTCTCCTAACAGCAGAACTTGTGCATGATGTTTGCTACATGTCAGGCTCTGTCCTCAGTGCATTATTTATATTTCATCAAAGCATCAGAAAATCCTATAAGGTATACTATTTCACCTTTGTTTTACCAATGGGGAAACAGAGCCACAGAGCGTGACCTGCTCAAAGTCACTTGGGGTGAGAGAGGTGAAATTTGCATCTGGGCAGACAGTCTCTGGGGGTGGGGGGTAGTCATGCAGAGACTCCCCCACTGCCTAATGTCTGGGCCCTGCAAGGAGTCAGTTGTGGAAGTTTGGGGTTACCCTGCGTAGGGTTGCCAGATAAAATACAGGGACCTGCTCCATTAAATCTGAATTTTAGTCAAACAAATAATTTTTTAGTGTAAGTATATCCCAGGGAGGCATGGAGAAGAAAGAAGAAGGGGCAAGCCCTGCATTGGATCGAGCATTCGCACTAAGACAAGAGTTTTAAACCAGAAATGACCAAGAGGTACTGGATTTTCAAGATTGTCACTGGCTACCAGTGGCCATGAAGGCTGAAGAGCCAAAACCCGGTTAGAGAAAAAGAGAGTTGTTGATCCCCCAATGAAGTCTTGTGGCCATGTAAATGCATTCACTCTAGGCTCCAAGGAGCTGGCGTTGCAGGCAGAGGTGAGAGAGAAACCTGAGAATCAGCGAGGGCCAAGACCACGGATGTGTTTGCAAAGGTCAGGTGACAGAAGGTACACTTGTGGGGAGCATTGCATAACCTGCAGGGTGTCAAATCACTATGTTGTACACCTGAAACAAACGTGTGTCAACTTCGCTCAAATAAAAAAAACAGTTAATGAAAGAAAAGAAAAGGCCAGGTGTCACAGTGAAGATGGAAGATTTTCATTGGCATGGACTAGGACCAGCCACCTAGCATGAGATGAAGATATGAGGCCCCTTGTTCCCCTATACTGAGGACTTCAAGATGGCCGCAGCAAAGCATTAAACCAAGGCGGGGGGTGGGGGGGGGCCTCTGTCCAAGGTGGTGGGACTAGGCCATGTCTGCTCAACGTTCCCTTGTCTCTGCGTCACCCTCCCTGCAGCCAGATTTTTGTGAGCTTTGGTCACTTTCTGGAGCCAGTGGAGAAACAGAACAGGCTTTGGGCAGAGCGGTGATGGGGACCATGACGATGGCTAACTTTTCCTCCCCACCCCTGGAGGGTGGCAGAGCGAGTGGACGAGGGACAGTCAGTGGCAACTTGGTTCCAGAGGCCACGAGAAGAGGCCCTTCTTCCTGCAGTGTTCCTGGAAAATTTGCCTGTGGTCCTACATGGCATGCATTCCCTGGTTTCCCAGCTGCTGAGGTTGGTGGGGATATGGAGGCTCTGATCACCCGACCAGCTGATGCCAACAGCGGGGCCTCCAAAAGGGCAGAGGCCACCATAGGTGTGAGGCCAGATGTGGACAGTCGGGATGGGCAAACATGGGGCTCAGGAAAACAAGGGTCAACCTCTTCTATTCTCAGTGATTCCATCTGGAGAATGGGACGGGGTTAAAACGTGCCATGGGTCTGGAGCCCATCAAAGGTCCTCAAGCGCCATTACTATTATCATTATTATTACTATTATTTATCATCTTCACTAATGTTCTTTCTCCCTGGACAGAGCTCCTTGTTCCTTGATCCTGTCATTCACCTCTGCACCCCACCCCCCACACCCACTGCAGCACCTGGCTCAATTAACATTCAATAGATGTTCATTTTTTTTAAATGTTGAATTAAAAGACATCTCCATAAAATCAGCACTGAAAATACAAGGATATGAGATCGTTCTAAGCAATAATATGGCTTTTCTAAAAAGATGATTCAAGTAGCAGTTGAAAATGACCATGACATCCTGGCTGTTTTTTTAATCTTTTCAACAACAGGACCATGACTAAAAATAAGAAACCCCAAGTCCCAACAGCTTGGGTACATTTTACAACTGCAATTCAGCTTTTATTTAATTTCTTTAAAAAAAAAATGTTCCCTTTGGTTCAGATGAAGTTTGCTTTGTTTTATGTAACTGAGAGTAAATAGACAGCAGCAGGTTTTCCTGGAGAAGGCCCAGGACGGCAGGCGTGGACACTGGTTCTCATTCATTCCAGGCTGGAGAGCCCCCAAACCAGCCGCGAATGACGGGCGTTTATGTGACCTTAAATCTCCAGGCTTCACCATTGAGCGGCTCAGTCAATTTGTGGCCACTCGGTCTTGGGCGTCCCTTTCTCCATGTAGTCCTTGCTCCTTGTCAATAATCATGTGATAAAATTATAAAGAGATTAGTGAAAAGTTGTAGAATAGTAGTTAGAAAATGAGAGAATGCTGAAGAGCTATCAGTCCTGGTGTACTTAGTATTAATTACGTGCGTTTTTCATGCGCACAGACTTTTCAGAAGGGAAGGATGGGCAAGGTTTATCGTGTTTTACATTCTGTGCTCCTCCCACAGGCTAAGCATTCCAGGACAAATAAGGAATTTGCATTTTCCTGACATTTTCACACTGAATCTACTTAATTCAGTTTGCAAGGTGGGGCAGGGCATGTTGTGTGCCTTCAGGCAATGCAGAAACTGAGACCCTGTTTCTTGGGGTCCTCACTTCATGTTAAGTGAGTTGCCCGAGGTCACACAGCTTCTTTGCAAGAACAGATTGGTGTCAAGATGCCCTTCATCTGCCAGTCCCACGTGCAGTGGTTCTTGGTTGAAGGAGCTTTTGTGGCAATGTCTGGAGGTGGTTATGACTGTCACAATTTGGGGGGCTGGGGGACTCCTCCTACATCTAGTGGGTAGAGACTGGGGATGGTGCTAAACTTGCTGCAATGCACAGGAAAGTCCCCAACCCACCCCAATAGCACAAAATTATCCACAATGTCAACAGCGAAGAGAGTTAGAAACTCTGCAAGATGGATTGAGAAAGTGATGGGGTGGGGAGCATCTCTGATTCTTCTTTACGTGTGCGTGCATGTGTGCGTGTGTGCGTGTGTCTGTGTTAAAAAGAAATACTAGGGGCACCTGGCTGCCTCAGTTGGTGGAGTGTGCAACTCTTGATCTTGGGATTGTAAGTTTGAGCTCCACGTTGGATGGAGAAATTACTTTTTTAAGAAAAGAGAGAGAGAAATACTAGATCAGAGGCCAGAAGGGAGTATGCTTTTGCTACTCGAAATGTCCCTGGACCAGCATCAGCTGGGGACATGTTGGAAATGCAGACTTTCAGGCCCCCCTCCAGACTTAGTGAGTCAGAACCTGCCTTTTAACAAGGTCCCAGGTGATATATGTGCTCATTAAAGTTGAGAAAGACAGGTTCTGGTTTACCCCAGGCTGAACATCCCCCCAAACCCGACCCAAGAGATGTGCATTTCACTTGGCCTCACATCTCACCAAGGGCCGGTCCCAGAATCCCCATCGCCCAGGTGCTGTCATTGTCCCTCAAACCTGACCTGGGCCCCTTCCTTCTATTTTTACGAGGGTCCTGGTGTTGGAGAAGAGCATCTCTGGGTTGGTTTATTATAACCTTTCCCGTTTTTCTCCCTACCTCTCCCCCGCCCCACAGGCCTACATCCTGTTGGGACAGTTCCTTCTGATGCACAAGAACGAAGCAGAGTTTCAGAAATGGCTCATCTGTTGTTGTGGTGCCACCGAGTGTGAGGCCCAGGAGAGTTCTCATTGTCTGAAGGAGTGGTGCTCCTGCTTCCTATAGACACACACCTCCTGGCTCTGACCCCTGGGTAAACGGCGCACTCGGTACTGGCACCCAGGCTTGGAGTCATTATTTTTGTGTTTAACTTGAAGGATACACGTTCATTATACAAAGTCATGCACGCATGTAAAAGAGGACAAGACAAAAGACAAATGATCCCCAAATTCACCCACCCAAAAACCACTGTCATTCACTTCCCATGAACATCATGCCAAGTATTTCAGCATAAATTTATATAAAAGAATCTTTTCTTCTAAGGTGGGGATTAAGTTTTAAGCCAGTGTATTGGTTATCTATTGCTGCATGACCCATGAACCCAAAGCATAGCGGCTTCAAACAAACAATTTTACCTCACATAGTTTCTTAGGGTCAGGAACTGAGAGTGGCTTAGCTAGGTGGTTCTGTCTCTGGGTCTCCCATGAGGTTGCAACTGGCAGCTGGGCAGCAGTCATCTGAAGGTTTGACTGGTGCTGGAGGCTCCACTTCAAGGCGTTGCACTCATGTAGCTGTTGACTGGAGGCCTCAGCTGCTCTTTACGTGGGCCTCTCCATAGGGCTACACATGGCATGGCGTCTAGCTTCCCCCAAAGTGGCTGACCCGAGAGGGAGTAAGAGAGCAAGCAGGAAGCCACAGTGCCTTTTACGAACCAGTCTCTGACTCACACTGTATCACTTCTGTCTTCTTCTATTTTTAGAAGCAAGTCATTAAGTCCTCAAGAGAAAAGAACTAAACTTCCTTGAAATGGCAACTAATATGGCAGACATATTTTTAAGAGCATCATAGTCAGGTTTCTGAGGTATAAGTTACATCCAGTAAAACTTGCCCTTTTTAGGTATAGTAGTTCTATGACTTCTGACAAATGCATTGTCCTATGACCACCTTCAGAATCAAGACGGAGAACACTTTCAATGCCCCAAAGAGTTCCCTAATGCCCTCCTGTATTCATCCCAGTGCCACTCCCCAGCCCTTGCCAACCAATGATCTGGTTTTTGTCCTTATAGTTTTGACATTTCCAGAAAGCCAAATAAATGTAATCACATACTAATGTAGCCTTTTAAGAGTGACTTCTTTCACTTAGCATAATTCAGTTGAGGTGAATCCATTATACAGGCTTTATAATTTCAAAAAAATGTTGGCACATGTTGGTGACTGGCGCCTTATCCTGTTGGCATTCACTGTTCTAATAGAGCCCAGTAACTTCCCTCAGCAAGCTCCTGAATAGCCTCTGCCAGCAGGGTTCTCTGGTTGCAGGAGTGGGGATTCGACCATGCACAGGGAGTTAACATCCAGTCGTGGGTGGAAATTGATGGCTAAATGCCTCAGCTTCCTTGTGCTTTGGGTGGGACAGCTCTGAGGTGGTATCTTCCCTGCAGGGTTGAGCCCAGCTGCCCACAGTGGCCCCTTACCCTTTTAACACCCCCAGACATTTGCTTTCTTCTCCTCCCACTCTACTATCAGGGTTTCCTGGGATCACCCCTCTAGGAAATACTCAATTTTAGTTTCAGTCAGGGTCAAGAAGAACCCAACTTAAACAAAAGTGTTAGAATTTAATTTTATTTCAAGAGAAGAAAAAAAGTGGAACTGAGAGAATTATTGAACTTCATTGAATTTTTTTCTTCATTACTTGATATAGTCCTTTCTAAATCAATTTCTTCCAAGTGTAAAGAATAATATGGGAAAAACAATAAGAGAGAGGTTAGTATCATTAGGTATATTTTAAACTCTGTTTTTCAATATTAGATGGTATGAATTCCCATTTAAAAAAGAAGAAACAAGAGTAAAAAGAAATTAGCACTCTTATTCCTCTCATTTTTTTAAAAATTGGCTTTAGTATTATTTTTAACTTGTCAAGGTTTATAGCATTTACATGCTTCCCATAAGCTTAATCCCTGCAGTTGTTTAGTCTTAGTTGTATATTTAAGAGCTTATCATCAATCCTTGTTGGTATAATTATTTTATACCCAGCTTTGTCACTCCCAAATTCTTTGTTTTGATACATCTCTCTGTTGGTTGAGTTGGATGATTATATTAGTCAGAATAGGTCAGATTATGCTGTTGTAACAAGCAATCCCCCAAAGCTCAGTGATTTAGCCAGCAAATGTTGATTTCTGTCTTAGGCTTCATATCTAGTATATGCCATCAGGAGAGCTCTGTCTATTGTAATCACTCAAAGTTAGGTAGATGGAAATTCTCTTTCAATACATGCTTGGGGTACCTGGCTGACTCAGTCAGAAGAGCATGTGACTCTTGATCTTGGGGTCATGAGTTTGAGCCCCATGTTGGGTGTAGAGATTACTTAACTAAATAAAACTTAAAAAAAAAGTTTCCATGAGTACCACAGCAGTGGCAAGGTGCCATGGTGAATTACATACTGTATTTCAAAACCTCTACACAGAGTGATATATTCCACTTATGTTCACATTTCACTGTGAACAAAGAAACATTTGTTCACATTTCATTGTGAACAAAACAACAAAGCAAATTACATGGTCATACCTAACTTCGAAGGGTCAAGGACTCTTCTGAACTCAGAAGAAGCAGAAATTTTTGGTGACTGCACTAATCAAGACCGCAGTCATCAACTTGGTTCAATGCTTTTTTTCCTGGGTGCTTCACAGATGTTACATTTCCTAAGTTCATAATATGATTGGGATATTTCCATTGGGGTCTGTTTAACTCTTTCTAGCTCTGCTTCTCTAGTTGTCCCCAAGGAGAGCCAACTGGCTGGCCCAAAGATTTAAATAGCTCCATCTCCCGAGGTCTCAGGTTCTGACCATCCAGAGCCCTTCCCTTGCTCCCTCCTGTACAGCCCATCCTTGGATTAATTCCCTACTGAGATAGGCATGAAATTTAGAAGTCACTCATTTTCTTTTCTTAAGATTTTATTTATTTATTTTAGAGAGAAAGAGAGCATGTGCATGCACATGCAAATGTTGGGAGGGGGGGGAGGTTGGGCAGCAGGGAAGAGGGAAAAAATATGAAGTAGACTCCACACTGAGCACCTGAGCCTAAACCAAGAGTTAGACGCTTAACCGACTGAGCCACCCAGGTACCCCAAAGTCATTCATTTTCTAAGACAAGAGCTGGTTGGCTCTAGGGAAAGGAAAATGGGAAGTAGCTTTGTTCTTCACTCTATTTCCACATACCACCCATACTGCTGAAATTTGTCCCTTTAATCAGGTTGATGTCTAGGATCATGTGGGAAGATTAGGGAGCTGAGAAACTTGGAGGAGACAGGTTTCCAAGATTAAGGAGCATCTACAGAGGGACCCTAGCACAGATATTGAAAACCAGGGTAGATGCTCCTTGTGTAGTGTTACTGGAGGGACACTGAGGATGAACCCTGTTCCCTACAATTTTCTCTACAGACACTAAGAATGCTCCCCATCAGCCAGTCATTCTTTTGTGTTGATTTTAGTTTTTCTCATAAATAAAATTATTGGCCCCAATTCTTCACTTTCTCCCTGTATTTTCCACCTTTGTCAGGTGATTTTGCAGTCCCTCCCACTAGAGGCAGAGTAACTCCCAGTCCCTTGACTTAGACTTGACCATGATTTGCTTTGGCCAATAGTACAAGTTTGAAATGACAGCATGCCAGTTCTGAGCTTCATTGTGCATTTCCACTTTCTCTCTCATATCTCTATCAATGTTGAGAGAAGAGCTAGCTCCTTGGATAACTGCTGCCCCTTCAGGGTCCTAGAATAAACCCCAGTGAAACTGATCTGGCCCAATTTGCAGCAAGGACCCAAGGCCAGCCAGACCTGCAGCTTGATGCAAAGTTGCCCAGCAGAGCCCACCCTGGATCAGCCAACTCACAGATGTGTGAGCAGGAGTAAAGGATTGCTATGCAAAGCCACTAATGTTTGGGACAGTTTGCTATGCAGCAATATCTAACTGATACATTCTTTCTAGTCTAACATGTCCTTACCCTGCCAAATGGTGCTGCGTTAAGTAAAACCCAACCAAACCTTTCAATGGAGCATCAGTCCAGAGTGAGTGGAAGAATATTGCCTCTGAAGGCAGCCAGGCACAGGCACAGCCAGCTCTGCCAACCAGCACCTTATCCTGGGTAAGCTACTTAACTTCACTGAGCCTTGGTTTCTTCATCTATAAAATGGGGCCAGGAAGGTAATTACCCTGGCTGGAAGCCTGGATTAATTGAAATAGTATATGTTAGATACGTGGTTCATAGTAGAATCTCTGTCTCTGTTCTTAAGGCTCTCCTCTGAGCCTGACCCCCTGAGTGCTTGGTCATCTCATGATACTTGGGAGAGATTTCATAGCTCGGAGTTGGAAGGGAGCCCAGCTATCAGCTTATCCAATTCTGTTCCAGCAGACGAGTACAGGACACTGTACACTATATGCTCTTTAGGGAGATGAGTGGGTAATAAAGGACAACCAGTACAAATCAGATTTTGACTGGGATCTTACAGGGTCACATCAACCCACTGATCCCCAAAGGCATTTTCAAGGACACTCAAGAGGGCACATGTGTCCTCAGCCAGGTCAAAGGCTCATCTTCTACTTAGCAGGACAGTTGTTTCAATGACTTGGGAAAGGATTGGTGCCTGAGAACATTTACCAGTTGTCATGGATTTGAGCAGCATCTTAAACGGGAGCCAACCATCTGCAAGAAAGAGGGATTGAGTATTGACTCTTAGCCCAATATCTGTAGTTTGGGGGTATCTGTGAATCAATAAATGATTTCGGTTTGTATTTATGGAGTATCTAAGGTTCCACACATGATTAGGTACTAAGGAAAAGGCAAAGGAAATAAGAACAAGTTTCTCTGGCTTTGAGCAGCTTACAGCTTAACAAGAGATGATTGGGAGAAGGGAGGAGAAAGCAGCCAAGGTGTTAGGAGGTGTATCTTAGCTTGCACTGTCCCAGAAGTACACCCCAAGGCAAGTGTCTAAGGGGAAGTAGTGCATTCAGGAATGCTCCCAGGAAATGCCAGTAGGGGAGTGGGCAGTGTGGCAGGAAGAGAAAAGCAGCCAATAAAGGTGTTCCATCTCTGGCATGGTGGGCAACTGGACCTCAGTCCTGCCCAGGGAACTCTGGGAGCCAGTGTAGAGCATGCATTCAGTCACCTCACCCTGGGGTAGCTAAACACCTGCTTTTAATAGTCATTTATTGAGGACTGCTCCCACAGGAAGTTAATCCCTCAGCTCTTGAACCTGCCATGTGAGGAAAGCGAACCTCACTGAGAAGGAGGTCAGGCACTGGCTGCTGGAAGTCGGGCCGGCCGCATGCACTGAAGTGGTAAAGGTGAGGGCACAAGGGGTGTGGGGCACCCATGGCTCCTGCTACATGCTGGCTTTTGGAAAAGGACAGGCCTGGCTTTGAAAACAGTCCATCCCTTACCACCAGTTATAAAGCCTTTTGGGAAGTCACCCTGTCAGCCTCACTGCCCATCTGTAAAATGGTGATGATAATTGTATCTACTCAAGCACTGGGAAGATTAACATTCCTGGCACCTGATAAGAGCTTCATGCATAGTAGCTCTAAAAACCTAAGTATTAAAATGTGCAGCACTGACTGTGTATTGTTATTTATAGAAAGGAGAGGTGGGGATGAACGAGAGTGGTCAAGGAAGGCTTCTAGGAGGAGGTGACGTTTGATCTTGGTGTTAAAGGGAGAGGTCAGGATTGAACAAGCTGTGGATGGGGAAGAGAGAGGGAAAGAAAAAGGGGGTGGGAGAAGGAGCTATGAAGGGAAACACAAACCCATTTGGCCCAGAGAGGGTTGAGTTGTAGGAACCCTGAAGAGTCACTGCAGGCTCTCTGTCCTAGCAAGGTTAGTGCCCGGCAGCAGTGAGTGGGGACGGGGACCCCTTTGGTGCTGATAACCCAGAATAGGGCAGCCCTGCTCCCTGCACCTGAGAAAGATCCTGTAGTAACTGATTACTACAACCAACAACCCTTTACTCTTCCTTGTATCCACATGCTTTACACAATTTTTTAGCTCCTCCTGCCAAGAGGCAGAGTCTACCTCCATTCCTATTGAATCTGGACTAACCTTGTGACTTACTTTGGCCAAAAGAATATGGCGGATGTGACACTGTGACAATTGTGAGCCTAGGCTTCTGCTTGCTCTCTTGTACCCCTGTTGACCATGCAAACAAGCCTGTGCTAGCTTGCTGGAAGATAAGAGACATATGGGCCAGTTGTCTCTGTTGCCTCGGCCAATAACCAGTCAAAAGCCAGCCATCAGAGTGAGCATCCTAGACCAGCCAACCCATCAGCTGACCTCAGATCCATGAGTGAGTCCAGCTGATAACAGCCATGCCTGGCCCAGAGCCAGAAAACCACCCAACCAACCCACAAACTCGTATAAATAAATCCTATTGTTTTAAACTGCTATGTTTTGGTGGTTGGTTGTTATGCGGCTAGAGCTAACAGCTAGAATGCCCATATGAGGCCTCAGAGTGTGGAGCATTTCCAGGTGTAAGATGGGAAGCTCCCACTTATTTTTTAGAGGGCACCCTGAGCGATATCCTGGTAAATGATGATAATGGGAGGGATCATATGGCTCATAGGCAAAAGCCAAGCAACAATGGTGGGGTGGAGTGAGAAACAATGGCAGCGAAGCTTTGAACCAAGTATTTTGTAAAGAGCGTGGCTCAGAGTGGGAGAAGATAGGATGAAACCGTGGCAATCTCAGAGGGCAAGGCAAGAGTTACCAATGGTATGACCAGTTGTGGGGAGCAGGGTGATTTATTCCTGGAAATTTCTGAAAGAATACTGTGTGTATATGTGTGTGTGTGTGTGTGTATCTATATCTATATATGTATATATGTGTGTGTATGCATATGTATATATATATGTATCTCCATACATATATGTATATATGAGTATATATGTATACATGTGTATGTATGTGGGTGTATATATGTAGATATATAATTTTTAAAGTTTTGCTGCTCTGAATACAGAAGTGCAGAAATAGGAATGATTGAACACACACTGCACCAGGCACTTTGCTGGCACCCCAAATCCTCCTGGGGTGAGTGTCTTACAGATGAGAAAACTGAGGACCAAAGATGTCAATCCTGCGAGTTGCTTCACTCCAGGTCTGCCTGATGTAAAAGCAGTGCCCATGGCCTGCAGACACACCTTGGTTGTGGGGAGGGGGCATATCTGATGATTCAGAGGTGCGCTCAGCGACACAAATGTAGCACCTGCTAGGGACAGACAGGCATTAGAAGACATGAGGGAGACTTTCCCATGGCCACGGGAAGATGACTGATGAGAGAAGCATGGACCGAGGGCCTCGGGAGGTACTCTGTGTCGCCACCACCACTACCCCCAGAGCCTCCCACGTCACTGGTCTCGCATCACGAGCTGTTGCTCTAGGCAAAGTGAAAGCTCCTCTTGAAATTCTTTGGCCTGGAGACTTAGGGACCGCCTTTCTCATCTACCCCCCTACTTTCTAGTTCTCCCCTTTCTTTCCTAAGATCAAGGTCACTTGGAGAAATGGAAGTAGGCAGTTATCTTTACAGACCCATTCTTGCCCATTTCTACCAGATGCTTCTTCACCGTGCTTTGGTTTCCCCTCTGTAGTCAAGTCTCTGGTTTATCATTGAGCAAACTATGCTGTTGTGTTGCTTAACCTGGCCCAGTGGCTGGATCTTTTTGGACCAGGCTGAGGGGCTACTGGATGATGCCACTGAGTGGGTCTGGGAACCATGGACAAATCACTTGACTTGTCTGTGCCATGAGGAGAATATCTGATTCCCCTGTCTCCCAGCTTGGCTTTGAAGAGAGCTCAAAGATAAACATAAAGACATTTTAAACATAAAAGAAGGTAGGGTGCCTGACAGCAGTGTGATGGGTAGTTATTGCCCTGTTTTGTTCCAGACAACAGCTACAGATGGTTAATGGTGGTGGCTCCTCTTTAGATCTCATGGTTTACACATATTAGTTGGTACGGGCTGGGCTGGGCTGTGACCAAAAAAAAAGCCCACAAAGCTTTCTGTCCCACTCACCTCACATGCCCATTTCGGGTCTGCTGGGACCGTTCTGTGTTGCTGTGACTCTAGGACCCAGGCTGACGGAGCAGCCCCCATTCTGAACGTTCGGAGTTTACCTCAGCAGAAAGAGCCTTGGGGATGGCTCACTCACATGGACAATTACACGCTCTGGCTCGGAAGTGACAGGTCACTTTCACAAACCAATCATTGGCCAGAACTAATCATGTAGTCCCACCCAGCCCCAACGGGACCAGGCAGTGCTGTCTGCTGGAAAATTGGGGCAGACATCACAAATCACTGCCATGGTGGGTGAGGGAGGTGGGGGAGATTCACAGAAGGTCCCTGAGAAGGCTCTGTTCCATGCCATACTTGTCCCTTTTCTTTGTCATTTTGCAAACTTGCCACCATCACTGAAATATAGGAGAAAATTGATAACCCCCCTGCCAAAAAAACCCCTACCATCCAATATTTTACTGTATTTCTTTCTGATCTTTCTTCAGTGGCATGGGTATACATTCATTAAGAACAGCTTTATTGAAATATATTTCATACAGCATAAAATTCACCCTTTTAAAGTGTACAATTCAGGGGTTTTTAGTATACTCACAGAATTGTGCAAACCATCACCACTATTTAATCTCAGAATATTTTTATCACCCCCAAAAGAAACCCCGTTAGTAATGGGCAGTTACCCCCCAACCGCCCCCCCCCCCGCCCCGACTCAGCCCCGGGCAACCACTCATCTACTTTCTACCTCTATGGATCTGCTTATTGTGGACACTTCATGTAAATGGAATCATACAGTACGTGGTCTTTGGTGACTGGCTCCTTTCACTGAGCGTGATGTGTTCAAGGCTCATCCATCCTGTAGTGTCTATGTGTCCGTGTTTACCGTGTACATGTGGACATTTTAAAAAACAAATTGAGGGCACCTGGGTGGCTCAGTCAGTTAAGTGTCTGCCTTCAGCTCAGGTCATGATCCCAGGGTCCTAGGATCAAGCCCCACATCCGGCTCCCTGCTCGGCGGGGAGCCCGCTTCTCCCTCTTCCACTCCCCCTGCTTGTGCTCTCTCTCTCCCTCCATCAAATAAATAATTTTTAAAAAAATGAAAAAGAAATTGAGATCCTATCAAATATCAGTTATCCTATTCCCTTTATTTATATGCTTTGTTTTCCCTCATCAATCTTTGAAAAATAGTTTTTACCATTTCTATAGCAATTCATCAAATGTATGTCCAATACTGAGTTGAATTGTACCCCTAGTTTTGGACTTTTAGGTGTTTCCTGGCTTTTTTCAGCATTATAAACAAAGCTGTTATGAGTAGCTATACATTTTTTATTGAATGAATGAATAAATGGAGTCATAAATAGAAATATGTGTAGCATTTCTCATTCTTCCCTTAAGGAAGATGCCTCGAAATGAGTCTAAATGGGTGAATAAACAGGGACATTTTTAAGGCTTTTGCTTCTTTTTTTTAAGATTTATTTACTTATTTATTTGAGATAGAGAGAGAGAGCAGAGGGAGGGGCAGAGGAAGAAGGAGAGAGAGAAATCCCAAGCAGACTCCCCACTGAGGGTGGAGCCTGATGCAAGGTTTGATCCCAGGACCCTAAAATCATTACCTGAGCTAAAATCAAGAATCAGCGGCTTAACTGACTGAGCCACCCAGGTGCCCCTAAGGCTTTTGATTCTTAATGCTAATGCTTTTCTAGAAAGCTGAGCCAATCTGCTAAACATGGCTTTGACTTAGTTGGACCACATGTCGCTCAGAGGAAAACCAATTCCTTACTATGGCCCAAGAGGCCCTGCACAGTCTGGGGCCTCCCCAACTGCCTCTTCTTTGCCCCCACTGGCTCTCTCTGCTCCAGCTGCTGGCCTCTTTGTTGTCCCTTAAAACCAGGACCCACTCCCTAGCAGGGAGCTCAGTGGCCTCGCAATGGCTGTTCCCTGTGCCTGGAACAGCCTTCCCCAGTCTCCCCATAGCTCACTCACCTACTTCACCATTATAGGCTGGCCCAGTGCTGGGCCTGGGTAGTTGCTCAATAAATCTGTGTTGAATTGTGCTGATGACTAGCACTGAGAGTCTTCCTTATAAAACGGGTGGCCCACTCCACCCTTCTCCCTGGACGACAGTGGCAGCTCTGGTCTCCAAACAAGTCCTCAGTGGTTCCTTCTTGACTCAGCTCTGCAGCAAACTAGACAGGTGGCTGTCTTCAGGACTGTTTGTTCCGCCCTGTAGTAAAACCGGGAAGAGGTGAACCCTGACACAGTAGCCCGCTGGTGATTGGGGAGTACGAAGATTTGTTTTTGAAAGGAGAGCAAGCCTTCCCAGGGCCCACGCCGCAAAGAGCCCACCAGTGGCCCAGCCAGCCTCCGGCCCCTGAGCTGCTTCCGGGACAGACCCAGGCACTGGGATCTCACCAGCACCTCCCAAGGAGCAAGCTCCCCACGCCCAAAGAGGGACAGTGGCCCACAGGCCCCCGAGGAGTGGGCAGTTTCCTGCATAGGCCACATTGCCATACTGGCAGGAGTCAGGAGAGGAAACCACGGGAAGCTGGAAAATCCCTTTTCTGGCCCCTTCTGGCAAAGCAGCAGGGAGTCCCTCAGGAGCCTCCCATTGTGGGACATTTCCGGCCAGGCTCCTGGGGTTTCCACTGCAGGCAGAAGATCAAAATTCTTGACCCCATACAGCAGTGTTTTTATTTTTTTATTTTATTATGTTATGTTAGTCACCATACAATATATCATTAGTTTTTGATGTAGTGATCCACGATTCATTGTTTTCGTATAACACCCAGTGCTCCATGCAGTACGTGCCCTCCTTAATACCCATCACCAGGCTAACCCATCCCCCCACCCCCTCTCCTCTAAAACCCTCAGTTTGTTTCTCAGAGTCCATAGTCTCTCATGGTTCATCTCTCCCTCCGATTCCCCCCCTTCATTTTTCCCTTCCTTCTCCTAATGTCCTCCATGCTATTCCTCATGTTCCACAAATAAGTGAAACCATATGATAATTGACTTTCTCTGCTTGACTTATTTTACTTAGCATAATCTCCTCCAGTCCCATCCATGTTGATGTAAAAGTTGGGTATTCATCCTTTCTGATGGCTGAGTAATATTCCATTGTATATATGGACCACATCTTCTTTATCCATTCGTATTTTGAAGGGCATCTTGGCTCTTTCCACAGTTTGGCTATTGCAGACATTTACAGCAGTGTTTTTAAAGGGTCTGTAAGTCAATGGACAAACAATGTCCAGTAGTTAATAGCCTTAGAGTTAGGCCTGCATCAAGGAAGCCAATTCAGAACCATTCGCAATCCCAGAGCCTTTTCTAAGTCATCTCCACCAGCAAGCAGGCCCACCTCAAGGGCCAAAGACCTTTCCCTCCTAATTCGCCCTGCCAAGGTCCCTGGGGTGGGGGTGGGGGACATTACTGGAATTCTGGAATTCCTCCAGAGCATTCTGCAATTCCTCCATTAGAATGGCCACTAGTACCCAAAATGTTTTCTTAAATATTCTCAACATGGTAAATCTTTGTCTTCTGAAAGTCCATTTGAATTTTGACAATAATGAAGTTATTTAGAGCAAAATCTTATGAATATGATGGGTAATCAAGTTATGGAACATGATCTTCAAAAAATTTTTGTTCAAGTGTAACAAGCACACCGAGAAGTGTGCAAATCATAATCTAGCCACTTGGAGAATTTTCAGAAATGGAATACCACCAGGTGACCACCACCCAGATCAAGAACAGAATACTACCAGCAGCTCAGAGGCCCCCCATGCCCCTTTCACACAGGTTTACCTCCCCTATGTCTGTTGTACTGACATCCAGCAGCAGAGATTGTTTAGACTGTTCTTGAACTTGACATACTGGGTACCTGCAACATGTACACTTCTGTGTCTGGCTCTATCCACATTCCATGAGATTTGTGTATGATATTCATGTATAATATGGCAGGCAGCAATGACTGTATACTATTTCATTATATGCATAGACTCATCTGTTTATTGACTATTGCAAATAATGCTACTGAGAACATTCTTATATGTATCTTTTGGTAGATGTATGCACTCATTTATCTTGGGCATATGCCTCAGAGTGGAATTGCTGGCTAGTGTATATGGAGCTAAGACAATAAGTGAAGCAGCTCAGTGTCAAACAGTAGGGAGCAGTGGGGAGTGTGGCAATCTGGAGCACTTCTGCCTCCTGAAAGGGAACAGCTGGCCCTCAGCTACCAGCTGGTGGTGGCCATGTTGTGATCTTCAGTTTTTTGAGAGCTGCCAAAAACCCAGATTTTCATGTGAGGCTTTCCACCTTTTTAATATCGTAGCAAATTCAAAAAGTTTGAAAAATATTGTGCAAGGCAAAACATGTTGGTAACTGTAATCTGGTTTATAGTCAGTAATTTGCTACCTCTGATAAGTTAAACAAAGATGGGCCCAGGGAGCCCAAGGACCCCAGCCCAGTTGTGGTCAGAGGGTGGAGGAAGAGGAGGAAGCTTTCTGAAAGGTGTGATCCCTGAGTGGGGTCTTAAGAAGGAGAAGCTAGGGGAAGAAGGTGGGGAAAGAAGAGGAAGGGAATATCAAGCAGAGGACGAGGTAACAGTCTGACCCATACTTGGGGAATAACAAGAGAGCCTTGGAGTTTTGGAGGATGGTATATCCGGAGTGCAGGATACATGTGGGGATGGGGACTTCTCCATAAAGACTAGAATGTCAATGACAGTCTGCCATATGCCAGCCATGGTATTAGGCGCTCATGAGCATTTTTCATTGCATTGTCATAACAGAAGTTAGAATCATTGTTTGCTTTGTATATGGAGAGAATAAGACACAGAGAGGTTAAATTATTTGCCCCAAATCACACAGTCAGTAAGTGGAGAAGCCTGGACTCAAGTGGAGCCTTATTGCTACTAGGTGGAGTGGGACCAAGTCAGTCAACACCTCATGTGTTATTCCTGAATCTTTAAATTTTGTCCTTACTATGATGGGAGATACTGGAAGGTTTAAGCAGGGAGGGTCATGTCACTATGACCACAGCCTGGAGAGGGCAGGGGGAAGGAAGGCAGGATCAGAAGTGATTGCCGGAATCTGGGTAAGAAACAGCAAGGTCTCAGCTAGGACAGTGTTAGGGCATGAAATCAAGGAGAGAGATTTAGGAGATAAGCCACTGTAAGCCACTGCCCTCCTTCCCAGGACTTGGGGACTGATTGGAAGTGTCAAGGGTGGAGTGGAGCAAGAAAGAGGTTTGTAAGAGATGCTGATAAGTTCTCTTTTGGATACCTTGAACTGGAGATGTCTGTGCAGTATCTGAGGACCAACATCTTATAATCAGATGACCCTGTGGTTCTGAAGTCAGGAAGAAGAGGAGGCAGACAAGAGATGAGCTTTGGGGGGGTCAACAGAACACAGGTTGAAGATACAGGTGGAGGAGAGGAGGGGGGACAGAACTGGGGGGGGACTGCAAGGGTTCAGGGCAAGAGGGTGCTGATGGACACACTCAGACACCAAGAAGGAGCAGTCAGAGGTGTGGCAGGGACACTGCAAGAGAGTGGTTCCATGGGCCATCGAGAGAGGGGAGAGTTTCCAAAAGGCAGCATCAATTCTTCAGAGGCTGAGCAGGGAAATAACCAAAAAGTACCCGTGAGGTTTGGCAACAAGGATGCCACTGGTAACCTTAGTGGGGTCCCTTCAGGGGGGACACAGGCAGATTGGGGTGCACTAGGGAGGGAAGAGGAGGCGAGGGGGAAGGAAATGATTAAGAAGCATAGGGACCAGAAGCCTGCCTCACCCAGAGCCCCTCAGGAGGCTTTGATGCCGGAGGTCTTTCAGCTTTCAGGTCAATACCATGTTTGATTTTTTTTTTAATACATGTGTATTTGTGTATCAACCTCCATCATTTGACTAGCTTTTGGGAGGAAGCCTCTTCATTCCCTTACCATCTTCTTGAAGAGGGCTCACAACTGCTTACAATGCTTATGTTCATGCACACCATCTCTGGATCCAATTTCAGGTTCAAGTTCTTATGATGGTTTTAAACCCTCATTGTGGGGGGTGGGAGTGGACAGGATCCATACCTTTCAACTTTTCACATCATGTGAAATGATCTAGAACAGCATGTCCACATCCAGCCTGGGAGAGCCACGACATGCTACATTGCTCATGTCTGTTCCAGCATCTGCCATCAGTGGCTTGAGAAGGAAGTCAAGGTGTTAGAAAATTCAATGCAGTGACTCATGTCCTCACTCACTGATTTGTTCATGCAGGCCAGAGGAGCAAGAGCAGAGCAGGCAACAGGAAGGACCTTCTAATTGGGTTGGCGTAGAGGAAAAATGCGTTATATCTAAGTGCCATCCTTTGGAGAGATTCCTCAGTATTGACTTTGACTTAATGGCTGATATATGAGACCAATCACCTAGGCATACCCTAATATAGACTCATTCATTCATCCATCCGTTCATTCATTCATTCAGTTTTTTTAATGGCTATAGATTATTTTACATTCCTCCCATCAAAAAAGAGAGAGTCACATTTAACTGCTTTGACTAACAGAGTATGGTGGAAGCTCTTCTTTGTGACTTCTGAGGCTACAAAACTCTAGCCCAGTTCACTGAAAGGCTAAACCACCATATAAAGAATCTGATGACCCTGAGTTCACCTGGCTAAGCTCCACCAAACATTCTCAGCTGAACCCCACCTTCCAGCCATTCCAGCCCAGGCACCAGATATGTGAGTGAGGAAAACCTCTTTGAAGTGGACTCTCTAGCCCCAACCCAGCCCTTTGAGATACCCCTAACCACTCCAGTCTTCCCCAGACACTGTGACACAGAAACAAACTATTCCTGCTGGGTCCTGTCTGAATCTGTGAGCATAATTAAATGGTGTTGTTTTATGTCTCTAGGTTTGGGAAGGCTATTGTGCATAATAGATAAGAATTATCTGGGATAAGAACCTATTATGTATTGGGTGTTATTCCAGGCACTGCAGACAAGCAATAAGCAAGATAGGCAAAGTCCCATGTGGGGTTAACACTCCATCTGGGGAAGACAGATAATGTAAACAAACACTGAGTTGGTAACTCAATGATTCAGAAAAATAAAACAGGGGGAATGTAGCTGTGACTGTCAGGCTACAGTGGGGTGTGATAGGTCTGGGAAGATCTATCAGAGGAGGTAATAGTTGAGCTGAAAATTGAATGGTAACAGGAGGATCGGGGAACAGCAAGTACAAAGGTGCTAAGGATACTGCTGAGAGTGGACAGAAGCCAGTGAGAGTGGAGCATGGTTAAGGAAGGGCATGAGTGGAGGAGATGAGGCCAAAGAGACAGGTTGGGTCAATCTAGCCAGCACTTGTGGGCCATGATGAGGAGGCTGGATGATATCCTAAGAGCAATGGCAAGTGACATGATCTGTACATTAAAAAGGTGGCTCTAGGGGCGCCTGGGTGGCTCAGTTATTGAGCGTCTGCCTTCAGCTCAGGTCATGATTCCAGGGTCCTGGGATTGAGCCCCACATCAGGCTCCCTGCTCAGTGGGGAGCCTGCTTCTCCTTCTCCGCCTCCCCCTGCTTGTGTTCCCTCTCTCGCTGTGTCTCTCTCTGCCAAATAAATAAATAAAATCTTTAAAAAAAAAAAAAGATGGCTCTATCTGTTGTGCAAGTACTGAATTGCAGAGGAACAAGGGAGGAAGCAGGAACACCAGTGAGGAGCCTTGGTTAGTAATCCAGGTCAGAGATGATGGTGGCTGGGCAAGGAGGTCATATTGGAGATGGTGAGAAGCAGATGAAACGAAGCAGTGTTTTTGAAGTAGAGCAGACAGGTCTCACAAATGGGTTGATTATAGAAAGCAAGAGACAGGGAAGAATCAAGGACAACTCCTAGGTTTCCCTATGTCTATCTTGGATAGTTTTCTAGGTATTATGGATGTGATTTTGTGGAGACTCTGGATTCTGTTATATTCCTTTGAAAAATATAGATGCTTATTTGTCTGTTTGTTGTTGTTTTATAAAGCAATAAACTTGGCTAGATTCAAACTGCAGACTCTGCCTTTTGGGAACTAGCTCAACTCTCAGTTCTCTTAGCCTGGCTGGGGTGTTGGAAGTCTTTCCCATACATGCATGGTTCAGGGGTCAGCCAGAGATTTGGACAGCATTAATACACAGAATAGGGGGCTGATCCTCACCTCTGGGGTTCTCCTCCCCCTCTTAACAGCTGTAGTTGCCCACACTCTGTCTTCTGGTTCTTTCAGCCAGAAAAACTGGAGATTTTCTATTGGAGTTTTAGTTACCCCACATAGTTCAGGCTGGGAACTGTCCTCAAGCTAAAAGTCATAGAAATATAAAATAGGAAACTCTGCCTATGCCATTCCTTTACTTCCAAGTATAGAGCCCCCCACCCCATTTCTGCCAGCTTTTGTTCAATCTCCAGTGCATTCAGGCAGGTTTTTTAAAAAATTAAACTTCATATTTTGAGATAATTATAAATGCATATCCAATTGTAAGAAATAACAGAGCTATCCTTTGGATGCTTTACTCAGTTTCCCCCAGTGGCAGCATCTTGCAAAACTATGGTACAACAGCACAGCCAAGATATAGACATTGAGATAGTCAAGATACATAACATTTCTATCACTACAAGGGTCCCTCATCATTGCCCTTGTATAGCCATACCCATTGCCCTCCCACCTACACCCCTTCCTTAGCTCCTGGTCACCACTGATCTGTTGTTCATTTCTAAAATTTCATCATTTCAAAAATATTATATAAATGGAATCATACAGTATGTAACCTTTTGGGGATCTTTGTGTTTGTTTTTGTTTTGCTTTGTTTTTGCCTAACATAATTTCCTGGAGATTCATCCAAATTGCATGTATCAATAGTTCATTCCTTTATTCCATGGCATGGATGTATCCTAGTTTTTTGTTTGTTTGTTTTGTTTTGTTTTGTTTTGTTTTGTTTTTGACCATTCACTTTGTTGAAGCACACCTGGACTGATTCCAGCTTTTGGCTATGACAAATAAAGCTGCTATGAACATTTATCCATAGGCTTTTCTGTGGACAAAAGTATTCATTTCCGTGAGATAAATGCCTAGGAATGCATTGCTGGGATGTATGGTAGTTGCATGTTTAGCTTTTAAAAGAAACTGCTAAACTCTTGTCTGACATGGCTGTACCATCTCACTAGCCGTGAACAAGGGATCCAGTTTTTCTGCAACCTTATCAGCATTTGGCATTGTTACCATTTTTTTTTATTTTAGTCATTCTGATAGGTATATAATGATAACTCATTGTGATTTTAATTTGCATTTCCCTAATGGCTAAAGATATTGAGCATCTTTTCATGTGTTTATTTGCCATCTGTATATCCTCTTGGGTTAAATGTCTGTTCATTTCTGAGCTTTGTCTTTTGGAAAGCAGAGCAACACATGTAATTCTAATATCTGTGTTCCCTGCAAGGCTCCACATTTGCACTTGCCCCATCTTCCACCAGTCAGGGGATGATCATGGGTGTAATCACCCATCAGATCAGAGCGGAGGTTGGGGAGAGAGGAGGGAGAAAGCCAGATTTGTGGTGTCCGTAAACAGAGAGCTGTGGATAGTATTTCTTCTCTCTCCACCTCTTTCCCTTTTCGAACAAGAGCAGAGGCTCCTGATCCATTTCTCAGAGTACCATCCCTTCTATATCTTCCTGAGACGTCCCCTCCCACAGTCTCTCTCAAAACCACAAAAAGCTGACCACACTGTGTTGTACCTAGTAGATGCTCCATAAATATTTGAGCTTGGTGGGTTTGGTCTCATTGGAATTCCTGGTGTGCACATGACAGAAATCCAGTTAGAGTTTGTCTGACCCAGAGCAGGAGTCTGTTGGAAGGAATCATTTGTGAGGTATAGCCAGTTAGTGTGGTAAGAGCAGGAGCAAGCCTTCCCATCACTACTCTCCCTCTGGCTCTCATCTCTGTCTCTCTGTCTCTGTCTCTCTCTCTGCCTCACAGCTTTATTCCCTCTGAGCACAGACTTCAACTTCCACAATGCAGGGAACATGGTTGCCACCAGCCCTGGAGCCTCACACCCATGGCATCCAGAAACAGAGGGTCTAACTTTTACCTGTAGTTTTAAAAGTCCTGGGGGAAGGTCTTGGTGGACTCAGTGGGGGCCAAAGGGTGGGCCACCATTGCCGGCAGTAGTAGAGAGGTATTTCCTCAAAGTGGGAAGGCCTTGTAGACCTAACCATTAGATGCCCTCTCCAGGTTTACTGCCAGTTTTGGGAGTTCAAATTAGACCATTGGAAGGCACACGAAGCTCATGCTTTCCTTTGCTTTTCTCACCTCCCAACCTGGAATGTCTGCTGGACTCCAACCCAAATGCCACCCAAGCTTGGGAGCCTAGTCAGGTTGGCCTCCTGTGTGACCTCCTTCCTGGGGTTACTCTAACTTTTGATGACTTACTCTATGACTTAGGGTAATGCTGGCTGCTGTAACAAACACCTGCATCATGGTGGGTTATACAATACAAGTTTTTTCTGGCTCACTTAAAAGTGCAATATATGTATTTGAAGTTGAGGTTGCCTTCCACATGTTAATTCAGGAATCTAAATCCTCCTTCCATCTTGTGGCTCCACCTTTCCCTGCCTCAGAGTCCTCTGCATTCAACCAGAAAGATGGGAAATAATAGAATGGGGAAGACACACCCACTTTTTAACCATCTCATGTCTATTCACATTCTCATTGGTGAGAACTGGTCACATGACCCTTCCAGAGTATAAGGGATGATGGGAAATGTAGTTCCTGGCTGGATAACTGTTTCTCAGCCACAACTTTATACTATGTAAGGAAGAACGTACAGGCATACCTCAGAGATAGTGCTGGTTTGGTTCCAGATCACCGCAATAAAATGAATGTGACAATGAAGTGAGTCAAATGAATTTTGGGGTTTTATACTTGCCACAGACCTTCAATTTGTAAAAAACAGTATCTGCGAAGCACAGTAAAATGAGGGATGTGTATATTTTGGCGGGCTGTTGGTTATCTTGCCACCCCTCCCCTGCCTGTGCAGGCAGTCACCTGTCTTATTGTCCTCTGTTTCCTGTCCGCTAATCTCAATGTCCACAACACTTGGAGTCTTTGTGTCTTGTCACTCCCAGAGATGCAGCAGGCTAATGGATTCATGAAAGAAGATGGTCAGCCTCACCCAATAGTTTTTTAAAAGAAAATTGGCAAGCTGTGGTCTGCAGGCCAGGTGCCTGGTTTTGTAAATGAGGTTTTATTGGAACCAAGGCAGGGACTAGGGACAGGTGAGTGAGACAGGGTCAGGCAAGCGCAGGATTAGGTCCTGTCTTCCTTTGAAATTTTGACGTTTTGTTCATCATGGATTTTGGAGTTACTTTTGATTTTTAAAAATAACATGTTAAAATATTTTTTATCCTAATTACTGAGTTTCTTGGTACTCCCTTAAATGTTGCACCCAAGGCAAGTGCCTCACTCACCTACCTTTCATGGTCCTTCCCGCTCTGAAGAGCCTCGCATCTGGGAATGTGCCCAGACCAGGGCGAGACTGGCACAGAGAGAGGAGGGGGAGGGCCCTGCTGTTGCATCCTGGAGAAGCACTCCACACTCTTCCCCCACCGGCCCTGCAGCACTGGGAGGCTTCTGCTACCATAGGGTCACTGCAGGTGGTGGGAAGGTCCTGATTAGTCCACAGAAGGCCTCCCTCCTCCACCAAAGCTCCTGCTGCCTCTGGAGACGGCCATGGGACCCTGCTTATCTCATTTCTCTGGCACCATTTTGTAAGCTTTCAAACTGAAGCCACATCTCATAACAATTTGGTAGAAAGACACAATTGTCACCAGTTTGAAGCTATAGAATTCCAGAGCTATTTGGTTTCACTTCATAGCCCCTAGGTTTTGTGCCTTTGTGTTTTGCAGCTGATTCTCTACTCTCTCTCTCTCTCCAACCCTCCCTCCCTCCCCTTTCCTTCTCTCTTCTTCTTTGGCTATCTCTTCCCCTATCGCTGTGACTTCCATCCCCTCCAGTCTTGGAGCAGGTGCTGTCTGAGGCTGCGTTGGGAGGAAGAAGGAATGTCTTCCTGTGGGATCTAGGCTCTGGGAGTTTCTTTGGAGGTCATGGTGTGGGGGGTAGGTGACAGCTTCCTTTAAAATGAAAATGAGACTGGAGCAACTGGGTGGCTCAGTCAGTTAAGTGTCTGCCTCCAGCTCAGATCATGATCCCAGGGTCCTGGGATTGAGCCCCGCGTGGGACTCCCTGCTCGTCGGGGAGCCTGCTTCTCCCTCTCCCTCTGCTGCTCCCCCTGCTTGTGTGCGTGCTCTCTCTCTCTGTCAAATAAATAAAATATTTTTAAAAAATGAAAATGAGACTGTTTCCCAACCAAATCAGATATCTTGCATCCCACAAGAGAAGGACCAAAGCCTTAGAAAACCATGTTACCCCTCCCCCAAGAACACAACCCAGTTTCTCTGAATTAATGGAAGCTGACCTACTATACATATTCATCCCATGGCCCTGCAGTTCCCTCCCAGCTCTGAAAAGAAAAGCAAGAGCCGTGTTCAAGAAGGTTCACAGCGACATGAGGTGTAATCACCCCAAATTAGAAACTACCCAAATGTCCATCAACAGTAAAATGGACAAGTAAATTGAATAAATAATAATCAGTACTAATCATAAATAAACAGGTGGATAAACAAATAAATGCCATCCAATGGAATATTCCACAGCAGCTAGAATAAACAATCTACAACTAGATACATAGATACCATGTTGAGCAAAAGAAGCTAAACACAAAGCACATGTGGGATGATTCCAAGTATGTAAGCACAAAAAGGCAAAGTGAATCTCTGCTGTCCAATGATGGTGGCTGCCTAGCAAGGTACAGGCTAGAAGGGCATGCAGGGGCTCTGGGACTGGTATTGTAGAGGCTCTTGATCTGGAGGTGTTCAGTTTGTGAAAATGCGACAAGCTGCACATTTATGCCACATGCATGGTTCTATGTATCTGTTATTTTGAAATAACTCAAAAGCCAAAAGCAAGCCCTCCTGGCCCCTTGGACTTTAGGAGCGGTGAGGAGGTATGAGAGAGAGGAGGGCAGATGGCCTGCAAGCCTGCAGAATGCCCCCCTGTGAGGGGACAGCCCTCAAAGCTGGCCTACCTCCCACACCTATCTTACCCCTGGATAACTAAGTGGGGCTGGTCACATGGGCTGGGATACCACTCTTGCCCCCAGAACGCAATCCCCCAGCTTCCAGTCTAGCCAAAGCACACGCTCAGTCAAAGCTCGGTGCAGCCCAGTCAGTGGTGGGTGAGCCCTGTCTCTCCTGGAAGAGGACGTGAGCCCCCTTAAAGCAGAGCTGAGGCAGGGCCGGCTCTCACCTGCCTGCCAGGGCCACCATGCTCCAAGACCCATGGCACCCTTCAGACTAGTTCATCTCAGCCCCCTGTGACCCACTGTTTTCCTTACAGCCTTGAGAGAAGCCAGTAAGTTGGTGGGGCAGTTTTCATTGACATAGTCAGCAAGTGTTTATTGAGCACCTACTATGTGTCAGGCACTATACTAGATGCTGGCAACCACTCCTGTCCCCACAGCCCTGACAGATGAAAAACAAATATAAAATAAACAAGATGATTTATGACAAGAGAGAGCAGACCAACCCCTAATATTCATGGGCTCCAGATAAGAGTTCAAGTGGAGACCATTGGCCTAAAGTCCACTTCTTTCTCTTCCTGCTCCATCCTGCTTCTTTTTTTAAAAAAAAGATTTATTTATTTATTTGAGAGAGAGAGAAAGCATGAGCAGGGGGGCGGGGCAGAGGGAGAGAGAGAATCTCAAGCAGACTCCCCACTGAGCACAGAACTCGACACAGGGCCCTATGTGGGGCCCGATCCCATGACCTAACTTAGATCATGACCTGAGCCGAACTCAAAAGTCAGACTCTTAACTGACTGAGCCACCCAGGTGTCCCTCTATCCTGCTTCTGAAGTGGCCTTCACACATGTGAATAACCCAGGTGCACACCCACCTTCCACCCCCTCCTCTCGACAGGTGCAGGAGAAGACACCCAGAGAAGAGAGCCCTGTGTAGCTGTGTCAGCAGGGAGGGGAGCTGTCTGTGTAGAGTTGTATACATCCCTGGACTCTGGATGAGTACCTTTGGCCCTGTCCACTCCTTGCCCTGTGGGGAGGGGCATGGATAGGGGAGGGTAAGAGCCAGGCTGAAGGCAGAGCTCCTGTTCACCTGGTTCGAATGGTAAAACTGATTGTATTAACTGGGGTAGGAGCTACTTGGGGGAGAGGAGGTGCCCTGTGGGTCCCAGCTATACAAAGACCTAGGGAAGAGCATTGTGGGAGGAGGCAGGAAGGAGTTTACAGAAAGAAGGCCAATGCGCCTGGAGCAGAGGGAAATGAGCAAGGCAGACCATGCAGAGAAATGAAGGCTTTATTCTCAGGGTCATGGGACCCACCGGAAGGATTTTTATTTCTTCCATAATGAAGTATAATTGACACACAATAAAATGTACTACTTAAGTGTACAGGTCGATAAATCTTACAAATGCATACATTCATGAAAACACCACCAGTGCAAGACATAGAATATTTCCAGTGTCCTAGAGAGCTCCATTGTGCCCCTTCTCACTCAATAGCCCCCCTTCAAAGATAACCACTGTTCTGACTTACATCACCAAAGACTGTTTTGCCTGATTCTGATCTTCAAGTAAATAGCACCATATGGCTATGTACTCATTTATGTCTGACTTCCTTCACTCAATATTCTATCTGTGAGATGCCCCCATTTGGCCACATGTAGTGGCAGGTCATATTTGTTCATTGCTATGTAGTATTCTACATGTAAATGTACCGTAATATGTTTATCCATTCTCTTGTGGATAGACAGTTGGGTTGTTCCAACTGGGGGCTCTTATGAAGGAAGCAGCTATGAGTACTCTTAAGTTTTGCGTTGGTCCTGGGTGCCCATCTCTGTTGAGTGTATGCTCAGGAGTGGAACTGCTGGGTCACGGGGTAGGTCTATTATGCCCTTAGTAGGTCTTATCAAAGAGTTCTTCAAAGTTGTTTGAGAGTTGGATGAAGGGCTTCAAATGGGAGCCTGCACAACCTGCAGTATATGTGTAAAAGAGCAGGTCAGCTGCTGTGGAGCGAAGAGCTATAAGGGGTTAGGGTGGAGGTGAGACGAGTTAGTGAGTGATGGAATGATCCAGGTAAGCAAGGACAAGCTGCAGGTGTGACTGGTAGCAATGGGAATGAGGAAGACACCATCCCACTTCAATGAGAAGGACACTGTGAGCTCGCTGCCCAAAGCCATACAGCAGAGCACAGAATCAGTCCTTGAACCCAGAGATTCCAACTTAGCCCAGCAGAGTCTCTCTCAGCTCAGGGCCCTGTCCCCTCTCCAGAACTCTTTGAACGGTGCATCCTGCAGCCCCAGGGCTAATGAAGCTGGTATGGGAACTGTCAGAGAGAAAACAGACCTGCTGGGGACAACTGGCCTTCCCTCCCAGCCTGAAGTCACTTGAAATCATGTTGTTTTTGCACATTTATTTATGGCCCCTGTTCAGCTTCCCAAACACCCCATCTCCTTGGCTCCTCCCTGGGCTCTCTCTGGGGTTGAAACCCCAGTAGCAAACACCCAGAGCTTTCTCAAGCCTTGTTCACACTCTACCCCAGGGACACAAGCTGCAGACTGGGAAGCTCACTTACTTGGCAACTTTGGGCAGCTAGTGCTTACTGTTAGTGTTGTACCCATACTTGGCCAGCATTGAGTATGGGGCATGGCAGGCCTCCTCCACTTATAAAAATCAGAGCCAGGAAATGCCACAATGCATGGGCTTCCTATAGGGACTGGTGAGAATTGTTCTACTATCTGGACAGCAAGCTAATTGGAAATGAATCACCTTTATTACTCACTAGGCAGGGTGATGACTCTCTACATGGCTTTGGGTCCTCTGGAGGTGTCAATGAAGGGTATCACTAGGACTCTTTGAAATAGATAAAGAAATCCAATTCCAACTAGTTTTAATAGCAACACAACAAATTCATTGATCTATGCACCTGAGAAGTCTAGAGATATTGGCTACAGGAATAGCAGGCTCCAGGTGCTCAAAGATATTATAAGGCTCCTACTCTCTTCATTTTTCATCTTTGCTTTTCTCTCTGTTGGCTACACTTTCAAGCTAGCTCTCTCCATGTGATAGAAAAACATGGCCACCAATAGAACAAGCGTATATCCTGTTTATTAATCTCAGCCAAAAAAGAGGGCCTCTTTACCAATGTAGTTTTCAGGGTTGGCTTTCCTGAGACAAACCTGGGTCAGGTGTTCAACTTGAACCAGTCATTGTGGCTAAGAGCACTGATGTGCTGATTGGCCACCCTGGAGTCAGAGTGGGGGCAAGGAGAGGGTCCCCCAAAGAAAAGTGGGTGTTATTTACAGAAAAAGGAGAAGTAGATGGTGAACAACCCCAAAAAGCAGATTTTAAAATTATATCTGGTTGCTTCAAATGCCTATACTGAGGAAAGCTGCTGATAAACTCATTCTAGGTAGCCTGAGAAGAATGGGTGGAGGGATGGATGGATGGATGGATGGACAGATGAACAAACAAATGCACACAGGAGCAAATATTTACTGGTCACAAGATTTTAAGCTACTTGAGAGCAAAAATCTAGCTGAGGACCTGGCACATAGTAGTAGGTCAAGGGTGGCAAGTGTCAATAGATGACTGTTATTCCCGTTGGGCTCAGGCTGGCCTCAGAATCCTTCACAACACAGCACTCCAGATGAAACTAATCACCATCCTTTTCAAATACATCACCTCCCTTCAGAGTCTGCCCCAGTTCTCTGGTCCTGCTCAACAGAAGTGTGTTGACATAAAGTAGGTATCTACCATGGGCTGGGCTCATTTGAACACAACAGCTTATTAAATGAAGACAGTCTGCTACCATCTTAGATGTCTGTGGACACTTTCTGGAGATAGATTGATGTCAACACTTCTCAGAGCTTAGGCAAAGGGAAAGTTGACAGGGAAGGAGATGCAGCAGACTGGTGTATTGATACACATCTAGCAGCCCAGCTCTCCAAATAGAAAGGTCCCAATTTGTAGCATTTGCCAACCACCATGGTATAAATTCTCCCTATATAGCCAATTTCAACCTTCCAAACTGAAGCCTCCAAAAATAGAACTGGGAAGGGATGCACACAATCAGCTCTCGAGTGCTGACGTGAGCTGGCTGCAACACCCCACAGCCTTAGAGGACGTTGTGTTTCCCGAGGGATTCTAGAATCACATCCAAATTTTCTTTGAGGTGAGGTTTCACCAACAGTCACTCAAGAATATTTTATTAGAATCCAATACAGAAACCTAAATTCTCTTTTAGAAGTTAGAGCTACTTCCGAAATCAAAGTTAATGTTACTTTAGGCTCCAGAATGAAATGTGCAGGGAGGGCTGTTAGCGGACTTCATTCATAAGATCTACTCTGAGGGATTGTATACTTTCAGCACATCATCTGGTTCTGCTCTTACTCTACAGTGTTCACATTTAATCTGCTCCCTGACAATACAATAACTTTTAAGATTATTTATTTATTTATTTATTTGACAGAGAGAGAGAGAGAGCGATAGAGGGAACACAAGCAGGGGGAGTGGGAGAGGGAGAAGCAGGCCTCCCGCGGAGCAAGGAGCCCGATGCAGGGCTCGATCCCAGGACCCTGGGATCATGACCTGAGCCGAAGGCAGACACTTAACGACTGAGCCACCCAGGCGCCCCAATACAATAACTTTTAAAGGTTCCCCCCAAATTTCATTATTAGAAATGTTAAATATATGCCAAAGTAGTATATGACCATTGTGACCCGACTTCAATTATGATCAGCTCATGACCAATCTTGTTGCGTCTACACCTGACCCATTCTCTACCTCCTGTATGACTTGGAAACAAATCCCACACATCATAAAGTTCATCTGTAAAGATGTTAATAAAAAGAAATACCATTTCAATCAGGAAAACTCATTTAAACTGAGGTGTAGGAAGATACAAAAGTAGGGATCCGAAGGGGTACGTGCACCCCGATGTTTATAGCAGCAATGTCCACAATAGCCAAACTGTGGAAAGAGCCAAG